>NC_064887.1:20747501-21369068 GCF_929443795.1 Astur gentilis
GCCCAGAAGCAGCAATTAATTTTTTGTGCTGTCGCTTTGAAGGAAGGGGACTCATCCTTTCACAAACACTGACAGCTAGACTGATAGATGGAGCTGAAATGGACAGATGACAGTATGATAGGATCAATGACTCTTTGAGGTTTACTTACTTTTTCTGCAGAGATCAAAACTTCCAGTATGAACTGCCAGCACACAGCTGCTTGCATTTTACCCTTCTGTTCAACTATCCCTGTCAACTACATCAGCATGGAGTGGTAGCCAACATCCTGCTACGACTTTAACCCCAACCCTCAATTCTGTGTTTGTAGGCTACAACTATTGCCCCGAGCTACAGCATCACAGGATCACCTCCCTTTTCTTGAGGCTCCTTTGCCTGCTTGTCTCTCTACCTGGAAAACAAGCTTTACCCCTGCAAATACTCAATCTCCAGTTCTCCAGCTAAGCAAGGCAGCATAGCAGGACCAAAAGCTTTGTCTTTGTCTTTGTCTTTGTCTTTGTCTTTGTCTTTGTCTTTGTCTTTGTCTTTGTCTTTTTGTTCTGGAGTTTTCAATAGCTTTCGCTTTCCAGCCTGGGCCCCTCTCTGGCTTCCTGCATCTCCATCTTCATCCATTTTGTGTTCCTGTTCCATCTCAAGTCTCTTCCCTTATTTCTACTTCTCCACAGTTTCTTGGCCTTCCCTTCTGCAGCACAGCACAACAGCATCCCAAAGACTACGCTATTTACATGCTCAGCTGCCTTGTGCACAGGGACAAAGAATGGTCACTGCTGGCACAACACTACAGGTTGGTTTAGCACTTACCCCTGTTACCTAGGGTGGCACTAAAAGCTATCTCATACCTATCTTTTCCCCCAGAAAAATGACTAAAAGCTTGATTAGTCAATCTTAATTATCTACACTAACTAAGCATGCTGCCAATAAGGAAATAGGCTGCTATTATACAGCAACTAATATGCTAAATTATTAGAGACTATACTGAAGAAATGTACTCTTTTATTGAGTAAACTCTGAATTGCTGCTGCTCAATTTGCTGTGAGTTGTGAATTTGCTCTGAGTTATTTTTACCATTTGAGAATTGCTGGGCTTTATACTATGTTTTGCACAAGAACTCAGCTGCCCTCTCACTGTTGTGTTTGTAGTTCCCTTCCAAGGAAGCTGCCTGCTGTTCTCAGGTTTCTCTTTCTCTCTCCCTCTTAGTATCTCCTTTAGCTACAAGAAATGCAAATAACAGATTTAAATTCTGTATTTTGCAGGGAAACTTCCTGCTGGGACTTGACTCAGGCCAACTGATGTCTTCTTCCTGCCTGGAGAAAACCTTTGTCTGCCAGGCTGATGGCAGGTACTTAAAAGAAAACCTGCTTGGTCTATCCCTATTAGCCAGCAGTGCTGAAGGAGAAAATTGCCCTTTCCATGTGTTCACGCCTTGTACAGGATCAGGACTGTTTATTTGGATCGCTTTCTTCTTTGGTATCATCCAATGGGACAGGCTGAGTCACCACTTGATTCTCATTTCTCTTCTACATGAAGGTTTCATTTCCCTTACATTGCCATAAATCCCAAGCAATGGTCCTGTTTTTTTCTTGACACCAGCCCCCAGGTTTACATCGCGCCTCCTGGATAGACAGTCAGAAGACTGTTTCCATGGGCTCTGAATTTCTCCTCTGCTCGGGATGATGGTGGAAGGCATCAGCAAGAGCTGCCATTCAGCATCACCTGGGAGATCCTATGTTACTTATTAATAAGTACTAATACTTCTCACAAGTATTAATGCTGCCCTTCTCACAACAGGGCAAGCCTTTGGTGCAGATAAGGATGTATTAAGTGACTGGTAGACATGCAATTGTCCCCAAAAAGGTGTCAGTTCAGTGTTACTGTAGATGAGAGACAAGTGTTCTATTTATGTCCTTAAGCTAGAATAATTTTTATTAGGGTTGCTGATGGTCCTTCTTTGCTGAATGGGACCTCAGCATAATGCTAAAGGGAATATTCTGTTTCCCAACCCTTTGTCTTTTCTTCACCCATGGTAACTGCCAGCACATTTGTGAGTTTTTATTTGAATGAAATTTCTCTCTAGCTGTGGGCAGAATATAGAAAAAATCAATAGCTATTAAGATACGTGATACTGCAGGATATGGGATCCTACTGGTAGAAAAAGCAAAGACCATTTATTTATTCACATTCCTGAGTGCCAGCACTCATTATCTGACCTCACTGCCCACGTCTTGCTCTTCCCCCCCAGGTTTTCAGTGGTTTTTTTGTTGCCAAAAGCTGAGCAGAGGACATTTTGGCCATTGCACGCTGCTGCATTCCGTGCTAGTTGCTTGTGAAAGTGCCTTCAGGTGCTTTCCCAGGGCTTGCATTTTTTTGTTCAAGAACAAGTTAAGAAAAAAGAGTTACTGGAGGTTTTAAAACCCATTTTCTTTTTATCTAGTGTTCTGTTAAAGCTTTCCTCCTAAGCAGCTTACAATAATATAAACAACCTGCAGAAAAAACTCCCTGTCAATCTGCTGCTATAAATTCCTACAGGTCCAGGGGCTTCAGGAGCTGGATATTGCACCTACAGGCCTTGGAGTCAGAGATAACTATCAGATAATTCACTCCTCTAAAAAATACTCCCTGATGTTCAGAGTGAGTGGAGAGCAGGAAGGGGGGAGAGAAGATGGCAGGAGGTGTGCTGAGACCGGAGGCAGTTGCAGGGTGCCCGGCATATGGGATGAGGATAAAGACCCGTGGGATTCACAAGTCCCTCAGCTGAGCGAGCGCTCGCCTCTCCCCGGCGCCTGTGGCTGTGTGCTTTACCAAGCTCCTCGGCCGCGCATCTCTTTCCTTGGTACAAAACACACATTTCCTTCCTTTGGCTTGTGAGGGTGCAGACCGCCATCCCAGCCCCTGGGGCTGCTTTAGCAGAGAGAGCAGCCATGTCGGCAGCGCGCTGTGCCGCTCCAGCTTTCAGAGGTGCTCGGGAATAATGAGCAAAATCTAATTAAGAAAAGTGAAATACGGTAGGTTAAGTCAGCTGCATTGGACTGTGAAATGGAGCCATTATAAAACGAAACAAAACACCGTACCAAGGCATCTCAAGAGCTCCTCAGCCTTACAGTGACGCTTCCAGACTTCCCTGGCATCAGAGAGGGGACGCACGGGCAAGAGCTGTGAATGTGTTGGACTGTGACTGACCGTGGCAGGGCTCTGCTGCTCAGCACAGCTCCTGCTCGATATGGGGGGCAGGAGAGGCGAAGAATGGCGCGGGCGTTGCGGCAGCACACTGGCCTGAGCATGGTGGGAGGGGAGGAATGGGAAAGGGGGCGATGAGGACACGTTAGTGCAATAGAAAGAGGAGGGAAGGGAAAGAAAAGCTGGACAGTGAGAGGGTGAGTGCGAAGGGCAGGTGTGGAGCCAGGCTGAGCCTTTCTCCCCTGAAGACGAAAAGCTCTGCAGCTATTGGAGCACGTGTTTATCATCCGAAAAGCTGAACTTGGCCTGGCCGGCTGGTAATGGCTGTAAGAAAGCTGCTCTGCTCAGGCGGCAGAGGGTGGCACACGGAGCAGGGGCACAGTGCCACCGCTTTGCTCTGGGAGTGATTCAGTGGCTGCACATGTGTGCAAGTTTGCCTCTTCAATGACACATTTGTTTTGTTAAAAAAACCCAAACCAACAAAACCAAAAAACCACCACCAAGAAACAACACCGCCCCCCAAACTTTTTTTAAGATTGCAGCCTTCTGAGTTCAACAAGTAGAACTTTAAAACAAGGAAATTGTATTTGTTCTTCATGATGCTACTATTTATGAAATGGTAGAATTAATTCTACTATTTGAATTGAAATTTTTAAAAAACTGGAAAAACATTGATTTAATCTTGCTGGAAAAGCACCTTTTGAAACAGGCAAGAATGGTTGCAAACCCCTTAAAATATTTTTAATGGTAACTGTTTGCAGTTCCCTCTCTAAAAGTTGGAGAAAGGGCGTCTTGAATGTATGACACTAAGTTCAGCACAAGTGAAGCTGCTTTCAAATATGCTAGAAATTATATCCACAGTAATAGGATTAGTACAAAAAGAACATGTCATCTTTGTATCTAAAATCCCAAGGCTAATTTGTCTTGGTTCCACCCTTCCAAAAACTTTTGTAACAAATTACTTTTGTCAGAAACACTTAATGATGTTTCACTGTTAAAATGCTCACAAGAAATACCTAACACCTGCTGAGAAAATAATCTGTAAAGGTTATCACAGTAAGGCTTGGATGTAAAATGTCAAAGGACAACTTCATCTTTTTCCCCTTCACCCTCCCACCCCAGCTATGGGCAGGAAAACTGGGGGAGCTTTTGCAAAGCCCTCAAACAGGCAGGAATCTGCTTTCTTCCAGCCTCTCTCCATTCTCAAGAAAGCCTTTGGATGCATTTTATTTAAGCTAACAGGTGATCCGAAGGTAGAAAACTGAAGGCAGAGAAAATTAATAATTCACTAAAACTTTGCTGGAGAACAGTCTGACAGAAGAGTTCAACGTCTGCCATCGTCGCCTGAAGGACAACTTAACCGCGAGGCCAAGAGGCACCTACTGCTGAGAGCTATGCGATGCCCGTGCAGAGGGGAGCACCGGCCAGGGACCCTGCTGCCGTGGGGGCACAGGCACACAGAAGAATTACCTCCGGCTTCAGGATAACTGCGCGTTGGCTACAGTCCCCTTTACTTCAGGTTTCAGCACCCTGCCGTGCCCCTCCTCCGGCAGAAATGTGTCTAAATAGTTCACCTTGCAACCCCACAAACCCCCATGTATTTAATGCACCAACTTTAGTCTTAGTGGTATCTAGTAGGCTTTCTGATCCTGCCCCCCCCACTTATTTATTTACTTTGTCTAATGTAGCCAGTGAACAGCCGCAAGTGTCTGATACCAGAGGTTGGGTCACATTCAGTGGGTAAGTGTTACAGTTAATGCTCTCTGCTCTTCCTCTTGAGTATGCTGTGCTATGAACTCATGTAATGGGATAAAATACTTTTTTTGTATCTATCCTGATCAGGCCAAGGTAGTTTTGCCCAACACAATCTCTCTCTGTCAGTACCATTTTTCCTATCTTCATGTTTCTGTGACAAGATTTTTTTTCCTGTGCAATATCTTGATAATGAGGTTTATTGGCTTTACCTGACAGAGGCATTTTGCACCTGTAGTAAAGAATTTTGGAGAAGGAAAGTCTTTACAAAACCCCAAAGCTGTGAAAGCTGTCCAGGTAATGTTTGACGTGTGCCACGTGTATGCATGTTCTCATTCATTGTGGTTTTAGATAACTGTTCATGATTGGTAACAAAACCATAGAAATACCTTGGGAGTAAAAAGGGACTGTTTCTGTTTCTTAAGCTTTGATAACATGTTGACATCCTTAGTGAAAGGGTCAACATCCTTTGCTGTCTTTTCCAGTGACATGTTTTGGAATATTTCTCTTTTTACTCATATGCCCTCTGCATTTTCAAGCGAATACAGTTGTAGCTGCTCTCTTATGGACAGCTTTTTTCTGTTTTGTGCTGTGTCATACAGGTACAGGTTTCTGACAGCTGCAAAACATGCCTCAGATAATTCACTGAATGCTGGTGGTGTGACGAGCAAAACCCCTGAAAATCCCCACTGTTTTTGAAACTGCATAACGGGAAACCCCTGATGTTGGGTTCATAAAAGATGGCTTTGCAGGACTACAAGAAAATCCTCAGTGTGGTTTTGGAGGTCTTAAAAAAAATAATCTCTGCCTTTGTTTTTGTAACAAAGAAAGTTTGCGTCTCTTTCCAAGTTTATAACCTTGACATCATAAATGCATACAAAACTTCATCACTGGGATGATATCTTGTCACAGTTTTTTCTTAAGCTGTCATTTTCCCCTGCAGATATCCTTGTCCCTTATGCCAGTCTTCCCCACTTCTTTTTAGCAATATGTGAAAACATTGGCTCCAGCTGGTGATTATAAGGGGAAATGTTGTCTGTTGGGCACAAAAGGACCTGACGGCTGCCAGCAGCTCCCTCGTCAGTGGGCAGTGCTGCTGCTGACCCACAGGGAGAGGCCATGTGCCAGCGTCCTCCCTGGTTCTGCCTTGGGGCACAGTGGCACTGAGGTCTGCTGCCTTCTCCGAAACACGAGCTCTTCCTAGCCTCAGTGAGTCACTTCTCTATTCAGTTTTCCCCATGTGTAAACCAGGGATGAGATAAATCTGTTCATGCTGTGTGGTGTTCAGCAGCCAACTAAGTGGGCTATGTACAAAACCTACTGAAAAAGGCAGCTTATTATGCTGGACCCTCTTTTTCAGTGTTGAGAAGGGAAAGTAAGGCGTAAACACAGCCTTTCCTCTAAGCTGGGATCACAGTGAGCACTGTTATGGTGGTTTCTGACTTGACACATCGTTTCCCTTTTCTGGATTAATCTCAAAAATAGAAAAAGGTTTCTAATAAGGCTGGTTATGTCATCAGATATCTTTGTGATTACAGGAGCATGAGCTGTTGCATGCATGCCTGTACACCCAAAATGACTCTACTGCAAAGTAAGTTTCTCATTTTATTCTCACATAATAAACCTTTTACAGCCATTCCCATATTGTTAATATTCATCAGGTAAGGACACTGACTAGATGGAGAGTCAATAACAGAATCTGCAGAAGGATTATGCATGTGGTCACATGAAGCAGAAGGACTGTCTCTTGGAGAGCTGTGTATGTCCCATAGATGTCTCCTGAATTTGTGCATCAAGGCCATCCCTGAAAGGTGGGGATGTTAACGGTGGTTCTCATGCACCAAATGAACTTGAGTATGAACTCTCTGTCACTCACCCACAGCTTTCAGGTGGTCATTACCTTTCCTGTGCTTGATCCACATGTGTTTGGACCTTTTGACTTGGAGGGGAAGGGGTTGCATGTGGACACTGTGCTTGCAGCACACTCCGACACTGCAAACAATTCCTCTCTGAACATTTTCTGCAAGAGTAACTGAGATAAGCTTTAAAAGCAAACTGAGACAAAAAAACAACCCTCAAACCAAACTTCAAAATGCTAGCTGGAGCTATTTCCAGCCTTGGTCAGCAATGCTTAAGTGAGCTGCTCTGACAGCAGTCTAGGTGGAAAAATTTCATACACATACACAAAAGAAAGCATATACACAGCAAGCCTCTGAAGCAGCAGTGCTAGAAGACAATTTTTAAAGGTCAGAATTATTATAGGACATTAATTAGCAATCAGGTAATACTCAAATTGCCTTAGGAAATTTAGACACTGTGTAAGGCCACACACTGCAGAGGGTGCAGCCACCTGAAATGAATTTGGACACTTATGCCTTGCTCAGAACAGAGCTGGAAGAACATAATGAGAAAACAATATGACTTCCCTAAAGTAATTAGGAGGTGGTAGCAAGAGTAAATAACCTTTTGCAGAACAAAGTATTAGTGAACTGAATGAGAGCAAATAAACCGGGAGGCAGGTTTTCTGCAAGTGCAGGAAAGAGAAGGTAGATAATCCTGTCTTTGAACAGTGGTACTTGAGATGTTAGCAAAAAAGCAAAAGTGTCTTTGCAAAGAGGGGAAATTACAAAACAGATTGAATATACTCAACAGTTCCTGATCCCAAACATACCAAAACCGTCAAAAGTCTTTCCACTGGCACCAGTGAGGTCTTCATTTGGCCCCTAGAGAGCTCAGGTAGGTTACATGGATTTCAGGAACAGTAGATGACATGTTTCCAGGAGAAGTGAATAAAAACCAGTTATGAAACATTATATTTATTTTTTTCTTGCTCTTAAATTCAAAGTAGATCAAGGCTGGACATGTACGTCTTGCAATTCAAAAGTTGTTCTACCACTTTTTTTGATAACGTGATATTGACTACAGAAATATTTAGTTACTGATTTGGGGGAGTTATCTACTTCTCTGGTAATTTTATGCATATTTTAACGAGATAATAACTATTGGACCAGAGTGATAATCAAGTTCTAAGTTCTCTTCCTTTTTATGGGAGGCTGAACTGCAGAATCGAAACTGAATTTTGAAGATGTTTATATTTAGGAAGTTGGCTTCATTCATTGTAGATAGAGTATTTCTGAAACTTGGAACAGCATTTGGCTTCCATTTCTAGCCTTTCAGCTTGCAAAAGTGCACAATGTAGGGTAGGTGTATGGATGTCTGTACTCAACCTATATATAAATATATAGGCTTTATAGGCTTTGTATATAATACATACATATGTAAAGATGTATATATGTATTTTCTTAGTAGTATTTGCCAAGAAATATTTTTAGTACTGCAACATCATCTTGAGCTACCTGTTACAGGTAGATGTGAAAACTATAGCTAATTTGTCTTCTTAACTGTGAGAAGAAAATTCTGGTTAACGTTTTACTGTGAATACTGTGATGAGGAGTATAAAAACAGTTGAAAGGTGGATACATGTTCTAAAACACGGAACAGGGACTTCGAAGCTAACTGTGTCTAATATTTTTCTGTTACAAATTTCCACTGAATTGGCTCAACAGCCTGAGATAAAAACAGCTGAAGATTTCTAATTTTATTTTTTTTTCTTTTTGATGGGGACATGTAGATTGAGGTAAGAACTCTCCAAAGATTATCTGCTGAGTGCCAGCTTTTAATGAATCCCATTTGTTTTCTTGATTAAGTCTGCTATTACCCCTGTTTAGTCTTGCCACGAGCCCATTAGCTGGAATTTTCATATCATGGTTTAGAAGAGAAATTAGCATAGAAGAGCAGCACTCATCATCAGTCAATTTTCAGTGTATTTAATATAGTTTACAATTTATGAATTCAGGAACCTGCAGCGTCACACATTTATATATAAAAAAGCCAAACAACTGTTCTTTGTGGTGAAATTCATAGACCAATAAGGGTTGCAGTCAAATATCAGTTTGCGGTGATAACGTTATGTATCGCTGATGTACTTACACCTGCAAGGTATCTTTGGTGAACTTCATCTGACAGGTTATGTCACGTCTATGATTTGTGACACAGAGCTTCTTTAGGAAGAAGTGACTCTCAAAAAGTTTGACCTCTTATTTTCGGAAGACAAGCATCCAGGAAGCTTATCAAGCCTTGTGGTCACAGAGTACTCAAGAGGTTTGGAAGTGCTTAAAAGCCATGTGATGGGTACAGCGTAAAAGGCACACAGGTGTAGCAGTTTTTTCAAATTCTTTACTTTCTTGAAAATGCTGTGAGAATAGCCCTTTAGGAGATTTAAATATCTCCATCCCTTTTCAGATTCTCTAAGTGAAAAGAGTGGAGTAGGGCGAAATGTACTTTTTAAATGACATTTTGCAAATTTCAAGAGATGCCATTTCAGCCTCTCCTGAAAGTGAAGACTTGGACAGTGGAATTTGCAGAGCTGCCACAGAAGTACTTCATCAGTGAAAAGAGCCAGAGAGGACCACGGCTGAATCATGGGGTCATGCCCTGGCATTATTCTGTAATGGGAAACATGACTGCCAGGTACTTGGAAGCAAACACTGCAAATATTTGGACATTATGCCATTACTTAATATTGCCCATTCAATGCCCTCTCTCTTTTTTCTTGTTTTCTTTGTGCCACTTTAAATGACTAGGCTGGCCTGCTGGCATTTCCCTTTTTCCTTCTGCTTTTCATCTTTTCTACCTCCTTTTCTGTAAGTCCTGAAGCAGAGCAGGATCTTGATGACTCTATTCTCTTCATTTAGAGCTCCCACATAATTTTTTATTTGATGAACAGTGTGAGAAACATCCTGTAATCAAAGCGAAAACAACTCCAATCATATCGCTATTCCACAGGAGCTCCCAAAGATGTCTGGAAGAATTTGCTGCATTTCTGGGCCCAGAGGCTGTTACAGAGACTACCAATTGGTAATCACAGCTTTTTTTAAAAACTATCTGAATTACTGAAGGAAAATCTCTTCCCATATCCTTACAGGGTTGGATCGAAACACAAGGACCCATTTCATAACTAACTAAGTCTAAAAATTCAGCTCCCTGCCTAATTTCTTGGCTGGATGGAAAATAAACATCTTTATGAAACTGGTAAATGACCATGACTACCTCTCCAAAGAATTCTCTCCTAAGAATAATTCAGATGGTGTAAGAGAAATGTACCTCTCACAAAAAGCAGCTTTTCCAAAACCCGGTAGTTTCCCTGCAACAGTATTGTCTCTAGCTACAAGACTCTTTTCCTTCAGTAAATGTATTATAACCCTTTCAGTCTGTTCTTTACATACTCAACACCATGATTCTCTAACAAGGTTAGGGGTGAGTTACAATTTAAATCTACTTTCAAATACAGATGAAAAACCTATTATAAATGCAACCTTGAACTTTAATTGTATAAAGACAGCTACTTTCTTATCATTCACATAAGTGATAGAGTTTCTTGCTTGTAAGTCTGCCTGGACTTTCTGGCTGTGTGGGCTACTATGTATTCTGCCTCTAGACTTTGAAAAAAGAAATGCATAAGTTTATACATCATAATATTACAACATCTATTGAAATTTCTAATGATGAAGGTTGTTAACATATTTGAGTTGAAGTCAGTCTGGTTAATTATATGTTATTCTTTCTGCTATTTTACTAGGCTACACAAGAGGTTGCTGAAATCCAGCATTTGTTTTCAGATATACATTCATGCTTTTTAAGGAAATGATTGTAAAGAGCCAGAGAACACTTTGAAATTATGTTGGTCAAAGATTTTCCAGCATTGGCACAAACTAAGGAAATAAGGGGAAGCTCAAAGGATCCATGAAAGGTAAACAAAGAGTCTCTCTTTAAGGCTGGTTTGTAGTAGGTAATGGAACAATCTGGAAGTATTTTTGTGTTCTCATAGTTTCAAACCTTTCTGGTACTTCTGATAAAAAAAAATCACCACAGAAAACCCACCCAAACCAAAACCAACCCACCTGCCCCCAAGTCAGTGAATCCAGCTTGAACACCTATGGTCTGAAAGCTCTCTTCATAGGAATGATACCTCTCCCATGGCTGTAGGCGTGGTCTTGATGGGAAGGATCAGTTTTGGGGGCTGAAAGTTTGTGCTTAATACCTGAGAAGTTTCCATTAAACTTTACAGTCAGAGTAGCTGCAGCAAAGGTGTTAACGTCCTTAGGGAGGTGGAAATAAGACCCCTGCTAATTCAATGCAAACAGTTTACAAACAGATCTCAAACACTGGTAGCAACAATGGATCTGCTCAGCACTGGAGTAGCTGTGTAAAAGACCAAGTCAGATTTTCTTTGTTGTTTTGGTTTGGTTTTACCAGCACTGAGCCACGTTATCTCAGGACTGTTAAGCATAGATATAAAAATTTTGTCTTGAAAATACTTGATCAAATAATTCACCTATTGTTTAGATAAGAATATATTTATCAAGCTCATTCATTTTTATTAAATGAAGGATAATGTTGTATGAGTAAGTCTGCCCCTCACTAGTTCTTTTTCTCCCAGAGAGCTACAAGTTAGAAAGGAGACCCCTATAGTCCTTCTAGCACTGCCTGGAATATCACTCAAGCCTCCGAGACACAAAGCAATGCTGTGAGGCACTGATCCCTCTGTGGGAGCACGTTTGCTCTCTGTTAGTTGAAATTTTTAAATAAATTTGTAGGCTTTACAGTTTGATATTAACTGTGGGTTTTGACCACGCTATCTTAATTCAAACTTACTAGAACACATAGAATAGCACTTGGAAAAAGAAAGTCAGATTCAGAGCTACACTGAAAGTTTGTGGTCCCTAGGCAGAGATTTGAGATCTCTGTATTTCCGCTTCATTCAGAAAATGAGACACGGATTTTAAAAATGAGTCACATTTTGGAAGATTATTATCTAATTTGATAATTCAGCTAATGAAATGCAGCTAAGTGAATATAGCACTTGGTATTAATTAGCAGTAAGATGTATGTCCTCTTTACAATACTTATCAACAACACTGGTGAGATGTCAGCAGGAGCACTGTGGTGTTAGCACTGGGAATATTGTGTAATGTTGCATGCACCAAGCCCAAATAATATTGACTTATGCTAACTCCTAAATCTGCTTAGCCCCTTCCTCTTACCCAAAGCCTTCCCATCTGGAAAAGAGATTCATTTCTAGGAGGAATGTAATGAGACAGTCCTCATGGTATGGCTTTTGACTGATTAAAGAGTCATATGCCAAGTCCCTTTATAGTGCCACAGAAGGAAGACAAATTAATAAGTAAATTAAAATTAGTATACGACATTGAATAATAAACAGTGTAGCTTTTCAGCTATACTAGCAAACTACTAGAAACTTCTAAAAATGCGAAGAAACATTTTACTTCCATAAATGTTTTTTCTTTTGAGCTGTATTGAGCAATTATGCCTCTTCAGAGGTGGTTAATTTTGTGAGCAGAATATTAATAATTTATAAGTGTGTTAAAGGTATTGATCATACAAGGGTAGAAGCATTATGCTTGAGTTCCTTCTATAATCCATTAAAAAGGAAGTAAATTGCTTCAGTTTCATATTAAAATACAAGGCTAGGAGACTGTAGTTTAAAACACATGTAAAGTTGTTTTCCTGTTTAAACTGCAGTCATCCATCGTTGATCTGGTGGTAACACACAAGGATTTGCTGGGACTCAGCTGCAGGCATTCAAACCAGAGACTCTTCCTCCTTCTCCCAGTGTCACCCCCAGTGCCCCCCCTCCTGCCCTGCCTGTGAGGCTGGTCTGTGTGCCTGCTCTCCCCTCCCAGCATGGCTCTGCTGCAATCCTCTGGGAACCTTCAGGGGCCAATTTCTGCAGCTGTGGCAGTAGGTCTTGATTTCTTCTGTTTGTGACCCCGTTTCTGGGCTTGGGACCCTAGTCCTGGAGGTGAACAGGTGCTATGTAAATTCTCCTGGGGAAATGGTGGGGATGTCTGCTGTGGGACCAGAGCTATAGCTTGTCTCTTTGCTTTTTTTCCAGTCCTGACCATTTTCTCATGTTTGAGCACAAAGTCCATAAACATTGTATTTATGCAAGGTGAGTACTTGCAGCAAAGTCCATAAGGCTTGTATAGATCCAGGAATCTACCTGCGTATGACTTTTTGCTGCATCAGGGACTTGGTGTTTTCTTGACTTTGAATTGTTCCCCCATTTTATCATGGTTGCATGAATAAAGCTTTAATCCTCAGGCTTGGGACTGTAGGATGTTTGTGACAGGAAGGGACGTTGGTGTTGAAACCAATCAGTGCAATCCCTGTTCTTCTATTCCTGTTCTAAGGCAGAAGGAAGAATGATATAAACTAGAGGAAATAAATAGTTGGTGAATAATTTTATTAATCAGATTCCTTCTGGACCACCAATCTCATTATTTGTTTATCAGCCAGGCTTCTACTAAATCTATTCACAATTAAAAAAAAAATTACCAAGTGAACAGTATTGAACTGATCCTTAATTAGGGCAGCTGAGATGTCTTGTATAATTAACTGGGCTTTGTTCATAATTATTTCCTGATAGTTGGAATTGTTTTCCACAAATAATGGAGCAATAGTAATAGTAACACTAAGAAATCTTTGATTTTTCAGAGTAAAATAATGGCCAGGCTTACAGTGCTTAAGTTGTATAAGACCTATTTGTTCCCTCTGACAGCTAAAACTAATCAAATCAATTTGGCTGGACCACACAGGAAAGTTTTGCAAAATAAGTTCTTCTAGTGTAGAAATAAGTATGCATCCAAATCTTTAAAATGCGGCTTTTCTAATTTTTAACTCTGCTTGGAGTTAGAGTAGGGAGCACACGTTGGTTGGTAGCTCTAGGACCCTGCCCCAATTTCTTTATTTTAGTAAGACCTCACTGATGTAAGTGATTCTTTGAGAGAAGCTGGGAGAGATGTGGACAGTAATGCTGGAAACAAGGTAACTGGTTTTTATTTGCAGGTTATCATTACACCTTTATTCCTCCCTTTTGATGCTGGCTTAGGGCACAGCTTCAGAAGGCTGGAGGAAAGCTGCAGGAGTGCTGTACGTGGTATTTCTTACCCTGGAGTACACCCAGCCCTCCCTGGGGAAGGTGCAGCAGACTCCAATGTATGGGCCCCTTGGAAAGAGGTGTTTGCTAGACCATTGCCTCTGATTTCAAGAGAACTAGTATCTGCTCTAATCTAGGAAAATAGTAGTCATGTTACAACCCAATGTTGTTTGGGATTCATTATGAAGCTGCATGGAAGAGCATGTGGGTCAAAAAGGTTCACTGCTAATTAATACCTTTACTCCTAACAAAGCATCTCCTTGCTCCTGGGGTTAGGCAGAGTGTGAGAAGAAAAACAAGCAGGGAGCTGGCTGCAAGCTCTTTCAGGACTGAAGCAGGAATGAGTATGTGTAAAGTTTAGGGAGCCAAGCACCAGCAACAGGTGTAATTCACCACCACCTGACAGCAGTCAAGTACCCGACTCTCAACAGCACCAAGGCAGTGGGGCTGAACTTGCATGATCACATTCAGACTTTGTTTCTAAAACTCCAAAGTTCAGAAAACCAACAGGGTTGGGGTTTCTTTTGGTATAATTTTCTGTGAGGTTTGTTTAATGTGAATAGTCACCCCCAGAGAGACCTTGGACCACGCTATGTTGCGTTCAGACTAGAAAGCACAGAATAAAAGTTATGAGAATTATTTATCTGCCTCTGCTCTCTGTCTGGCAAAAACTCCTCTAATCTGCTCATTTGCAAGGAATCTGGTGAATTTGACTCATTGTTTTCAGATCATGCTGTTGCCAACAGTAGAAGCCAAAGCCCATAAGCAGTAGAAACATTTCAAGGTGTTGGGATGATGTGAGCAATGCAACTCCTTACTTCTGGAGAGTAAAAAGCACTAGGGTGCCCTGACAGTCATTCCCGTTTTCGTTCTGTTCATGAATGAACTGACCCATTACCACCTGTGCATTTTGTGCTATTAACTAATGTCTAATTATTTTTTTCACCATTGAATTCCTTGCAGCTCTCCTTTAAAGTTTAGTCAGTAAGAAGATTAAAACATAAATGCCATTAAATATGCTTTAAATATCAGACCTATTGAAATATTTCCAGGTTCTGTATCCTCTTAAAAATAATCCTCATTCAAAACAGAGAGGAAATGTCATCTGCATGAGTGTCTTCTGAGTTTAAGATTGGATTATACAGGGAATTATGTAGAGTAGCTTTGGAAATCTGATAATTAAAAAAACTTTGGACTCTTTTATTTATGACATTTTAAGCCCCTGTAACATTTGGGGAAGTTTTCAGTGTTGTACATGTGCTGTTAACCTCACGTGTAAAATTTTCTTGCGTAACTTCATGTGAATTAAAGGTCATAGAGCCTGAGTTCAGATTCAGTCAAGCTGGATTTGCTGGGATTTGAAGCCGATTCCTGAGTCTGCATGAGGTTAAAGTGGGAGTACGGGCAGATCAGAATGTTGCACTCAGCCACCTCATGTGGGACATTCTCCTGCTCCATAGGCAAGTCAGGGAAAGCATAGCTAGAGGTTACTGTTAGCTGTTATGACTGTCCTCCCGTGTCATCCTGTATGGGGATCCCACAACATCCCCAAATAGAAAACCTCAACATTTCAGTGCCCATTTATTAACAAGCACAGTGAGTCCTGGGAGTCCCTCTGAAAAGGGCCAAATAAAGTCCCTTTAGAGCCATTCCAGTTTGCACATTTAAGTGTAGCAGGAAAATGCTTGTAGGTGATCAGGACGGGGCTTCGGGGCTGCCCCAAGCCCTGCAGCTCATGTCCAGCATGGGATGCCAAAGCATCCGTAGGATACTTTCCACAGGTCTGCCACCAGAGCAGGGAAACGAAGGGGCCCTCACATCAGTCTGACGTGCCAGGGAACAGGGCTCATTTCCAGGAAGAGCAGACAGGATTTCTCTCCAAGGCTGACAGATGTTCTGCTTTGTGGGGCAGAGACTAAAACCTTCACATTGTTTGGCCTGGCTTTTTGCATCGATGCATGCACAGCACAGGCTTTGGCGAAATGTCACAACACTGGGAGGACAGTACTGTGAACGACCCTGGAGCTTGCGTGTGGGCTTGCCGTCTAGCTCTTCCCAGCATGTACCAGACCCCAGACCAGAAAAGCCATGATATCTCTGACTCTGCGGTCACCTCCACAGTTGGTGTTCATCAGGGCTGCTAGTGCATGACTCCCTGTGCCTTTCTCAGCAGCAGCAGCTGAACTGGAAGACCTGTCCGCTTACGTAGAAGTGTTCCTGATAAATATTGACCAGGGAATTTATCATAAATATGCAACGAATCTATGAGCTAGTGGGAAACGTTAAAGCAAACATGTTTAGGACAGAGGCTTTCAAAATGGGCCAGGAAAATTCTTATTCCAGCAAGAGGTGACAGGCGCCTATTCTTTCTTCAGCTGGCTAAGCAACAGCGGGAGTGTTTCCTACTAAACAGCCTCATTAGCATAAGAATAACTACAGGGTAAATTTTCAAGCTCATTCCAAGTGAATTCGGGGGGGGGGGGGGGGGGGGGGGGGGATATTCTTTTAATACGCGCAACTCATGCAAACAATGATATGAAACTAATTCATTTCATCATATTATCACCATATCATATTAACTTAAAAGAAATAATAATACAACATGGAAATGTTTGCATATTAGAGAGAACTCTCATTGTACCCTATTAGCACCATATCGTATTAGTATTGCATTAGGCTATTATGCTCCAGTGCTAAAATGATGAAATCCCACTGTGAAAACTGATATTGAATTCTTGTAATGTTTCAGAACCATTTTTAGCACTGCATATAAATAATTCATGGGAGCAGATCTAATGAATTGATGAAAAACCCCCATCCCTTGACATTGTGAGAGTATTTATGAATGTAAAGTCATGAACAGGATTATTTTTTTTTTTTAAATAGAGATGGGCTGGGACTGAAATATCTGGCTTATAACCAGACCCAGCTTGCCCATGTCATGCAGACCATAGGGTTGGGTGGCCACATTTCTCTGTTAACATGGCAAAGGCAGTGTCTAAGAAGTGGCCTGTGCCAGGGTCAGGGGTGCAGAGCTCACCTTTCCAAATATGCTGACTCTGGGAGCCCTCCACAATGTCCTGAGGCACCTGAGCGGGGAGAGCCTGCCAGGCACAGGGTCACTGCACTAGTGCCACTCTGGTCCATCTGCATCGGCTTTCTGAGTTGTTCAGATCTGAGACTAATGGCAAGTTGTTATATGTATCTAGCTCAAAGGCTTTTACAGAAATAGCCTTTCACTCACTTAGCATTTAGGTACTACGGTGTGATTGTAATGGTAGTTATTAACGTACACGGTGCTGAACTTTGTTTTATACGGATGTATTACTGGCAAACCGGATCCCAGTGACTGTTTAGGAAAGCAGAGGGCTGTATGATGAACTAGTGACAATTAAATCAGCCTTTAAGGGCCCCATGAGCAACAGCTGAAGAAGACAGCATTGCCCATCCCTGTGCCCGGGAAAAGAGGGAGAAGCTGTGCTGGCGCAGGGAACTGGGTGACCTGTGTGCTGTTGTCTGAGTTACAGTCACTGATTTACACCCTGAGTTACCATCATCTTGTTCCTTTCTTGCTGCTTTCTGATATCTCTTGGCTTATGCTTCAGCTCTCTCCTGTCTCTCCTCTGGCAGCCTGCTTTCACGTCCAATCCCACCCAGCACAGAGGACCCTCAACTCAAACCACGCTGCTGCACAACCTAAAGGAGAAACAGTAATGCAGGACCCCTTCACAAACCCATTAGCTCCCTTTTCATCAAGGTGTAAATTCAGAGTAGGAGATGCATGGAGAGCAAAGCTGGATTACTGTTTCCTTTGCTTTCCAAAAGGACATGAGGATGCTGGCATGCTGCGTAACCTGCTGCCAGGCTCAGAGAAAGAAGCCCTTCTGAGCCCACGGATGCCATGTCTTGAAAGTTTATTGCGCTCTTCAGGCTTGTCCTTTCTTCAGTAGTCTGGGATGCATCTGCTGTGCTTGCAGCGGGAAACATAAATCAGGCAGGGGGAATGACTCTCTGTTTTCAGTGCAAGAGGCAGCAATGTGGGGGAAGTTTCTTTAAAGGTCAGCAGGAGTCATGCACTCTCAATGCTTTCCCCTAGTTTGGAGATTTCAAGGAAGAAAATTCAACAGCGAGCTATGGGATGGTTTTGGTTTTGCAGGATACGAGGTCAGTGCGTTATGACCTTGTTCTGAGCAGAGAAGGAGCTGATGCGGTGTGAGATCCCGGGGACAGCATTATGCAGAGCAAGCGTAGGTGAAGAAATATGAAATGTAGAGTATCCTGTGACTCTTTACAGGCATGCTGTACACACAGTTATTTTCTTTAAGACTGGGTTGAGAAATTAATCTTTTAAAGAGAAGTTTGATAGCAGGGTAGTGGGGGAGTGTTTGTTTTCTCTCTGCTCATTTTTCCCCCCCACGCACAGTTTTGCTTTTCCATCCTTTCCTCCAGAAAATACTGCTGTAATCATTGCAGAGATGCTGCAAGTGCTCTGCTTAGCTCCCATTTTTTGTGTCTAAAACTTGAAAAATTAGCAGTGCTTGGAGTTTATCCCAGCCAGTTCAACTACTTCTAGTTTTCACTGGTGATATTAAATTACACATATGTTGCTAGTGAAAATAATTTCAGTATATAAATAATTTCGGTATATAAAGTGTATAAATAACATGTTAGAGAGCATTATTTTTTTTTGGTGGTGTACTTTTCAGCTAAGTTGAACACCAGACTTCACATTTATTTGTAAAGTAGGTAGAGAAGACTTGTCCTCTGTGAGCTGCAGAGTTGCAGAGATGGTTGAGTGTTATCTAATTCATAATAAAAGTAATGGATTTTTTTTTCCATGTTGGTGTATGAACCACAATAGTAGCATATGCCATCTCTACACTAGCAAATAAAAACATGTGCTTATCTCACCAGAATATTTATATACATATATTTTGATAGGAAATGGGCCCTAAGTTAACTAACCAGTTAGTAAACTATTTTTGCGCTGTGCTGCCAAAATATTCTTTTAAATAGACTCCAGCAGCTTGTTGTGGTTTGCTGAATTTGTTTATGTGGGTCAGTATGGCCTAATTTTTCCCGTGGAAGCTCTTCTCCAATTATAACCGTGAATCATTTTAGGTGAATGTGACAATTCATGAATTGTTCCATAGCTATAAATATCGAACATTTATAAAATACACCTTAACCTCCAAACATTTACTGCTATAATTACCACCGAATACCGCGGTAAGCTGGGAGCAACTGTTGCTAGTGAAGAATGACGTATTTTATCAGAAAGGTGAGTGAGAACACGGCTGAGATGCTCACCGTGCCCAGAGAGGACTTTGGCAGGGATAAGATGAAAAAAATGGAAAGCTGTGCTCCTGCACACACAGGAGCGGAGACGGGGTTGTGCTTGGTGCTGGGAGGTCCTGGGCTCGGGGCGCACACTGAGCCCCAGGGACACAGCCCAGAGCGGGGGTTGCGGTTGCTGCCACCGGGGCTTGCTTTGAGCACTGCGGAGGGCACGTCCCCTGGCTGTCCTCCCACCTGTCCTTGCTGGTGGCACCTGCTAGGATGCAGAGGGGTGGTCTCCCATGCTGGAGAAATGCGATGTCCTTTGCCTGCAAGGCAGACTGCCTAGTGCGAGCTGTTTGCCAGTCAATAGGTATGGCGTACCCTAACTTTAAGAAATGCCTTTTACATTATTACCTAAAACTTACCATATGCTTTATTAAAATTCTGCAGGTTCAGTGAGATATCTAATAGGAAATATTATCACAGATTGGACTGTTTCAGTGCTGGAATTATTTTTTACATTCATGAACAGCTCTTCCAATGGCGTATTGGATCTCCCACAGAGATCGGTATTCAGACAGCTTACTGTTTTCTGGGCACAAGCGTTTATGTCTATTTGCCACTCAAACAATCTTTAATCATGATTTTGGAGCTTAGATTTTGGTTCTGCTCCCCATGAATGAATACCACTAGTGTGATTCTGCTTTTGCACTTCCTTGAATTTGGCTGCTATGGGGATGGGAATGGCTGCAGTGTGAGTTAGCAGCTTCAAAACGTGTTTCATTATTTCAGCACCTCCACAGCTCTATGCTTTCTATCATCCACCACACCTGAGGACTGCAAACCTCCTCCCTGCTGCTGCTCGTGTTGGTCCCACTGCAGGAGGGGAATACACATTTGTGTGGCACATTGCAGTAGGGTACCAGGAATAGCCTTGTGGGGCTGCGAAAGAGCCATCAGGGCTAGATTTCGAGATTTCCCTTCTTCTCGTGTAGCCTGAATCTCTGTACACAGCACTGAGGTGCAGACATACTCCAGCGATAACCGGGTTGTATTGCTCTAGGAAAAATTCTTCTTGTGTGCGCTGTATTCCTTCATCTTGCTGGGAATCACTGGGAGACTGGGGCAGGGGCCAATGTCGCGGACTGTTCCCCTGGATATCCGTCCAACCCTTTTTCTTCCTTACCTCAGATATATCTCTCCCACACTTCTCCTATAGCCTTTGTTTCCCTGCTCGTTCATGTTTCTGATGCCAAAAATCTAAAGCCGGACCCCCAGTAGTATTGACCTCCTTGTGCCTGTCTCTGTTTCTAAATAGCAGGGGGGAGAATTTCTATCAGAATCAGAAAGTACATGGGTTGAAGACATCCATAGCCCTGTGTGAGCTGGATTGCAAACAGCTCAGCTCCTTAAAAATTCGGTTGCTTTTACTGTGGTGAATACAGCAAACTCTTCTTGTTTTCCAGAGCATCTCTCAAACATGCGTGCACTCAGCCATGCAGACAGGCCACAGCCTGAGCTCTCAAGCTGGGACTGTGAGCTGAGGTCCCCAGGAGCTGGAGGAGCCTGGATCCAGTGTGGCATTGGTGCCTCTGTCCATCTGTCCAAGGTGCAGCAGGAGGGAGGCGGTGCAGCAACGAGGAGGGGAGCTGACCTCTCTTCTCAGCTCCCGACAGGACCGCGGTGGTGAGCCCCGCCACTGTGTGCAGACGAAAGCAGCACAGTAAAAGAACTACAGCTGTGCTCTGAGGAGTAAAAACAAGGTGAGTCTGCAGAAGCTGCCTTTGGCTTTTTGGAAACAAAAGCCACAATGTTAAGAGGCTCCAGGAATCTGAGCAGTTCCTCAGAGCATTAGGTTTAGACAGGGAATAGTCATCAGCATCATCTATTTTTTGTGCTAAGTATTATGAGTGTTCATCTGATGAAATGCTAAATGAGCTATGCCATGACACTGCTGGAAAAATTTCACTACGTGGAAGAAGTGCTGGGTGCTCATTTACCACACACAAAAATGCAAAATTTGTCAGAACAGTGACTCTCTTCAGCAGCTCTAATATTTGAAAGGAACATCAAGATTGGTGCCGTGATAGGGGGACAAACATAAGTTTGTGAACTGGTGGTGAATGGAAAGGGAAGGAAAAGGGTATGAGAAGATAGAAGACAACACCAGGATGGCAATGAATTGGGTAGAAGAGATGCTTTACAAGTCATGAAATAGGAAGATAGGAGAGCAGGTCAAGGTCTGCAGGCTGTCTGGGAAGCTGTTGTGGTTTAACCCCAGCCAGCAACTAAGCCCATACAGCCGCTCGCCACCTGCCTCAGGTGGGATGGGGGAGAGAATGGGAAGGGTAAAAGAGAGAAAAGATGTGGGCTGAGATAAAGACAGTTTAATAGGTAAAGCAAAAGCTGCACACACAAGCGAAGCAAAACAAGGAATTCATCCACCACTTCCCGTTGGCAGGCAGGTGTTCGGCCGCCTCCAGGAAAGCAGGGCTCCATCACGCTAAGTAATGGTTACTTGGGAAGACAACTCCAAACGTCCCCTCGCTTCCTCCTTATTCCCCCAGCTGTATGTGCTGAGCATGACAGCATATGGTCTGGAATATCCCTTTGGTCAGCTGGTGTCAGCTGTCCTGGCTGTGTCTTCCCCCAGCTTCTTGTGCCCCCCCAGCCTGCTCGCTGGTTGGGTGGGGTGAGAAGCAGAAAAGGCCCTGACTCTGTGTGAGCCCTGCTCAGCAGTAACGAAAACATCTCGGCATTATCAGCGCCGTTTTCAGCACAAACCCAAAACACAGCCCCATACCAGGTACTATGAAGAAAATTAACTCTATCCCAGCCAAAACCAGCACAGAAGCCCTCTTTGAGGGGGGAAGCAGGAATGCCATTCATCTCTTGGGTGTACTGTGGGTCCCTGTTCCTTCGGGGGAACAACAGTCATGGACGTGATTGTGAGGGGACAAAATCATGGACGTGAAGTGGGTCATTAATCAGCTGTTGAGGTAGTTCTGGAAACAAAGTTGATGAGCTGCAAGGTTAGACTTCTAGAGGGATGGCAAGATTGTGCTGGTGCCCAGATCATAGAGGGACTAAAGCAAGGAGGGAGCTGCATCCAAATATCAGTGTGCTTATAGGTGCACTTAGTAATACTGCTGGAGCTACATTCAGTCATGCCTGGACTGAATTTCCTGGCACTGTGGAAGGTGTCCGATACACGGAAAGAAAGCAACGGCTTGGGAAAGCAGACTAAAAATTATCGTTGGGAGCATAGCCCAAATCATGGCCTGGCCCTGCTTTTGGTGAACTCCCAGGGAGAGCTTATGCTTACTTGGGAGCAGGTTTAACCCCAGCTCCCAGGACAGGACTTGCCTGCCAATGTACAGGGACAGCCCAAGCTATAGCAGGATCCTGGCGAGCAGAAGATGCTCTGCACCTTCTCCAGCACAAGGCTCTGGCAAGTAATATAGCAAAGCCCAATGGTAGCACGCCTATGGATTTCATATGGAATTCATGCAGCTTTAACAGGCTTCTGCACAGAGAAAACATCCTGCATTTGGCAGGATAATAGCTGAATTGCTCAAGGTCCAATTACAATCAAATCTTGCTAATCTGTGCCCATAACTGGAGACTCAGTGAGAATGACAAAACTTTAGCAAGTTATGGAGTAAGTGGTACACACATTTTAAGAAGTGTGGCTAATGCATTA
The DNA here is from genome assembly GCF_929443795.1 of Astur gentilis. Taxonomy (NCBI): domain Eukaryota; kingdom Metazoa; phylum Chordata; class Aves; order Accipitriformes; family Accipitridae; genus Astur; species Astur gentilis. Next base: position 20,770,428 of record NC_064887.1, read on the forward strand.
CAGAATTCATTATCACCTCACAAACTTCTTCACACTCTGGAAAAGGATGAATGCTCTTAATTCATTTATTTTGACAAGGTTTGTTTCTTAAACATCTTTTGTTATAGCTGATAAGTTTGTACTGTCAAAAAAAAGAAGTAATGAATTGTAATTAAGGAGACATTATAATAGCCCCTTCTTAGCAAGTCTGTGCCATTTTTTGCGGGTACAGACCATGGCAGGTGTGGGTAGAAGCAAATGTGTGGCACTTCATTCTGCTCCCAAATCCACTGACATAGCCAGTGCCTGGCAAGTCCTTTCTGCAAAACAGCAATACCAGTGACTCCATTTGTCTTCCTGTTGGGGAACTGTTGCTTTTTTTAAAAACAAACAAACAAATGATTTCTCATTTGGCATAATATCTTTAGGAAAAAAACCCTCAAGTTAAAAGGGAATCTTTTCTATCATGAGGAGGGTATCTCTGGCACTCTGAGAACATGCTGCATGGAAGAAGTTTGACTGAATGTTTGTTACTGTTCTTAAAATCTTATGGGTTTGTTCACTGCTAACATATTGCATCTCATTGAATAAGAAACACAGTTTGGTGGAAAACAGATCAGATTTGCAGGTCAGAGGCTTTGCAAAAATAGGATTTGAACCTAAGTGCAGCAACCTTGAGGCAAGGCTGCCCTTCCTTGAATGCCAGATGTGCAATGAGAGTAATTACCATCACCCGAGCTGGCGCTCTGATTCGGACAGCGAGCAAGGCAAAGGTCAATTCATGGCATGAATCTTCATGCTGATACCTGGGCCGCCCCAGGCTGCAGACAGGCAGTTTTCTTTCTTGCCAGTAGCGCAGTGGTTGCAGATACCTGTATCTGCCTGTGTACCACTTGTAAATCTATAATTAATTACCATAGGTTAAACAGACTGAGGAAATAACTGGAGTCTTTTTGAGGAAATGTAATTGTCAATATAGCAAGACCCCTGAATTACAGATTCAGCAATGATTGCTATTACAGAGATGGTGTTAGACGAGTATCATTTTGTCAATTAACCTTTTACAATTCATAGTTTATTATAGCCTAGAACAATCCATTTTTAAAGACTTTTCTTTTTTTTTTTTTTTAAACACGGCTCTTGCTGCTTTAAACACTTACTACCTGCTCTTTAGCCTTTGAACATAGACTGTTATACTTGCTTAGCATAATGTATAACCCTAGGTCACAAAGCTAAAGCAAACCCTTTTAATTTATGGAGGATTTCATTTTAGCTGAATATTTTGAAGAATTTCCTAACTTTCTGATGGCACATCAGGCTGACCAAGGATACAAATGTATCTGTGTTCCCAGGTCCAACCACTTTACCCTATCATAATTTAAGCTTTAATTTCATGACCTACAGTGGCCTGGGTACTTAGCAAAAGAAAAAAGCATTCTTAGTCAAGACTGTGTAATAGAGAATTCTTCTGCTACAGCAGATAAGATGACAATGACAAAGTAATTACCATAAAAATTATTATTTTCTAAAAATACTCTGCTTTATACAAAAATCTCTACTGTAGGAAAGGAAACAGACAGTAGTTTTGATGAAAAACACTTGGAAAAATGGCGATAGGGTTTCTTTGCTATACAAATACAGTTATTTTTCTGCTAGAAATAGTGTTGCTGTAGCTGCAATGGTAGAACAGTAGGAGAGAGGCAAAGTTTGCAGGAGAGGTAATACTTTTTATTAGAACAATAGATATAGTTGAAAAAAAACAGAAACACTTTCTGCGGCTTTGTGTGTCTGAAAGTTTTCCCTTTTTTTTCCCCCCAACTATACCAGCTGGTCTAATAAGGGGTATTCTCTCTGCCTGCTAAGCTTGCTATTTTTGTATATAGCCATTTCTGTATATTTGATTTTTCCACTAAGAGGACAAAGAATTCTACAATTCTTAAAACTGGTATAATTTGGTAAAAATTAACTCTGCAATACTAAAAAAATTTAAAATGCTTCCTTAAAATGCTGAGAACATGGGATTGGCTTTGTGTTTTAGAGAGAATAATTGCAACTCATGAAGGAACTACACACATACAATAAAATGTGGTCAACTCTTCCTTTCCGTAGCTTTGAAGCAGCAGTAATCTAACAAAGCACCTTGCTCTTGCTGTGCTGACAATGAGTCCAGTGTACAAAAAAGAAATTAAACAAAAAAAGACATTTTAATTTCAAGGTTCACTGGAAAAATCATGAAAAAAAAAAGTCAATGTTTACCAAAGAGAAAGACGAACTCTGAAGGGAAATTAAAAAAATGTATTTACAAGATTCAAAGAGAATTTTATAAATAACAGGACAATAAAAAAGGAAATAAAATATTTGGCCCTCTTAACTCTAAATATGCAGGTAATATTCCCAATAAATCTACCACATGAAATGACCTTAAGGAATCATCCAATTATATTTTTACCAAGAAATTATTAGGAAAAGCAAAAAAAGCCTCAAATCAAAAAACCCATCTGTGATAGTATTAATGACTGAGGCTGGATCAGGCATTGCCCTTCGCCTCCTGCCTCTCATTGCTCCCTGCTCCCAGTGACGCCGAGGCTGTGGCCTCTCCTGCTCTCTCCCCTACAAGCTCTCCGCCTGCTCCTCCATCACTGGTGCGCCAGCAGCTCGTGGACGAGTGTTTGGGGTGGTTACCTCTCCACTGCACAGCCGCATCACCCCAGAGCTCGGAGGAGGCTACGAAACCTCCCCAAGTTGCCCGCAGGACATGCAGAGCTCCTGCGCAGCTCCGTGCCCCGGGAGTGGTGGCCCTGGACCCACGCAGCGTCTCTGCACACGTACATGGTTATGACATCAGGACGTGCTCGAGTCCCTCAGCTCAGAGCTCCCCGGTACTCGTGCTGCACCGTTGGCCACGTCTGAGCTAGACAGTGCCTCGAGCACGGCTGTGTGGGCTGCAGCCACCCCCACCGCAGCAAGGACGAGGTCCTCCGCAGCACGCAGCCCCATCCATGCTCGCCCACCTTCCCCTCAAGGTGGCCAACTCTGCTGGAGGCCTGGCATGGTGCCCACGCACAACGAGCCGCGGCAGAGCGTGGCACCGCCTGATGGGTAACCATCCAGGGCTGGCTTTGCCGTTATGCCACTCTGGCTGCGACTGCACAGCTACTGTACGTGTAGCCTGTAGAGAGAGCTACAGATTCAGCTATGCATCAGGCGCAGCCCCACCGTCACTCTCCTTCGACCTAACAACAACTGGTAGAACTGAACGGCTTTCGGATTTGAAGTTTCATCTAAATTAACACCCTTGTTCCCTTCTGTGTGTTCCAGGAGCCTGGGTGTGAGTGGTGGGAGGGCGGTGGGAGATGAAGGCAAGCAGAGGGAGGATAGCAGCGGCTGCGGCCGTGCATCCCCTTGCTTCTGTGGAGGGCAGCGTGCGAGGCTGGCCACAGAGCACTGGTGTCCTCTGTGCTGTCCTGCACCCCAACGACGCCTGTGAACACAGCCCAAGCCTGCACACTATGCGGGACTGGCTAATTAACTGCAAATGGTTTTTAATTAGCTCCCCCAGACACATGGTCTTCTCGAGTGGGTAACACAGGGATGAGCAGGATCAGCGCGGTGAGAAGTGCTGGGGTAGTGCCTTCCCTACCGGCACCTGCCTCCCGAGGCTGCTCTCCTCTGGGATTAAATTGATTTTCACAAGCTCTAGCATTCTGGATCAGACCCGATCTCTCTACCAGGTCTGTAATGCCTTTCTCCCTATTAGTTTTCTGATATTCAGCTATCGGAGCTTTCTGTAAGGATGTTTAGGTTTCATATGTACTTTGTCTGACATCTAAAACACTTTATAAACTTTATCCATTTAATTCTCCTATACTGTGCCATGTGCTGTAGTAGCATTACCTTCACTTTACCGATAAGGAGATTTACATTCACGCAAAGCCAGGCTGGAATTGGGGTAAGGACCGGGCTCAGAGCTCCAGATGTGATGATAACGGGCTGCCTGCTTACAGCAGTAGCTTGTACAGCTCTATCTCTCCCCAGCATGACACTGCAGGTCAGGCCATGGATTTCCTTCTTAGAGGCACCTTTTTGTTTCAGATTGGGCTAAACCTAGCTGAATGTGTGAGGTTGTACAGGCCCTAACTAAAGGCTACCCTTTATTTCAGATAGTAGAGCAGGAGGTAAGCTTCTTTAGGAAACCAAAGCGGCTCCAAACTGAAAAGGAGGCACGTATCCTCACCTGCAACAACTGTATGTGTAAAATCATTCAGAAATGTGAACTAGGGGGTTTGCTAGGTGCCTGTGCACAGTGATGCGTGAGAGAGAGAGAAAAGAAGAGGAAGCACAACGGCTCGGGGAGGGAACAGTGCAAAGTGCTGCCCCCTAAATGTTCCCATGACTACGGCCCTGAGGAAAGTGGCAGGGACAGAGTTTTTGGGCTAACTGCTGACCTGTGGTAAAGGAGTGTAAGAAAGACCCCATCTCTGGTGTTTAGGTAGGTAAATGGGACTGCATCCTGAACCAAAAAAACCCAAAACACTTCATTTGATCTTCCTAACTAAAATAACCCAAACTTCGGGAGTTGTTGTTGTGTTCCCCCCCCCCCCCCCCTCCCCCCCCGGCTAATTGCACGTGTCAGAAGGGATCACAATATTTAATTTGCAGCCATTAAGTTGGACTGCCTGATCATCATCAAAAACATTTACAAACTGTGGGTTGACCTAAGCACATAACTATGCTGCGCTAGCCTCAGCCCTCCAGAGCATGCACTGATGCTCTTGGGTTTGGAAATTATGTTGGTGCTGCTTGGCTGGTTTGCATCTTACTCCAGAAAGGTTTTAAAGAACTCAGCTCCTGAGATAGACAGAAATTTAATGATTTAAGTGAAGCAGTGTCTTGTCAGCTACGGAGTTGTTTCAGGGTCTGTAAATCTGATCAAATGCACTGAATACGGTTAAGGCTGGATTCACAACTCTGGGAGGAGAAAACAGCACTTACTGGACAAGAGGATTTTATACCCAATAATTAGGCTAAATGAAGCTGTTACACAGAATGGTGGCAAAGAGCCATGTTTTTCTGGCATGCTGTAACATCACATAATACATGAATGTGGTGTATGCAGTAGGTGCTGCTTTCTCTTTCCAAAATTTTTATTACAGCCCCAACCACTGACACTTCATTCTCTGCCAATTCCTCTGCTTCCTTCTCTCGTGCTGGCAAAAATATAGTGGGACACCTAAAGCTGTAGGCCTTGGCAGGATCATGTGAATATGCTGAACACATACATGCTGATTAATTCATTGCCTTAGCAACTGAAAAGTCTCAGATTATTCTTCCTTGTTTATTGGCCCTTTCAGAGCTAATGCGAACAGTAAAGATTATCCACAGGCAAAATACAGCATCCATTAACTGCTTGCACCTGCAAGGGCCAAAAAACTCCTTTGATCCCAAAAGATTACCTGTTCCACAGAAGTCAGATACATGTTCTTTAAAACGCCAACCCGATAGCCGCACATACATGTACAGACCATACATGCTACCCAACTAAATTTTCCATGGTGCCACCAGTGGCGATGTAAAACCTTTTCCCTTTGCTTTGTGGGTGTACAGATTATTTCTCAATGCGCAAGGGAGGAGGGAATCTCGCTTTTGGAAAAAGGTCTGCAGACGGAGCCCTTGATGGTGCAATGTCACCTTGGTTTCTTCTCAGAAAACTCATAGATCTGTAGAGAAAGTGATGTCCAGGGTGTTACGGTAAGCAGGACATTTGGGTGCTGATCTGTGCGTATTAAACATTAACAGCAGCCTCACAAATCCCATACCATTTGTAATGTGGCAGTTGCAGCTTGGTAACACGTGGCCCCATGCAGCACTGGCCCAGTGGCTGGCCAGTGCATGGCGTCCCTCCAGCCTTGGCTGCGGCACTGCCGAGAGAAGGCGGTGCGGAACAGCACCGTGCTTGCGTGGAAGTGGCTAATGAGGGAAATACAGATGGACTCGCTGGGTATTGGGCAAACAGCGCAAAAGGAGCTGGCTCATTAGATGGGGATGTCTCAGTTCAAGAGAAAACATTATGTTCATGTTTCATTTTTTTTATTAGCTTTCATAGCGCTCAGTAAAAAACCCCTGTTGACTCCGTCCTTACTACCCAATGAATATGTTGCTTCAAATTCCAAGGATGACAATATCTCCAGTTCTGCAGTCATGGACCATAGCAGCTATAGACCACTTCATATTCTTTTAGAAATTCTCCCTGGTTTTGATGCTAGAGCAACCCACTGCCTCCCATTTGGGTGGTTTTGTTACTGAGGGCATCAAAGAGAAGTAACCAGACTGCCTGCTTCTCCTGGCTGTCCTCCCCGTACGTCCAAAGGTTGTCACAAGTGCATCTCCACATGCATGAGTCCTAACAAAAGTCCTGTCCATTTCTTCTGGAAGACTTTCCAGAAGGTCTCCTTTCCTCTGATGAGCTGTGGTTGTGGGCTTCTGGTGCAGCTGCCCCCCTGTCCCCAAACACATTGCATAGTGCCTTAAGACTCTGAAAATGCACAGGAGAAAAAGCACTCCCCACTTTTTGCCCTGGAATCTTTTGATGCCTGTGACAGGTCCTGCAGCCTTTTGGGGGGAGACTGCACCAGCAAAGGGTCCCGTCTCTCCCAGAAAGGATGGGAAGGTCCCAGTGCTTATGCCGCTTTCTCTACGGGACCTACAACAATTTCACCACCTCTGAAGTACCTGCTTCTCTATTTTTCTATTTCTATGCAAACACAAGCAACCCATTGTTAAACTGAGCTTAGAAACATCTAAGTGCTGTCAGGAGGAATCTACATTTGCTTCAAGGAAACTAGGTGACTCATCCCTGTGTTCCTTCTACAGCTGCACGGAGTGAAGTCAAATCCCCCCATGGCTGGGATGAAGCCAACTCGCAGCCATCCTTCTATGAATAAGCCCAACACAAATGCCTACAGATGTTTCACAGACTGAACTCAGAAATGTGCTCATTGACACAGGGCCACCATATATTAAAGGTGTTGAAGTACAGGTTGTGTAAGCCTGAGGGAATGTACAGAATTAATGAAAGAAATGCTGCATAGTCTGGGATTCATAGACCACAACATGAAATAATATCTGGATTTCTTCACACATATTTTTCTTCATGTCTGTGAAAACCATGATTCTGTATATCCTAATAAATAACTAACAGTCCCCTGACCCTGGCGAGGCAATTCCCTACTAGGAGATTTTCTTTAAATTTGCAACTGTTGGCTATTAGAAATGGTTTGAGGGTATTGATTTTGAAAGCAGCATTTTTTCCTACATACTACTTCCATTGCCCTTCTTGAAAGATGCACCATTTGATGTGAGTTTTTGCAAAAAAAAAAAAAAAAAAGAATATTTGGGTTCTGGGCTGTGGCTTTTTCTGAAAAGATTGTAATACATACTGATGCTCAGAGCCCACTGTGGTTGTATTAATTGATATCCAGAGGTGAGCTAGTGTTCTACCATAAACAAGTCCTCTTCCTGCAAGAAGCATGGAATAATAAGAGAGGCTGTTGGCAGAGTGCCAGGTAAAATGTTGCCATGGGCTCAAGGGCTCTCCCTTTCCCTAGAGCTCTTTTTGGAAACAAGGAAATGACTATCAAATAAAAACATATTTACTTGACGCAAACAGCAGTGAAAAGACCGATGTTTGCAAATGCCTCCTGTTTCCAGACACAGTACAAACAACAAATTACTACCTCTGATAGACTGGTTTCCACCAAATACATTTTAACCTTTTTTCAATGGTTAGTTTATGGGAAGGGGGAAAAGCCAATGCTTTAGAAGCTCTCCTCAGCCAGAAAAAGGTGAAGAATTAACGCTATTTCAAGTCCACGCTCTTTAGGCAGAACTCTGATATCAGTAGTTAGTTAATCTTTTGGTCTCCGCCTGTTGGTGGGAGATCACATTCGTTTTGTCTTTTGCCTGGTTTGCTTGAACAGCACAGAAAACCTAGCTCAAATGCTTATTTTGGTCAAGCAGCACTTCAGAAAATTACTGATGCTGCATTTGAAAGCCCTGCTTACTTTACAGGAACGGGGTGGGGAATACTTAAAACTCAGTGATATGAAACTAACTAGATATATTTGAAATATTGATTACATATATCTTCTGAAATAGGGTAATGGGATACTCCTGGATGCTATATGCATGTTTATACATCTCTGAAATGTTTGATTAATGTGCACCTAATCTTTCTTTCTACTAATAGACCATCATATTTCTTACTAAGAAATGAATTATTCGACCACTGGTACAAGTGGCTGAGAGAAGACCATTTATAATGCTGCATCTTCAGCTAGTGTTTCTTCAGCAAGTAATCCTTGACCTGGAAAGCTGTTTCACTGAAAATGACTAATTTTGCCAATTTTATTTTTTGCTTTGAATATGTTTTTATGGTGGCAGTCTAATCTATCCTAAAAGACTTACTTTATACTTTACAATATTGGTAAAACATAAATAGAAAAATAGACAAAAGGAAAACCTTCATGAAGCAAAACTTCAACTCCATTTGCAGAGATGTTATCCCAGAGCTTTGAATTTGGAAGTGCAAAATGAAGTATTGGCAAGCAGAAAGAAAACAAACAAACAAATGAACAAACAAAAACCACCAAAAAAAACCCCAGTATTGACTAACCCTTTTCTTTGTTCATAAAATATATTGTCATTCTACACTGGCTTTGATTTTGCTTTCCATTTTTCTTTTAAGATTACCTCACATTTGACTATTTTCATCATTTTCTATATCACTTGTTTTGAGGAACACTACTTTTCATATCTCTCAAAATTGCTTAGTTAAGAGATTCAACAAGTCACGGGTAGTGATAACAACAGTTTTCTCTGCCAGCCTCATCTGTATCAACCCCAATCTTGCCATTTATATGCTATAACCAGCACTTCTCCATGAAATAATTTTCAAAATTACAGTGCTAAACTTTAGGGAACAGGGGTATTCACCATGCATGTTTGCACACTTGGTCGCAAGCTCAGCTGAGAACACTGAACATTACGCTGGCAAACCATGACAACCTATAGTTTTGGGACTGGGTCAATTTTGTAGAAAAGCTGCTGAGGGTTAGTTTGATCCTTGGCAACTTCTGTAAGAGTAATTGAGCATTTGCATAAGTATTTTCAAGAGGTCAATAAAGATCAATAGACAATGTAATCCTGTATCACTAATGTAAAAGTCTGAGCACACTGAGTTTGTATCGTGGCCCTGAAGACAAGTCCTAGTGTCCAAATTCTCCTTCCAACCAGCAACTAAGAAGTGGTAGTTTGGAATTTCCATCCATGTTAATGAATTGCACAGACTTCAGCCTGCCCCGCATCTGACATTCAGAGCCTTTTAGAGAGTATCTAGTTGTCACTCAAAAGCAGGAGCATTTTAAAATGTAGGCCTTTTCTTGAAAATAGAAAACACCCACTGAAACCGCCTATCAGTAAAATCCAGCCTTGCATTTTAGCATGACTTCAGCTTTGGTCTAAGCCTTTTCTGCACTAGTCTTTTCCAGGAATGACATTCACAAGAAGTAGCAGTAGGTTATGTGGCATGTGTTGGCTTTGACATGGAGCTTTTTCGATCCATTTTATGGAGTAAAGTTCTTCCTATTGTGTCAACACTGACTTTTGTAAAGCAGAGAAGGGGGACTTTAAATGAGGGTCTCCTCCTACCCCTGCCTCCAGCTCTCTTCAGACCTTGGACCTCCCAAGGGCTTTTGGGAGGGGGAAGGAAAAGAAAGTTTACCATGACTGGAGAAAGCAATTGGTGTGATCAGTCTCTCAATAAGATATCTACTAGGAGCCCTGTTAAAAGGAAAATGGAGTTGGGGGCAGGCAGGGTGGGAGAGAATGTTTTCAGAAACCAGCTATGTAGGAAGAGCAAAGGATTATGCAGAGCTGGAGCAGGTGAGCTAATGGCCTCCTGCCCCGCTCCATTCTTTCTCCTCTTCTTCTTTCTTCTTCTTTCTTCTTCTTCCTCCTCCTCCTTCCCTGCTATTATCTGGGCAGGTGAGAGGGCATCTCTGGTCATGAAAAAGGTCAAGGCAAGAGTTAGGGTTAGTCTTTTAAAGACATGATTTCATAATTCAACAAGCTATTTCTAAGCTGAGAGAGTTGGGAAGGAGCAGCTGTACATGCCCAGGGAGTAAGTACCTGTCTCAGGGGCTAATATTGGTACTTTTTAGCTGTGGAAGTACTGCAGTTAGCTATGTGTGCTTACCAAATGAAAGGCAAAACAGTCTTCTAATTGGATTTAAAAATGTATGGGTGTAGTTTGTTTTTATTCTCAAAAGCTTCTGTTGAAACAGAAAAATATCTTTTTTGATAAGTGAGAAGTGTCCACTTTCTTACCCTTTAAAAAACATTGCCATCTAAGCCTGTCTGAGAATGTGGGGTAAATCTCTGCTCTGTATTTTGAGCTATCTTGCTCATTCTTGGGAGGAATGCATAAGGAGCTAGAGGAGCTCTGAGTACTTCCAGTGAAGCTGATTCTGCACTGGTAACCTATGGTCCTGCTGGTGTTTGCAAAGGAATGAGAGATAAGCTTTGCTTGTGGACGATGACATAAGAAAAGGTTTCTAGAGGTTTTTGGCCTTCTCTATTTTGAAAGAGGCCTATATTTTTTTACAATGAAAAAAAAAAAAAAAGCAGTTCTCCTCTTGTTATTTAAGAGGGATACTTCATAGTGAGCTCCTAAGCTTTTTTATCAAGCTCAGTACTAAAAGAAAGGAAAAAGAAGCATTGAGCATAGCACGTGAATAGCACAGGAAGCTTTGAAAAAATTGGCTATTACAGGAAATCTTATCATAAAGTACATCTCTGTTAAAAACAAAAAGAAGCAAAAATGATCTCTTTTCCTCTTTTGCTATGTTACTGCTAAGCTCTGGTTTGTCTGGGAGAGGCAACTTCTCAGGTGCAGCTCCTGCTCTCTGAGGTGATGTTAAAGCCTACTGGCAGTGGGACCGTGGGGTGTTGGGCAGGTCCCCTCCAAGCACTTCTTGGCCTTAGCTGGGTACTTGGGTCCTGATGCTCAAAGAGAATAAATGCCATGGAGCAGGAAGCCTTGTCCTGAAAGCCCCAGCTCCTCCAGTCTTGTTAGATCTGTTCCTCTCCCCCCTGGGCTGGTGCCCAGCCCTGAGCAAGACCCTCCTGCCTCTGCAGCGACCGGCCTCCTTGCCAGGGTGCGAGGTGTTGTCAGCATGTGCTTCAGGATGGCACAATGAGCTGCTAATTAATGGGAGGTGAAGGCAGCTGCTGAGGAAGTGCCTGATTAATCTATATCAGAGCAAAAGAGGACGTATGAAGCCTCTGTAAATTGAACACAACTTTAGGAAAGCATGCTACTCTTCAGGCTTGTTTGTGAGACAACAGCTCTTGACATCCAGCAAAGTTGAAGGAAAACCTGGAAAAACAATGAGAAGCTTTTGAGTGAACAGTTCAGACACAAGAGGCAGAGAAATGTACATACTTTCAGTTTTCCTCCTTGCTTAATTGCTTGCAACTTTTCTTTTTCCAGGCTGTGATTCATCTGTTCATATTCTCTTGAGAGAAAGCCCCGGTACCACAGCTGGGCTTTGGCTCTGAGCAGGAGCAAGTGCTGGTGCTGCTGATCTGTGCTTACATACCCAAGGGCTGCGGGGGACAGTAGTCCCAGCCGGTGACCCTGGTCCAGGGAAATGTGATGGCGTGGGGGCAGCAGGCAAACCTGCAAGATGGAGCACAACACCTGCCACTAGTGCAGAGTAATAGGCACCTTCCCACAGAGATGAGCTTTATTTCCCTGGAAATAACAGATTGCCACCATTTTTCACTTCTATAGATTCTTTTTCTCTTGCGCCCATATTGATCTGTTCCACTTGGTTTGGTTTTAGAAATAACTTTTTTATGCATGCAGCTTATCACCCTCAGATCCCTGCTTGTCACTCTTCAGCAGCCAAGGAAGGGTGGGCCAGGGCAGCGGCCCAGCATGTGAGGTGGGCACCTACCCTCCTGGTAGTTACACAGGCACTCAGACTGATGCTGTTGGAAACACTCCACAGAGAGCAAACAAATAAAGCTTGTGAAGGCACAGTTATGCTGAGAATAATGAATATCAGCTATTCCAGAGGGAAAACTTAGCTGGGTACTTAGGTGTCTGACAGCTAAATGATCTTAATTTTCTTTAATTAACTTCTGATACCTTCCCTTCCTCTCCAGTGTGGCTACCAGCAGAAAGGAGATGAGGGGACCCTGTGAGATACCCTACAAAAAGCTATGTGTAAAGCCTTCACATGTCACAAATCAAGTTTTTTGTCCCCTGCCCCCTCAGGTAGAAGTTGTTTCAAATGACAGTGAAACATTAGAAGTAGGGAAAGATAGAGGTTTGGGTTTGGTTTTTTTTCCCCCTTCCTTACTGGTTTCTGAAAAGTGTGGTTTATAAGCTGTCAATCATTTCCAATGATCTCAGTCCGGTGTTTATTCAAAAACCATGTTCGGTGTAGCTGGAAGTGTTGTTACTAACTGATGAGCAAGTCTGAATGCTGAGAATGAGAAATGATTGACATTCTTTAAGGTAAAGAGGGAGACTCTTCATCCAGCAGAAGCTGCCACTGCAACAGATGCTGTTATAGCTTCTGACACTGATCGTGATGAGTGGTGTGTAACGTCAGTAAAAGATGAGAGGCTACAACAACAAAGTGAAAAGGAAGCCTCTGAACACGAATCCCATGGCACCCAGGTAGCAGTTAATAGCCATGACTTTCCTGGCTAGAAATATGACTTTAAAAGGTCAGGCATATATTGGTTAACTTATCACCTATCCAGTAAATAAGCACAAGAGCTTGCTAATTAGTGATCTATTGTTATTTGACTCTGGGTTAACTATTTTTTAAAATTTTGGTTCCTTTTTCCCATGGCTTTTGGCAAATACGTTGCCTGGTTCCCTTTTTTATTTCAGCTTTTCCTTTCGGTTAAATACAGTAGATGTTTACAGAGAATAATTCATAGCAGAGCTACACATGGTCCTGAATACTGTGATGTACTCAGGGGTGATACTGCATTTTGGGCATCTTGCTAGGAATATCAAACATCAAGTTTCCACGTGCAGTTATAAACTTTCTCCCTAAGCAGGAGCATTTTTAGGTTTAATACTCGCTCCCTCACTTTGCTACAGAAAATCCCTTGCCAGGTGTATTGAAGCAGCGTGAGTCTGGTGCAAGGCTCCCAGGGAGAAGTCTGGGAGCTGTGCAGAGTTAGGCCACGACTCCCAGCCTCAAGGAAATCTCTCCTGAGCAAGCGGCCTTGAGTTACCATGGATGAGGGCCCTTTTGGGGAACAGTGTTTCACTGAACTCCAAAATTGCTGATCAAGTTCATTTTAGATGACAAAAAACCCCAAACAAACAGCACCAAAAGGTGTATGAACCTTTTTTTTCCTTTTCTCTCTTTCTGGTGAGATGTTCAGCTTTAAGCCATGATCTTACTCTTGTCCTCCCAGCTTTCATCTTGCAAGTGTAATTAGTGTCTTTAAATTGTTCTGTAAGTTGTATAAATATTTCCACTGCTGCAATGTGTAAATCAGTCTCTTGCATACATAAGTAGTAAAATTTGATTGCTTATATTCATGTAGCCTCTTGACATGTGCGCATGTGATAAGAGTGAAGTGAGTGGAGATCCAGGGGTGAAAAGTGAAACGCAACCCCTTGTCAGCCTACAAAACTGCAGCTGCGTGCCTATCCCCAACATGGGGATGTGATCCTGGCTGCTGTGCTGAGGATGTGTTGCTCTGTTTGTTGCCTCTGGTGAGCTGGGGATAACCCACCCGCCACCCCCATGGGTCCCACCGGTCACCAGTGGGAACCAGGCAGCACAGCCTACGAGGCCCCACCCTGCCCACCTCACTGGGCAGAGCCCACTGCCTTCACTGGGGCTTGACTGGTGGCCAAGCACCTGGAGGTGCTGCTCTGGAGTGAACTCCAGCATTCACCCCGGCTCCCAGTGAGGAAATGCCACAAGGTAGAGCAGCGCCACCTCCGCTCCTTTCTAATCCTTCTTTTCACATTCCTTTGTGCTTCAACTTCTTTAACTGCTGAACTTACTGTTGTATGGTGGGGTAGCTATAATTCAGTTTTCTTTAAATGCAAGAATTCTCAGTGTTGTCCATTTGGGGATAGTGTGTTCAACAATGCAATATTTCTTCAAAAAAGTACTTTCTCTCACATGGAGAATTTCACATGTGTTTCTCCAGAAGCTACAGCAAATCTAGTCTCAGGGTACATGTTTTCATGTGTTCAGAATTTAAAAAAAACCACACTAACGTACTTCTTCCTTATTTTTCTCTTTCCCTGCTTGGCTTCCTTCGGGTCTCTGTGGCATATATGCCCACACCCAGGGCATGCCGGGGATCCAGATACATTGTGAAGGGCTGGATTACTGATTCCCACTCTCTTCTTTTGTTATACTGCCCCATGGAAATAGCTATGGAGCTAGATGCTAGGGTCTGGGTATGTTTTAAGTGGTAACTTCTGTGTTAGTCATGCTTAATATCTGTAATCATTCTACAGTTTTCCTCTTGCAATAGTGTAGAGGGTTTGTTGCAGTGAGATGATTCAGAGACCATGTGTAGGCACAGATGCCCTGAATGGCCACAAGCAAGCCAAGCAACGAAATTTATTTTCTCCCCCCCCCCCATTTTGGGGTGTTTGCCTTATGAGGTAGGTAATCTTAGCATTCTGCACCCCAAGGACCATGCTGTGATTTGTAAAGCATCTTCACCTGGATGGTAGGAATTGCTGCAAGGAGACTGTCACAAAGTTACCAGTCTGCTAGTGGATGTGTTGGCCAGCCCCATGTTTTGCATGCCATTAACTTTGAATTCTGAAAGCTGCCTGCTGCATCGTGCCTGGAGGTTACAGTTATTTTAGCCCATAAATTCCAGATTCCTTCCAGCCTTCTGCACTAAGGCTGACATTGTACCTTCTCCTCCCCTGCAGGAGGCAGTGGTAGTATCTTTGTTATTTGTTTGTGAAACACAGACAAAGACAAATCTAACTTTTTGGAAGGCCTCTTGCAGAAGCCTGGTAAGACATCATTGGTCTCCTGCTAGATGTGACCACCTCCAGGTGCTGTATCTTTCTGGAGTTTCTGTTGCTTTCTGCACACCAAACAAGGCTTCCCTTTTCCTCCAGCCTTCCCCTTAGGAATCATCCCTAGTTCAAAGATCCCTCTGTAGGACCATGGGCCTTCAAAGGAGACCCTTCCTTTGTACAGCAGCTTTGACAGAAATGAACCTCAGAGGTCTAACTGCCAGATAAAAGTAGAGTGCATTAACCCCCACAATTGCTCTAATGAAGTCAGGGTGAAGTTGTGAAGTCTGGGTCACAACTAATGGATGAGCCATTAACACCTCTCAGGCATAACAGCACTTAAAAATATCAAACAGAAAATGCATTTAGTGACTTTCAGGTGTAGAACTGGTCACGGTGTTTTGAGAGCAAGCGGTCATGAAAAGATTGCAATTTCACTGCCTTTCCCCCACTCTGCTTCCTGCTTTCCACATATTTACATTCAATTCTATGGTCAATTCTACTCTGGAAGATTTTTGCCATCATGAAGCTGCCAGGTAACTTTTTTGTTTAAGTGCTTAACGCTTCAAGAACTTGGGTTGATCCAGAAACTTTATTTCAAAACTCTAGCTCTGATCAGCAGTTCTGTACTGGCAGGTATTTTTTGCTGGCATATTCACTGAATTTATATCAGAAAGGTCTGAGGTCCTAATCTATCAGGAAGGATTTCCTAGATTACCTACCTAGGATGAGGTATTTTTTTCCTCCAACGCCAAGGGACTGGATTAAGACCAGTTGCTTTCCACAGTGAAGCTGAGTGCAGTGAGTGGACAGGGAGGGGGAGCTTGTCCCAGCAGAGAGTCAGATTTGTAGCCGAGATGATGCTGTTGAACAATGGAGGATGTTTCAGAGGATAGCAGGCTCTTTTGGGCAGGGGTTTGCCTTCTTGGACTGGGATGCAAGCTCCAAAGTGCTTTTGTGCAGGTGAGCACCTAGGGGAAAAAAAGGCTCTCCAAAATTTCTTCTCGCAGGATCTATTACAGAAGGCCTAGCCATGCTGCTTGCCTTGCCCTGGGCCTTTGGCACTGACTGCAGCCCGGATTGTGTTCTCCATAAAACAAAGCTGTTGCGTGCTCCCCCCCCCCCCCCAGTAAAAAGTTGCTTGAGCTGCAGCTGGCCTGTGTGCAAACCTCCGGTGTTCCCATGGCTGAGCCTCTGCAGTGCTTGCACAACCCACGTGTGGGGAGAGGCTTGACCACGCATGCTTGGGGTCTCCCATGGTCTCCTGAGCTGCTGCTGCTTAGGGTGCTGCTGCTGCATTGGTCCTCCCTGTGATCCTGTGCTCGGCCCTCCCGGCCACTGTTCTCTTGCTAGCCTCTGCGATGCTTTTGTCCCAGGCACTCCAGAAATACATTTTTATTGCACTTGCGAAACACTTCCAAGCTGTGGTTGAGTGCATGTCTTGCATCTATGGCCTTGTTGCAGCTCTGAATTAACTGTACCTGCCTGGGAGAGGAGGTGGTTCATTGAGGAAAGCTGGAGGGGCAGAAAGCCGGCATGGGAGAAGGCTGGGAAACTGCAAGCATCCATGCAGCTGCATCAGACCCTGCCCCTTGAGCATGCACTCAGTTTGGACAATTGTACAAGGCTGTAAATTAGAAATTCCTTTTTAACTCTGCTGTGCTATGACAAACTGTGTTGCAGGCATGTTTAAGCTTTCACCTGCATGTGAAGAAACTCTGTTCTCCAGCTGTGACCAGCCTGTTGCAGATAGTCTTATGCAAAGCCCCTGTGAAACCCGGCTTTGCTGCGCTAGCGTCTCCTGGTGCCACAGATGGAAGAAATGTTTGCACAAAATGCTCTCTGCTGCTCCCTCAGCACACTGGAGCATACAGGTGGGATTATGGAGTCGTAAAGGAAAGATGTATGTTTTAATTTCCTGTGAGCAGTTTGTTAGTCTATAAAATTGAAATACTGAATTGTTATTTAAGCCTTCTTTGTATCATTGTTTTCATACTGAGCAAACACTGCATACTAAATTTACAAGGTGGGACAAGAACAGAGTCACTAGCATTCCTGTTAAAACCCTGCACAGTGAGAAGGTATAGCTTGTGTCTAATTCTCCACTTCTGTGTCAGATTCGTACCACCATCTACATTCAGAAGAAGGAGCTGCTACCGTAAAGCTGCAAAGCCTTTAGGCTCTCTGATGAATCCTTAGGGTATAATTTAAGGAAACAGGGTCATGTGTTGGACACCGTCTTGCACGATGGTGTCATTATCTCTTATGTATTAGCAGACTACTAATGCTGACATCTAATTAGCACCAAGAAACTGATTAACTCTCAATAGGGTCAAGAGAAAGAAGAAAAATAGATCTCAGGCAAGCAATTAGGTAATTTATTTAATAAATTAAAATACTCGTGATTATAAGCTCACTCTGGCAATTTTTTTCTGTACTGCACAGCTGATGGCAGAAACAATGATAAAATTCAAATAGTAAATGTAACACCATGTTAACGGCAGCATAATCAAAACATAGAACACAAAAAAACCCCACTTGAGCTTTCTCTAATAGACAATTTATCATCCAAAATGGATGCATTTATTAAGGGAAAAGTTGTATTCAAATACCAGTAAAATAAATGGAGTCTGTTCAGATTTCTTATTCTTGTGATAGGGTTGTTCCACACTGTGGAAGCCAAGTACATAAAAGATGCTTCAATACACACTTGTTACATGGCAGACATTTATGTTTATTGTGTACCTCTTGCAAATTAATCTGAATGCTCAGAAATGGCAAATAAATATTGACCTGGCAACAGTCACCATCTTTTTGTATGTCACCCTTGCCATTTTCTTTTTCTTTTTTTTTTTTTTTTAATAAGGCAAAAAATTTTTTTCTTTCTGTGACAATGAAATGAATAATGCTCCTACCTATGCTACTGGGCAGTGCATTTGACCTGCAGAACCTGATGTTTACTGCCCTCACTTTAATGCCCCAAAAGGGTTTGGCTTTTCACACAGTAGTACTCCAGAGCTTTCTAATAGACAAGTTGCCCAGACTCCCTTCTTGCATGCTCAGTTTAAAGCATTTCTTAATTGGGTTCATTTAAATGCTAATTTTATTGAATGCAGACTCCTCTAAATCACTGAGGTGAGTTCTCGCCAGACTCCTTCAGTAATAATAATATTTCAAAAGGTTTGAAGTTCAGATTAGTTTTGGACAAGCACTGGAAGGTCTGTTTGCATGACCAGCATTGACTGCAAACCATGAGGCTTCTCACACCTTACTTTCCTCTGGCTTCCTGTGCAAGCTGTCCTCTTCCCTGCTGCAGGTTCAGCTCCTTTGTCTACTACTTTGAACCCCCTTCCTGGCATTTAAAGACCACCTTTTATTTAAAATTAAAAAAATCTCCCCCTGATGTGTATATATACTACAAGGAAAACCCCAGATCCCTGTTAACTAGAACTATGTAGCCCTTCACAGCCATTTTTTACAGTTCACAAGCAAAACTTTTTGGCATGAGACCTGCATTTTAGTGCACAGCTGACGGCACTGTGTAGTTACCCGGTATATGTCACAAATGCTCCACAGCAGGCTGTGCTGGAGACTTACAAAAGTGTGGTTTTCTGTTCAAATTAGAAGGTAAGGCCTGTGATGCCTGCAGTAAGAGGGTCTGCTGGGGGGAGCAACTGATAGCACGCACTCCCCCCTTGCTTTTCCTTCCTGGGCTCTAGCCATGTGAAGTGTGGGTTCTGCTCTTGCTCGAAACCAGAGAGCTCCCCCAGCTTTTTTTCAAAGGTACCTTTAGAAGATGAAAAGTATCTTCAGACGTTTTCCAAGGCTCAGGATTAGTTTGGAGCTGGCAGTGACAGGCTTGGAAGGAGCTTCTGGTTTCTTCCCAACTTGCTCCAGTTGCAGTGAGGACAGTGGCTGGGGAGGGACCCGGTGGGGTCCTGCTTGTTCCCCCCCACGAGCAGCCCTCTTCCTGCCCCTGAACGCGCTCACCCTGGCTGCCAGTGTCACCACATCCACATCCGCACCAGGGGTGGTCCTGGCTGTCAGTCAAAGGGTCTCAGGGGCAGCGAAATGCCTGGGGCGAGTGAGGTTGAGTCACTGCTGCGCTCCCAGTAGTGCTGGTCCTCCAAGAAATGGTCTGGTCAGTCCCTGGAAGCAGCAGCACTCTCTGACTGCCTCCGGCAGGCCCAGAGTTAATTCAGGGCTAACATAACTATCACTCAATCTAACAACCAATGCAACAAAGGTTGTTTAAAAGAATAGGAAAATAACCTCTCAAAATGTTTTTCTTCTTTTGGTATTTTCCTCTTGTTATTAAATCTATCGAGGATGAGGTAGAGTATGTAGTATGGAGCAGTGAGAAAGTCATCATTGGTACCTAGTCTTAAACAGTTGATTTTTATATTTTTTTTAGTGTCTTGAAAAAGTTGTCATAAACACCAACAAATGCAAAGCAGCTTTCAAGATGACTTTTTGTTATAGGCATATTCCTGAACTATTCATCTGTGTTAAATGCATTTTGCCTTGAATCATATGTCATGTTGCCAGAAAAGAGTTGTTTCCATGCCAACTCATTTGCAACATGGGGGAAAAAAAATCAAAGCTACAAACATCTGCAAGATGTCAGTACTGATATAAGCCGCTTGCAATGAAAAACACAGAACTGCAGGAGGGTTTGCCAAATAGGCACTATATATAGGGTAGAATGTCATAAACTAATCGCCCAACAGTGTATTTCCATTCCTTTTTTGGTTGTATTCTTGATCTAATCTCTTCGCCAGAAAAGGCTTGCAGCAAAAGGAGCATCAGTGTCATCCACGTGCATTTCTCTTGTAAACCAGGAATTACTTGGATTTTTATTTTTTATTTTTTTGACTGAAGCCTCCACAAAAGCCACTTAATTTAAAACACATAAGAACTTGTACAATAAACTTTCCATACTATTTCCTTTCAATCCTCTCAGCTGTGGGGTCTTCTTTTATAAAGATCCTATTCATCAGCAAGATTAATGAGACCTGGTGTCTGAAACTGTGGATTCCATTTCACAGCTACTATTTCCTCCGCATTCTTCCCCCCACCCCTTCTTTATTTTTTTGAGAAAAGTAGATTGTTCATTTATTACCTAAGTATTATGAAATGTTGGAGGCTGAGGCTCTGAAGCCTGAGCAGTTCAAATATCAAGGTATATTTAATTTTGAGATGATCCAAGCATTGCTGTATTGGAGAGACATTGGAGATGGCAGTATTCTCCCTGCCCCCCACCTTTTTTTTTTTTTTTTTTTTTTGCTTGGAGGTATTAAAACAGTTCTAATTTTCACAACTTTAATACAATGATGCAAATCTATTCTTTTTGTATCTGGAGAGTATAGCAGATGCTTAAGTCGCCTGTTGCATGTGTTACCATGTCCATTGTCATCTTACCTCTCAATACCATGTCATGGCATTTGCCATTGTGTTGTGTTGCAATAGCTGTGGCTTGATTTGCAGGGCTGCGTGTGTTGGGAGGTGCCTGGATGCAGCCCACACCAGCAGACGGACCTCCACAAAGAAGCTCCCCGGCGAACACACTGAGTTGGGGTGCCCCATAGCTACCTGAGCCAGGTCCCCACAGCGCTCCTGTGCCTGCCCTGCCTGCCAGTCTTGAGCATGAACAAATGAGGAGATAGTTTCCTGAGTGGAAAGGCTGCCAGCCAGCACCCTCCAGGTGTGGTGGGGTGGGTTGCAGGGTGGCTCGTCGCTTCCAAACCGCCATTTGCGAGGCCCATCCCTGTGGCACAGTGCTGGTGATCATGCGACGCAAGCCTTCCAGTTATGTGTAATTGCTAAATTTCACAAAGGAATATTCATGCTTTCTGAGTATTGCTTACCCCATGAAAGCAATTACCGGAGTTGTCACGGCGGCGGTGAATGGAAAGGAGTTAATTTCATGGGAGTCGTCTTTGCATAAGAGAGATTTGAAATATCAAATTGAAACATTTATGGCAAAACCTTTTGTAAATGGATGGTCCTGACTAGCTGTGCTTGCTGGTAAGGTAGAGGGGGTTGGGAAATAATTGATCTACTGTATTTCAGATATTTCCATAATTTCATTTCCACTATTTTTAGAATTATAAAAATGATCTGTATGAAAATTTTGTACTTCATAAAGATCTCAATCCAAATTCATATAAGTTTGCTTTATTAAAATGCTTCTACTGAGGCTTTTTAATAGAAGGTTATCACAAGCAAACAGAATTGAGAGCAAATGTAGGAATTGATTTCTACAGCACATTATTTATTTCACTGAGTTTTGAAAGTTAAACCACAAGTAAGACCACTTAAGGATGATATGAAGAATTACCCAGGGGTTTTTTGTTTGTTGGTTTTTTGTTTTTTTTTTTAATGAAAATGAAATGCCATGAGCTTTGCTATTACTGAGCAGAAGTTCAAGTTATAGCACCAAGGCCATATAGCACACACCTCATAATGTTGTTTTTCTGTGCAATTTGAGTGTGCATGTATGTGTTTACAGGTATATACACATATACATATCTTGCATATATATTAAAGTACATATTACTATATGTAATAGGTTGGGTAAACAATGTGAAATTGGCTTCTGTCTGAAATACACTGTAGTAAATCTTGGAGACAACTCTAATTGAAAGAGATTAGAGGGTATTTACTTTCTGCTTCTTGAAATGTATGTGCTTTGTACAGTGACAATAGCATCCTTATAACTTAGCAGTTTCTTTTTTTCCTGTGTGTCTACTACCTCAGCAGAGCAGGGAAACATCTTTAGAAGAGGAAAATATGACTGTAAAATTATTTTTAAGAGTTCATTTGAAGTCAGTCAGGCACAACACCTAGAAATGCTTTAAACTGGATTTTTTTAAAAATCAGATTTCGGGTTGACAGTGTCCTGCTGTCCTGGTTTCAGCTGGGATAGAGTTAACTGTCTTCCTAGTAGCTGGTACAGTGCTGTGTTTTGAGTTCAGTATGTGAAGAATGTTGATAACGCTGATGTTTTCAGTTGTTGCTCAGTAGTGTTAGACTATAGTCAAGGATTTTTCAGCTTCTCATGCCCAGCCAGGGCACAAGAAGTTGGCACAGGACACAACCAGGGCACCTGACCCAAACTGGCCAACGGTGTATTCCATACCATGGGACGTCCCATCTAGTATAGGAACTGGGCAGTGGGGGTGGGGGAGGAATCGACTGGCTGGGTGTCGGTCGGCAGGTGGTGAGCTATTGCCCTGCGCATCATTTGTACATTCCAATCCTTTTATTATTACTGTTGTCATTTTATTAGTGTTATCATTATCATTATTAGTTTCTTCTTTTCTCTTCTATTAAACCGTTCTTATCTCAACCCAGGGGTTTTACTTTTTTTTTCCCGATTTCCTCCCCCATCCCACTGGATGGGGGGGAGTGAGTGAGCGGCTGCGTGGTTCTTAGTTGCTGGCTGGGGTTAAACCACGACACCTATACTGTTATGCTTAGAATTATAACCTGGAATTCTGTTGTGCTTTGCCTATTGCCACTCTCAAAAAAAGTGCAGCATCTCTCCCTTCACACAAATGTTAATGCAACAAAAGTAGCTCAGTTTGAATACTCTGAGACTTGAAGAAGATTCAGTATGTTTTAAACAGGGTTTCAGCGTCAAGAAATTACATGACGAGATAATCTTTATAAAGAAGGGCTGAGCACAGTTTGTTGATTCAAAAGGAGGATCGACTCAGTGGGTATGTGGGGAGAGCCCATGAACCCCTACCTTGCTCATTACTCCCCAGGTGGGAGGAAACCAGCCCTTCATCTTCTCACCTTTCCACCCCCACTAATGATGGTGTGGGCGAGAAGAGGTCATGGTGTGACAAGAACAGTGCTCCTTTCTGTGGTGGGGCTCAAAGTACTCCTTGCAGGATAATTGACGCAGTTCTGTAATTACGGACACTTAGCATGAGGTTGGGTGTGCTCTTGACCAAAGGGGTTGATCGTGCCATGCTTCTTACTCAAAATAAATATTCAATACTCCTTAGGTACACTTCTGAGAGAAAACAGCCAGCTGTAGGAACCCAAAGACATAAGTTTCCAGATTGGTAACCTGTCTGGGCACAAAATGTAGAAATGTGTGCAGGGAAAAGCATATTGGTAAAAATGCATGGTCCTGAGACACCCCAGCCTATGCTATAGCTTATGACACTTGCTACCATTCCTGCAGCATCCTCTGCTCTCGTTCCAGGTTTGACTACAAATGAGGTTGACCCAAAACATAAGTTACAGCATTAGGGCACAGTCATGCCCTAACAGACTATTCAGGTAGCTAGGATTTCTTAAGGAGCAACTCTTTCTCTTTATTTTTCAGAGAGATGAAGAATGGCAGACTAAGTAAATCTGCTGTTGACTGCCTTCAGCCTTTTGCTTCATCTGAACTCCTGTGGCTTCCCCTCTCTGAATGTCAGGCAGCGCTGTTGCCCAGGTCCCGCTCTATCTCCATGCTGAGCCTTTACCCTCCATCTGATTCATCACAGTGATTTTTCAACTGAATTTGAGATGTGAGCTGCTGGCTCTACTGTTGTGTCACGGCTGTCGCTAATTTGGCGTGACTTGCATTGTGGTAGGTTATTCAGTCTCTGTTTTTTCCTTTTAAGTGTTTTGAACCTATGTCTGTCTTCTAGGTAGGATGTTGTCCTCACTGAACAGAAGCACTATACTGATTTTGCTGTGTTGTGATCACAGGGTTAGTTTTAAAATAACATTTGTGTCTAATACCTGTGTTTCCTAAGGCAGTGGTCACTTAATGATATCAAGGATTGCTACTAGGCTCTTTTGCTGGAATTACCTTCCTCACTCTTGGCTCCAGTAGGGAGAATCTAAATGGGCTCTCTGTACTTAAAAAAAAAAAAAAAAAAAAAAAAATCCAAGATAGTTTGATTTTTATCGAGGAATATGTTTTGTTTCTATAAATCAATTGCTGTTCTAAAGATCTTTAATGCATCAGTAAGAGATGTTAATGTGATTTTGATGTTTTCTGTGTGAAGGGAGCATGATGGCAAGCTTGGCAGGTGACCTATGTTGGTGCTCTTTTCTGTGAAGTCTGTGGGCCAGTGATACCGGTTTGATTTTCAGGATGGGTCAAATACACAGCTATCCAATCCTGTTCTTTGGTGTAGCCCATAAGTATTTCTTTTCTTAACACATTACCATGGTTAAATTAATGTTGGTTTCTGTGATCTTTTATGGGTCTTCCTTTTTAATAAGAAAGTTTCATTATGCTTTCATTTGATAATTTCATATATTTGATCTATTTTGGAAATCACCTTTGAACTTGGAGCCTTTGAGCATGTTTTTCTAACTTGGATGAGCTTTCAGATACAGACTTCAAGAACATACTTTTTAGAGGATTTCAAGCCAATCATTCAAATGAGATCTTTACAAAATTGCTAATTCATCACTTGTTTGCAACTGGAATGGCTTTTACACCAGACCAAGCATTTAAATGTAATGGAGCCCAGAGTGAGCATCCTGTAACTGTCCTCTTCAGTCTCCCAATTGACTGCACACTATAGTCTTTGTGAGCTTATATATCTGTACGTCTTTTTTTCCTATTGTTTTGAGTGAAGGAGTTGCATGTTTTCTCTAAATGAAGAGGAGCATGTTCCTCGAGTTTTCATATTGTGCTTTTTACTCTCTTTGCTAAATATACCAGCCGCTATTATCAGTACTGAATCTGAACTTCTTTGCCATTAAAGGGTCCAGGATGTCAAGTATTACCCCAGGATGTCATTAATCCTACTGCCATTATTTTTGGCTAGAATTCTTTCTGAGTAATTCTTTAAAAAAAAAGAAAAAATTAAAAAAAAGGCATTCCTGTCTCCAAAAATGACATTCAGATCTTGGCCCTTGCTTCTTTATTCCTAGTAAATTCTGTTTCTTTAAGTCTTGATTTGATCCTGGTGAGCTTCATTGGAAGAAGATTCTTGCTGTAGACTTCAGTGAGTTCCACAGGGCTCTTGCTTAGGAAGCCATCAAGACCTCTCTCATCTTTATGTTCTAGTACTGATGTTAGTGTTTTAAAAAAAAAAAAAAAAAAAAAAAAAAAAGAAGAAAACCAAACCAGTAAATCATGTTGCCATTAGCAATATACTTTTTCAAGGTGACTGCAGTGAGGTTTCTGTACCTGTAATTTTTCAATTACACTTTATTTTAAAAATAAAATATTCAAGGAACATGTTCCTCTTGCAGCTCTTTCTCACCATCCTGGTAGTTTTGAAGGAGCTTACCTATTATTTTGTTCTTTTTTCATCATCTTCTGCTATAAGAGCCTTGCACCTATACTTTGGATCAGCTTTTTTCAAGTGCTCAGCCACACTTAAGCTAGATTATGTTTGTGAGTAGGTACGCTTATGTAGCTTTAAAGAGAAAGCAAGATTTGAAGCATTTCTTGTCTGAAGAAAGATTTGTATGCCTGAACTGCTTTTCTCCCTATATTCCCATGTGTAGTGTAAGATATTACTTCAGCTCACAAAACTTGTTTTGCTTGCACCTTTAGAACATTATAGTCATAATGATTATCATTGCTACAGATACATTTAGGCACTTAAAATTTATTTCAGTTCTAGTAGTGCCCACAATGGGTACTAAGTCTCTCCAAACACTTAAATGCAGTCTTGAGGAGTTTATAATCATCTGTTCCCAGGAATCAGCATCTGATGCTTGTTTAAATGTCTTACTTTCCACTGAGGGAAATATCTGTGTTGGAGAACCACGTGAGCTCTAAGGGTACCTGTGTTCCCTCCATCTCTAGTAGATAAGAAGTCTCTCTTGCATATCTGCTCAGATGGGTTTGCTTTACAAGAAAAGATGGCTTGATCAAATGTAGTCTCTTTAGGTTGTAGTCAGGTTCAGATACTACCTGGTTAAACAACAGAGTCCAACACTGACAGTTCAAACATTATTTTTTGCACAGATTGCCCCTCCAAGATGATTCTGAGACACTAAGCCTCCAAATACTCTGAATGGAATGCGCATTTGCTTCTGCCTTGAAGAAATCAGACTCTCGCTTCCTGATGGAACTCTTCATCATGACGTAAATAGCATTGCTCTGCTGTTCCACCAGGTTATTTACTGTGTGTAGGGAGGTCCTTACATCAACAATAAACATTATGCCACTTTCTGCTTGCAAATAGAAACATATTTGCTTTGATTTCCCTGAGTAAATGCTTTGTTCTGTATTATTTTGGCAATTTCAACCTTCCTACCGTGTGTTAGCTGTTTAAATTTTCAGATTGGAACACAGGTATTGTAGACGAGGGCCAGAATTAATTTTGTGCTAAAAGAGCTGTTCTAAACAGAAATACTGCTGATGCACTTTGCCTTTTCACCTTACAGGGGGAGATTATCTATGCATCACCTTGGCTTTACTGTAGTCTGCGCAAATATCACTCTTGCAACAACTTGAGGCTATGTATGCTGCATTTAATACTACAAATAAGCAGTTGGAGCACACTTTACTGACGTGAAATGCTTTGATCAAATGTGTGCTAGATATTGTGACTGAGCAGCATAGAAACACACAAAACATTAGTTGATATTGCTAGTGAAAAACAAAACCAAACAAAGCCAACGTTACGTAGTACAGTCTACTCTGGAGATAGCATTCCTATTAAGAGTGTGGCTATTAAGTTTAAAAAGACCAAATACATATACTTCTTTTTAAAGTTTAATCTGGTCCTTGAGAACCTTATATGAGGCCATTAACACTACGAAGAAATCTACTGTCAAGAAATTGCAGTAAGGGACTAAATTGAAAGCAGAATGGGAGAGTCTTATTGCTACGCTGTGCCAATTATATTGCCACTTTTGTTTCTTCACTGCAAGACTGATAGGGATCTACAAATGCTTAGATCCCAAGGGATTCGAGCATGCCTGGTGAAAATTGGAAATCAATAGGAGTCTATAATCGCAAGCAAACCACATCATTTTCATTGGGGTGAATGATGGCAGCCATCCACAGAGATGCCATGGACGTGGGTCCATCAGGCATATTTGTTGGAGCCTTGTGCTCAACATGAGAAGTAAAAGGACCTGGTTTCTTGGCAAATTAAGCATATTACTTGCCTCTTAATTAGCAAGGGAGCAGGAAAATACTCACTGAACTTTCCATTCAGATGAATATTTTGTAGCTTAAGAGGAAAGAGGAGGATTCATTTTCTGGATGCGGATTTGAAATGTATTGGCAGTCCTGCTGAGGAGGCAAACATTGTTTAGTTTCCAGTCCTGTCAGTAGACTGCAAATTCATCTCAGGTCTGGCTTGAAGCAGGCTTCATCTCCAAAGCTGAGAGGTAATTTAGTTTCCAGGGTTATCCTGTCCTGGCTTTTGCTTAAGCAAAGGCTACCAATTCAATGTGACAATGAGAATTACTATCCACTAGGGGCCTAACTATGCCCACCAAATGCTTGATTTCCTTTCTGAAGCACTTTTCTTCCCCAGTAGTTCAAATTGCATGCTTTTTTTCCCTTGATTTTTTTTTTTTTTTTTTTTTTTTTTTTTTGCACCCACTACTTGATGTATTCAATTCCAGAGTGTCCTTGAGCTCTCCAGGTCTCAGGCTGAAGCCACAAGATACAGTTCACTTGTTCTAGAGAAATATGCAGCAATTATGAATATTATGACTGTATTTGTCTATAGGGCAGGCAGGCAAGATATAAAAGTCAGTCTATTGATGATGAACATAAAAGAGATGTCAGTTTTCAGAGATGGGGAAATTATGTCTATTGAAGGCTCAAAACCAATTTTTTCAATGTATGTAATAGCTGAAATGATCCTGCTCACTGTGTTGAAGAAGTGATTGTGAAAGGTCTCAACAGGAGACGGCTCAGTAAAGGTCTGATTCAAAGCTCAATGAAGTCAGTGGGCAGCCCTTCAAGCTACACGTACTCCTAGACCATGTGCTCCTTGTACATCTCTCTGCTTTCTTTAGTGTTTGAGAAAGCTGGCGAATGAGCACTACTGAGATGCACCAAAGCATACACCTGTTTAAATGTAGATGTTCTTTGTGGTCATTGGCAAATAAAATCCAGCGCTGTAGATTTTTAATGGGAATTTGGCATAACTAGAGCACCCTGTATTTCTCCACAGACTCTAAAAACTAGAATTCCGAGGTTGTTCTTGAGCTTTTCTTTCTCCCACAAGGCACTAACAAATGAGCTATTGGATTAGTTACAGCTTTCATTAAAATGTAATTAAAAGATGTCATACTTTTATAGTCGGACTCAGCTGTAGCCAAACATATGGGCATAGTAAAACATTTCACAGAGCTGAAAGACTTTGTGGTCCTGCTGAGAAAATGATAGCCTTACAGCTTCTCACTTAATTTTTCTAAAGTTAATAATAACAATTGTTAAAGTTTCCCTTGTTCTAAGAAAGTAGCTTTTAATATTCCTGGATGAAATGCTCAGTGGTGAAGGTAGTTACTCTGCTGTGGATACGGAGAGACTCCAGAGCAGCTCAGGGTCCTCAATCCTGCTCGATATTTCCAAAAGACACCTTGCTGCTCTGAGCACATGCATGAAACATTGCATGCATTCAGGGGAGGGGACCTGAACCTCTGCCACTCCAGTCTGGAGAGGACGTCGTGGCTGCCAGGTCTGTTGCTCTGTGCTTCATTCTCCGCTGCTGAGGTGTGCTGTTGGCAAATTACTTGGGGATGGGAACAGGCTGGGATGCTGCATATTTAGGTCGCTTCCCTGGAATGGGAAAGTATGTCTGGGGCTTTATACCAGTAATTTGACGTTAGCTGTGCAAAGTCAAGTAGCTGCCAGAGGAGGAATTCCATGCTAATAACTCAGTCCCTGTGCGGTCAGGCCACAGGAGCTTTAGTTCAATTCATTGCTCAAGAGCAGGGATCTGAGCAGGGGCTCCCCCATGCCACAGCAGTGCCCAAAAGGCTGTAGGTTTACACAGTTTTCAGTGCTAGCTTTGTGCCTTGGCCGCAAATGCTTAAATACCAGCACCTGGATATTTCTGTGCAGGTGAGTCTTGCTCTGGGCTGCTCGTTAGCTGCAGCTCAGTGTGGCTGCGTGGTCCAGCCCTGCCTGGCAGCAGACACACAGGTACCTGTCGAGGTGGGCAGCAGCTCGGTGACTGTTTTGAGGACATTAGTGAGCCCCAAACAGTGGGGCCCATGCAGGTATGACAAAGCAGATAAGAGCTGCTACCCATCCAGCCCGCTCCTCTCTGCAGAGCTGGCTTTAGTCATAAACAAATGGTGGAAAGCTGCTAGAAGAAACCAAGCATCTGCGAGACACGGGCCTTAGCGGTGATGAGAAACTTGCCTCCCCCTGCCTGGGCAGCCAGAGATGGGGAGCTGGGCTGCTGCTTCCCCAGGTCGGTGCTGGGGAGGGGGTGATGCCAGCAGCCAGGGCGGTGATGTCGGCAGTGGGGGGTGCCTCCAGCTGCCCCCACCTTGGGGTGCAGGGGCACCCAGCATGGCTCCCCGCAGCACTTCTGCTCTGCCCTCTCCTCCGCATCACCCTGAAGGCCAGCCGGGGAGGACGATACCTGGGAGGGATGCCTTGGGGATACAGTCTTTGTTCCCTTCATGTTTTTTGGAAGACGATAATGTTTCAGCTCCTCTGAAGATCTTATCTGTATGCAATGTCCACTGTACCCCTTTCTGAGATCCAGCTAGGGTATTTTGAATTATAAATGCAGAGACAGTTCATTTTCTGAAAGTAATTGGGGGGGATGTTTGTTTATTCTAAAAGCTTCACAAATTTTAACATGGATGCAAAAATTTAATTTAAATATGCATTACTTATTGTTATTCACTTTTTCCACTTGCTTGTAAAACTTGTTCAGAAATGAGAAATTGCATCACGTAGCCATAGCAGGCGGGGGGGGGGGGGGGGGGGGGGGGAGATATAATAAACAACCTTACTGCAATCTACTTGCATGGATTACCTGCAATCCATTTGCATGGATTACCTGAACATTTATAAGTAACTAATCTGTTTGGAGGAACCAGAATCAGCCTGCATACATGAAAAATGCAGAAGTTGCAAAATATAATTTGAGATAGAATTAACAACTCTCCAGTACCATCGCATATTGCTAGTCCCAGGAAAAAAGACTTTGTCATCTTGTATATAATACTGGGATATTGAAAGCACTTGTTCAGTGTGGACAATGCAGTTGGTAGGTGTGCAGCACAAGCCCTACTGTTATTGGTGTTAATATTAATTAACAGGTATTAATAGCTGGGTCACAAAGCAAAGACAACAAGGTAAAGGGGGCTTCTCAGTGCCAGCAGCTCCAGCACACATGCATGTACCTACACAGCTGGGACCTTGCGGTGCCCATGCCAAAGTCCCAGGCATCAGGTCCTTGGCTCAGCCAGGAGCAAGCAGCCCTGCTTTCCCTACCTGCGCGCAGCTGGATCGTGCGAGAGTGAGACTGTGGCTGCTTGGGGCCAAGATAAAGGTTTCGGTGGGAGAGTAAGATCAGTAGCGTTGCCAGGATTTGAAATAGCAGGAGAAAGAAGTACATTTCTGCACTCTTGTGACTGGTACATGGAGAATGTTTCCGCTTCACGTGAGCTGCTTTCCTGGAGAAAGCTATCAAAGTATTACTTTAAACAAACTGTCTTATTCGAAGGACTGTACCTATTTCATCATGAGTGTGTGGTTTCCAAAGGGCCTGACCATGAGCCTGAGCCCTGCAATCGCTGTGAACTGGGGAAGGCTAGAACGGAAAAATGGCTAAAATATACAGAAGTTAGAAATTAAACAAGTTGCAGTAAAGTTAGTTTTATTTGGGGTACGAAATCTAAATAAATGATACAGTGTGGGACTGACTGTTCAGATATCGTGGACATCTGTCTGGAGATTATTCCCTAACAAAAGAGTCTTAGAAATCATTCATATAGTTTGTATTCATGTCAGGTTTTGGTCACAGACAAATTCACACATTCAGCAATGTAGTTAATCTCCTAGATACCCACCACAGAAGAATAGGGATTAATACATTTATCTTGTAAAACAATGCACTCCTCCTCTGAATTACAACCAGAAATTAGACTGTAGTTATCAAATATGCTCAACGAGGTTATGAATCAAGTCACCGCATTGTTAAAATTCCCGTCTCTTATCACCTCCCATTTTGAAGGCTGCAGCTATCAGAGCGTCAGCTGCCAACTGGATTTGCTGGAGGCAGGGAAGTGCCTTCTCCAGCAGAGAATTTCTGCGTGAGGGCAGAGAGAGGGCTTTGCCTTGCAAATGTCATCCAGAAGTCCAGAAAAGATATCAGGAGACGCCCCTGGACTTGGTGATCCATAAAACCTTCATGAAAGTCAATGACTCTTCCGGCAGGGATTGAAGCCATCGTTTACATGGCATGCCAACGGTGATAAATCTGTCCCACAGACATGCGCAAGACTAGTGGGTGTCAAGCTGCATGCCTGCTGAAGTCTCTGTTAAGCTCAGAAAAACTTATACTAATCTCAACCTAAAAAAATACGCAACCCAAAATAGAAATCAAAAAGCCACTGCTAGCTATAAGGGAAGAAAATCTTTTTAGCTTGTAGTTTTGGAGAGGGGAGAGAGGAAGGGCTCTTTCATTTCCTATTCCTTCTAAATGTATGTGGCACATATATTTATAGGTTAATGGTACCTTTGAGGAAATACAACTCTTGCAGTGATTAACAGAATATTTATTTTCTACAAGCAGTGTTATAAAATCCACATAGTTCCTGCCTCCTAAATGATAATTAATCTGCTGGTGTGCATTGCCCATCTCAAGACTTCCGCAGTGCAACGCTGGCATTTCTCATTAAAATGAATCCTGGAGGCACTTTGTTATTGTTTAGACTGTGAAAACCACTGGCGGGTTTGGTTTTTGTTTTTTTTCCTCTGTATGTTTTGTAACTGCTAAACGCAGGAGGAATTTAGCACGTTCTTTAAAGGACTGCACATTAATAATACATTCTCAACCACAAAAAGAAAGTCAAATTGCTGAATGGTAGTTGTATAAGACAACAGCATTCAGGAAAAGGCACTTTCCCTTTAATCTTTGCTACAAAGAGATGCCCTCATGGTCGAGACAGTATCATCTAGAAGTCGACCAATTCTTGCTTGATGTGCTGCTCTTGTGCCTTTCAACAGTGCTTTAGGGGGTTATTTCAACAGCATTGTAGATGACAAGGCTTGGATTAGTGAAACTTTTCAATTCCATCTTTGTTTTTTAAAAGGCTGCCAGCTGTATGAGAGCACTTGTATGGCTTTTTTGTGCATCTCTGTCTCTTGCCATAGGTAATTACTTATTAATATAAACCCTGCAAGAAAGATTGACTGTGTCAAGAGGAGAGCAAGGAAATAATAATCTAATAAAATTCTATCCTGATGCCCTTGTCTGATCCCATTGAGAGTCAGTAGTTCTGTTTTTTACCACATTGCATCAGCTAATTCCCAAATTCAAAAGCAATTTTGTTCAGTAGTGCTAAGACTATACCAAAACATGCCCACTATTAGGATCCTCTTTCTGTTAATTGATCAGAGTTTATAACATTAGCGTTGCGCTGCATAGAAGCCTGTGGCAATGCTGCTGTATTTACACAATGCAGAGGATTAGGGTTAGTAGAGCTGTTGGTAGTTGTCTGAAATCAGCTGTCACATGAATAAAATGAACAGGGGAATACATGTTAGGAAAGGGGGTTTACTTTGGGTTTAGGTTTTGTTTTCACTCCTAACCCCACCAGCACTGTGTGCTTTTCTCACAAGTTTCTTTGTTTTCAATGTTTTCTGCTTTGTGCTTGGTCAGATGCTGCTGCCACTCCTGTATGCTGGCACTCCAGGCCATGCATATAGATGTATAAGCAAGACCCTTTGCAACACCTGCTAGTAAACCTTGGGATTCAAAGGAGGAGGGTGGAAAGCTCATCACTCCATTTGGCAGTTTGGTTACGTCTCTGGTTACCTGCACTCCCTGTGAGCTATGATCTTCTGTCTAGGTTCTGATATAACTGTTTATGGACCTTGCTGTCCATGAACTTGTTTGAACACTTCTTGCATCTGCTGACATGGTCCTTCTCCAGGCTCCTGTGGCAGCAGCTTCCAGAAGTTTGCTGCTCACTGCGTAAAGAAGTGCTTTCTTTCACCTCTTGTAAATGAATCTTCTTCATGTTCCACCAGGTGCCTCCTCATTCTCACACTGCAGTGATAAATTCTGAATAAAACCAGGATGCTGCTTTGCACTTGTTCCACCCACGAGCAGTTGAAAGGCTTTATTAAAAACCAAATTTAAATCTTACAGCTCTGTGGAGAGTGAAGGTACAGCGAGGTTTGCACAGACTGTTGAAAGACGGGGACGTTTTGAGCTGTCAGGAAGTTTTGCAAAAGCTCTTAAATTACATATAAATTTTCAGTTTCAAATGAGACTGAATATAGCTTCTTTTGGTCATTTAGGGAGGGTTGCTCAAATCGCACGAAGCATCAGCTTCCTAATTTTACTTTGTCTTAAAATAACCGGCGAGTCAGTTGTCCCCTCAGTCATGCTGTATAGTTTCATCAGGTAAAGTTTCCCTTTTATGTGAAAAACTTTGGGTTACTTACAAAGCAAAACTTCATTAATTCCTTCTTAGGTTTTTGATCCCCACCCCCCCCCCCCCCCCCCCCCGCCAATGGCAAAACGCCCAGTACAAATCAAATCCTTCAATTCAGTTTCC
The DNA here is from genome assembly GCF_929443795.1 of Astur gentilis. Lineage (NCBI taxonomy): Eukaryota > Metazoa > Chordata > Aves > Accipitriformes > Accipitridae > Astur > Astur gentilis. The sequence continues at coordinate 20,804,203 of NC_064887.1, forward strand.
AAAAAAGAAGAAACTATCCTGTATGCCTGAAATATTAATTAAAAAGAAGCAAAAAAAGAAAGATTTGGACAGATCCCAAACCAGCTACTCAAATATAAATGTCTGCAACTGTCATATGAACTTCTCAGTAAATGAGACTATAATCCTTCCTTCCTAAAGTGGAAATACTACTTGATTAGCCCAATTAAGAGCGGATTTCTGACGGAATATTACTTTAGGGTATAGTTTCCTCAAGGATGAAAAGGTGCCAATTTAGAAAAAACTATATGTTACTCATGTTATTAAAAAATAGAAACAAGGAACGACACAGTAAATTAACCACTGGAATTACACATTGGCTTGAATTTCCCTTCAAAGCATTATTAAAGATGCAGAGCAGTTAGGCTATTTTTACACAGAGTAAATTGGTAAATCAATATCCTTCATTAAGCTTTTAATTTGCACAAGTAGAGCATGATCACTGAAGTATTTTGGTTTGTCTGGTGGTTGGTTGGTGTTTTACCACTCCATTTTGAGACCTTCTCTTAGCATGTTCTGATTAGAGAGCAGACGGGGCAGGTGACCCTTTCCACCTGGCATATCCTTCCCCAGCAGGCTCTGGCATTCAGAGACTCCTTTTCCTCCTTGAATGACGGAATATTTCAACGTGGCACAGAAGAGCTCAAAGCTAGAGCCCTTCTCCCACCGCAGTAAAGAAATACACAACTTCTAATATTACGTTATCAGGCCAAGGGGAAATGGTTCACTCGAACAAGACCCCTCATTTGACCCTGGTAACCTCTAGTTTTTACATATTAATTTGGTTTTGCTGCCATAGTGGTCTCTTTGTTGATGAGAGTTGTTTTAAGGGGTCTGCCTGTGTTAATTTTGGTGAATGTGCATGGAAGCATCTCTGAGCTGTCTGCTTCCCCAGTTACCTGCATACGAAAGACTGGGACCATTACTGATCCGAGCTGCCCGTGTTTCGGTTTGTTTATTTTAGATACTCTACTTTCCTCCCCCATTACCAAGTTAGCCTGCGGTCTCCTTGCAAGCACTCTTCAATTCTGTGCATGGCAGGGAAGCCGTGCCTGCTTGAAACGCAGCGCACCAGCCCCTGGCAGTGCCACGGGGCTGCCAGGGCTCCCTTTGGGGCAAAGCAGGAGGATGCTGCCAGGCAGTGCCAGCAGCCCAGGGAAGTGCCAGGCGGCCGCGGGGCAAGCGCCGGCGGGAGGCACCCCGCTCTCACCCCGGGCACGGCAACGCGGCCGTTGGCACCTGCAACGCAACGCAGGGAGCTGATTCCAAAACCTTTCTTGTTTTGTGCAATGTAGTGTAAATATTTTACAGGGTTGCTTAAAGTTCCCCGTGTTTGTTTAACATCGTCAAGGCAAGGAACATTAATTTTCTGGGAAGATTTCTGCTCTGCACGATGCACAGAATTTCATATTGAAAGATTGTCTATCCGCACAGCCACACTTATTTTCCAGTTGCCCAAATTAAGACAATCTATAAAGAAATGTTCATTTATTAGCAACTGGTGTTTGACAGTTTATTTCATGTAAGCCTCCAGCTTTCCTTGGCAAGCTTATTTGCATAATGTGTTATTATGTCTAAATGGAAAACTAAATGCCTCCATGTGGTCTTTAAATGACAAGTGCTTGTCAGCTTCATGCAATATTCAGAAGTAATAGATCCAAATCACAACAGCACTCACTATGATGTACAAGGAGAAAAAGAAACAAAGCCCAAAACACTTGTTGCGCATCCTTCCCTGACAAATTTACACTTTGGTACAGAATTGTCAATTAGAGTTTTCATGTGTTAAACAGTTGAGTTCAACTGTGAAGGAATTTACTGTAGCTTTATTCTGCACTGCTTTTGAGTAATTACAATTCACATTGCTTTTTTTTTTTTTCTCCTGTTTTTTTTTCCCCCCTCTCAAACAATGCAGCTCAGGGAATAATCTTCAGAGGACCTTGGCAAGATATACCCAAGAATTTCTGCCTTAATTACTTCTGAAAACATGAATGCTCCCTGACAATGGTTGTAATAGATTTGGAAGATCTGTTATGAAGCTCACATTTGAAATAGTCCTTGGGTCTGAAATTTGAGGAGTTACATATTGAATTAATGCTTTCTTAAAATAGAAAACTGGTGTGTTTGTGTGTGGTTCCAGGTTATTAGAGGCTTCAGGAATGAAAGATCTCTGAGTCAATGCTCACATAAACATCCTCTTTACGCACTTTCCTTGCATGTGTACAGTGCACTGCCCAGTCCGTTGCAGCCCCCTTACACCCTGAGCACACCTGAAACATTGAAGCTGCTTTCACAAAAGAAGGAAAAGTCTAAATTCTGCATTTTACACCAGGGTGGAGCATGGCGTGCTGGTACAATGAAGGGCTGGGGTTCAGCCTAGGATAAAACCCTGATAACTATTAATGGTACAACATGAGACAGTCAAGGGCAGCTCTGTGCTTTATCAGTGCTGCATCTCCTTTTTTGATAAATGCTATTATTTTAATCTCCTGTAAAAGGTTAGAAAAGCACACAGTATTTTACATATCAGATTATTTTTTAACTTTTAAAATAAATGGCTATCTTGTTTGCTATTCACTGAGCTGCATAGAATATTTTTGGTTGGGTTTGACATTAACAAATGCTTCTCAAGATAGCATTAGGTGATTGAAATGGTTTGGAACAGGAGGTTTTGTTGCACAAGTTCTGGGGGTTTTTGGTTGGTTGGTTGGGTTTTTTTTTCCTTTTTATACAACAAAAGTCCAGAATGAAGACAGGGAGGAAATGGAAAAATATTAGAAGGAATTTGCTGCCTCTGGGATAAATCTGGTAGGGGAAAATAAATAAATAAATAAAGAAAGAAAGAAAGAAAGAAAGAAAAAAGGCCAGATACTGCACACAATTTTAGCACTAGTGTAAGACCCAGGAAAGATGTATTAGTGTTGGACTGTTGAGTTTATTGCTTCTAACTGGTTGCTCAGTGTTGCAGGGCAAGGAGATAAGGAGATGTTGCAAAAAAGGACAGAAAGAGAAGAGAGGAGATATAAGCTGAAAGAAGGAAAACATCACGTGAGGGGCAGGGCAAGTAGCAAGGACTTGTGTCACAACTCCCAGACTGACTTTGGGGTCAGCCCGCTTTCAGGTACCATCAGTCATCACTGTCTGGTCATTCTGCTTCTTAGAAGCTGAACAATAAAGGCTCAAAGAAAAGACTGATGATGAGGTTTTTTAGGTTTCAGGAAACAATGGAGGTAGTAGACAGGCAAGCAGAAAGTAACGTCTGTGCTTCCCACATGCTATCCCTTCTAGCCATCACTCTAGGCACTGCAGCCAAACAAGTTGTCTGGGGGTTTTTTATGCCTCTTCTCTCTGCACATGCTAGGTTACCCTTGTGTGCTGCATTCAAGAAAAAGGGACCAAGTTCTGGTTCCATAAGCCAAGAGAGGCTGGAAACGCTCTGAGTTCATGCCCGGCGTGGGATGCTTGGTAGCGGTGAGCAGCTGGGGGCTGGTGGGGCTCCTGAGCGAGCGCTTGTTAGGGGAGCAACAGGAGCTGCAGTTAATGAGTAGGTGGGAGCTCCTGGCTCGGCAGCATGTCTGCTGTGAAAGAAGGCGGTGTGGGGATAATTCCCTTTGGGAGGTCAGGGACAGGCGTAAAGTAAGGGAACAGTTCATCAGTTTTATTAAAAAATGTTTCAGTCCCAGGCCACAGCTCCCCCCAGTAATTTCACCAGCAGCTCTGACTGATGCAATCAGTGTAATTAAAGTGATTGTATCACTCGTAGCAGGCCTGGTGTCAGCAGGGCAAGAGGCGTTTCCAGCACTGGTGACCTGTGCCTCGTGGTGCCTTTGACCGCCTGAGCTGAACTGGCAGCCGATGGAAGGCTGATGCAATGCCTTATGCTGGGTTTCAGTCACGGAGCTGGTTAAATAGGCAGTGTTTTGTGCTCCGGTGACCTGTCTTGATGAGGATGCTCTGTCATTTGCTTTTTCTCAAGTTAAAACCTTCACTCACCGGCAGAAGGAAAAGCGAAAACGTCGGTCGCAAACAGCCGGGAAGGTTAAGTCGGTTTTGACCCATCCTCCACCCAGTGCTCTCGCTAAACCCAGTGGCACCTCCCCATGACAGGCCCTGGAGGAATTGGCTCTGGGGAGGGTCTCCCCGTGGGCTGTGACAAAGTGGGGCTCCCCTCGCTGCAGCAGGGCTGGGTGACCCCAAATGTGTCTTGTGTCGCGGACAGGCAAAGCAGGCAGATGATCAGGCACTGTGGCCAATGGGAACCATTGGAGAAATGCTCAAGTATTCTGAATAGCACACACATTAACTAGGAAAAGCCAAAGACTGGCTCACAATTAAGTCAAAAAAAGTAGCCATAAAGCTCTTCATAATGAATAATTTCATTAGGTGGGTGACCATGCAAATAACACTATTTGCTATAAAAATTAGAGGTGGATTGCATAGACTTTGACAGCAGGTGAGTTGCATGCTCCGTCTTCAGCTGCTCTTTCAGATCTTTGGCTCAAAATACTGTGCAGCATTATGTTCTTCTGCAGCTTATATCCCTGGATACTTTCAACAGTTCTTTTAAAAAGTAACTGTGCTGGTTTTGGCTGGGATAGAGTTAATTTTCTTCATAGTAGCTGGTATGGGGCTGTGTTTTAGGTATGGGGATTTGTGCTGAGAACCGTGTTGATAACCCAGGGATGTTTTCGTTACTGCTGAGCAGTGCTCGCACAGATCAGGGCCTTTTCTGCTTCTCCCCCCGCCCCGTCCCCAGCGAGCAGGCTGGGGGGGCACAAGAAGCTGGGGGTGGACACAGCTGGGACAGCTGATCCCAACTGACCAAAGGGATATTCCGGACCATGTGACGTCATGCTCAGCACATACAGCGGGGGGAAGAAGAAGGAAGTGGGGGGAGGGGGGGGACGTTTGGAGTTATGGCATCCGTCTTCCCAAGTAACCATTACTTAGCGTGATGGAGCCCTGCTTTCCTGGAGGCGGCCGAACACCTGCCTGCCAACGGGAAGTGGTGGATGAATTCCTTGTTTTGTTTTCTTGTGTGCGCAGCTTTTGCTTTACCTATTACACTGTCTTTATCTCAATCCACAAATTTTCTCACTTTTACCCTTCCGATTCTCTCCCCCATCCCACCGATGGGGAGTGGGTGAGCAACTGTGTGGGGCTTAGTTGCCAGCTGGGGTTAAACCATGACAGTAAAAGAAGAGTTATCATCTCATCTCAGTGTGAGTGATATCTGTAGGTGCATGAAAATGAGGATAAATTGCCTGATGTTAGACAACAACAAAATACAAAGCTTTCTACTGCATTGGTATGTACCTTTCCCTTGCCAAAAAAATAGGTAAAATTATCTGAAGGAAATAGCAATCAGACTGGATCTCAGAGTACAGTGTCCAACAGGGTGAACTTTTCAAAGTATCACTACTGATTTTACAGCTATTAAAACCCAAGGCATTTCTTAAAAAATCCTCACCTTTTTTATGGTACCCTTATTTGAGATTAATTACATATGTAAAATTCTCAATGAAGAATGCAGCATTCAAGGAACCCATGTTGAGTTTCAATAGTTAGTCCAGTGATATTAAAATGAAACAGGACCAACTTTGTAGGGGGCAATTATAACACATTACGGTGTGAATTGCACACTGTGATTAAACTCATAGGAGGTACTCAGCAGCAGCATTTGCTTTGAAAGGGGCCCTGATTACCATTTGTACTGTGCATTTTGGTAATCAGAAATCATTATGGAAAATATTACATCAACTAAACAAATACCCCCTTAGCAGCATGAAATATACAGATTATTTTTTTTAAAGTAGCCTTATGCATGTAAATAAATAATTTTTTTTCTGCATGGGACTAGCACTTGATCAGCACATCAAATCAGTATGCTGTCAGGCTACAGCAGGACCACGCGCTGCAGATTGAATGGTTTAAAGTTAAAACACTTCTCAGGGCTGGGTTTGTCTTTCATGTCTTAACTTCAGACTGGTTGCAATTACATTATAAACCATCATTTACTTGTGATTTATGAAAATAGTCTTGTGAAAGAATTAAACTAGCAAGAGGGGTTAACATTTACTTTGGAAGTCTTGAGTTATTTCTATTAAATGGCTTTCCCTAGGATTTAAGATAGGGCAGTCTTAAGGTTCTTACTGCCTATAAAATACTAACGGGCCAGTGTTGCAAAGGTACTATATTTTGCCGGGATATTTTGACACCTAATATTTTAAGGGATTTGGAGAGAGCTCTTGTATCATGGCATTAACCAGTTTTATTAGGGCATTTTTGCAACTGGTTTCTGAGGGCATTTTGAACGTGCACGTGCACATGCAGAAGCACATGGCTTTTGCATTACCACGTGCCTCTCCCGGCCTGGGGCTGTGCCTCCCCAAATGCGGTGGGTTTCATTGCAAAGCAGCAGAGAAGGGCCAGGCTGACAACAGATCCCACCTGCGATTACTTTGTCGCAAGCTAACAGAAACCAAATAGCTTCTCACTCAGGGATTTCTTTCTTTCTTCTTTTCTTTGATAGGATGTAATCTAGAGAAAGTGTAATGTTAATCGTATAACGTTTCTGGCAGTCAGGGACTATGTGATTGCTTTAAAGATGGAAACTCATCTTCACTGTATCTTTATCATCTTCCTTCCTTTTTATCCTGCCATACCATTTTGATTGCTTAACATAAGGTCTAATGTCAAGTAATAATAAAGCAATTACAAGAAATACAATTCATTCTAAAGTGCATTAAGGAAGAACTAAATTAAGGAACATAATTAACAACAACAGAAAAAAGATACATTCAGGACAAAATGTTTTAACCCCTATATTTCTTCCAGCATTAACTACCTTGGCATTAACTCAAAACTGGTAGGGGAAAAAAATACAGATTATATGCACAGACGCAGTAGGACTTTTAGTGATTTATGTAGGGAAATTCACAGATCTGTCATGTATGATCCTTTCTATCTAGTAATAGACTCAGTTCAAACTGTCATGCTAATTTTTTCTTCCTGTCCATCTGGTCCAATTATTAGAAAATTGTACTAAAGAAGGCTCCAATAACAAACATGAAACAGCTCAATACTTCAAGTTGCCAGTCTTTTTCTCATATTTGTTCTTTTTAATTAGAGAGCATACCAAGTTCCAACTGCAGGATCCCGGCATTTATTAAGTGATAGAGAAGCAGCACTATTTTATTGACTAATTCCCCGGGCTTTTATTATGTTTCCTAGCAAAATGTGATTTATAGGAAAGTTAATAAAGGTATCCTCACCTACTGCACCTGGAGACAGGACATCTACAAGAGGAAGACATTTATACTAATAAGTGAAATCACAAATCTGGGAGATGAAATTGGATTTTATTTCTGGAAGTGCAGCAGACAACGGACACAAGTTGGGCATTTAACATCTCCATTCTTAACTGGCTTTGCCTATAAAATGAAAGTAATAGTTCTCTGGATGTTCAGAAACATTATGCTTACTGATTACTTAACAATTTTTAAAGTTTTAACTCTGAAAAGCATCATTAAAATATTGTTTCCTCTCTATTACTTCCCATTTCCTCCCCACAAATGCTTGAGACGGGTATTTCAAGTAACTACTTGAAAACTGTGTGCTGTTCCCAAATTCTTGTCACATTTTGACTGAGTCTTTCCCTTTTTAAGGCATTTCCTTCACTGTTTGTGTATCAGCCAAGTGTTGTGCCATGGGGGCATTCTGTGGGCTCTGCTGATGCCTGAAGGGTAGTACCAGGACAGAGGCACGCGGGAAGCCAGTCCTCGCTACATACATCACTTCCAAACGCAGCTATAACAAAAATCATAGTACAACAGAATTGGACAAAGGCAATTTAAAATAAATGCATTGATTCTGATTCTTAATAAGGTTAGGCATGCAATTGTGGGATGACTAATTTGTGTGCCTAATTACCATGATTGTATGTGCAAATCAAGTAATTATAGAAGTAAATAACCATAATCAGTTATTTTCATGGGTAATTATTCAATTTTATGCACAATGGCAATAATTGGGTGTGCAAATTAAGCATGCAATTGTGCATGCATATTCAACACACACTTGTGTGTCTAATCTTTTCATAAGTCATCCTTTTTTTTTTTCAAGGATTTTTCTCATTTCCTCTCCATTACTCTGGTGTAGTGTTACTGGGACATTATTGCTAGGGGTAAGGATTTGGAAGCTCTTCTATTCCGAACCTTCTTGACTTTTTAGCGGTTAATAATTCTCCACTGCAAATGGACTGCTTTCCTGAAAGATGGCTGTTTCATTCTTGTTCTTAGCACAGGTGCACTTTTTTCCTAATTGGGCAGGGAATTTCTAAAGAAGAGACTGAAACAGATACATTCCGTCTTTTCTTAAAATTTCAAATATGTCATTTTGTAACCTATTAAGAACACTTCAAATGCTGCTTCCCCCCCCCCCCCCCCACTCATATACAAAATTACCTTGGGTTTTTAGACATAAACAATAGCTTCTTTGCGATCAAGAGGGACTTCATGCTGCATTGCATCAGAGGAGAAGCCCCTAAGCTGTCATTAAAGGCAAGAAACACACCGTACCTGCTTGCTTACCACACAGGTCTGATTTACAAAAGCACTTTGGCACTGACCTAATTTAGTTCCCACTTAAGACATGTAGAAAGAAATCCCATTGACCTCAATACAAGCGAAGTTTATCACTGCCGAGTGCTTCTAAAAATGTCACCCCATTTTTCTGTCTTAAGACCTGAATTTGTAGGCATATCATTATCTTTAAGCATATATTCTCAAATTCTTCTAGCTTCAGCAGCCTGAGAGAGATTGTTGAGTGTGATACGCTAATCCCCAGATACCAGGCTGGTTATTTCAGTGTCGCTCCAGTGAAGGTCTGTCCCAAGCAAAGTTGCTGGGCTGTCACCAAGTCATGCCTGTGGTCAGCATACAGCACACGCAGCTCAGTCCAGACTAACAGGGGCTATTTAAGTTGGCACTATTCCCAGTGCCAAAGGAGCTGTTATTTGTCGATATCTTTCCTCCCCATCTCTGCCCACGGCAGCGAGGCAGAGGAAGCATCCTGACTTCAGCCTGCCTCAGGAAGAGTGTCTCACTGCTCTGTTTAACCAAGGGATTTAATTCCTGTTGTTTGTCTTTTGTGTCCCTTTTTGTTCCTGACAGATTTCCCCAGCCTCACTGATGCTAATCTCATTGTCCAGGAACCAGCAAAGGGTAATTAGCGGCTGCAATAATGATCTATCTGTCACAAGATGGTGGCCTTTCATCACACACCATCTCAGATGTTTTCTAACTAAGCACAGGAATCGGTGTCCAAAAGGAGCCCAACCATTTTGTGGCATTCGGCGCCAACTGCAGAGGCTCGGCACAGTGCGTGGGAGCAATTCCCACTGCTGGTACTGGGGTATCCGGCCAGCACAGCCTCCCAGTCCCAGCCCGACTTGTCAGCAAACCAGAAAGGATTTCCTAGTGGGTAGAACCTGACCTTCTTTGTGGCTGAAAAGGTGACAACAACAATCAAAAAAATACCCCTCAACCTGTTTTGGTATTTCAAAGGAAAACTTGTTTAATTTTATTTTTTACCTACGAAGTGACTTTTCTCAGCATGGCATGGTTTCCTATAGAGAAAGGCTAGAAAGGTCAAAAGCAGAAGACACCTTGTTTTCATTGAAATGAAATGTTTTGTTCATGTGCAAAGCATTTCTCCCAGCTGTTTCATTTCATAGGGAATTTTTAAATTTCAGGTTTTGAAGCATTCCGAAACAAAAGAAGAAAGACTGAAAAGCAGAACTTTGTATAAAACAAAACTGGTTTGCTGAGTGTTTTCCTGGCAGCAGTGTCACAGCTGGGCTTCCCAGCTCTGGATGAAACCGACTGCCTCATGTGGAGGTGTCACACCTTGTGCTCCTGTCTCTGAGGCTGAACCATCTCAACTCTACATGGTGTTACACTCTACCATGCCAATTTTTCTAGTCAACCATGAGCACTTTCTAAGCTCTTTCTCTCTACAAAAGAGGTACAGAGGTGTCCAGATGTTTCTTGGTGTGTCATCTTTAACTGCCAGACTAACCTGGCCTCCTACTTGATGAGCCCATCAGAAGGTTGCATGCTCAGTTCTGCATTTCGCATCATTGAGAAGCTATGTAATCTATTCTTTAAAAATATAAAGAACAAGAAGCTTTCTTTCCATAAAAAGTTCAGTTACACCTTTAGGGAGGGGCTGCTGGTTTTAAATTGTATATATATCCTACCCATAATATTACCACCTTCAAATATAATGCACACACAAAATCATATTGAATTATAATCTCTAGGAGAAGATAGTTTTCAAAATATCTATAAATGAGGATAATTGTGCTGGTTTCTTACATAGTAATATGGCCACTGAAGTCAAAGTGGAGAGATAAATCACTAATTATAAACAATAAACACTGCATGTTGTCATTTTACAATTCTGCTGACTTCACAGAGCTGCAGCTGCCTTATGGAAAGTCTTGCTAAATGCTTCTTTGTGTCAGAACAATTCTGCTTATATAGCCTATATTTTCCATATTTCCTTACCCTTATTCTGAATTACTGGCAGCATTTGCATTAAAAAAGTATCTTTGTTTCTTAAGAGTTCATCTGCTTTGCTGCTTATCATGCACATGCTGAGAAAATGAGATCAGCAGCAACAAGAAACGCCTGTTTCCCCAGGTTAGGAAGCCTTCTGCCTGAATGAACAGGAGCAACCTGGAGACCATACCTAACCTGGTGCCCTGCCTTCTGCTTTTTCAGATGGATTCAGTCAAAAATACTGCTCCAGCCTGACAGTATGTGACCTTGGGGAATTCTGGAGAATTCAGGACAAATTGAAATGCCAAGTAATTTATTTGGAGTTAAAATATTAATCTGGCCATTCATAGAAATCTTCCCTTTGAAGAGGTATTGATCTCCAATAATGGCAGAATAAACAGTCGAACAAGAATCCTAGAAAGCCAGTTTCAAAAGTAGTTCTTCCTTAGGAATGGGGAGATAACGGTAAGTTTATGCTCTTTCAGGACTCTTTTCTGAATCACCTCTGCCTGGGGGGGCCGGGCTATGGTTGTCACACAGCAATTTGGGGATGCTACTGGATATAATTGTACTGTACAGAAATGTGTTACATTGCTGCTGTTTCTGTTGTGGGAACACTTCCAGGGTTCAGAGAGAGACAGTTCAACGCAGTCCTAGACTAGCAATTAATGCAATCAAAAGCAACACTGTAAACAGAGAGCGTTCGGCCTTTTAACTGACACGAGGGTGACTCTCGCAGAAGTCCTGGCAAGGCAGGGGGGCCGGCTGGTGCTCCCTGCACTGGCAGCCCTGGGCAAACCTCCACCGGTAGCAGTCGTGCAGGAGGAGGCAGGTCCCACAGCGATGTAACCAGCCCTGAATCATGCCTTGGGGCAGAGGAGTCCGGCCTCCTCTTCGTAGTGGAGGAGCAGAGGGGCCAGTTCAGTCCTGACATAGATGCAGCTCCAACCCATCCTGCGGGGAGCTGGATCGGTTGGTCTTGGACACATGTGGTCCAGTGAAGCTGCGCAGCCTGGCAGCTGAAGCCAACTGTAGGGCAAGGGCTGAAACCTCAAGGTAGACACTCTTTTTACAGCTCTTCTGTTGAAATTTATTCTATTCGTGCCTGATGCGGCATCTTCAGAGAGCTACGTATAACTGGTACATATAGCCTACATACCCTGCCCTGGTAACAGGTGCTGATGCCACAGGAAAGCAAGGAGCAGTCTGCGAGCTCGCTGCCACCGCTCTGCCTGCTGGTCCCCTGTACCACAGGTGGCTTGGCAGGATAGGAACAGCGAGGAACGTGAGGAGCAGCCACCTCTAAGGAGAGGCTCAAAATAATATGATTGCATTAGTCATTTCTATGTTAAGGAACAAATGCCCGAGCAGGAGATGATTTTGTTGTGAGCAGAACAGGAACGGCAGGTGATTTCTCCTGGTGAGGTCGGGACCTTTTGTTTCTCTGTAGCTTAATCAAAAGGAAACAAAAGTACTTGCTGGAGAAGCAAGGATGTTGCCCCACACGTTTGGAAACAGAAATACAAAATAGAGCACTCACTAGGAAACAAAACCAATGCTAATTTAGTAAAAACATTTTTAAATGCCTTCCTATGAGAGGCAGCTAAAACCACTGACAGTCATCTGTCTTGAAAATTACTACTAATCAAATCATGCCCTTTTTTTCCCCAGTAAAATGCTTCGTGTCCTGCTGTTCTTCACACTTGTCTTATTACTCTTGATTACACCTGTTTGAGACTTATGCTTTGACTTAAATAGAACAATGCTGTTGTCTCAGTGAAGCCATTACTTGTTTCTTATGGCCACTTAATGCCATCCTGTGGTGCAAGATCATTCTTTTGTTTGTACGTTGCTCAGCTCAGCTTCTGTGGTACTGAAATTTGAATAATAGATGACGACTTGGGCATCTTGCTTCATATACAGCCTTGTCTTATCCTCCCAGCAATGACAGCAGTATTTATGAAGTGGAAGTATGACTTGGTTGATAATGATGTCTTGAACAGCAGAGAGGAGGGTGACCGCTGAGAGAACCATGCTAAGACCAGTGGTTAAACTTATCTACAGTGGGTTTCTACTTCACGTGGATTTGAAGAGTTAGCTTCTGTCAGCAGCTAATTGTGCTACCTACTTCTTTTTTTTATGTAAATGACTTCTCCATTTGCAGTGGCTGTATTTCACATTAGGTGTCTACTGCACTTTTGCACATGCAGAATGACAGAGGGCTCTGGGGCAGGTGTCTGTAGGTCGCCAGGAGGTGCCACAAAGCAGAGCAGTGAGAACAAGTACAACAATAAGAACAATGGAAGTAATGAGTTAACCTAGAAAATTGGAAAACCATGAACTTGTCGTTTGCCTGTGCTTATGGTACAGTCTCTGAAACCACTTAAGACGTGTGAAATGTGAAGTTATGTAAAAGAAAAGCTGTAATCTTTGGCTCACCCCAGAAATCTTAATTTCAAGACAGTCAAATTAGCTTCCATGTATATTCTTTATTTCACTTGTATTGGGGAGAACTTTAAAAATATGGAAATGGGAATTTTTAAGTTATTTAAAACCAGAGGTGCATTTTTTGCCACTAGCATGCTGTCTGGTAATGCACATGGAGAAGCAGGCGGAGAAACTTCTAGCCTTCAGACTGCAGAGTTGCTAGGACAGGTACCACAACTGTGTGGGTGTGCTGCCCGCTGGCAGTGCAGGAGAGGACGCAGCTGCAGAACCTCTGCCTCCTGCTTTACCAGGCTCCTCTTTGCTTCGTCTGGGTGCCTTGGAGAAGAGCCCAGTTCCTTAGTATTGAAAGCTAGAGCATCTTCCTCATGTTCTTTACCTATAAAATAAATTCAGAGTACTGCTTGCAGAGTAGCACCATAATGGTAAGGCAATGAGGACACTCTCTGTGACCATTTGCTTGAGGGCAGGATTTGCCTCTGTGTTTCTCTTGGTATCATTTACCTATAAAACACAGGAAGTAATCTTTTTCTATGTCATAGGGATATAGGCAGCTCAATTAAAGTTTATGAAGCATGATCTGATATCCTTGGAGCCAGAGCATTATGGATATGCAAAGCAAGACTTTAAGTTACTTGTTACTGTTTATGATACTTTGCATCTTATTTTTTCAAGCAGAACAGTAGCTTGATCAGGAAATAGGTCTGATTTCATGGGAAGGAACATGATTTTGAGGATGAGGGAAATGTGGTAATTATTAATTATATATTGTAGCTTCTCTAGCACATCATTTCATCTACATACCTGGAATATGCTACATGGACTGGATGGTAGGACTTTATGCTAGGATTTCTCCATTTCAAAAAAATGTAATGTTCATGTACCTCTGTCTGTTGAAATATGCTTCAAAGTATTTTGTGATGAACATTTGATTTCTCTGTTGACAGTGATCTGCTTGTGGTCACATAAAATACCTCCTAGCTTAGATCTGACAATGAACACTGAGGATTTTTTTACAAATTCTTTAGAAAAGATGATTTACTTTGTTTTAAGAGCAGCTGGGAAGACTCATTTGATTGGATTACAGAAAGTGAGAGCAGTAAATAAAACCTGATCCCAATATTTAATATACCAGTGTCATGCAAGAAGAAAACATTAACTGTCTTGTCACGATGCGGTAACTAAGTCCACTGGTTGGCTGTCTAACTGGTAGAATTAAAGGAGGAGCAAACAGAACCCATCTGCCCACCCTTTGCTTTTCAGAAAACCCAGAAATGGAAGCTTTGAATTTTGACAGGCGAAATGTTTTCTGATTATTTGCCAGCTCTTTCTCATCTCACTGATTTGAGTGGTCCTGCCAAGTTTCATGAAAACAGTATCTTTAAACTGTCTCCAGACACTCTGCCAGATCATTGTAGCTCCATTATTTCAACAGAGCTGTGTAATTTTGCATCATCAGAGCACTGTTCCTCTTTATTTATGCTCACCATTAAACCAGGAAATCCTTATCTAACGTATCTGGTTGCGTAGCACTCATGACATTATTAGGAGCAGGTGAAGCATCTCCAGCCTACTCTCGTATCCTAAATTGAATCTGAGTTTTCTGGTTCGTACTTTGTACAGATTGTAATGCTAATGGTCTTTTTCTAACTTGATTTGAGCCTCTATCACAGCCCTGAATCCATTGTGGAGCCCCTGTAGCAATGAATAAGGTAAATTTTGTACATGGACTAAAAATAACAGGGTGATACACTATGAGCTGTCACAGATTCTTTCTGCATTTATATGAACCACAATACATTAGCAGTGAATAACAACCTGTTATGGAACTCTTAGAAGTGATATAAACCCAGTTTTTTTGGCACATCACAGTAAGAACCGGGATCATGACAGCCTATTTGATAGCACAGCAGATATGGTGGAAAAGTTCAGCATTCTGCCTCAGAACCTGCTGTCATTTTCCTCAGATAACCTAACATCTGCAGTTCCAAAAAAACCCAGCATTTCAATCTGCTTTTGGCTTACGTAAGTCCTGGAAATGAGTGAATATTTGGTATTATGCTTAAATATCAGGCATTTACAAAAATGTAGGAGTGTGGTCATAATTACATTATAACTACTTTTTTCTACAAGCTTTTCTTGAACTCTGTATCAACAGTCTCCATACAAAAGAAATGCTAAAGGCACTTTGGTTGTAGGCTCAGTGCTGCCACTTCAGCTTTCTGGCTTTTGAGCTAAGATTCAATCACAAAGCACCAGCTGAACTTTGCAGCTATGTACTTAAAAGATGATCAGGCACCTTTAAATCAGTTCAGCCCATGGGCCCAGAGGAGAGAAAAGTCAGCTCAGGAGTGCACACAGATGCGCTGAGGCTTTTTCATCCACATGTGGGCAAACTTTCATGCTGAAGCTGTATTAAATTGCTAAAGGCAAACAAAGCTACTTTGTTAGGTAGTCTTAAAGTTTATTTTTACCTGATGATGACATTTGCATTGGGAGTGAGGTACAGCAGTAGAAAGCCCACAAGGGCAGCATCAATGGAACAGATATTGAAAAGAACAAAAAAGCCCTGCTTTTTTTAAGTCCTCCAAACTTGTAAATGTGAGACCTGTTGCTGAGATAAATGAAAGCATTGTGAGCAAATGCACTGGAGGATGATGAAATAACATAGGTGTATGAAATACAATACTGACTTTCCAAAGTTTGTTTAAAACCAGTGCAGCCTGCCCAGCCTGGTCTGGCTTTGCCCAGTTTGCCTAGGGAAAGGGTGCCTATCACGCTGCCCCGAATGGCTCCGCAGGTCTTGCTGTCTGGTGTGGTATTTTCATAATCAACGGTGTATTAATAATGATATATCTCACTGCTTGCCCTACCCTGGGGCCTGCAGTCCTGGCTCCCCACTCCCTCCCATCCTTTCCCACCCCATCCTGCTGCCATGGGAGATGGAGCAGGTTCCCCTTCCCTCTCTGCAGCCCAGATGGCCTGTTCACAACCAAATGTAAAACACCAAGGTGGATCCCACCATGCAGGGGATATCTGTGGGCTACAGGGAGTCTGTGCTGGCTCCACTGCCCTGGCTGGGGCACTTCGGGAGAGAGGTGCGAGAAAAACCAGGGAGCAGCAATGGACGATTAGCTGCATCTGCAGGGCTGCTGTCAAAGTATCTGAAAAGCTTGTTTTAAAAAGCAATCTGACTGCATGTAGGAGTAATTTCAGTGGCCTGCACTTCTTAGCTCTTATTTTGTATACTGCGGTTTGTGTCAGTAAGCAGAACTTAATAATACTTCACCTGTATGAACCTTGGTGATTGCATGCAGCTTCAGCAGAATAACAAAATTAATTCTCTGATGACTTCACAGTAGTTTTAGGGGATAATAAGCTGATCTTTTGCATTTATTTTGTACCTAGAAAACACTACTAATTCATTAAGACAGGACAGACAGGGATTTCCAGATTAACATTTTAAGTGTTATTGCAAACAACACATTTTGTTATTTATAAAGTTTTAAAATACTTCCTACTTGAACCTATTAGTGCACAAAATTTAAAACACAAGTATAAAAATATGTCATATAAGATTCAAATATTTTAGGCTTCTAAAATTTGCATGCTATGGATAGCAACTACAAATAATGTCAGTGAAGAATACAGATGATATAAACCATTATTGGTTTCTATTCTGATGATAAATCATCCATTAATCACTGTTAGTCTATTGCCTCATTTGAAAATCAGTTATGTAGATGAAACATGCTCACTTTTAGGTCATTCTTTTAATGAATAATTTCACTGGTATATCACCACACAATGTCACAATGGTAATCAATAAAAATAATAAAATGCCAGCTTATTTAGTAGCTAAACATAACAAATATCATTCTAAGTAGATCAAAACTTCATTTCAACCAGAGCTACAGTAGAGCCTTGTCCTAAGATTCAATATTGTTTCTCATTTTCAGTATTAAAGAATTGTTATAGCTTGAGAGAGAAATTTCTATGGATGTGAGTTACATCACTTGTTATAATCAACTGCACATGCTCATCATTGCCTGCTCTGGGATATTTTGGTCCTCAGAGGGGGATTATGGCCAATGCTTGTACTATTACCTCAATTGCTTGAATTCTCTGGTGCACTCTTTCTATTTAGACAAAGGTCTAAGCACACAAAAACATAGTCCATTTGTAACTCAGATGAAGAAACTAGTCAGGAGGTTTGCTGACAGCAAATTTCATTTAGCTAGTTTTACTATAAGCAACCTACTCTACATGTGCATTTTGCATTCAAATTGTTCTTTATTAAGATCCTTCCCTAATAATAAGAAAACGCGTTTATAAAGCCTGTAAGTGGTTTCTATAATAAGATTTTTAATGAGTTGGAATATTAAATTAAGTTTTGTAGAAATGCTTGAGGTGTTGTTATAACTAACTTAGAAACTGTACACCATTATCTTTATCATAAAGAGTAATTTTAGCTTCTCTTCATGCAACAATATACAGCTCCGAAGTAACAACTATCAGCTACTTTGCACTGCAAATTGTGTTTTATTGACTATTTAGCAATAGTCTAACTAGTCTTTGGTTGTGATACCTGACCCCTGCTGCAAAAGTCATCCAGCTGTTCAGTCAACCCGGCATGGTCTTATTCCTGGCTGGTCCTGGACTACATTTTCAGGCCCCGTGTTCCTTGCTGCATGACACAAATGAGAGCGGCCCAGCGGCACCGCAGCCTGGTCTGCTGGAGCCTGGCTGAGATCAGTTCTCAGTCCAGTGCGAGCCTGGAGATTCACATTCTCTCTCCTTTGCCTGTAGCTGAGATTCCGTAAAAGTAAGAAACTGTGGAAACGTCCCCATGTTTGCTGTCTGAATGGCCAGTGCGCAGCAGATGAAGCGTATCTTAACCTTACACAGCTTGCGTGTAAATCAAAATGATTGATGTGATTACATAGCAAGCAGCAAGTCAGAGTTTTACAGAAGTATTTTTGCATTCTGTAGTTAATACTGAAGTGTCTGACATTAGATGTATAACTTAGATTGCCCTTTCATTACCATCCCCTGGTAGTATAGAAAACTTATGCTCCTAACTTTTAAAAAGCAGGGAAAACCCTACCTCAGGGTCTTACAGAACAACTAATCTTGCTTGTGAGTTGCTGCCCTCTTTGCTCATGTCAAGAATGTCATGTGTTACTGCCTGATGATTGCATGCCTGGTCATGTAACTAGGACTCCATGTATGTCCTATCACATGACCAAATGTGCCTTTCCCATAATGGGGAATATTTCTCCTTACCTGGTGGATGAGGGAATGGGTGTGCTCCACTCTTTGGATAAGAGGCCAACAGTAGATGAGGGGTGAAACAATCTGCATTGCACTGAATTTGGATGCCAGAAGTTGTCTAAAATGGATGATGTGAGTACCTTTCTTCGAGGACTTCTAACTCATTTGTAAACCTATGGACACTTTGTGTTTGTTACTCACGTTTTGCTTCACTTCATATACTTTTCATTTGCCTTCTCACTTCAAATTCTTCTGTCTGAGGTTTCTCATCCCTCAAAGTGACAGGCCACTGAAAAATCTTCCAGTGAGTTCAAATTACAACACATGTTTTGTCTTGATTTTGATTTTGACTCCAAGAAGCTTGAGATGGTATGAGAAGAGCTCCATTTCTCCAAATCCCAGTGCTGTAACAGTGGGCCAGTTACAATAGTTTACCCTGTCTCAACCCCTGTGGCTACCAAACAATGGTAATGATACATACCTCTGTCAAGTGCTAGGAGAACAGCAGCATTATAAATAAAAACAAGGTATTACAATGATCTATTACATAGATTTAGCACCCAGCATTAGTTGAAGTTTCTAACCCCAGGGAAGCAAGGAGCTGTTGGCTATGCAGGCTTGGAAGTGTAACGCAATGTGTCACTCTGGCAAGATCTACATCCTAACCAGAGAAACCAATAGTTAGAAAAGATGTTTCATGTCATAGGGATGGCAATGGCATTCTCACTCCAAAGAAGAAAATAAAACATTTTTTATTGATAACATTTGGTTACGGTATATAGTTATTACTGCTCGCTTTTAATTAAAAGGTATTAAATGCTGCCAGTGAACTGCCAGTGCTGAGGAATACAGGGCTGCTGGTGAATATTCAGCAAGCCTAACTGCAGCTATTGAGGCACCTACCATTGCAGGAAATGGGCTGCAACATTAGATTTTAATATATAGGGCAATGCTCTTACACTGTGGTGTGTCTCAGCTGTACTGCTTCTCTTCATGAGATTGATGGGGATTCTGCTGTGCTTGCCACACTCCAGTGCAGAGCACTGGAAGGCATTCAGCAAGTTGAGAAAGGTCAAAACGAGACTACATCAGCTTCTGAACCTAAAAACTCTGAACTTTTTGCTACTTATTAGGACGAACGAAGAAAAGCTGTGTTTTGATGTGTGACATCCCAAAGAATTGCTCGAGGCAGATGGAAAAGTTACTGCTACTTAAAGGAAGGAGCAGTCGTCTACAAGCTAGATCTCTCAAAGCAAGTATCACAGCACAGCTCCAGCAAGCTGCCTTTTCAAACAAAAACTATGTCCTCAGTGAACTGGCTGGAGGTTTGGTAATGAAGTGCTCATCTCAACAGCCATTAAAATTTTGCCATCCTTTAATTTGGTTAAAGGGAAAAAAGCTCACTGTTTATTTTCATGTATTATGGAAGCTGGAATAAACAATGTTTAAAGAAATATGCCATGGCCTGACATATGCTACCAGTAAATCACACTTTCTACATTTTAAAAGCTTTAATATGCATTGCTCCAGCTTGTTGAGAGATATGAGAATCTCTCTTGGCAGAACATCAAAATAAACCCAAAATAAAGACTCGTCAACATGTAAAACCTTGGCTGTAGAGCAGGGGCAGCAGCAGTAGGGAAGGCAGCGTCTCCCAGACCTGGGCTGGGTCAGGCACAACCTGCAGGGAGGTTCTCCACTGTTTGGGGAGTATTCAGATACTAATTAAGTAGCTTGTTTACTCCTAGCCAGGGAACTTGTCTTCTCCTCAGAGCTTTGGACTGAGTGTCACCATAGCTGTGCTCCAGTCTCACCTGTGTTACTGCTTGCTGGATGAGTCACGTCAGCTCTCCAAGCCTGACTGGTTCTTTCCCGTGCCAAGGGCTTTGGGAAGATCCCTCCTGGACTGTGAGCCTGGGCTGCCCCCAGTACTGTCGCTGCAGCTTCAGCTGCTGTCTCTAATGCAAAGATGGGTAATATACACTCTTGACCTATGCTTATTTGTAAATATTTTAATTTTTTTGCAGGTCACTGACTGCCCTTTTTGACTTAGAAAAAATATTTTTCTTGTCTTTCTTCCTTACATAAAAATGGTATTCTAGACCCTTGCTTATAATACACTGGCTAAGTTATCAGCACTGATGTGTTTAAAAGTACATAGAAAAAAAGGCAAAATAAATGTTTATATATTTGCTTATGTTCTCATCCATGCACACTCATAACTCTGATACAGTATTTATACAAGCTATTTTCTTCTTTTTATATCACATTAAATGAAGGGTGCTCAGAGGAAAAGAAGGACCTGTGCTGGTCTGGGAGGAAGGTGGTGCACAACAAGCCAGGGATCAACCCTTTTAATGTCATGCTACTATTGATGATATACTTAAGTACTGCTTCTTTCTTTATAAGGATGTAGGCTGGGGCAAGGCAGTAATGTGAAAGACTGCCACAGAGTGTGACTCAGGGGATAAGTATGTAACTAAAAGCTTGCCGCATTGCCACTATGGTCAGCATTACACCTGCCAGGAATTTCTTCTGGCAGGTCTACCAGGTTGTGAGAGAAAAATAACACAGAAAGTTTCTGTTCCCTAACTTCCCCTCTTATCTGATCAGACATCCCACTGCATAAATGTAACAGTTTCACAGAGGGGCTTCTGTAGTCACTTTCCTTCTTGGTCTCCTCAGAAGTTCCGTTTTCTAGTTTTTGTTAAAATTTTCATGAAGGGTGAATTAAAACAGTGTATAATGTTTTTCAGTTACAAATCATGTTAGAATTTCTGCTAGTCCAATTACATTTAAATTAAGTAAAAACCTGGACATAAGAGCAGCTTTCTCTGTCTTCAAACTATGTTGTGACATTTATTAAAGGTCCTATGTATCCAGAATTAAGAACAACTTAAATTCTGCAGCCAGATCTGTGGAGCTGGTGCTTCTCTGCTGGAAATTCTACACCATTTTCAGCTTCATTAAAATCTGCATGCTTTTATTAATAAGCTATGACAATTGCAAATGTAGAGAATAAAGCAGAACATAGTCCTTTTCCAGCACTCTTCTCTTTCCTTTCTGCATGTTCTGCTGCCTGCATGGCTCATGCAGGTCATCCAGAAGTACTTCTTGCATCACCATCTCCTAAACTGTGCAGCTCACCTTTCAGTACCTAGGGAAATGGAGAGTAGGCACTGCAAAAGCATTCCAGTAACCTGGATTTATGGATCATTACAGCTAAGGAGATGGAATGGTGTGATTTTAGCCACTAAGCTTGAAATCTTACTCTTAACTGAAGCCACGTTAAAGTGAAGCGTTTCTTTACAAAATCTAAAATAGACCAAGTTACAATGGCAAATATAGGAAGAGAAGTACATTTATCTGAAAATCAAATTTAATAGCTTGTCCTTATCTTCTCTTCTCTATATGCAGCTGATAGGCCGTGGGTGGCTAATGAATCCATGCTGTAAGGAAATGCCCTCCCTCAGTCCCCAGGCTGCAGGACAGCAGAGAGCCACCAGCTGAGACACCCACCAGCTGGCTTCCTTTTCTTCCCTCTTCTCTGTCTGGTGGATTGCTCAGCAGGTCATTCAAAATCAAATCTTCTCTCCCCTCTGCTTTGCCTCATGTATTATTGATTCTTAGCTAATTTAGGAGGCAATTTCCAAGTTCTCTTTCTGGATGATTAAGGGCCCCTACTTTTTCGGAGATGCTTATTTCCCTTTGGTAGACTTGGTGTCAAAATCCCCTGTACTTAATGAGACTACTTAAAAATCATTGACCACTGAGAAGTGATATGCTTTCTTGGTAAGATAATGTCCAAATCTGCACTGAATCTATAAATGTGTCATACTTTATACAAGCCTGTAACAGAGATTAATGCTTGTGGCTTATTATTGGCTCTTGATAGACACTATGCATGATAGTAATCAACGATTTTAGGATGGTAATAGGTTTGGGGTGTTTGATTTTATGTCCTACCTTTTAGAGACACTCTGATAGTCACTAAAACAGTTAAAAATCTTGTTACTTGTGTCACTAGGCTGATGTTTCAGCTTCTGTTTAGTAAGGCAGCTCACACACCTCAGACAGTTAATATGTCAGGTTGTCTGTACCTGCAGGAGTGAAATGGTTTAAAAATTATCTTTCTGACCATAACAGCTGGGATCATTATATTCTTCACTGAAAGCTGAGCATATAGAGTGTAATACCATCACAGAGGAAGGAGTCTGTAGCCGATCAGAATCTATGCATTCTTGAATACTTGGGAATTCAAAATACAATTTTTGTAAGTCCCATAAAATTTGCATTTTAATTTGTTTCTTTATGGAGTATTTTATTGTTGCAGATATGAAATTCAAAGATATGTCCTGTTACTAAAGAATCCCACTGTGAGTACTACACTTTTGAGGGTACCATTGTGGTTACAATGAGAGATTAAGGACTCAGCCCTAAACCTCTTTTTCTTCCTCTGCTGTCGTGCTGCTGCTTTGTGACTTGAAATGAATCAGTTCGTCCAACAATAAAAAACATTTAAAAATAATTATTATTGTATGTCTTACAGAAGACTTGTGAGACAACTTAAACTGGTACGGGATTTGTGATCTCTGGATGAAAGGTGCTTATGACATCTAAGTGCAATGTGTTATTAAATCTTCATATCTTGTTGCAAACCTCTCTAGAATAGTGCTCCAGTCAAGCCTTCACTGTACGTGTCTGAGCACCTTAACTTTAGCTAATACTCAGACTACTTTGTTTCAAGAAGAATAAGCCTTAACACATGAACGCTATTAACTTGTTAATTCTGGGGAACCCCAGCCTGCTTTGTTTTACTTGTGCCCTTATGAAAAAAATCAAGCAAAACCAACTGAAAGGGAAGAAGGCAGAAGAGTGTGAAAACTAGTTCTGAAGTTATTGTTGGCTTTGTATTTTCGTTACTGTCAGCCTGCACTATTAATGCATTGTCCAGCTGAGTATGGTTTTAACAGGGCATGGCATTGGGCGTCACATCTAATTCCAAAAGTGACAGGCTGAGGAAGCAAGTACCTTGAGCAGATGTACCTTGGATACTGTAATGATAGACTGGTGTTTTATTCTACTGTTTACCAGTAAAAAAACATGTGGTATCTGAATAAGAATATGTTGTATACTAAAACTTTTCCTTTTCAACTGATCATGTATGTCTGCTGTTTCTGTATGATTAAGAACATACCTTTAGCACTGTTAGACAATCAAAAGCCAGAGTTTTTAAGGTTTAGGTCTGGTGGTCCTTAAGCTTTAAGTCAGGGATGATCTCAGCAACATTTTGAAATATAAATACAACTAAGAATGAAAATCAGTGTCTGAACTAAAATAATAATACAGAGCTGGAAAAGGAGGCTAGAGATATGTAAACAGAGTCTCTGCAGCTTTTAGGACCATGTTTGTGCAGAACATATTTTGTTTAGCAATGCATGTCTTTAATTGGAGGGAGCTGCAGTGCCTCAGGTTGGGTTGGTGCTGGGTGGTATTTTTGTGCCTCTGAATAACCCGTTCATCCTGACGAGCACTTTTATGTGTCAGTGGCCTTGATCCTTTCTCACTCACGCCAGTAAGCTCCTGTGCCTCGAGGCCAAAGGTTAACTCTGCTGGCCCCTATGCAGAAAGCAGGAGGCATATGACACTCCTGACACTCCAATCCATTTGAAAACCTGCACCAGGACCACAGCAATACAGTATTTTGATTACTTATCACAGGATGATGATTTCTACTTTACACACTCTGTGCTTATAATGGTTGTAAAGTATCAGTTTTGCCCTTTTAAAATCATATTTTACATCTGCTAAGTCACCACATCAGACAGCAAGCACAATATTGGACTGATATCTGAACTAAAAAATAAGTAAACAACTATAGACATGTAAATATGACATAAGATGATTGCTGTGGTCCAAGTCTTGAAGAGTCAACATATCACCAGACTGCATCTCATACTGCTGACAGTATTTGTTAAAAGTTGCTGCAGTTCACTGGGGGAGTTGAGATGATAGCTGCTGTTTATTCTCAAAATGCAGATATCTTTGCTGGGTTCAGATATTGCAAAAGGTTAATGAGATATTATGTCACAAGTGGCCAGAAATTCTCTGAAGTTTGCAAGCAGACAGTTAGTAATGCAGTGTGACAAGCTGCTTTTGTTCTCCAGCTACATCAGCACTCCTAAAGGACAGCAGACTACATAGAAGATTACTCTCAAAACTATAAAGTACATTAGTTTTGGGGATGGCAAACTGAAATTAAAAAAAAAAAAAAATCCATTCTGGAAACATAATGAATTTAAGATCGGGATTATTTCTCACTACCATTTCTAATCTGTTGCTCTTCTATTCAGCACACATCTTCAGATTTCCAGAGTGAGTTGATGTGCCTTTTACCACACAGTTTCTGAAACTGTTTATGCTACATAAGAAAGGAAACTGTAACTGCGTTGTATGGTCTATAGAGCAAATTACAATTTTCAAATGGAAAATACCATTTAGTGTAGAGAGGAATATTTGCGACCTCAGAAACATTGGATTTTTCTGTTATTTCCAAATTACAAAGACAAGAAGAGTTAGGTTTGACACGGAAAATTACTGAGGTGCCCCTGATCTGTTGTCCCTACTTCTCCATAAGTGAGATTTTCGTTTGCTGTAGCAGGTCAGCTTTAAATTACAGCTAACATAGCACGAAATTCCTGTGGAGCATGAAGAATAGAAAAAAACCCACCCCAAAACATTAGCTTATGAATTGCTTTCTGGTGCCTTTTTAGCCTTGTATCCTATGGCACAGCAGAATTCACTAGTTCTACTTGTGATAGTGAAGTCTTAAGATTACTCAGGCATTCATGCTCATAACACCAAAGCCTCATGCTCACCAGACCAGCTGTGCCATACCAGAGCTGCAGGGGTACCCACCCCTCCGAAATTCTTGTCTGGAGGGTGGGAGCAAATTTACCAGCCCAAGCTTGAGCAAGAGCCTGGGAAGGGGCTTTAATATTTTCTCATGGATTGATGTAAAGCACTGCGGACAATGCTGGGAGAGTTTTAGGTGCAGAAAAGCTCAACAGTGGCTGCAGTTAAGGACCCAGACTACGGCAGCTCTGGGGCTGTCTGGGGGCTGCACGTTGGCTCCAGGAGGTGGGAGAACACTGCCAGCACGTGCAGCTTGGGCTGCTCTCCACTTCAGTGCCCACAAAGGCAGAACGCTGCGTCGACGCTGGCTTTGTGGGTGGCAGAGAGAGCCTGCAGCCTAGTTCAGGAGTTCTGGTGTTTTGAGAGGCAGTCCTACAGAAAAGTTTTTATGCGCAGCTACTTTGGGCAGATTGTCTTCAAAATGGTCTCACAAGGTATTTGTAGCTTTTACTTAGATTCTCTAAGCGTTGCCAGCTGCATTGACTGTATTTATTCAGTGACTGAAAAGACTGTAATAGCAACTGAACACTGTAATTGGTCCTCTCAATCTGGATTTTCTTCCTGATATTAGCAAAAATACTATTCATGTCTACCTTCTAGTGTACCAGCAACTTCTACTTTTTGTGGTTGTCTATGTTTTTCTAAAACTCAAAACCAGATCCTGGTTATAAGCTATTATTAAAGAACTCTGTTGTATAGGGTACACTATTTGGTCAAATTTGCCTCCTATGTATACACATTGGATCTCCCACTACTGCACACTATAGAAATCCCAGTTTGTGAAATCTGCAGGAAGAATTTCATCTACAATATTTAATACAGAAAGATGTTTAAGTAATCCGAGTTAAACTGCTGCTAGACAAACAGACAAGTCGGAAGAGTATGTACAGTAAAGCAATCAAAAACCAGAATGCCACAATGCGCCACCTTAGCTGCATTTTCCTAAGGGTGTTTAGGATACCCAAATCCTGAAGTGAGGATGTGTGAGGACAGCATGAGAAGATAATAAGGAAGAGTGGGGGAGACACCATTTGGTTTGATATCCACTGTATATTTGAGTGTAGGAACTGTGTGAAGGTAGTTGGCATCATTGTAGGTTCGCACAGCCAGGAGCAGAAGCTGATTAGAATGCTGCTTCCATGAGCCTCATAAGTAAGAGAGAAGGTGGACAAATATGTATTTTACCTTCTGATTTCTGAATTTCTCTGTGTCTCTCCAGGCTGCTTTAAACTCCAATGTCTTGCGCTCCAAATCATTTTGGCTTGCCCTTGGCTTTGGGTCAGCTGCAGTTCACTCACACTCCAATAGCTAGTCTAGTGTCACAGCAGCCAGCCTCTTTAAATGGTACTATAGATCCTTCTCCTTGCATTGCTCAAAAACAGGCCTCACCAGCAGTCATCTTAAAGGCCATGACGTTTCAGCATGGCACAACAAGCAAACTGTCTTTTCACTGTTTCCTTTCTAACCTATATATAGTGTATTTAATTTGCTTTGTTGTCACATCCATGCATTATATTACTTCTCTGTAAAGCTTTTAACCAGAAATGACTCCATGGACTGTGCTAGTTGGAAAAAAATTGAAAATGGATTCCCATCCTGGAAAAACAGTCCATATTCCAAAACCCATACTATTCTGAACTGGAAAATATACTGCACAGCTGGCATTTTCTGTGAAAAGTCTTACTTTTACAAAAAAAGTATTAGTCCATGGGAATATAATTCACAGAAATATTTCCAACAAGCTCCACTCCATGCACTTTCTTACTTAAATCTTTTAAAATGAAGAAGCTGTTTTCAAGTCAGCAGTGTGTATAAAACTGCCTGTCCAGTGATGAAAGAGTATACTGCCACCAATACTTTTTATTGTTAAAAATACTGTAATAATGTAGTTTAATAACTTTGTGATTATGAAAAAATGTTTTAAAAAATCTTTATCCCTTTTTGTAAGGGAGTAGGGGTTGATAACCTCTATGCACAATGGACAATGGTGCAGTCATTTCTCCCTTTAAGAATATCCTATACTCTGCCAAGGAAATACTGCCTTCAATTCTAGCAATGGTTTATTGCTTTCAAAGTTTTCATATCAGTTAAGAGATTTCATTTTCAAAGATTCTCACTCTGGAGGAATGCCCCTTTGAGGATTTCCTCAGAGAAAGAGGTGCCTGCTTTGAAGATTTTCATTTTTTTAAAAAAACAGTCACATTTCTGGGGTGTCCTGTTTGAAGACCTTTTTCTGTAACACTTGAAAGGTTTTCATGCTGAATATCATTCACCACCATGGACAGCATCCATTTGAAAATATTTTTCCTCCATGGTATTCTTTTTGATAATTTATACAGTCTTGTAGGAGTCCATGAAATAATCCCTATTAAAAATGCCCAGGAACATAATGCTGTTCCTACATAAGGTGCAAAAGGGTTTGGAAGAACCACTGTAGGATGGGATGTTATGAGAGCACAGTTTTGGAAAAATTGTACAAAAATAATTCTATTTTCTAACATCAAAGAGTAAAGTGGAAAGGTGAGCTCGTCTGTCACTTACATGACCTTTTAAAAATTACTGTAAGACACTTTTTACTCCTTTTAAATTATGTGAGTTCAGAGTTCAAATTCTGGTATTCCTGAAATCAATAGCAGAAGTCCCATTTCAGTCCAGCTGTGCAAAGAACATTCTTTGAAATTGCTGTGAGTTTTCTTTTTTTTTCTGAGAATATATTGCTTTAATTTACTATGTTATTGGAGATTTGGAGTTTTTCCCTTGCTGGTGTTGAGGTTTTTTAAAAAATGTATGTTTTCTCCATTTCTTCTTTGTCACCTTTTTAGTAATCATAATTGTCATGTCTGTAAAACTAGGCAACCTCAGACCTTGTAGAAGACTGGGGTCACTGTGTATGTTACATAAAGTCTTCTGTCTGATGTTGTTCTGTGAGTTAGACAGAGGGTGAGTCAAAATGTATCTAAGCGGCCCCTTAAGCTTACATGTAAGCCTAGTTTCGGGATATTTACTCAGGCTGTAGCTTAAACCTCTGAGCTCACTCCCATCTGCAGGGTGCAGAGCAGGAAGGGCTCTCAGACTGCAAATAACCAGCTGGAGGCAGGAGGGTTGGGGTCTTGGGACTCTCCTCTGATAAAAAAGACTGTGAGACTGTCTAGATAGCTTCAGTGAAAAGTCAAACCAGATGAGTTTAGATCACCTGCAGCAGTGATTTGCTTGATTTTGCACTGGAACTAAAGAAAAGTCCCCACCCCCCAACAAAGCAGGCATATCGGATGAAGAGGTTAATCATTGCTATGTCTCATCCACCAGTCACCACCTACCTGCTGAGACATTATGCCAGACTGGGCACAAATTTGCACAAAGCAACAGCTTTCCAGGGAGTCACTGGGCTAAACGCTTGAGCTCAGTTACATTAGCCATACCCTTATATAAGAGTACCATTAGCCAAAATTTAGGCATCTTCACTTCAGCTCAAAAATAAAAATAATTTTGAAGTCCCGAAATTTATACTTTGTCAGATCCTTAAACAGAGAACCTTTGTTACTGCAATACTGCTTGGCAAAAGCTATTGTAATAATAAGGGAGTCTCTAAGTAGTAAAGCTAGTCTCTCCTGATTGTGGGTCTTTTATGAAACCCACACATAAAAATAAACATTAAATAATGATTTTAAAAGTATTGTGCTTAGAGATTTTTTAATGGCTTGTATGACTGTCTGGTAGGTGGGACAGCTATGCTGCCTGCAATGTAAAGATCTAGGCTTGTAAAAGCACGCATCATTAAGGGAGCAGTCCTCATCAGTACTGATCAGCCAGTCAGGTGAAAACTAGGTTCTCACAACCAATTAAATTACCTTACTAACATGCTTGGAGAGCAATCATAGCTTTAGTGTTGGAATATTTCACCTGTGTCTTGGAGAGTGCTAGGCCAGCACTTAGACACCTGTTTGTGACAACAGAAGGATCTATAAATTTTTTTAGGTCAAGAAGCAGAGAACTTCCTACCCTTTGTCTTATAACCTCAACAGACATCTTTGCATTCAGAAAAAAAAAAGGATTAATTTCACTTCTTTTCCATGACAGAAGAGAGTACCCTCTTCCCAGATCTGAAGCCCTGGCTGTACACGACCCACAACATGATCTTCACTCCACTACCAATCAGCTGAGACAAAACCCAAGAAAACCCTATAGTATGAAAGATGTTTACAGTCACCACTGGCATACAATGTTTGCAATAAAAAGTAAAACTTACCTTCAGCCCTGAAGAAAGTAAATGTATGTGTATTTAATCACAGTGGTAGAAAAAGGTGAACTGACTCTGGGAAATAAATTTCCAGGTGGATATAGTACAAGCAAGAGAGGGAAAGTGGGCAGGCAAATAATAATCTAGTTGTCAAGAATGGACCTTTGGACCCATACGAATGTTTACTGAAGTACAGTATGAGCTGTGTCACATGTTTTTGTGTTTGAGATGGTAGAGAGCAGTAACGCTCCCAGCCCACCCAAGATAAGCTGTCTTTCTAGCAAGGATGCTGGAAATAAAATGCTGGAGAGCAGCCTGTGGGATTCAGACCAGCAAGACAAGTTCTGACCTGAACTTGAAAAAGAGACATTTATTTAAGGCACTGGGCTTGCAAGAGCTACTCGATGGCTTCAAAACTTATTTCAATAAAACAAAGTAAATCAACACAGACGGCTGGGAAGAAATGTTGACTATTGTTCACAGGAGCACAAAATGATGAATAGCTACTAATAAATGTTGGGACTTTGCTCAAAGGCATCTGGGGAATTTATGAAGTTGATAAGAACTGGCTTAAGATAGAATAATGTGGTTTAATATAACAAAGACTGGTAAACCGAATGATCAACCTTTCCCATGATAACCAGAGGATCTGTTGTACTAAGCAATGCCATTCAATGACACAGGAAACTAAAGAGACAGGGCTATTTGGTTTGGTGATAAGGACAAATGAAGAGTTGTTACTGTGTAAGTGCATCTAATAGCAAAAAGTATCGTATTCTTTGAAGTAGTCACTAAGTTTGAGTTTTAGCATAGTCTGATCAAAACAACATGATATCATTTCAAAAAAAGAATTTGTTGAAATTCGCTGCCTAAAGCTCTCGAGAGAAACCACAACATAAACTGATAGAGGATTAACAAGTATGTTATTTGATCTATTAATATCTTATAAATTATTAGTTATTAATACTGGATTATTACAAGATTTTAAATGAAGGGCAAGAAAAAATGGTCTATTTTTTACAGCAGAGGGAGGTCACTTGTAGTGTACCACAGGGACCTGCACTGTTCAGCATATTCTTAAATGATCTGGAAAAAAGAGTGATTATCAAGGCGACCAAGTTTGCTGATGATGCTGAATTATTCATGGCAACAAAAACAAAAGCTGACCATGAAGAATTGTGGAAAGCTCTCATGATACTGTGTGACTGAATGATAAAATGGCAAGTTTGTAGGGTTCAGTTATATGGAAGTTAGTTATTGGACCTGAAAATAGCTCATGGTCACAAGATTGTTCCAGGCGCCTTTAGAAGGCCTTGAACAGAATAAATAAGAAGATAGAAGAAGAAAGATCCCAATTAGGAAAACACAGGTGCACATTCCACGATAAAGGGAACTTGGCACAAACAACCTCAATTCAGGGGCTTATCTTGACCAATTGGACCAAGACAAGTCTTGTATGCTCTAATTAACACAACCAATTATGTCTTATGTTTGTGCGCGTGGACGGTACCGATGTAACCAATCACCGCTTATGCTTGTGCGTGTGGACACCAAGTGCTTGCATGTAGTAGCCAATCAAAGTCTCTCAACAACTTAGAGAATTGTATAAAAATGATTAGCTAAGCTCAATAAACTGGCGACTTTAATCATCACATTGGTGTTCCGTCGTCCGGGCCCCGCACGGATTAATCCCTAAACCCTACACAAGTTAAATTCTGTACTGAAAAATGGAAGTAATATGCAAAGGAGAAAATAAGCCAAACTATACATGCAAAATCCCGGAATCTAAATGAATGACTTCCACACAGCAAAAAGTGCTTGAGTTGTGGGGGGTTCTGTGAAAACATCAGCTCATGGCTTAGCAGCATTCAAACATGCAAATGATATTGGTACTATCAGGAAAAAAAAAGAATATAAAACCAGAAATGAACAAGAAAGCATTTATTAAGCACTTATATAGCCATTGGATTTGTAACTTGAATAATAAGGACCATTATGATCTTCTAGAATAGGATTAGGAAAGGTGTACAAAAAAGCAAAACAAATTACTGAAAATATGGAATGACTTCTAATAGAGGAGACATTAAATTTACTAGGACTCTTCAAATATAACTAAAGATGATATGATGAAGGTATATGTATTCACAAACTGCATGAACAGGGAAAATCACCCATCTATTTTTTGTAAGAAAAGAACTGATGGACATTGAAGGAAATTATCAGGCAGTAGGCTTGAAACAAAATAAAATATTTTCCACACAATGATTTCTTAAATCGCCTAACTTGTTGCCCTAAAATGCTGCAGATGCCAAAAAGTGCTCAGGCAAATTCTTGGACAAGATACTCTCTGAGCATGTGGATGCTATTTTTTTCCCCCCAGCAACTCCAGGGACTCAATCTGGGATAACGTACTGCAGAAAATATCTTTCTGTGCTTCCTAATTCCTGAAATCTTTCACTAAGCATACACCACTCATACTGCTGCTGAACTACACAGACTGTTATTTATCAGCTGTTCTGGAAATAAAAGGAAACAACCAATGAAAGTGAAACATCTAAATATATCAATGAGTGAAAGAAATTATTTTGGAAAACAAAATATAATTGCAGCAATAAGGTTACTAGGATTTAAAAAGTACAGAACTTTTGAACACCTAATAAAAGTATCTACACTTAAATTTTGGTTGGAATAAAATGGATAGAGGATATAAGCTCTCATGTTTCATAATATAACAATTGAATGTGGAGGGGTTTGCTAGAGGTGTTTTACTGAATGGTCACCTATTACTGGACATTTTAGCTGCCTTCTGAAATAAGTGATTCAGGACTTCAGCAGAAAGTTGCCAAGTCCTAAGGACAACAGGGTGCTTTTGGCCAGTTTTTTTTCTGACCTTCTAAAACATGAGAAAGACAAAGCAAAGACATACTCTAGCCACAGAGAGAACAGATCAAGTCATTGTTTATACTATCACAATGTCCAAAACATGGTAGACATTCTACAAGGCATCCAAAAGCAACTAAAAGTAATCTAATAGTATAAAAAGGCAAAGCTACCTGAAGAGGAAAGTGTAATACCATGCTGAACAAACAAATGAGCAAGAGGATGCTACGGCATTTTATTAGTAACATGCTGATGGTTGGTATCTTTTTTTTTTCCCTTCTAAAATTAAATGCTCTAGGTAAAATCCTGATTGATTAATTATCACTTTTATTGCTGGTTTCAGGGGGACCAGAGTTTTGCTCTATAAAGTCACATCCCTTATTTCACCAAGATTTGCAAACTCAGTTCTAGTGTCTTTTCTGCTATAAACACTCAATACGTTCTCCTCAGTCTTCTTTATATGGAAGACCATCTAACTCAAGAGGATAAACCGAAAGAGTATTAGCTTACTTAATCAGATGGATTCTGGTAGGTGTCATGGAAGAAGGAGAAAACAGGGATATTACAAAAGAGAAACACAGGTTCAAAGGTGGCATTACTATAAGGGCAAACCAGGTAAGCAAGACAGGCAGTGAGGTAGATACATCAGATGGAAAGACAGATTTTCTACTAATTGCTAAGATGTAGAACGATTAGTACTTCTACCCATACAAAACTGGACAAGATGTGTTTAGATTTATAAGGGGGAAAAAAAGACAAAAAAATCCCCAATACAGTACAAGAGAAACCAACTGTAACCCCAACTTCCAATGGTGCAAAGCCTACTAAACATGCTAGAATCTACAGGAATGATATATATATGGAGTAAATATATAAAAATGCACTGGATTTATAGAGATGGTTATAAGTAATTCTAAATCTCTGAAGTCCTTGATGTTACTGTCAAGCATAGTACTTCTTTAACACATGCAATCCGTAAAGAATACTATAACCAGATACTTTTAAAAAAACCCAACCATAACAATGTTGAAAGCAAAAAAGTAAAGAATAGCATTTGGCATGATGAACTTTATATACAATCTAAGTAAATGAAATGTTTAAGAGGGATTTTATAAGAATGAGAATAACAAATCATTTAGTCTAGTGGTCAGCAATGGGTGCTGAAGGCAGTTGCTGAAAGAGAAGGTAGTTGCAGATATCCAAACGATATTGACATCTAGGAGAAGCAATATTAGTTATTGTCCACCTAGTAAATTGATTGCTGCACAGAATCAGAGTGACTTTTCCAGAACAGAACAACAAAAAGTCACAGGGTAGAATGAGAATTTGCAGGTACTCCTAATCATTAAGTTAGTTACTGGGCTGCTCATGGAGTCAGTTAGAGGAGAGGCAGGCAGACAGGGGTAGTAAAGCCTAGTGAAAAATTTTCTGATTATGGAGATATGCGCAGCCTTTTCATTCTTAAATTCTTTATCAGGCTCTGTTGCAATATTTTCAGTGACAAACTCCAAGGGTCTTACAGTAACCTAAAAAAATTAAAGTTCAATCAAGTAATGGGCTACCTCCTCAAAACTTATTTTTAGAACCAGTATTGCCAGATCAAACCACAGAAAATACAGAAGATGTTTTGAATATTTTTTTTAATACCCTTCTGGGTTTGGGATCTTCTAGGAACATTTGGATCACATTTTCAAATTTTCCTTCATAGGTATAAAATCCTTAGTTTGACTTTTTGTTAAACGCAATCCAGGATTGTCCCAGGAACAGCTCTTTCTAGAAACTTGGTATCAAACATTGTAGGATTTGTGGTGAAATACTGAGACACGGCATAAAAATACTGGGGGGGAAAAAGCCTGCTTCCTAATGGCCATGTAGAGCAAAGTTTGTACCCTGATACGGTAGTTTACAGAGAACCATGGCTACACCAGTTTCTGTGAAGAAACAGCCCAACTCACTGCAATAGTTAATTTTTTTTATGTTCATCTTAATTATTTTTTGAAATAGTATTAGTGGTCAGCTATATAGCCAACAGGTTGTTTCCTTAAAAATGACTGTGTAGCCGAAGGCACTGAGTGATGAGGACAGGGCTCCCTGTCAGGGTTGGGTCCTCTGAGGGGACGGGGTGCACGGGGGTGCCCGGGCCTGGCGCGGGCTCTCTGAACGTTTTTCATGACGAGAAGGGACAGGCTCCCTGCGCCGGTAAGTTCTGGCACCGAGCACGGAAAGTCTCTCCGCGCAACAAGCTGCGGCCCCGGGCGGGGCGGCAGACACCGCCCGAGGACTGAGGAGCGCCCGGAGCGGGCCTGCCCCCACCGCCCCCGGCGGCCTCGGGCGCTCTCCCCGGGCGGGACCGTGAGCCGCGCTCCTCCGCGGCGACCTCTCTCCCTCGCGCACGCACAAACGCTCCCGGAGCGGTGCGTTGGGGCGGGAGAAGCGGGAACCCCCCGCCTCGCCGCGCGGCGGGTCTCGGGCGCGAGGTGATGAGGAACCCGCTGCCGCGCCCTCCTTCCCGCTTCCCGCCCCAGATGGGGCAGACTGGCGGCGCCTCGCGACTCTGCTCGGCCCGGGCAGCTGATGGCAGAAACTTCAGCGGCGCCGACGGCGCATGCCCGCGCGGCTGGCGCATGCTCTGTAGCGGCGAGGGACGAGGAGCGGAATCCGGCACTCGACAACGTTCGGCGGTTTTCGTGCAGGCCGGGCAGCCATTTTCTCACAGCCTCCTCGTACGTGTCGCCTGCGCGGCTGTTTGTCCCGCTTGTCCGCGCTTTGTCCTGCTCGGCGATGGACGGGTGAGTAGTGAGCGGGCCGGTGTGGGCGAAGGCACTGCCGCGGTTGTGCCGCCGGTCGGCGGTGGGACCGGTCCCAGCGCCGGGGGCTCTCTCCCCGCCGCGGCTGGCTGTCGGCGGGCGGGCGTCTCCGCGGGTGTGGGGAGCGGCCGCTGCCCCGGCGGTGGTGGGGACGGGCCGTCTTCCCGCCGCCGTGCAGCTGAGGCCCAGTACGGGGGGTGGGTGGGTGGGAAGGAGCTCAGCCTCTCCGTAGCGTGGGCCCTTCGGTAGGGTCTTCCGTTTAAATTGCTGGGGGCTTTGGGCAGCCCCCTCCTTAGTATAGTACCCGAGACGCTGGATCTGACTGTAAAGAGGGAGCGCTGTCTACTCACCTCCGTCCGCTCCAGAACCTCTTGTTCTTTCCTTCTCCCCCACCTTTGCCTTCTCCCCCCACCCCACCCCCCCCGCGCCCCGACTGTGGGGTGAGGAGGAGCGCTCTGTAGGGTTCGGGTTTGTTTTGGAGCTGGCTGGGGGGGAGGAGCAAATACCAGCAGGAGCCAGATGTCGAGCTCTTTTGTTTTCAGGAGCTGCCTAATAAGCCCTCTGTCTTCCCCCCCGGGCCAGGTAGAAAGATGCTTTTGTGCGTGCTGGAGTCTGGCTGTAGAAGCCAAAGAAGGGAAGGTTTTGAAGGAGTCGGCCATATGGGACAGCGAGGGCCCTCGGTCCTGGCCGGGAGCTGGGGTGGGCAGTCAGTATACCCAAGGCCTTCTTTCTGTTGGACCTGGAAAGGGAGGCTGGTGGCTGTAGCCTTTGTCAGTGTAAATACAACATCTTCCAGCTTCCAAATTTCCTCTTAAGTTGTTTACTCTGCTTCGAACAGAGAAGCAATCTCTTTGGTATGCTTTAAGCATATAAACTTTCAACTGTGAGAGTTTTAAAGGCTTTTTATGGTTAGTTGTGATTATAATGTTGGGAGTTACAAATCCTGTCTGAGAAGTCATTGATGAGTATTATATTGTGGCATGCTTTCACGTATTCATGTTTTGCTTTCACTTTTTTTTGGTGGGGACTTAGATTTCTTTTGGGGTTGTGTTACATGCTGTGAGTTGTGATGTCACAACCTCTCAGAAGAAGATTTACCTTAACATATCTGTTGCAGAGTTTCGTATGGGTGTACCTGATTAAATTTCATACAGGTGTACCTGCCAATGCATTCTTTTTTTTAAAGCTAATTTCAAAAAATGTGTTCGTTGCTTTCTGTTGTAAGAAGATCTATAGGGTAGGCTATGTTGCTCAACTAGCTGTCTAGTTAATACGAGTGTGTGAGAAAAGTTATGTAGTTACTTTTAAATTCT
Organism: Astur gentilis; assembly: GCF_929443795.1. NCBI lineage: Eukaryota > Metazoa > Chordata > Aves > Accipitriformes > Accipitridae > Astur > Astur gentilis. The sequence continues at coordinate 20,840,657 of NC_064887.1, forward strand.
TTTATTTCCACCCTATGATCTCAGGTAGTCCAGAAACCTGAGTTTCCTAAATAAATTTCCTGACAGTGCTGCTTTGATGTAATGTTTACTTGAAACTTTGGGCTCTTTTGGAGAAGCCTATAAGCTGGGGAAGTCAGTGGCTCTTCTGAGTTTCTTTTGTACTTCCTCCAACTCCTGCTGTGTTCTTTGAATATACTTTCTTGATTGGGGAAGTTGTTGGCTGTTTTGATTCCTCATTATCTTGGCATTGCAATACATAGAACAGTTGGTTTTATGAGGATAAATTGGTTGACTTGTGTTCTTTTTTTTTTTCTTTTTTTACAGCATTGTCACTGATGTTGCAGTTGGTGTGAAGGTAGGATGTATACTCAGCAAATAAGGGGGCAAATTGTTGATACAAAATGAACTACTTTGAGCATCAGTAATTGCAAGTTGTAAGATTTTAACTAGTCATTGTCAGCTGGTATTTAGTCAGCTGTATATGCTTTATTAACCAAAAATCCCTAGAGGTAAATTGGAGGCTCTACACAAAAGACTTTTCTAGGCACTGAACTGCAGACAGTGGTTCTAGATTAATGTAGTGGTGTCAGCTTCTTATTTTAAAGCTTAATTTTGCAGATTTTTTCAAAACAACACTTTCTCATCGTTGCATGGTGAATGTAAAAGACATGTTGTCGTCTTCTTCTTCTTCCCCCTCCCCCCACCTTTTTTTTTTTTCAAACTAGTTACCACTGAAGTTAAAAAAGAAGTGACTGTCTGTAATAGGACACAAAAATATGGGAGGTAGACTTTGTTATGTAGACAGAGAAGTGGGCGTTTGCTTTGCTTTACTTTTTATTTTTCAAGTTCAGTTGTGAATTTATCATATTTGTTATACCAAGGAAAGAGCTTCCAAATGGTTGTTAATTTGCTGTTTGTTTCACTTTTGTATTCAAATCTGTTGCAGGAATTAGATCGATACTTCATAGAAGCAGACCAAGAAATAAGGAGAATGTAAAGATATATGGGACAAGGGAACTTTAGGTTATGTTAATGGATGCATGCAAGCAGTTCTGTTTCAGTGGTAGAAATGTAGACTCCACATTGGTCTAGGGACTTTGTAGCTATACTATATAGCTGCCTTTTCATCTGAAGCTGATCTATGTTAACTGCTTGGTAAGCCAGGTTTTGTCTAGTAAGACTCTTTGGCTCAGATTCAGTGTTGGTCCTGGATTTGGACTAGTTCTTATACAATACAGCTAGCCTGTAGATACAGCAGCTGTTTTGTCAGATGTACCTCTGTTAAGCAAGCTTGCTTCTAGGAGGAGCTGTAAGAAGTGAGTTATGTAGATTCTGGACCCATCTGGCTTCACATGTTCGCGCAGTATCGGAGCAAGCTTCAAGTCACTCTCTGAATCAAGAAGAAAGTGTAATTATTAAAGTACTTCTGTCAGAGCTAATCCCAATCAGAAATATGAACTTTAGGAATGTATTTAATAGTTTCAGAAATACCCAAGGAAGTTCAAGTCTTTCAGAAGTAAACTACCTCATGTGAACAGCTTTGGGGCAAAACAATTTCTAAATTGCCCTCAATCCTGTCTAATGGAGAAGCAGTTTCAGGTAGACTTGTGTATTGCCTGAACCTTAAATTCTGCCATTCACACTTTGGGAGAAGTAAATGGATTCAGTATCCCTTTCATTCTTAACTATGAGTGACTTAGAATCTTAGGGGAATTCGAACGTTCATGAAATACGTTGTAAGTGTGTAGTGTGATTTTTGGAACCATATTTTCAGGTACAAGCCAGACAATGAAGAAAAGACACTTCAGATGACATAACTGCTTATTTCTGTTGATTTGTAGAAGTTATATTATTAATATAATAAAGAAGGTAAGACAGGTGTATCAGAGGTAGTGATTAAAATCAGTACAAGGAGAGGCACAGATGTGTCAAAAAAAGGTGTGGTCTTTGCCTTGTAAGAATAGCCTTGTTCTCTGGATTTTAAAAGGAAACAATCAATTTGTGCATGGAAGTAGTGGGAATCCATAAAAAGGATGATGGTTTTCTGAAGAAAGGTGTTAGATATGAGAGCAGTAAACTGGAATGTGTTCTGGAGCTTTTGTATCTCAAGATACTAATAAGAATGGAAAATGGAATTTCTTGCGAATTGATATATGCAGTTTGGGTAGCAGTCTAATGCTAGCTTCAGTTATGTTTTGTGGTAGGCCATGTGAAACATTTGTCCTTTATGCTCTCTGGTGACTCTTCATTGCTCTTGATGAACTGATGTTTTAAAGTTGAGAAATGCTTTACCTATAGGTGGTATATAAACAACTGGGAACATTCATCTGGCCTTTCCTTGGCCATTTTCTTTTCTTTGGGGTGCTTTGGGAATGGGAGGAGCAAGTTTTGAGTCCAAGGAGTTGCATCAGCAGTTTTAATGCTCTTTTGACACTGCTTTTATTGTGACTGGATAGCTGTTGAAAGTGGGCAGGGATTTACCTGTGTGAAATTGACTTATCCGGAATATTTGTTTGACCTGATGCTTTCTTGAGATTTTGTGCCTACTGTATGTATATATGCTGATCAGTTACACAGTATGTTTGTGATGTACTCAATTATACTTGGAGAAAGGGATTGTGACATATGACCCTTCTGTTTGGAAAATTTGCTTTGCTTTATCATCATCAGTCATGTCGATACAAATTTCAAAATTACATTAACTATTGTCTGCCTGGTTTCTCTCTTAAACAGAAAAGTGAATGTTAGTTATATTTTTAAACCCAGTCGTAAAAGAGTAATAGCAGAATTTAACTACTGTAGTCTGGGAATTGTCTTTGAATTAAAAAAGGGCTTTTGAGCTTTAGGGACTGCATGTGGACAAGGCAAGTATGAAGTAAAATGAATACTTGCTTATAATGTTTTATTAACAGTTTTATAGTCTCAGAGTTACCTGCTAATGAGGCTGCTAAATTTGAAGCTATTATTTTTGTGCTGTATGCTTTGATTTAAAACTTTTTTGTTCATCAAATTGTTGAATGTTCAATCTTGATTTTATTTACGTGTTGAGCCACCAGAAATTAACACCAAAAGCTGAGGAAAAAAGAAAACTCAAAATGGAGGTGGAAAAAATGACATATACTATTTGAAAACTTGGTTTACATAGAGTAAATGTGGGGATTAGCACAACTCAAAATATGGAGTGGGAGCACGCTTCCCAGTTAAATCTGTCAGAGGAGCAGAGTGCTTTAATTTCTCAAAGCGTTAGAACATGTCAAAACCCAATCATCCTGTGAGTACATATGAAATAATTCATATTTGATTTGGTCTGTAATGTGTTGGTTTTTGCTTACCTGGAACTCATGGAGGCAAGGAAATGTCACTCTGCACACAGTTCACCCCTTATGTTAACGGTTTACAAAATAATACAAGAAGAATGAGCTTTAGCTCTGTGTCTGATGTTACTTTGTGAACTCCTGTTGTATATAAGCAGTTTGTGTAGAGTATTTTCGAATAGAACAGAGCTAAGGATTCCAGTAATGATAATATATTACATAGTTCATAGATTTTTTTATTTTCAGTTTCTTGAAGAAATGCTATACATTTTAAATTTTTGGATTTCTTCATGCATAGTTTTAAAAATTGCCATAGTATATAAAATCTTTGCTTTTATGTTTTAAAAAGATGCACCTTTGTTGTTCTGTTTTTATTGCATTAGGTCCTTAGTCACTAAATATGAAATAGCCTGCTAGTTAGCTTCTAGTCTCAAACTTCTCATTGCTCATTGGCTATGTAGGTTTGACTATTAGAATCTAATAACTGTAGTTTGAATTGCTGTCTTGTGTTCTCTTTACAGTTATGATGCTTTAATCTGGATAAGTAAAATGATTTGGCACTTGGAGTGATAAAGCGTTTTTCAATTGTTGAAGTGAATGTATGAAGTATATAATGTATCTTTTCACTGGAGTAGTTAAAAGAATCCTTAGAGGGGTATAAAATGTGATGTAAAGAATATACACTACACAGGTGCATGGAGTAACTTAGGTGAACTTTTGGTGCATATTGAAGATTATAGTTCTCTTTTACTGTATTTCAGTGTGTGCCACTTCAGTCTAATGTATCATCTTTCTCCTGGATGGCACATGTAGCTGTGCAGTAAATGGGGCCTGAACAATTGACTGACTCATTTTGTATACATGCATTGCACATCTTGGGAATGGCTGAGCTGTACTTCTATCTGATGGGAGAAAAGCAGCAGTCATTCCTTCGTGGGTGCGTTATTTGGTACATAGCACTTGGGAATTTGTGACGTTGTTGACAGTGCTTTGGGCTACACTGGCCAAAAACTGAGCTTCAGCTGCCAAGTGTGGACAGCCCCAGTTATACCTAGGAGGGAGAACTTATGTATTCCTATAAACATAGTTTTGTAATGTTTAAAGATGTGGGAATGGCCTTTTTCCCCAAAAGTCAGGGCATCAGCCTTTGCAGTATGCTTAAGAAAAGAGGGAATTCTTAGTGTGTATTTAGTTGGTTATGTTAGGATTGGGTAGAAGATGCTAAGAAGCACTGTCCTAGTACTTTCTAATAGTTTTCCAAACAGTAATGTGTCACAAAGTCCCCCTTTTTCCTAGTTGCTGAAATTTAACATGGGGGAATATAGTAGTATGGGGGAAGGGCAGTAGCTAAAAGCAAAAGGGATACAAGCTGATGGAGAAAAGGAAGAGAGCACAAAGTAGCAGTGTCTGGAGAAAAGGAAGAGAGCACAAAATAGCAGTGTCTGTAAGTACTCTGAAGCGTTGTCCACTTTTTTTTTTTGCCTCAAGTTCTGAGGGTTAATCTCTTCTCTTACAAAACTACAGAACACTGACCCTTTTTTGCTAATAATAACTGAGAGTTTCCTTGTGGTGGAAACACATATTGTGGATATATTGTGACTTTATTTGAGCTGTACACTGTATAATGAAAATATGTGTGGAAAAAAGTCAGAAATCCTAGCAAGTTGTCAGAAGAGAAGTTTATGCTAAACTTAAGAAATGAGAAAATGTATTTACATAGCTTTTTCCTTTTGTTTTTTTTTCTTTTTTCTTTTTCTGAAATCTGTTTTGCCTTCACTGTCATCATTCTAGATACTTAAATAAAAGGGAGTGGTAGGATATAAAAAAGTTTGAATCATTCATACAGAGAAATGGCATGTGATGGTCTGTTTTATTGTATTTAAAATATTAGAATGATAGTTTTGAGCTATCTTTGCATGTCTAATATAATTACTAGTAGATGGCTTGTAGATTAGACAAAGACTGCTAAGGGCAGCAATATGAGAAAAATTACCTGATTGTGAATTAGAAGAACTATTTTAATTTTATGTTAGATAGGAGAATGTTTTATATCAACTTTTGTGTTCAATAATACTTAGTTGTAGCAACAGTAGACAGCAAAAAATATGCAGAACATTCTGACAATGAAGTAAGAATGAAGTGTGACTATCTTCAGAAGTTTAGAACCAGCATCTGGATTTCTCTCTTCAGTGGTGGTATGTTGTGGTTTAACCCCAGCCAGCAATTAAGCACCATGCAGCTGCTCACTTACTCCCCTCACCCAGTGGGATGGGAGCGAGAATCAGAAGGAAAAAGATAAAACTTGTGGGTTGAGATAAGAACAGTTTAATAGAACAGAAAGGCAGAAACTAATGATAATAATAAAATGACAATAATAATTAAAGGATTGGAATATACAAAACAAGCGATGCACAATGCAATTGCTCACTGACCGATGTCCAGTAGTTCCCAAGCGGCGATCCCCCCCCCAGGCCAACTCCCCCCAGTTTATATACTGGGCATGATGTCACATGGTATGGAATACCCCTTTGGCCAGTTTGGGTCAGTTGTCCTGGCTGTGTCCCTGCCCAGCTTGTGCCCCTCCAGCCTTCTTGCTGGCTGGGCATGAGAAGCTGAAAAATCCTTGACTTAGTCTAAACACTACTTAGCAACAACTGAAAACATCAGTGTGTTATCAACATTCTTCTCATACTGAATCCAGGACATAACACTATACCAGCTACTAGAAAGAAAATTAACTCTATCCCAGCTGAAACCAGGACATGGTATGGGGAACATATCCTTGGTGACAAAAAATAACTTCTTATAATGAAAGATACCTGCTCTCTTTTTAACAGTAACCTCGGTAAATTGACCCTGTTTGAAGTGACACTCATATTTATTCCCAGAACAGCCTACTTCAATTCTTTTTCCTTTGTAACTTTGGGGTTTTTTCCTTAATGCTCATTCTTCCACTGTAATATTTCTGGAAAAACAAGGAGAGCTGAAAATGCAGAGAAAGGAAAAATGTTGAAAATTGGTTTGTACTCTGTAGCAAGTATGCATCAATGTAAGGAAGGCTTAGTATTCCTATTTGATACGTTTTGATGTCTGTCACTAATTGGAAATCACGTATTTTTCATTTGTAACAGAACACCTATATTTGCATCTTAATTGAGGGGGTTGTAGGAAGAGCAATGAGATCACTTGCACCATCTGAAAAATATGAGCTGATACCAGCATGAATATACCTTTCCTGTTTCTTAAAGCTTTGGGCCATGTTTTCACAAGCAGATCAAGCTGCATTCCAGTTTTCTCAGTCACTGTAATACTTGTGCAACAAATGTTTGGGTAGCCACTTCACAAACCTCTCTTGGGAACTTAACCAGGTTAAAGCTAAGTTGACACAACAGTGCATTACATCTTTTTGGTCAGATTTGTACCAAAGCATGTGGTTACGTAAATGCTTGTAGCAATATAGACTTGGAGAGGACAGAATAGGAAGAAGTTGTTACGGCCAGGGAGATGGCAGGACTGTTGCTTTTGGTGGTTCAAATGAGGTTGTTGTTTCACAAGCTGTTAATGGAACTGTGATGTTTGATTTAGGGCATTGGGTGGGGATTTTTATAGCTGCAAGTACATACAGCCATTTTTAGCTTTTCATAAAAATCAGTTTTTCTATGAATGAATAACATGAGTATTGAGTTATAGACATAATAGCACTAGCATTTTTAATTTATTATTGCAAAATAACAGAGAATCAAGCAGAAAATACCTTCCTTATGGATCTTATTTTGAGATGTAGAAACTGCTGCTGAAGGACCAAATATGTACATCTAGGTGCCATGATTCTCTAACCAGAAAGCTAAGAACACATCCAGGTGGTACCTCTAGCAAGTTGTTCTCACCTATTCTAACTTACTACCAGTTATGTACAGCTGCTTCAGAGTAACACTTTCCTGGTAAAAGTGGAATAGAAAGTCTGAAATGCTGGAATAAATTGTTTGTGTACTTCCTCCTGGATGTTTGAAGCATCAACTGGTATTGGACTAGAATCTTGCCTGCAGTCGCTCATTACAATTGGAAGTTTGAAGGTTTCCAAATGAGGCTGGGTGGCATGGTTTAAGTGGAGACTTGATTCTTTACTCTTCAGCTTTCTGGTTTAATAGTAGTCCATATTGATCTTGAGATGCTTTGAGAAACTTGGCTCTTTTCCACATTGTATTTTGAGAACCTGGAGGCTTTTAAGAGGAATTGAGACTTGTCTCCTTTCAGTCTGAAAGACTTTTCAGATTCTGTTGATTGCTTGCTCTCAATTTCTACAAACTTTGCGTGTTTTTCATGAATTGGGTACATGGCATATACCATGCATATAGTTGCAAGAAAAAAGAATAAAAGCTTAATTTTCTCCTACATCCTTCCTTACTGAAAAAATATGAGTGTAAAAATGGTGAAGTTAGTTGTTAGGATATATAAACAATACATGGTTGGCTGAGGACAGCATGAAAAAGAATTGAAGTCGGGGGGGGGGGGGAAGAGAATGCAGAGAATAAATATGGAAAGGTGGTCATATTGTACCAGTTAACTTCATACTGAATTAAAAGCAAGTGATGCTATAAGTGAGTTACTAAGCACCCATGGAGTTCATGGCCTTATCTGATAAGATTTCATGCTAGTATAGTTAAATAGTGTAGTCTTAAAAAATAAAAATCAAGTAGACATACTCCTTTTATGTAGGGTTCTGGTGAAGTGATAACATGGTTATAGTTTAAATTGTATGCTTTGTAAAATACCTATGAACCTACATGGAATTTCTTCTGGATTGTATGTTTGGACCTGGCTTGTCCTGTTCTGAATGAGTCTTCTGTGATCCAGTATGTATGAGAGGTGTAACAGTCTATTAATTAGGTAATTTAGATTATGTGTTTAGATTATGTGTCTGACAGTAGTGCGTATAGTCAGAGCATAAGGCAGAAAAAGTATTTCTTCACTAGAGTATGTGAGAGTGTATTTATGCAGTGTTTCATTAAAAATGTATCCTGTTAAAAATGAAGCATTCATTAAATTCTGATCCATTGGATGTAAATTGAATAAAATTTATAAATGCTGTGGTTGGGGGTTTAAAGTGTGTTGTCCTGTTGTTTCCAACACCCACTCCCCAAAGCTAATTCACATACTGAATATTGAAGCAGTGTGTTTACAAGTGTGTATCTGTTAGAGGGGAATGTTTAATGTCTGGGTTGGAATTATCATATGCTTTTATTCCTCTCCGTTAGGTTTCTGGCTTTTTCTTTTAAATTGTTCCCAGATGTTGTTAGAAATGAAGTGTTTTACAATGCTGTTAGATTTCTTTAAATCACGAGATCCGTCTCCTGGCTTGTCATACCCCTTGGGAAATTCATGCCTGTAGGCTGAGAATGACTGTGGTAAATGCACAGTGCAGCTGAAGTTCTTTTTTCTTTCATCTGGGGGAGGAAGCAGGGAGAAAGGGAAGTGGTGGGGGGCAAAAGCATCCTGTTCTTGAAAAAGGCTTGTAATATCAGCAAATTTGAATACCACAAATGAGAGGATTTGTCAGAAAATGTATTTTTCAATATCTTTGAGTGTATTCTTTATCTTTTCTAGTGGGAGTTTAAGAATTTATTTTAGATGATGCTGTTGACTTTTAACAAAATGCAGTTTTGTCATTTGTTTACTGTTTCTCGTAGTATTGGTTTAGTGTTCTTGTAGTACAGTAGTAGTGCATCTACACATGCTTCTCATAAGCCTTCTGTGGTACACTCAATTTGTTATGTTAGGTTCAGCCATAACTTCTGATCAGAGCCTTCATAGCCCTGAACTATTGGGAAAAGAGCTGATAATGTTTCTCTGTCAGTGGTAACTCTCAAGCCAAAGTTGTTACTGTTTGTGGTTTTTTTTACTTTGGATGTAATAAAATCTGGGGAATGTTTGAAATTTTTAAAGCCCTATCTGGAATGTAAGGAAAATAGTTGGCAAAGACTTCTAAATAGTATATTTTTGATAAGCCTGGAAGGATAGTATGACTGTAATGACTTCCTGAAATTACATAGCTACTTAATATAACCTGTGATAGCAGGAAGCTTTATAGTAGTCTGTTATGGGGGGAAAAATCTGAAATCCTCCTACGTAAATCCAGCTTGTGTAGTGAGGGATTCTGAGTTAGCTATGACTGTTAAAACAAGGAGCTAGGAGATTAATTTGATGAGCTAGGGGCTTTTTCTTTTTCTTTGTATAACTGATTTTGTAAATTGTAGAAGAGACAGTATATACAATAACTGTGTTCACTTACAGAAATTAACTGAAATAGCGAAGTGATATCTTCAGTTAACAGCATATAAAATAATTTTTGTATGTACAATTTTTAAGTTTCTCTGAAATACATGTTAAAAGTCTCAGTTGGTATATTTTTCATCTTTTTCTGAAAGTGATCCCATATGCCAGTTTTATGTAGTTCCATTGGTTGAAGCCATAAATTAACATGCTGTTTTCACACTGCAGATGGAAATGCTCTCGTGGGGGCAAGGGTGATAACGTGGGCTTCATTGAAAGGACAGTATTGACTCTGCAACAAATACAAGGTTCACTCAGTGCAAGAAGTTAGGTTGGTGATTCCCTTGTTTTGTGTAATAGCATTTTGGCACATGCTGCTTTTGTGAAGAAATGTTTTGGATATCTCTGATCAGAATAGTTACTGGTTTAGCATTTATGGAAGATTAATGTAGATTAATGTTCTTGACATTGGTAGGAATAGAAATATGGCATTGAAAACTTGTGCTGTTGAGGACTAGGTGTTAGAAGATGACCTATTAATAGTATAATAGTAGTTTGCACTTTTTATTTTGTCCTTTATAATCTCCTTCCCTCATGGTAAAATGGATATTCAATTAGTCTCTTACCATGTTGCTATTATAGGAACTTTCATTTGCAGTCTATGGTGAAATTAAATCATTGTGGTGGTTTTTGTTCATTTGTTATTTTAATTTATATTTGGACATTCCTGTCACCTATGTGCTTGTGATCTTCAGTCTTGTTATAAAATCTCAAACTTGATTTGATTCTTAGGAACACAGCAATTTGCATGGATGGGGAAAAGAGTTAAGTGAACATTGCTCTTGGATCTTCCATTCTTCATTGAATCTGATTCACTGTGTTCTTCAGAGATCTGAGTTTAGTTTCCTTATCTCTGAAACACTCAATAGAATTTACCTAAAGTAGTTTAAAGGTTTCTTTGCATTGCATAATTTGACTAGCAGAACTGGCATGCTTGAGAGTAAGACAAGCGAACATTCAAGATGCTTGGGAAATTGGTTATAATTCTGAAATTTGTGTGTGAGAGAGTGGAGTGATGAAAGCTTTGCCCTTGGAGCAAGATGCAAGGCCTTTTTGTCTTGGCACCCTCTAAAAGAAGATGCACATAAAACCAGAACCAAGCACCCCAAAACACAAATTGAATAAAGTCTTATCTCTGCTGAATAAATATAAGTATTTATGTCTGTGCTGTAATTCAGGAGGTGCTTCTGTCACATAGTAGTGCCAGTCTAAGAGTATGCATTGACTTACTTGAAATGCTTTATACTGAATTACTTTACTAGACAGCTGTTGTCCTAAGATAACCCTTTTGAAGTAAATGACAATTACCAGGCAGTTACTGCTTTTGATTTTTTTAATTTAACTGCTCTGTGTCCAAGTGTCTTTTGCAGCATAGCTGGTTTTAAAGTTACATACTGAATGGAGTGCAGAGGTGTCTAGGCTGCTTAAAAACCAATAAGGAAAAATAGCCATGTATATCTAATAAGGTCATTGGTCGCACAGTACAAGATACCTTTGTCTTTTTAGTAAAACCTTGGCAAGTATATATGGGAGTGAGTTAGCAGAGGTTTGCTATACATTTGTGATTTCATGGTGAGCATTCCACATACAAACCTGTACATCTGTGACTCAGACTTGTGAACACTGATTTATGAGAACAAAACAAATGTAGAATTTGATACATGCCAATATAAGGAATTCACGTTCACTTGTTCTGAAGCAAAACTGTTAAAACTCTTTCAAGTGGAATGACAAAATCTGGTGATCGCCTCTGAATGTATTCATGAAATGCAAAATGGTATGTTTCAAAATGAAGAGAAAACTCTTTTAACTGTTCACAAAACACAAATACAGTAACTGAATATCCACTCTATTGAGTAATTTGTGCTCCCTTTGGATTTTTCTGCTGTGGATTAAGAAATTAACATCTTTTCAAAAGCTTGATTTACTAGGAACCAGAAGTTTATATAATAACTCTTGTGTTCTGCTAGTCAGCAGTTGCTGATGGAAGTAACTTTTTGAAGCTGAAGACAGCTCAAATTTGAGATATTTCAGAGTTGTAAAGTTCCTCCAGGTTTTGGGAAGACCATTCATTTGGTACTGGGGATGCTTCGGGTGTTTACATAGTAAATGCTGTACTGTTCCAAATTAATGCCTGGCATAAAAAGGAAAAAAAATGCTGCTGAATTATCTTAATATGCCTGACTATGAACTGATTCAGTGTCTGCTGCTACTTCTGCATATTCAGTTGAGCTGCCCAGTCTACAGACCAGGGCTTCCAAGCAAGGCTAGGTGGATAGCTGCAAGCAGAAATAACTGTAGTTATCAACCGAGTGAGCTAATACTGCTAGTAATCTTGAACTTTGCAATATTCTACCCATGTAAATATTATGTTAGAAAAATAGAACATTGAAGAGAAAGAATGCTTTATGTTTCAACTTATATTGAGTGCCTGGGTTAGTGTATTGTATTTACAGTACAAAGCAATGTAGTTTGAATAATGGAAGAGTTTCCATAACTTCTCTAACTTGTTTCTCAGTTTTGTCCAGCTAAGTTTTTCCTTAGTTATATCTGATTAGAGATCTGTCATTACATTGAGAAGGACAAGACATGGTCCTTCTCATGGTCCTACCTAATCTTGGTATTAGGCGTTACTCAATTTTAAAGGAAATCTGTTGTTGATTTGGTAGTCACAGCTTTGTTGATTGCTATGTAGCCTTAAAAGCTCAGAGTATTCAATAAAGTGTATCAAGATTCTTCAGAGCTCATGTTGAAAACTAAGTAAACTTGAATGGCTCTATGCGTACATACACAGTATATACTATTTTTAAGAGCTTGTGGATTTCAGGTGTGGATTAAACAAACTTTAAGATACTGTTCTGATTATGAGCACACATATAATACACTATGGTAAAATGGTAAAGGTTTGATTTTATGCATCTTGCAACTGTGCTGCCTAGAAAGGTGATATCCTTGGGTTAATTTAGTATGCAGTATTGAGGTGCCCTGTAAAACATATTCACTAACTATTCTTGAGATTCTATTGTAGTATCCACAACAGAATGAAAAACATTTATTTTTGTAAAGATGGGTAGTAACTGTTTTCTTTCCTCATTTCTGTTTTAGCAGTGACCTGGATTAGTGTTAAGGGTGCTGGGGAAATACTTTTGAAGGAAATACTTTTGAAGTGGGGAAAGAACCAATAAGAAATTAAAGATAATCTGCAAAGGATGTCAGGTTTATTCCCCTTTAAAATTTTTTTTAATGAAGGATCACCTAAATATTTTGGGGGCTTTTTGAGAGAGGAAGTCTTGAGGGATTGAGAAGGGGTTGGGGGGGTAAAAGAAAAAAGGGAAAAACAAAAAAGGCATGAAAAGAAGCAAAAGCCTCTTCAGCTATGTCAAATGCCTATCTCACAAGTAATTTGATAGAAAATACTGTGTTGTACATTTTCAATATAAACCCTCCTCTGATTTTTGCAGCCCATTTTCGAGTCATTTTTGAAAAGACTGTTTAATTGGTATTTACCATGTTTTAAGAATTACAATGAAGATGCAGTTCCCTGCTGTAAATTGTGTTTTGCAGGACAAATGAATGCCCCCAAAATGAAAATTGACCATTTTCTATGAAGGAAGATGAGTCTTTTTTAAAAAAATTTTTTTTAATAGGGGTGTTAGAGTTGAGCTAAACTCCATATTTCTATTTGTATAGATTTCCCTTATAGTTTCAGCTAGATATAGTGATTTAATATATGTATATTAAAATATTAAAACAGTAAGTTAATTTAGATGTTATTGAAATAGACTAAATATATTTAATTGTCCAGCATTTCAAATTAAAATATTATGATAAAATTACTGTTCAGCAGTTCTCATTGTGTCTGGAGGTGGCTTTGTTTCAGTGGTGGGTGAAACAACTGTGCTTAAGCTGCTCTCATTTCAAAGATTGCCATGTAAATATACTGCTTTACTTAGATTTCAAGTTATTGCACTTATCTGAAAAGAGGAAGTCTGCCAAATCTGAATAGGTTTGGTTATGCTTGCTTACATTCTTCTAAAGGTTTTCCCTGTCAAACTGACAATTTTTAATATCATCTTTAAAAATCACAAAATAGAGGAAAAAAACTCTCTTACTGTCTCTTTCTTTTTAGAGAGGATCTGACGAACTTCTTTCAGGCAGTGTACTCAATAGCCCGAACTCTAACATGAGCAGCATGGTAGTTACTGGTAAGTGATGCCCTTTCAAAGGAGAAATCTATCATTTATACTTGGACTAATTTCCTGTTTACAAGGGGAGAACACTGAAACAAGAATCCGTTGTACTATAGAGAGATAAACTGTTGGCATGCATTAGACTGTAGTGACCTGGTATATACTCACAAATCTTGGGTATCTGAGAATAATAATCCCATTAAACAAGAGGCAACTTTCAGATGTCTGTGCACTAAATTGTTGGTGGGTGATGGGATGAAAAATTACACTTGCCTTGTACAGCTGCCTTCAAAGTAAGGATTCACAACTGCCAAGCAAAGGTAAACAGCGTAACAACTCCTGCATGACATCGGCTTTTTTACACATAGACATCTGTGAGTCTGGGCATTACAGGGAAAAACCCTGGGCAAGTGTCATAATATAATATGGATTCAGGAAAACAGAGTTTTGCTCTGTTCTAGTTTAGACTGCTAAAGCAGGAAACTTAACTTTGCTGCTTCAGTCTGAGATTGCAGTGGTAGAATCTCAGAATGTCAGTGCAAAGTGAGTATGTTGTTCATGAGTCAAATTTTGGGTGGTGCTAGATGGAAAGGCTTCTCACGAATTGGCACATACTGAAATGCCTTCTATTGCAGTTAATGCTGCTGTATGTTGAACGTGCATTGAGTTCCCTTGGAGAGTCCCCCCTTCCCCCCCCTTCCCCCCCCTTCCCCCCCCTTCCCCCCCCTTCCCCCCCCCTTCCCCCCCCTTCCCCCCCCTTCCCCCCCCTTCCCCCCCCTTCCCCCCCCTTCCCCCCCCTTCCCCCCCCTTCCCCCCCCTTCCCCCCCCTTCCCCCCCCTTCCCCCCCCTTCCCCCCCCTGCTCATAGACTTGCAGAATGAGCTAATCCACCATTAAACTGTACTGCCAAAAAGTGTAGTTTTTCCTTGGAGCAATTTAACTGATAAGTCATGTGGCTGCACAGTTGCTAGATTCAGTGCATCGTGGGGTAGAGGAGAATGGCAGCAGAAGAGAGGAGAACCACTTCCATTGGCAGTTCTGTAACCAAGGGTGAAGAGATGATACTTCTTTGGAATAGATCAAAAATTTGGTGCAGTGCATTCATAGCCAGTTTAGAACTCCGGAACATCTGTTTATCTCCCCTGCTTTTCTTTCTTCCTTCTGGTTCAGAAAGAGGTCCCTGTTCTTATTTTCATTTTCTTGATGTCCTCTGCAGTGCTGGATATTAGTGCTTCAGCAATTTGCTTCACTTAAATGAGAAACTACAGTGAAAAGGAGCTTGGGTTGTGTCTGTGAGGGTTTGAATTTGGGCGGGGGGGGGGGGAGGGAGAGCACTGTTAACAGGACAAAGTCCTGAACGTTACCAAATTTTCCATGTATTTTGAGAGAAACTTTTAGTTCAGGAAAACTAAATGTAAGTTAATTTATCAAAGGAAAACAAAATTAAAAGCTAAAGGGAAAACAAAATTTAATATATGAATTATTAAAATTTTGAGTTTTCAGCAGAAAAAATACAGAAGCTTGTCTAAGAAGGCTCAAATTTTAAATAGAAATTCTTTTCTCCTCAAAAAGTTCTTAAAATGGAAGAGAGTGCTTTGATTCCATTATATGGACTTGGGAGTTTGATGTATTTTAACAAACACAGATTCTCCTCCCCACCTTGGTTTTGTTTCCCCCCTTCTTAAGCTGATTTAGGGTTCGGGTTTTGTGTTGGTTTGTGGGATTTTTTTCTTGTTACCAAAGAAAAAAACATTTGTAAGAGAGTTTTCAAGTGAATTTATTATTTACATTTTATACAAGTAAGACCTCTTGATATGTCTCTAGGCATACAGAACCATAAATTACTTCTCAGAAACGATCTCATTAACAAGCAACAGTGCTCTGAGTAGTGGCCTGGTTTCTGTAGTATCAATTGCCTGTTATAAAAGTTTTCATATTAGTGTGCAATATATAAAGGAGGTTGGTGGAAAAGTAGTCCCAAACAAACAAAAAACCCCAGTCTGAATGCAGTATTATAATTCAAGTCATTCTCTATAGAGGTCAGTGGAAAGGGGGACATTTTGGCTTGGTTTTTTTTTTGTTTGTTTTTGAGCAGTTTCTTGGGATTGCCTTCAAATTTCTCTTCTGCCTGCCTGTCTGCCTTTGTAAAATAGCATTTAAAAAAACCCTGTAGAGTGGGCTAAATCCACAGTTCAGTGTTATTTCTGAATATATCCTCCCATATCTCTCTTTATTGTGAGTCTGGAAGTACTTTTTCCAGACTTGCACAGTTTACAAGTTCAGATTGTAGACTCAGAAGTAATTAGATCTGAAATGGAAACCCATGTGTTAATTTTTCTGTACCCATCTCCTGAAGCCAAATGAGTTCAAGTATTCTTTATGTCCAAATTAATGTCCTCCTTTTGCTTCAGTTCTGTTGTTACTTTTCTCTTTAGAAGAATTTAAAACTTTTGTGAACAGAGTTTGGTTTTTTTGATGTAGCCAAGGCATGGTAGTGATGAATCTTCTTTGGATTTTGTAGGGCTTAAGAGAATCTGTAATCATTGATTACATTCTTTGTAAAGGAGACATGTTGTGGAACTCTGCCTAAATTGTAATTCTTAAAACTAATGCTTGTTCTTGCCTTTTCATTCTTAGAGTTTGGAAGTGTCATGATTTTATGAGACCTCGTCATTGTTTTCTGGAGTACGTAGAAATCTAATCTGGTTTTTACCTTGATATTTTCAACATCTGATCACATATTTTTCCAAACAGATACCTAAATGAACAGAAGAAAGACACAGTTTGTTTTGTAATCCTCTGAGCCTTATTGGTAAAAGCATACACAATCAAAAAACCAGTTGTCAGTACCAGTGCTCTAGCAGGCCTAAACTTAGAGCAAAAATTTGTGAATCACAGCCTCATTTCTTTCTGAATCTCTGCTATAGAAATATTAACCTAAACAAAATTGCTTAAGTTGTCAAAAAAATGGCCTTATCACGGAAGTGGGTGGTTTTGGTAGAACTGGGGGCTGTGTCTTCAGGGGTGAAAGGAGATGAGGTTTTTAAAAATGATCATCCTACCCTTTTATCGTGGTAACAGTTCCATTAGGCTTTTTTGGTATTCAGCTGCTGTTCAGTTACAATACTGTAGTACTTTATTGCTTTTATGAATACTCTTGCTCTAATTCTTTTTCTTAGTCTGAGAAAGGCATGAAAGATGCATGCTTTCTCTGCCCTATAGGGAGTCTTACATATGAATCCCTCCCTGTTTTTTTGTGAAAGAAAATGTTTGCAAAATTGTTGGACAAACATTTGGTTTGCTTTCTTATTGATTGTTTGAACCACTGGTAATTTGATAAACAATATGGAATTAAGGAAAATGCTAGCATGTTGGACTGTTGTCCAGAGGACATTGCTCAAAATACAAGGGCTGGTCCTTGAGCATTTTCTAAACAGCTTTGTCATCAGTATCAATCTTCAAGGGTGTACAGATGAAAGGAAATTGACAGTATGTTACATTAATATTCACTACAAGTCAAGTTACTGTCTTAAGTACTTTGTGTGTCTTTTGTAAAAGAACAGCCTTAAAAGAAATTTAGACTTGGATAATTGAGGATGACTTCTTTGTGAGTTCTTTTACCACTTAATTCTGAACGCTTATATCTCCTCTTTTGGACATAATTTGATTACTGTCCTTATTGTTGTGGAATATCATTTCAGTCAAGCACTTATATTTAAATATACAAATTTTTTTTCCTGAATTAGTTTATAAGCCATATGGCAGAAAATCATTCTGTAAACATTGAGGGAAGAATCCCATCTACTAGGTCAGAATTTGTTGCAAGGGAGGACAGCTTGTAAGATTCCAGGTCACCAAATATCTAAACTTTTCTAATAAGTTCTCTTTTTTACTTTCGATGTTTCATTTTCTGAGCTTTTTAGCACCAGCTGACATTGATATGTTGAAGTTGTATTGTCAGAACCACAGGCCTTCTACTACTGCTTGAACCACTACCAGTGTTTTCCTTCAGCTTTTCTGAAAATATTGTCTGTTCTCATTTGCTATTGTAATCTTGCTTGGTTCCGATCTCTTTGGAGAGCAGAACCTTGTCATAAACATCTGTGAATTCATTTTTTTTGTCTTGGTGCACAGCAGACTGACTAGAAAGGCAGTTTAGGCAAACTATGGTTTGGTAACAGGATTCTGAGAAACCAGAGCTGAAGCCAGGATATTTAAAAAATATTTTTGTCTCTGGGTGTTTTTCAAGACATTAGTTATGCACATTGTACATAAACAACTATTACCACCTTTCAGTGCTGTGTGTTCAGTAAATACATAACTGCAGTTGCTTATTCTGCAGCTTTTAAGTCTAAGAAAGTCCCTTTTCTTTAAGAACTAGAGAAGGCATTTCCTCTGTGATGGGTTACTTCTATGCTGAACTTCTTGTGAGGCTTTTTTCTTTTCAGTGGAGGACTGCTTAATGGAAGTTTTAGGAACAGTTTTATATATATATATGAAGATGCTCATGCCATGAACTGAAATCCACACCAAAAAAACCTAAAATTTTAAAGGGATGTACATAAAAAGTGAAAGATGTTGATGAAAGTTTTATGAAACTTGGCTTGTCAAAGACAAGGGATGAAGCAGAAAGATTGGCAGGTTTTTAACTATGTCTGCCACCAATTTCATTGTTCACATTTGTGTGTTGAAGTTGAATCAGTGAAAACATCTCAAAAATCGTTTTGTAGCTGAGCTCACCAAACTCCTGGAGCTTTAAACGGTACTATTAATCTTGATCTTATTTTTACTATATTAGCAGGGAATGTTAACAGTGGCTTTGATAGGTAATTCATTGTATTATCAGAATATTTAGCACTGAGGCATACAAGCTAATAATATTTCAAGTGCTGTATTTAACTTGGGGATTAAACATAGATGTGCTGGTTTTGATGGCACATTAAGTAAAATTGGTTATTAGTCTAAACTAAAAGCATTGGTTATGATGTCTAAACATAGGTAATCTACTTCTGAAGTTTGCAAATTGATTACAATTAATAATAATTGGAAAGATCTGAAGAAGTACAGTACGTGTGATTGGAAAGTATAATAATTTAATAATAGACTATAATTTACATTTTTCTGCAGATATACTTGGGCATGTGCATGAACTAAATTTTAATACTCTGAATGTCTGAACAATATATCTTTTTGCAAATTAAGAAACTTTAAAAAAACCCCGAACACACAAAAAACCCAAACCCCTCAACCTCAGGATGGGAGAAATAAAATGTGGCTATTATTATTAATTTAGTTCATTTCTGTCTGCATCGCTATGCCATGGTAATTCATTTTTATTCCACTTCAGTTGCATTTCACTCTAGCTGTAGTATTTTTACATATTTTAAAGGCCAAGGGGAAGTGCATTAGACTGTGCAACATTGAACAGCCACTATACCATATTGTAAGTGTGCTATGGTAGTTGCTTAGAAAACTTACTCAGTGCTGCTCAGTGAATTTGGAAACAGAGGGGCAGCCTATGGGCAGGTTTGCCAGTTAGAAGCTGTGTAGTTAATTTTTTAATTGCTTGACCATGTTTACTTACTTATAAGTTCAAATTCCTGAGAGGTGGTATTCTTTGTATGATAAGATAGTTTTATTACTGATTAGTCAAGATTTTCCTTTGCACGTGGCCCATGTCCATGGTAAAAATCCACCTATTACTACTGGTTAATGCTTTAGTTCAAGTGGTAAAACTTTCACATGTAGTAGTGGCCTAGCAAGGCAAGGATAATGGGCTATATAAAGTATGTTGAAGTACAAAGTCTTGCAGAACATACTCTGCCCCCCCTCCCCCGCCAAGCCCCAAAACAACAGCAAAACCCTTTAATTTTAAGGTTAACAAATGCAGACTTCAGAGTACTTCACATTCTTCATGTTTTCCTCTTATTTTTGAATGTAGGATCTCCTTTTTTGCTCTTTCAAACATTTTAAATTCCAGATTTTATCTTTAGCTTGAACTTTTGATGTCTGTACTAAAACACAAAGGTCCTGTTTTTCTTGTTTTGGGAACCTATTGATACTTGTGGAGAAATTTGTCACTGGATCAGACCAAAAGTCCCCTCTTCCTACATTTTATCTGTGACATCAGGCTGGGTATAAATATTTAAGAAAAGAACCTCAGAAACAAAACCACAATGTTCTCTGTTATACTTTCCCAATTTGTGGTTGTCTGCGGTTTCCTTAGCTGGTTGTTTTATGCAAATGATTGTGTTTAGTAGCCACTGCAATATTTAATCTTTCTCTCTGGTCATAATCCACAACTGTAAACTAGGTATCTTCATAATTCCATTACCTTTCTCTTGGTCAGATATTTCCTGTGTGGATATGTGTTCGATGTTCTACTTCTTGATAACGTTAAATTTCATATATTTAGCTAATGTGACAGAAGAAGTACTTTCTACGTTAGCAACAACAATGAATAATACTGTTAGTAAGCTTCTTGACTTCAATGTATAAACTGGTTGTATTGGAGGATGAAATAAGTGTTTCAGGAAAGCCTAAGTATTTACTTTTTTTTTTTGTAATTGGTTGGTGGTATGTACTGACAGTTGTGAAACAGATATTGACTCCTGCAGAAAGGATATTTATTTATCAATTATTTTGCTATGCTGATATGCAGGGATTTATCATCAGCATCTTGTGATGAATTTTCAAAACTTTTTTCCCCCCTTCTTTCCAGGAAATAATAGGTGAAAGCAACTTTTTATTGTATGCAAAATCTTTGCCCATAGCCACATAGTTACATTTCTATATCAGGAGATTGTGTGAATATGAAAGAAGGTTATTGTAAAGGAAAATTACACATCTCATTTAAAGACTTCATATATTTTCAAGGTCAATTACGTATTTTTGGCCTCAGAACACTTTAGGTCATATTTATGTATTTCTCAAAAAATTAAGAAAAAAAAACTGCGCAGAGAAAAATGAAGTCTCATTAAGATATGTTTTCAAAAATAGTTATCAGCAGGAAGTTAGTTATTCACTGTTTGTTAGGAGTTATGCTGAACTTTAAGATCAGTTTTTCTGCAAAAACTACTTGGGAGCATTGCATCTTCATAGCTTTAACAATTGTATGCTTACAGTATTCCTTGTGTACATTGTACTTCATTCTGTTGCTTATATATGTGTATAGGTTTCTATTTCTGTGTTTAATAAAATAGAAGTTTCTGACTAAAAATGCCAGGGACCCAAGTTGTTTAGATAATGGCCATTTATAGGCTTTGTCAACTGTTGAGCATTCAATTTCAACAACTTCATTTGTGCTAAACTGAAGGAAATTTGTGCAACAGGGATGTGGCTTACGTATCAACTATGTGTTTAGGGTGTAGTATCCTATTTAGGAGAATAATGCTTTGAATGCCATTTGTAGAGATGAGATTTTGTTTAGAAGTAGACAGCTGATGTCATACGGAAACTGGATTTTTCTTCTCCTTGGTGGAGAGCCAAAGAAGGCTTAGATCAGTGCAATGGCTGTTACAGGATGGGGGTTTTTTGGTAGTCTTGAGTTGAATATAAATGAACTAATACTAACACTGTTTTAATCATGCTATTCTCATGGTGATTTCCCTCCCCCCTCCCCCCCCCAATGTAGATATTGTATCATTATGCTCTTCAGTGCATGTTTATTTTTATTAGTTATAGCAGCAAGAGGTTTGAATTGGATCAGGCTTTTCAAGTCTGGTGAAAGCCAAACTACTTGATGAAATACCTACTTGGCAATAAGCTTCCATTTAATAACAGTTCCTCAGCAGTATTTAGTTGACTTGTGAGGTGTCCCCCTCCAACATACCCTTTCCCCCTTCCAGTTTTCTGCAGTTTTGTCTTTCTCCTGCTGTATAGGGAGGGATCTTTTGGGTTACTTGTTTATCTCTTATCTCCACAGACTCCGTTTCTACTGCAAGACAATGTTATTCTTTTAGTACCTTGCTCTTGACTAAACCTTTTAACCTTTATGGACACTGATTATGCTGGTACAATTTGTTAGAGAATGAAGCTGTTGTTCTAACAGTAGTTGAATTCACCTTTTCAGTGTCTCTGAACAAGTTGTGTTCCCATGTTTTAAATGTTGTGGTTTTCTATTCCCAAGTGCAATTTAATGGTGTCTCTCCAGCTGAGAAGTACCCTTTAAAATGGCAAATAAGAGACTAAAGTTAGGGAGAAAAGTTTCATACAGTGCCAAAAACTCTAAATAACTGTTCTGAAAGCTAAATTTCACTTGTTCACAAATGTTTTGAAAAATTCACTTGTGTATGTGCATGCATATTTAGTATATGACACATACACACACTTTATTACTGCCATTATTGAAATAGTAAGTGTTAGGCTACGCTGGCTGGATAATTAAAGGTAGAAACAGTACATGTTCTCTTGGCTTTCAAGAAAAGCAGTAATAACCAATGTTGTGTTAAGTTCTTCTGTTTTCTGAAAATCCAGTCTTAAATGTTTTGGGGTAAATTTTACTTTAAGAAGGTGGGCTTCGTTCAGCTTTCACTGTGCAAGGCATGCTTCTGCCAATAAGTAATAAACAACTTTTGTCATGGTTGCTTGCCCTACCACTGAAAACTTTGTTTGGGCATTACATAGCATTGAGAATCCTTGTTGCCAGTCCCCCCATCCTGTCTGCCCCTCCTCCCTCCCCCCTCCCCCATTTTTCTGATTGCCATACATTATTTAGTGTGTAATTCTGTATCTTTTTGTGTATATTGTTTTAATATATATACTTTTTCACTTAAACATTTTAGCATAGGCACTTCTCTTTTTTACAGTAAGAAAAAAGTTTAAAGAATGGTAGATGCTTAGTTTAAGATTGTTTAAAAAATAAAATTGTGTGAGAGACTTGTATACGTGAGTTAAGGTAAAGCTGTTAACTGCTCTAGGAAAAGATATATATAAAAATAGTACAACAAAATATTTCTCATAAAATTGTTCTTTAAACTTACTGCAGCAAAAGTTGAAAAACTGTCAAATGTAGATATTACATAGCAATGCTAATAGATGGAAAAACAATTTATTCAGGTAATACAATAATTATTAAAGGAACATTTATTTGCAATTACATATTTGTGAGTGATTGTATACTGGCCAGTGATACTTTTACTAGTAACATAGGGATTACCTAAGCCCTAATCCAAATAGAAGCTTTAGTTTAAGAAAATTCTTGGACATTGTGCTGTGGAAAAATTAATAGGTCAAAATTGTATGTTGAAAACCACACAAAAGTCAAAACAGCTCTGTAAGATCTGAGTATCCATGGTATATACTTTTCTGGTGATGTAATAAAAACAGAAGTTTCTTTTCAGTTTCAGAAAATCTTTTAGTTTAAAAACTTTTTTTGCCTTCTCATTTCTCATTTTAAGGTTTCATATTTGATTTTTGAAATTTGTAATGAATTCAAATTATTTAGAAAGCTTAAGTATGAAAGGCATTGGAAATCTGGTTTCAGGATCACTATAATACTTTCATTCTTTGCAAGTTTGTTTGAAATGTGCTATTTGTAATACATTTTTGAAGCCTGTCATACTTTACAATGTTTTCTTCTAGTGTTTTGTAGAGATTTGGATTGAGAACTAGGGAAGACTATTGTGTAATGAGCTTCAGGTGAAAAATAGAAGTACTTTTTCATAAACTTTGGCTGTCTGTCACTTTGAGGATAAAGTAGTATATTGTGCAACTTTGAACAGGTGAAATCTGGTTAGCTGGAAGCCCAGTCTCGCCACGTTTTCCAAAACGATACACGTTAGAGCCCTGTGTAGATGTAAGGATGGACTTCAGTTACTAGTTCAGTGTGTTATTTTTGAAGTTTTAGTCATCTGTGTTCCACCAAAATTTGTCCTCCTGTGCAGCAGACCAAAATAAAATACATCGTATTGCATAGATTCAACTACTTCTAGCATTGTCAGTTGGAGATGCTGCTAGCTGAATTTTGACTATTTCTGATGTCATTATGTTTTTGTTGTTTTTTCTGCTGTACTAAGTTGGAAAAGACTTACAAAGTGTTCTGCAGTGCAAGAACTCTTTAAAAAGCTCAGTCCTTCAGTCTTGGATTTTTTTATTATTTGGGGGGCAGGGAGAGTTAAGGGATGACCTGCCTCTAAGGCATACTTTTTTTTTAGCTAAGAGAATATCTTGAATTTTAGGTTTAGCTAAATCGAAAGATGGATAGCTGAAGTGGAAGGTAGAAACATTCAAATTAGAATGAAGAGGTTTAGCTGTTAGAAAAAGATATATGTGAGTGATGGAAACAGTTCCTGATGTATAGATGTATCCTTTTTCCATCACTTCCTTTAATGGAAATATGGAGAATGACCTTATTCTTGATAAAGTAAAAAAGTGGATCCTTTCTAATAGCATTGAAAAGGTAGTTAAATGTCATACCTGGTTTGGCTTTTCAAGTCCAAATCTGGAGTGTGGATGTTCTTGACATGTAAAAAACCCAGTCCATTTCATTCTGTGTTTTTAATCTTGAGTAAGTTGGCTTGGTTTAGGCAAACTGAGTTAAAAACTTGAATTCTGGATTATGAATTAGGCATACCCTTAGCAAAACTTTCTGTGCTCAAGTCTGTCATAAATGAATGCAATATTTTTATGCAGGGAATCAGATTAGGTGTAAATGGTTTTCCTGGCACAAATTCAGAATTCTATTCTGTGGTTACAGCTGAGTGATAATTGAGGACTTATTTATTCTCTTCCCTGCGGAAATCACAGCCATCAACTTTATTATGAAGACAAGACTTTTGGAGGACTAAACATACATAAATGCTTCCTATTGATTCCCCCCTCCCCCCCATTTATTGTTTCTACTTTTTTAGTGAGTAAACAAAAGTAGTCCTGTTCATAATTTTTTTTTTTAAATCCTCTTTGGTATAAGCCTTCAACCGATGGATTTGAACTCTAATAATTTTTCTGCTAGTCACAATTTGTGTGTTTTTTTGGAAATACAGGTAGCTGTTGAACTGTTCTTCTAATGTGAAATCGGAAGTTGAATAGCTCACACACTGACTTGCATGTTTTATAGCCAGAAGTAGAACAAAGGAAGTCTTAACACTTGCTTCTCTTGTATCTAAATGCATTCTGATTCCCAGCATTGATTCATTAATATCTATATAACTTATGACAGTGTTGTTCTTTAGCTCTTGACTCTGATGTTTACTCTACTGACATATTTGTAGGCAGCAGTTGTATTACCTTTTAACCAAAGTAAGTAATTTTTTTTCTGGCCTTCATTCCAAAGCAAGACTTCTTCCATCCAGCTGGCTAGCTCTTTTATTGCATATTCTCACGAAAAAGGAACTCAAGCTGTAATTTTGCTGGAATTCTGTACAAGAATTCTGGACAGTATTCTGAATAGTATCTTTCTGGTGCTTTGTAAAATGATGTTAGTGCTTCCCTGCTTCTGCTAGGAAAATCCTGTCTGGTTCTTTTTTTTGTTTTGTTTTGTTCCCCTATCCATATTGGCTGCATCATGGTTATTAGTTGGTTTTTCATTTTCTATTGGTGAGCTTGTAGTTCATAATGGACATTTTTGTACTTGGTCCTTAAATTCTGAGGCTGTGGATTTCATCAGACTTCTGTGATGTCAGTCCTCTGGGTCATCCCCTTTCTCCAGTGTGATCCTTCTCAGCATTAATAATGCTTCCTTTCTTGCTTTGATATTTTTCTACTTTTTGTGTCTGGTTCCTTAGTGCAAACAATCCTTAAAACTTTCCTTTAGGAGCTCTTTAGTAACTATTCACCACCATTTTTCTCCCTTCAAAAAAATTCTGGGCAACCTTTAATTGTTTTTTTAATGTACTTTAGAGTTCTTATGCAAGCCTGTCTGAGTCATAATTAATATTCTTACATGGTATTATATGAGATGCTTCACTGAAAGTGAGATGAAGAGGATTTGCTGTGGTTTTTGTCTTGTTTAGAAAATGAGTTATCACAGAGGGCTATTGAGTTAGTGTAAGAGACCGGGTCAGTTAGTCTTTAACAGTCCCAACTTTCATGAAACTATGTAAGATTTGTCTCTTCAGAAGTTGTTCTGAAGCCTCAAATTTTATTTAGATCAAACTAAGAGATGGCTTACTTAAAAATTATCTCATATTTATAATTAAAACCATTTTTTAATAAGGCACTAATAATATCAGTAAACTTTTCAAATAGAGTCTGAATATGTCTTTCAGCCAATGGTAATGACAACAAGAAATTCAAAGGTGACGATAAAATGGATGGGGTTCCTTCTCGTGTTCTTCATATCAGGAAATTGCCTGGGGAAGTGACAGAAACAGAAGTTATTGCTTTAGGTTTACCTTTCGGTAAGGTAACCAACATCCTCATGCTGAAAGGGAAAAATCAGGTAATTTGTTGCTTTCCTTTTTTTAGTATGCTTACTGTCTAATTTCAAAATATGCTGTTAAAATGCTGTTGAAATAAGTCATGTAACAGTAAGTATTTAAAAAAAGAGCCTTTGTTCCTTAAATTTTTTAAATGAACTTATACTGTCTTTTAGTAAATTGGGGAGGGGGACACAGAGGATGGTTGGAAGCTATGTAAAGCAAAAAGTTAGCTCTAAGATAAATATTTAGTCCTGCATCTTCACAGATGAATTTTTGAAGATGAATTAGCTTAGCAAATAAAGTTGGTATGTAGAGAATGACATCTTCTGAAGACTGGTATTTGTTAAAATGTGTTATCAAACCCTTTAAGTGCTTTTTATATGCTACTAATATCAAGATTATCTGCTTTGTAAATACTGAAAATTAACTGTTTAATTACAGGCATTTTTAGAACTTGCTACAGAAGAAGCAGCTATCACTATGGTTAACTACTACTCTGCTGTGACGCCTCATCTTCGTAACCAACCTATCTATATTCAGTATTCCAATCATAAAGAACTAAAGACTGATAACACACTTAACCAGGTATGTTTACTGTTATGTAGTATTACAGATGCAGACAGTAGAAAATGAGGCATGGCATGTATTCTTGGCTCATGTGGCATATGTTTAAATAATTTGGTTTTGTCCACATTCTAATACTACTGTAGTCTCACCTATGATCATTCCATTTTGTGACATTAAAGGGATTTGCTTTCTGTGTGATCTTTCCATTACAATGAATTTTCTTAATGTTCCTTAATGTAAAAAGGAAAAGATTCTGTAGTGTCTTTTAACTTTAATTTTTTTTCATAAGATAAGTTTTCATCTTAGTTTAGAGACTGTAGGATAAAAAAATTAACTTTCTAATTCTAACACCTGAGATTCTAATGCTGGTTTGAAATTTCCCTAGGGATAATGACTGATGCCAATGATGCATTTCAGTGCTTTGAATGATCACTGGTAGCACTGGTAACCTCAGTTTATGTGATCTGCTGTTCCTGGAGAAGAATACCTTAATGATCACTGTAGAGATGAATATACTTAATAACAAAAAAATGTTTTGCTCTTGCCTCTGCAGAACCTATTTCAAAATAAATATAGATGATGTATCTGTTTTCAGTAGAACAGGAAAATTAGCAAAAGTAACGTGACCATTTTGTACAAATTATAGGGGGAGAAAAAGGCATCAATTTACCACAAGTCAGATGATTATTTTAAGGTTAACTTCTTATATTTTCTTTTTGGTGTTAAAAAACACAGCGTAAGTACCAAGTTACAGTTCCTGTTGCTTGTGTCCTGTCTAAGGTAAGGTACATAACTAGTAAAATTATAGCCATTACCTTTAAAAACAGTTTCATGGTAATCTGTTGAAAGACATCTTGGTTCAGATCAAGTATACTGTTGATTTTCCTATCGATCTTTCTAAACATTCCAGTTCCTTAGAATCTTTTGGAAGTTTGTCTGCTAAAGGTACTTTTTAAATATTGAGGGTTGGTTCCCCCCCAAAAAAGTCAGTTATAAAAAAAAGAAAAATACCTTCATTTACTTTTGAAAAAATAGAGTAGAGATTTAATTCTGTCAGCACATACAGTGGATGGACATACTCCCTTAAGCTTTCTCTTACATTGTCTTTCTCTTAACGTTCTCCGGCTTCTGTGGTGGTACTGTTTTTGTATTTCATGTGTTCACCTTTTCAGCATATGAAATGTACTGACTTTTCAGCAGCTTTTATGCCACCATACGCATTAATACACAATTTTAACATATTCCCAGTCTTTCAGGTCTCTATTTTCTTTTATTTAGAACTAAATAATATAAATAGGTACTTGGCAGTAAGCACTCAAACTAGTATCTTATGAGGCATTCTGTAAAACACAAGACAGTTGGATTTTTTTTTTTTCTGTAAGGAAAAATAAAGGTCGTGCAGATATTGCTTGTAGACTGCCTTTTTTTATTCTTTTATGCTCAAAACTTCTGTATTTGAAAGCTTTCTCATCCAGCCAAATTCCTTTTGAATTTGTCTTTCTCTGGATGTTCGAGCAGGAAGATATGAAGAAGTCAGGATGTTAGTACATGTAACTGGAAAGATAGGATAAAAAAGTTGGAAAGATAGGATAAAATAGTTGGAGAAAGTTGCAAATATCTTGGTTGTAAAGAGGTAGAAAAAAATGTGTTTAACCAAGGGGTACTTTAAACAGCCAGGCCTTTAGAAATAATGACAGTAGAGCAAGTTCCATTAAGCTATGCTATTCTGAATTTCTCAGAAGTAGTAGCTTCCAAGATTATTTTTAGTTATGTACTCAGAATGAGTTGACTCTGAATAAATAGATTCAAAAGGGACCATTTAAATTTTCATCTCAGCTTTATAATTCTATGAAAATCCATTTCCTGTGAGACATCAGAACACTGAGAAGAGCATTTAAACTCAGATTTAAAACAAACATCGCATACCTTGTTTCATACAGTATCTAGACTCAGAAGGATTGAGAATAGAATGACCTCTGTAACTGTAATTCTCTTTAATCATCAGCCTGTCATAAATGCATGATTTTAGTCTTTCTGAACAGACATGGCAACATTTAGAAATAAATGTATGTTATACTTTCTGAATGTTGCAGCTGATCTTTTAAAATTAATTTCCATTTTGCAAAAATAAGAAAAAAGCTTTACATACTACTCAAATGTCTTCAAAAATGGCTATTTATATATGATACTAAATGTTATTTTGAACTTGTTTGACAAAATACTCGCTGCTATAATAATTTTGCAGATTATATCCTTATTTGCCAATGTGTTCCTTCAAGTATTCACATTCACTTTTGTGGAATGAAATATGATCTATAAGCATAGAGAGATAGTGCTAACAAGGGTCATATGTTAAAATTGACTTCACAAGTTTTGGTTCTTTGGTTATACAGTCTAAACTTTTCCAGTCACTTTAAGGAGTGAGTTTTAATTGATATATGCTTCTTCTGTGCTTACAGAAAGAGTAGGAAGTAGTTCTTTGCAACTCAGCCAAATATCTGGCCAGCTTGGAAGTTGTGTATTTCATACATTAGGGAAAAAAAGAACCTGTTGGTATCAAAAGATGTTTTTACAGTTACAGTAATGAATGTTAAACATAGAGGTAAATTTTGTTTTCCCAACTAGTGTTCACGAGGTGTCCCCCCTGTTGTCCTCCCCCCCCCCCCCCCCCCCCCGACTTTTCTTACTCATTGATTCATTTCAGTATGAGGAATATCATGTAAGTTGTGAGATATGAAATTGTGTAGTAGCTCTAATACCTTTAAAATATGCAGTATGCGTTAACATGGTGGTTACTATTTTTACCTTGCATGCTTACTTGTCTCTGTTTCGTATTGGTTTGCTTCCTAAGGCTACTGTAATGAAAGTATTAAATGGAAACCCTTTTTTCTGCACTTTTTCTTTCTCAGAAAAAGACATCTAATCTTTCTGATACTGGCAGTTTTGGCAGTGGAAGTAGTTACATAGATGTGTGTTCTCGTGATGTCATCATGTGGTTACCTTTGAATTTCTAAAACCCTGCTTGTGTTTAAAGACCAGAAAATCCCCATACAAGGAGAGGATTTTGTTTTTCTTTTCATGAAAGAGGGTGGATAACAGACACCAATTTGTTTACTTCTCTGTGGATACTACTTTATGACACTTGTCAGTCTTGTGTATTATTTCATTGTGTTAAAACTGAGAAGTGTGGAAGTGTTAGTTTAGCCTTATCTCTTCCTATTGGAGCCTTCTACATAATTAAAGTGGCAGTGAAATGTTAACTGTAATACAATCTCTTAAAAAATAGGATAAATACTTCTGGTTTCTGTATAGTCTTGGGTTTTTTTATTGTTTCTTCTCACAGAGTGGGACTGCATTGCACTTACATTGTGTTATGTCAGTAGCTCTGAGTTTTAAATAAGTGGACTATTTTATATTTCTGAAGTTAACTATATGAGTATTGCTAATTAATTTCCAGCTACCATCTTGAAATATTAAAAAATTTGTCTTCTGTCTTTTTTTTTTTCTTTTTCTTTTTTTTTTTTTTTTAAGCGGGCCCAAGCTGTTCTTCAGGCAGTGACGGCTGTGCAGGCCACAAATGCTCCCATTAGCGGGACCACTGTTAGTGAGAGTGCAGTGACTCCAGCTCAGAGTCCAGTACTTAGAATAATTATTGACAATATGTACTATCCGGTAACCTTGGATGTTCTTCATCAGGTAAGCCAATTTTCATTTTAACTTGAGCTATGATTGGGAGGAACTTCTGTGTAAAACTTTACAATGTTTTTGGCAGATATTCTCTAAATTTGGTGCTGTATTGAAGATAATCACATTCACAAAGAATAACCAGTTTCAAGCTTTACTGCAGTATGGCGATCCAGTAAACGCACAGCAAGCAAAGCTAGTAAGTATAGTTCTCTTGTAAGGCTGGAGACCTTCCTGTACTCTAAACATTTGTAAAATGTTAATATAACAGAGTACTGATCATAATAATGTGTCATACTCCTCTACCACTTGTGTGAATTTCTTTGAGATCAGAAAATAACTGGGAGTTAATATATAATGTTCTATTGTGTGATATCGGTGTTTAAAGGTACTATGTTTAAGGATATTATGTCTAAGCAATTGTATACATCTATAATTTTGAACAAATATTTTAATAACACTGCACAGAGATGAAATAATATGCAAGACTGCAATCGTGAAAATGTCAACCAGAAGTAAAGATGTAGGATGTAATGTTGCTGCATAATTAATTGACTGTAAGCAGCAGATTTAGTAAGCCCATTGGATGACTGTTGGCAGATACTTTCTAAGCATCAAAACAAAGATGTGATCTGTGGATTGGATATAGGTCTGCAAAAGTATTTAATTATAGTATCCTAAAAAAAATAT
Organism: Astur gentilis; assembly: GCF_929443795.1. Classification (NCBI taxonomy): domain Eukaryota; kingdom Metazoa; phylum Chordata; class Aves; order Accipitriformes; family Accipitridae; genus Astur; species Astur gentilis. Next base: position 20,871,790 of record NC_064887.1, read on the forward strand.
CTAGACTTCATTATAACTATGAATGCCCAGAAGAGAGACTGGAGTCTTACTCATGGGACCAGACTATGAAGAAGCTTTGCAGCAGTGACAGATCAGAGCAGGATCTTACTTTTTGTTTTATTGGAAACTCTCCTATCCTGGGTAGGAGAGGCAAAAACAGGTAACTGGTTTTATTCATTATAGCAGGAGAGAGCCTATGGATTAATTATGACAAAGATGAACAGTATGTCATCTAGACCAGATGTTTTGAATTAATTGAATGGGATATATTCACATCTGTGGCAATAGGAAAGTTGAACCAAAGGTGAGGGCTAGTTTGTTTTTTTGTTGTTTGTTTTTTTTTAATTTTTTTTTCTTCTTTCTTTCTTCAAGAGATAAATGGAATGCATTTATATTTTTCAAACCTTCACATGCAGTCTGGGTTTGCGGAAGGCTGATTAAAATTGATGTGCTGGTTAAGTGTTGCTTGGCAGCATAGAAAGTGCTTGTTGCCCATAGATGACAGAATAGCTGAGAACTTCAGGAAAAAGTGAAAAAGCTCGCACCTCAGACTAGGTTGGCAATGCGTATCTCTTAGTAGAGGAAAGAAAAAATAGGCTGTTTTCTGTTGTAAAGAATGATGACTATATTGAAATAAAGACCTTCATTAAATGGTGGAGGATGGTCATTTTTATCCTCATCACCAAATGGAATGCTGGGTATTGATTAAAAAACTGTGAGGTGGTCGAGACAGGGAATCACAAAAAATAAGAGACATTTTTTCAGAAAGGAGAGTGTAAATTTTCATGCCACTGAGAAAAATAAAGTTAGCCAGAGACAAGAAGATTTGTAAATTGATTTATGATGATCTATTTTAAGATAATCTAGTCCTGAAAAGCAGTCTGGAAATAGTTGTAGATTTGGAGTATGATTTAAATTAGGAATATCCTTTTCAGAGGTGAATAGTATTATGTACTAGATCATGTGTCAGAGTAGAGGGAAATGCAAATATTTCATTGTAATATGTAAAAAATTGCTTGGATGCGATACACCTTTCAGGTTTTAAGTAGGTTTAAAATAGTAACACAGAAACTAGATCTTTAAACTACAATTGCTGCAGCAATCGACTGTACTCATTTAGATTCATATTTGAAATATTTGATAAACAGATGCTAATGTGTTTGTTCCAGAATGTTGTAATGTAGTCTTGATTTGTGTTTGGGGAGTTATTTTTCAATAATAGATGTTAATGCTGCTTTTAAAGTGCATTTTTGAAGCAAAATATGACATCGTGATAAATCTTTTGACTTCACTTTTTTGAGTTATATGTTATCAGAAGATTTAATGGAAAGAAATCTGTGAAATCAACTGTATTTGAAATTTATCAGTGTTAATTCTAGGAATATATTATAAAGAAGTGACAAAATAACAAAAGGATGAGGTATGTAAAAGTATGAAAGGAACATAAGAATCTCTTGATGTTGTTGACTTCTACAGACTGATACTAGCTTGTGGGATACTGTATTGGTCATAATTATTTTTTTTAAAAAAGCATGTATTTGTTTCTCCAGTTTTGCATGTTTTGATTAGGGTGGCTGTTCGGTAGTGGTACCTCATGTGTGAATGACTAAACTTCATTAAATAACAGTGACTGCTGCATGTACAGTCATTGTCAGAGTGATCTTGGAGCCTTAGTGACAAATTGGAATATTCTTAGGTTTATAGTTTCATATTTTAACCAATCTGTGCATAAACAGACAAAGTGCTAAGAGTAATACCAACTGCAAGTATTGAAGAGTGCTATATTTGAAGGAAGGTTTGATTTCCCCACTACCCTCCCAAGCTAAATAGAGTAAAGTAAGTACAGCTCTGATGGTTGAGCTACAGTGGTAAAACATGAAGTGCCACCAAAACAAAAAAACCTAAAGGAGAGAAAGTCAGATGATAGGAAGAAACTCTCCAGTTTAAATACAGCTGGAAATACAGTAGAAGCAAGAGGATGTGGTGGCTACACTTGAAGTTGCATGGAGTTCAAAATTAAAAGCATGTTAAAAGAGTAAAGTTTTCAATTTGTTTTCTGTCAGTTGTTACTATAGAAGATAATGGGGAAATTTAATTTTCCACTGGCACTCTTCACAGGAGATCAGAATGTGGCCTTAATAGAAATTGAAGACTTATTAAGGAAGTTAAAGAGCAATTTGAAAAACTCAAGTGATGTAAGTACCAAGGAGAGATGCTATTCATTTGAAGGTTCTGAGAAAATAGTGACACTGACAAGAATGTACAATACGAAGCCTCTAGCCCTATGGGACCACTTTTGCTGTTTGAATGAGCAAGTAGTGAAAAATTGCATTCCTGCTCCACTTGCTTTGTGAGAAACTCATTTCCTGTAAAAGTAGATTATGGCTACACTGATTCATGTTTCATCACCATCATCAGATTGGATCATTATAGTTCGTTATACTTGCACGTAAAGGTGAAGACGACAAACTTCGGGTTCTGTGCAATGCAGCAGTCTAGCCATGGGTTGGAGAAAGTACTGAGACTGTGCAGCAGTAGAGCACATTGAACTACTGTGCTGCTCCTAATGAAGCAGAAGGTGATGTCCTGGAGATGTCTGTATGCATAAGGACATATTCTAAGCATCAAAAATAGCTCATTTTCATAGTAAATGATCAGTACCCTCAGCATAAGCAGCAAACTTAAATATTTGAATGCCAGTAATCTGGTATACCATAGAAAAATTAGAGTGCCAGTGTTTCTGTCTGAACAGCTGGCTAGTCCAGAGTGTTGGTCTTAGTGTAAATGCACCAAAAGTACTCTTGCCAAATCTTGGATGTTGACAGTTATTAATGCCTCATCTATGGAGGATTAATGGAGACTCATACGTAGCACGTGACAGTCATCTTGACCCAACATGGGTTAAAAATATCACAAGTCTAACTGAGAGTTTCTGTTATAGTTGGCCAGCTGGTCTTCACTTGGCCCGTAGGTAAATCAGAGGACCTCTACAGAGATTCTGTTGAGGTTTGACTCTACATTCAAGATGTCTTGTTTCCAGTTGTTGAGAGTGACAGCTTCAGGGTGGCTCTGCCCTGCTAGCAGTCTGCAAAAGACCTCTGCTAGGTTACAATGCCTTAAAGTCTGTAATAGGAACTTCAGGTAGTCATTGCCAGAATGGAAAGCAAGGACATCTCCAGATAAGATATTTAGCTTCAGGGCAGTTATCCATGATTATTGCATTAAGGATTTTCAGGCATCTTGAATCCTAAAGAGCACAATTTGTGCTCAGAAGTGATAAGCAGTGTTCAGGTAAACAGAAGAGTGCTGGATTGTATCCATTGTATCAGGAAGTGCAGCAACAGTGTTTGTCTCCTGGATATTCCAATTTTGTAGAAAAGAATAAGATATGCAACTGGTCCTTCAGTCAAGGAATTGCACATAAAAAAAAAGAAAAAAAATCTTATTTTTGGAGAATGTTTTACATAAACATTTTAGCCACAGAAACTTCTCGTATCCAAGACACTTGTCTCAAAAGAAATTAATTTTATTCAAATGCATATCTATAGGATGCACTTGGGACACATCTCTCCTAAGAGATATTTACCATGTGACCTTCAGTTACTTTGAGGTACTTATTCGAGCTGGAGTATGTTTTGTAAGGATTACTACTTTTTTTTTTTAATGCCTTAAACTGTTATGCCCTTCTGAAGATCTTGTTTCTGGTTTCTCCTGCTTTGTGTGCTTTGGGAAGAGAGACAGTAGGAAGTAAATTTCTCTTGTGTTTTTTCTCCTCATGAGTTTGGAGAGAAGGCAGCAGTTTTGTGTTGCCCCTCTTTGCCACTTTTTTCTCTCCACTCTTAATTTGATTTTTCTTTATCAGACCTTGGTAAATGCTTTCAAGCTATCCTCATCCTGCAAGAGATCCATTTCCTGTCTTGGATCATCATAGGTGTCTACGTGCTTGACAAAGAGAGGGGCAGATACCCTCTTTGTTGTGGCTTGAAGCCATGTGTCTCCAGAAATATCTGCTAGCTAAATATCTGGGCTCTTATTTCTGAACTGGGAAATAAGAATATGAGAATGTCAACTGTATGTGAATTAGCTAAATAGTATTTTAAGTAGCATATATCTTCCTGATAGAGGGCTACCTTGACTATCTCCTGAGAGGGGTTTCATTGCACAGATTCATGGTCTATACAGGCCTTAGAAGCTCATCAAAAGCATAGTTCCTGTGAATATAGCACTTTTCAAGGGAGTCTTCTTTTACAAGGATTTTCAGGCATCTTGAACCCTGAAAGTAAAAAAAGAGCAGTGAATTCTATCCATTACATGAGAAAGTCCTTCATTCAGGTGAGGAAAGCCTTAGAGAAGAAATGATTCTAGGAATGTTCTTCCTCTGCTTCAGAGCCTACCCATAGATCGGACTCTTCAGGGTGTTAAAACATTTTGTAACTTTGTAGAGTACTTTTGCCATCTGAGATCACCTTTGCTGCTCTTACCGCTTCTCTCAACCTCCACAATCACATCGGGAAATGAGAGATCCTAGTGTCATGAGTCCATGTTGACTAGATAGAAATTCTTACTGTCCTTTTGCAGAAAAGCTTGAGTGTGGTTGATTACATCAGCAGCAGGAGAAAATACTGTTTATTAAGCTTTTCTTTCTTTTTGTGGTGGGTTGACCCTGGCTGGATGCCAGGTGCCCACCAAAGCCACCTCTTCAACTGGACAGGGGAGAGAAAATAAAACAAAAGGCTTATGGGTCAAGGTAAGGACAGAGAGAGATCACTCAACCAATTATTGTCATCGGCAAAACAGACTCGACTTAGGGAAAATTAACTTACTTATTGCCAATCAAACCAGAGTAGGGTAATGAGAAATGAAAGGAAATCTTAAAACACCTTCCCCCATCCCTCCCTTTTTCCCAGGCACAGCTTCACTCCCAGATTACCTACCCCCCTGCCAGCGGTGCAGGGGGAGAGGGAATGGGGGTTGCAGTCAGTTCATCAGTTGTCTCTGCCGCTCCCTCCTCCTTGGGGGCAGGACTCCTCACACTCTTCCCCTGCTCCAGCATGGGGTCCTTCTCACAGGAGACAGTTCTCCATGAACTTCTCCAACGTGAGTCCTTTCCACAGGCTGCAGTTCTTCATGAACTGCTCCCAGCGTGGGTCCCTTCTGTGGGGTGCAGTCCCTCAGGAGCACACTGCTCCAGTGTGGGTCCCCCCCGCAAGGGGTCACAAGTCCTGCCAGAAAACCTGCTCCAGCGTGGGCTCCTCTCTGCACGGGTGAACAGATCCTGCCAGGAGCCCGCTCCAGTGCGGGCTGGGCTTCCGATGGGATCACAGCCTCCTTCAGGCACATCTACCTGCTCCAGCCTGGGGTCCTCCGTGGTCTGCAGGGGGACAGCCTGCCTCACCATGGTCTTCACCACGGGCTGCAGGGGAATCTCTGCTCCGGCGCCTGAAGCACCTCCTCCCCCTTCTTCTTCACTGACCTTGGGGTCTGCAGGGTTGTTTTTCACATGTTCTCACTCCTCTCTCCAGCTGCAGCTTCTGTGCTGCAGCAACTTTTTTTTCCCCTTCTTAAATCTGTTATCACAGAGGCGCTACCACTGTTGCTGATGGGCTTGGCCTCGGCCAGCAGCAGGTCTGTCTTGCAGCTGGCTGGCAGTTGCTCTGTCGGACATAGAGGAAGCTTCTAGAAGCTTCTCACAGAAGCCACCCCTGTAGCCCGCTGGCTACCAAAACCTTGCCATGCAGACCTAATACGCCTTTTTTTTTTTTTTTCAATTGGAACAATCTCTAGTCTCATCTCTTAATCTGTGGGATCTTGTCTCAGTCAGCAGTTTTCATCTCTTCATCCTCCTGGCTGCTATGACCGAAAGAGAGGGTGGTTTGACATTATTTTTAAGAAATGAGAGAGTATTGTGTTTTGTGGTGCAGACCTCCATTTCATCGATATTCCCTGTATTTTTACTGTCTGTGACAGACAGCCATAGCTCTCTGTTCTGGATCCTTACGAGTTCCTGGGCTATTTCTCCTATTTCCTGTGTTGTTAGGCCTTGTTTGCTTATTCTTGCCTTCACTGAAAGGTGCTTTCATGAGAAATGAGCAGATTTTGGATTCTTTGTGAATGTTTCCCCAGTTGTTAAGACCCTTTCTAAATATCTGGAATTTTTCTACTGTACTAGTTGTCTAGGAATACTAGACAACCAACACAATACTAGACAACCATTCTTTCCAACCAACTCCACTAATTTGGAACTTTAACTAGTATTGGGGATTGTGATTTTCTTTATTTCTGGTTTGCTCCCTTTCTTAGCTGCCATAGCTGATGCAGAACCAAGCAGCTTATTTTGTTATTAGGAGTAATCTTTTTGTTTCTTCTGTGTGGTGTTTTGGTTCATTGTTGTTGTTTTCTTTTTTTCTTCTTTTTTTTTTGTGGTGGTGGTAGTTTTCTCCCCTCCCAAAAACAGTCTAAGTGGCCATAGAGAAACTTGTAGGGATGATGGTGTGTTTGCTCTGTGGAGTCGAGGTAACGCACAGGAGTATACTGTGGAGTGGAGATTGTTGTGTCAGCATAGGCACATGCCTCTCTCCTTGGGTTATGTGTCAGTCTGAATTGAGAAAGGGATTTTTGCTTGTTCTTTTACCACTGTTTTCTGTTGGTCTTGTTTCTTACTAGCCATCTTGTTTGTATGCTTCTAAATACTACAATGTGTTTTTTCAAGAATCTGTCTGCTGACAAGCTCTTGGCAGGAGGTGAGCCACTCATGAGAATAATTTTCCCCCTTGAGAAAGTCTAAGAGAAGGGTACTTTTTAGTAACAAGAGGGAGGGAAGGCAGGGGCCTGGAAACAATTCAGTATCATGACACTTGATATCACATGATGATGTAAGTTTTGATACTTCGGTTGTTGAAGCTTAATAATGGGTTTGCTGGTCCATGCAAGGTAAAGAACAATACTCACATTTTGTAGAGCTTGGTACTTGATCTCCTTGGTTTGGCATGTGTGTGGTGTTGTACTGAGTCACATGTGAATGTGTGCAGAGATAAATGCTCAAAGAAAGCAAAGTTTCTTAGCAGTAACTAGAGTTCTTTGAGATGATGTCCGTATGTACATTCATTAACAGTATGTCTACTGTCTTCTCGGGTTTTTTCAGGATGTCTGTTTGAGAGGAACAGGTTTTGAGTGTTTGTTGCACCTTTTTTTATTGCCATATAAGGAGGAGTTCAGGATACGCGTTCAGTTGTAACTTTACATGTGAACAGTTAATCTTGAAAAAACTCTAGTTGCTGGTAATCTTTTGTGCATTGGTGTTGGAGGTGTCTGCTGTTGGTAGAGGTGGGTGGGGTGATTTGGTTTTGTTCAGTTGCAAGAAGCCTTTCCCAGAGAGTGACTACAGTGCTTATTAAGAGTGCGTCTCCTTCCTTTCTGGTTCAGGATGTTCTTTCAGAGTGTCTGTGTCTCAGCTACAAGGGATTTCTCTTGTGCAGTATTCTTTTGTATATGCTTTTGGTCACTTTGAATTTGTCAGAAAGAGGAATTTTTGCTGTTTCAGTGTAAGTTTTAGTTACTTATGCAGCTCCCTTTAAACATCGACTACTCTGGAAACTATGGATGTGGGTATATTTTGGTTTGCTGCTTTTTTAAGACTAAAAGATTTACATCAACTTCACAGCCTTCTGCCAGCCATAAATCAGTGTGTCTACAGACTCCATACAGAGGTATAATATGAATCTTGATTGTGTTTTAAAGACTTAGAGCTCTGTGTCATGGTCCTGTGACTTGGACAAAGCTAGAGGATACTGCCTTTTGGTCTCATTCGTACGTAGTTTTCTTCATTATGTGAATGGGTATTTCCTTGATGGCAATGGCATTGTCTTTGATGAGAAGTAAGCTCTGGCTGCATAAACTGGACCTACCTTTAATCCATATTTTAGTCGATTTTAGAAGGTAAGAAATCTTGTAGAAGTGATGACGGATTCTTGGTATATACTTTTTTTAGATATAAGTGTTCCAAGTGAGATTTTTTTTCCCAACATTAGGAGTCTTGGATTCTGCTTTGCCACTGTATGTAAAAGAGCTAGCAAACTCTGTATTCTGTAATGGTGACACCCGCCACCACCCCAACAATACAGAATTAATTGTCAGCTTGTATTCTATGAATCAGGACAGTAGAATTTATTTTTCCAGTATTGTATAAAGGATTATTTAAGCTGAGTTTCAAGCACAGGATTTTTTCTTTGATTGCTAAGTATTTGTTGAGACGATGTCTAGACTGTCAAGTTTCTATACTTTTTTTTTTGGTATTATTTTATTTTCCTGTTACTTGGAAGTTCTAGCAATACTGACTGACTTATTCTTGTACATTGATTCATAATGGTGGTAATTTCAAGAGCCCTGGAGATGTGAGCTGTGGTAATACATTTTGTGGGAAGGGACAGCCTTGCTGGCCCAGACCTAGCAGAAGGGTGTCTGCAGTATGTTGAGTTTCCAGGTGCATGACTGTGTGAAAATAGCTATGTTGCTTCCATACCCAGCAGGCACACTAGGTTTGTGCAGTGCTTGGTCAAAATAACAAGTCCTACCAGAACTTTAAGGTGTTGGGAAGTACACTGCAGCTGTAACCACGCTAGCTGTGCAAGAGCTAGCTCAGGTTCAGAAGTGGTACATTTCAGTCCAGCATTAATCAAGAGAAACAAAAGATTTTTGTATTTGGAGGTGTGATTTGTGTTTTTCACCATGAATATATGAGGTAGTTTCATATTTAATATAATGACTTGATTGAATGGATTAATTTTTAGGATGAGCTGTATCTTTACTTCCTAGCATTTCTCAAGAATATAAACCAACTTAGTTACAAAAATGTAAATTTTTTAAATCTCTCATATTTAGCTGTTAGTGCTCCAACTGAAAGAAAGGCGTGCCCAAAATGTAAATGGAATAAAATCCAGGTCTATCAATTTGCCTGGTATATAATGAAGATGGACAAAACACATAATTAGGTCTTTTTAGAGAGTGTTTTTATAGAGTTTTAAGTAGTGTCATGGTAAGAGTTCATGTGAATTTCACTGTTAATAGGCATCCTTTCAGAAGTACCAATTAATTGTGAAAATAGGATTTTTTTAAAAAAAGTGTTAGTAACATTAGGTTAGCGGATAAAGTTGCTTTTCTTTCAATTTTGGCACTAATTACCTTGAAGGGGAGAAGGAAAACATGCAGGAACAATGTAAATATTCTGCTTTAACAGATAGCTGTCTAACATGTTATTTAAGTCTAGATTTCTGCCCCGCCCTCAGGTCAGCTTTCTTGTACTTGTGAGTACTTGTGTGATTTATTTTTTTTTTTTAATTTTTTTCTTTCTTTGAGAAATTTATTTGGCATTATGTCTGAATTGAAGCTGTACTGTGAAATACAGGTTAGTTATCAATATTCAACAGCCTAACTTTTAAGTTTGACTGCATAAAAATGTATCTTGCCACTTTGGTGCATATCTAGGTAAGAGAAGTAAACATCAAGGTTCCTGGAATCATTTTAAAAGAGGTTAATGCATTTTAATCTTAATTGGTTTTAAGCTAGATGGTAAGATGGATAAATATCTATATGCTGACCTTATTTAAAAAAACAACAAGAACCAAACAAAAATAATTGTGTAACCAACCTGTATTGTATATTTTTTAAATAAATTGACTCCCTTTTCCAGGCCTTAGATGGTCAAAATATTTATAATGCTTGCTGTACCCTACGGATTGATTTTTCCAAATTGGTGAATTTGAATGTCAAGTACAACAACGATAAAAGCAGGGACTACACTCGTCCTGATCTTCCATCTGGTGATGGACAGCCAGCGCTGGACCCAGCCATTGCCGCGGCATTTGCAAAGGAGACGTCTCTTCTAGGTATGATTCTGTTGTTGTTCTTTTGTATTGCAAAGTCACTTGACGAAAATGTTTATTAATCCTTCTAACAGTTAAAGATCTTAAATTATGATAGTGTCCAAAAGCCCATTCAGGGTTCAGTCTATATTGTGATCTGAATTGTAGTAACACAATTATATTGTCTTTAGAAGTCCTGCATAAATGAGTGAGAGAATGCATGACAGAATGAAAAATGCACCAAGTATAAGGAAAAGTCAAGTTAGTCCTACTTTTATTCCCAAATGTGTCCTCCTGTCTTTCATGTGTTCCTGTCAGCTGCTACTACCCACCTTGCTCACACTCCTACCCAAATATGTAACAGACTTAATGTGATTTGCATGTTTCATTCATCCTAATGCTTATTTGTAATATCAGATTATGAAAATAACATTTTGTTGGTTTCCATCAATGAGGAAAGATTATGCTCTCTGCTTAAAAAAAAAAAGAAATAAAGGTTCTAGTCTGGGATTTCTGTAGATAAAAGGAAAAAAAAAATCTGTTGTTGCCTTCTAGTGCTATGGTACATGAGTTCTAATATCCTGTCAGTTTTTGAGTTCATCAGAAGAAGTAGGTGAAATGCTCTGAGAAAGAATACAGATAAATATATCCTCTGACTATTAGCAAAATAATTAATGCATGCTTTGGGAGAAATTTGTAGTTTTTTTTTTTTAATTTATCACAATTCATTGTGTAAGTTTCACTCCTTCTATTAAGTTGCTGTTCTTTGACAACACATTTCACTCTTCAAAATTTAATAGTACTCAGACATAATCTCATGACTTTTATAAAACCTGATGTATTATGCTGTGATCATTGTTCTTCCCACTTAATGTATTTTCTCACTTTTTTTCTTTCATCATTTCCCATTTTTCTTCTAAAGAAAACTTAAGAAAAACGTAGATTTCATGCCTTGTTTTTTGTACAAGATGGGCCAACTTGGAGTAAGTCAGAGTTAATCTAGTAAAGAGGGGCCTCTGCTTTCTGTGTTTTTCAGAATTTAGAAGGCCCTTAGTGAATGATGTGAGCCCAGGAAAAGGGTGAATATTGTAGTTAAGGCTACTGATATCTACTTCATATCTAGTTGTAAGTTCCACACATGCCCACCTCCCACAAATTTTGGAGTGCTTGACTGTACAACCTCGAGTATGACTTGCAAAATGGTGTATCACTTGTAGCTACTGCAGACGTTTTGGAAAGTAAAAAATACCGTAAGAATCTAAAGTCTCTGAAGAACCTGTGGCTAAAGTTTATTTTCTTTTTTTTCCTCTTTTAACTTCCCATCATTTAAAAAAATGAAACCTCTCATTTCATGGATTGATAGGGAAGGTGGATGAGTGTTTGTGAAGAAGTTTGACACTGTAGAGATGAGTACTGTAGAAATGCCCTTGAGGCAGTTGGTAATTCTTTTGTCAGCACGTAATAACTAGAACATAGACATGGGGATGCACTATGAGTAGTAAGGAGGCAAAAACAAAGCAGCTGCTTATTAATTAAAGACCTATCATATTAGTTGTTGTAATTCAGGAGAGAGAGAGTTGAAGATTCATGATTTGTAAAATGGTGCCAAATGCAGGATTACTTACGGAACTCTAATTCTGACATTTTCCTGAATCTTGAGAAGTTGCTTTCCGGTCTCAGGCTTACTAATGCATTTCTTTGTATATAATGCTTATAGTATGCATCAAATTAGCAGGTTTAATTTGCCTGGCATAGTGGAGTTACACTCTGAGGATGCTTGGATCATTGCATCACTTTCAATATGTTTAATAATTGGGGTTACTATACTTGTTATACACTTCCAAGTGACTTTAGCTTTAGTGGACTTTATGTTCTAGTATTTTAGGCCTGAAAGTCACTTCGATGCTTTTGTAATTTTTGTCTACAAAACTACGTAAGTTTTCTAACCTTTTGACTTTAATCAGGCTCATTCTTTTGTGTATGTTAAATTTTTTTGCTAGTAAAATTATGAAGATGACAGTCATATTAGCTAATTAAATATTTTAATTCTTACTCTCTGGATGGACCTCTTTAAATGCAGTGTTTTTCCAAGCAGCAGGAAAATAAAAGGTACATGACATGAGTAACTTTCATTGCAGCTGTAGAACATTTTCAGAGCATCAGTGAAGTCAGTCATGTTTATTTTGATGAGTAGTGGAGATTATGTATCATGGTTGTTTTTTTCCTCTGTAAAAGCATTCATTGTTTTGAAAGAAATTTAAGGGAGCTGGGTTCATCTTCTAACTCCTCATGGCCAGTTGGGTGAGCTTGGTATATTGTAACTCTGCATCATCTGTCAAATGAGGATGATGATACAGTGACTTTTTTGTTGTTGTTTGGGTTTGGGGGTTTTTGCTAGTTGCCTTTTCTGTTTGTTTTTACAGAATTTGAGCTCTACAGCTGAACAAGTTTCTAAAAAGGCTCCATAGTACTGTTGGTACCTTAGCCATTTGGATAGTTGTCAAAATGGGAATGGTGCTTGTTTGAATATGGAAGAACAGGGTTCTCATTCTGAGCTGCTTACTGTGCAAAAACGCACAAAATATGTGACATAAATAAGAAAGGACAAAGGATAGAAAAACCTCAAAAGCCTAAATGGACGCTTGTGCATGCAATTTATAGCTGCATTTTAATTCAGATACTCAAAAGGAGAAGGGTGAGAACACTTAAAAGTTCTGAGAGTTATAAGGTGGAGGCTGGCAACCTATGATGTGTGAAATATTACAGAATAATAGGAGCAACCTTCCTCCTGTTTCTTTCTTTTATCTTAATATTTTATTTCCTTTTATTTGCTTTAGAATTCTTATTTCTGTAATGTTGATAAAGATGTCTTCAGAGTATACTCAGAGTGTCTGACATACGCTATTCACAAATGGTTCCCAAAGGGCTTGATCCTCCATGAAAGAGTCAAGCTCCATTTTGAGCTTAATGTGATGCTCTTCAAGTTCTTTTGTGTGCTCAAAAAGAATACCATAAGTTGAACCTGTGGCATTCTTGTTAAAATTCTTGCTGTAGCTGTTTTCTTATATGTATATAATGAGATCACCAACAGAAAACATGGTAAGGACTCAGTTCTGACTTTAGCTTCTGTTATGCTATTATATGCTGAATAGTTGTACAACTTGGGTGCCTTTTTGTTGTTGGCTTTTTAACAGTATACTGTAATTGACGTGTCAGAAGTGAGGTTTAGGTCTAACATAATTTTGTGAGTTGAGTTTTAGTGACAAGATGTGAGTCTTGTTAGTCTTGGTGTTTAAGTCTGTCTTAATACCAAACCATTACATATCTCAGTTTCCTTCTGGATGGAATTAACCCTTCTCTTCAGTAAATGTAACTTTATGGTGTAGTGTAGTAACACTTCCAGCTTCATAACCTGTTATGCAGAGATTTTAAAAGAACCTGCTATGTCTCCCAAACCATTCAGGCTAAGTATAAGAAGCATGCCAGTAAAAAGTACAAAAAGATGGTGGTTACTTGACATAAAGTTACAAAAAAGGTTCGTAACAGGACTAGGGACTAAATCCAGTTCTCAGTCACAGTTAAGCGTACCTGCATTAAGATGACTACTCTTACTGCCTATGGTTTTCACACATAAGTTCATTATATATTTTTAGTATAGCTTTAATTTGCCTTTTACTAAAATGGCGTTACTAATTTGAATTTCAGAAGTCATGCAAAAAGATAGACTGAGGGGGAATAAATAATGTGACATCCTGTGTTTAAACTTCATTGGGGAAAAAGACCTCAAAAGGCTAGGAAAAAGGTGTATAATAATTGTATGTTTTCATTAATGTCCAGAAAAAGCAAAAACCTATTACTTGTAATTGTTGGAAGCTAAAATAAAACTAGTGACAAAGCTTTCTGATGCCAGTTGATCATGTTGTCAAAGTTGCTAACATTTCTAAGTAGTTTCAGATGAGTCCTCAAATCTTAAACAGTGTGTTGCATAACTAATAAACATAATACAAGTTGTTCTCATTTATTAAAAATTTTTTACTTGCTTAAATCAGAATGGCAAATCAGAGTGCAGTGGAGGCCTATAGAACAAGAATTGTGTTTTCTCTGGTTTTGTAATTTGTCTGACCTTTCCAAGAAACAAGGTCTATGTGTGCTTTGTAATCAGTTAGAAACGTATCAATCAAATAGATGATCCTAGCCTGCATGCATCATTACTCATTCGTCTACTACATCCTCAGCTGTGATGAAATAAGGTGTCAGAAATCTTTGAGACTGTAAATTGGACATCTTTTCAATGAGTCTTGTTATCTTTTGAAAGAAGTAGAAAATCACTAATGGACAGAATGGTCTAGTTTCAAATGAAATATCAGAAGCAGATGGTTTGGGTTTTTTTCTTTGCTTTTTTTTTTTCACATCCTATATGAAGAGAGATACACATTCTCTCCCCCACCCCCCCCCAAAAAAAAAAAAAAAAAAAAGTTACAGGAGATCTTATAGGAAAAAAACTTTGAATAAACAGCAACTGTATTATACTGAACCACAACAAACAAAAGATTTTAAATAAGAACTACTTAGAGTTGCAAATACGAATATGTAATAATACTTTAACTCCAATTTAGACATTTGTTTAATGCTATAGCTGGAAATATGTTGTAGTTAGGTCTCCCACAGCTTTATCCCTTGCAGTCATTGCTGGCTTGCTTTATTAGCACTTTCCACTAATGCGTCATCTTATGGTGGTTCTTAAATTAATCTATTTCAAAGGATAATAACTGAAAATATTTTCATATGAATGCTGTTGAATTAATCTTTGTTTTTAACTTCTTTAGTGGGACCAAAGAATGTCCTATAGAGAGTCTGATGCTATGAAGAATTTTGCCTTTTAAAGTATGAATTACTCAGCTATGCTCTGCCCAACTATGGAAAGAACAATAAAACTTCACTAGTCATTTTTAGGTTCTTTTGTTTAAAAATGCTGGACCAGCTTAAAGCTTCTAAGGTTAGGGAGAGGTGCTTAGACACACTTGAAGATTTGAAAAGCTCTGGTATCTTGGCATTTTCTAATACCTAAATGATTGCTATTGACCTCGTATAAAATAAGTTGTTTCCCTTCAGGTGGGCATCTGTCACACCTTACTGTCATTCTTCACATTTCTGTCTCTATGACCTCTGCCGTACATGAATGTAAATAAACATGACATTCAGCATATGAAATACAAAGCACTCAAAAGTAAATTTCCAAAACAATTTTTTAGAACAGAACTGGATTTTTTTACATTTGTTTGAGAAACTTAATTTGATATTCACAGGTTTCCCTGTGTAGTACAGTCTGATTTGGGGAATAAACTTCTTCCATAGGGGTACTTTCTGTAACTGCATCCTTTATTAATTTTTTTTTGGAAGTAAAGCTATATTCTTCAGCTTTAACCAAAGAGCAAAACATGTGTCATATTTATGTTACATTATTATCTTGCTATTAATATATGTTAGTATATATAGTATTACACTTTCACACAAAATGTATTTTGAGAAACGAAATTGCTGTTTGGCCTCGGAGTGGTCCATCTAATTTCATATCCTTCCTCTGACAGCTAGTGTTACTTCTGCATTCTCTGATGGAAGACCTAGCACAGCCCTCATAACGGATGATCATACAGTAGCATACCTGGGGGGAGTGCTTTCCTAACCCCCAGGTAGCTAGTGCTTGACTTATGTGATGAAGCTTATTATATGTCACTTTATTGCCTATTTAATGTAACTGGCTGTTGTTTCCATAGACCATCTAATACAGTCTCAAATCTATTAAGTGTTTTTGCAGGATGGAGGGAAGAAAGACAAGATAGGGTTTTTCTTTTTTTTTTTATGTATTATAGTCAATCCCACAAATATCACATATAATGCAATAAAAGATCATATTTGTTACCTTTTGATTCACGTAGGTTTTCCCTTTATCTTGTGACATGAGAGATGACTGGAATTGTCGTTACTCAGAACTTTCTATTCCTCTGGTTTGACCCCTGAATACGAACATTTTTAATCTTTTAAACTTTATCAGAAAGCATTCTATGTCTTTAATTTCCTTTCTTAGAACACTTACTGGTTTTTCTTCTGTATGTGCTTTGACACAAAATGACCAGAATATATTTGCAATATCGCAAAGTAGTGATGGATGTCCTGTTCCCTTTGAGGGGTCATTTGTCCAGCCCCCCCCAATCTCTCTCTCTCCCTCTCCCCCCCCCCCCTTCTGTGCTGCCCCCCTCCCCCATATATGTTTTTTACAAATTTGTATGATGAAACATAAATAGTTGGAATGAAGATAGAAATCTTCTCTAGGCAATTAGAAAAAAAAAAATTGTAACCATGCTTACTCCCCACCTTCTGTCTTCCTGTGTTTTTCCTTTTGATACTAGATCTGGGATTATTCTTTTTTAAAATTAATGGTTGAATGTATTTACTATTATCTGCTTAGTACTTGGGCATTCACTGAAACTGAAGAATTTATTTTTTTATGACTTCCTATAAAATACAACTTAATGTGGGAAGGGAAGTAGTCTTAGGTGCCTGGTGAAAATTTATATATAGACTGTCTACCTAGCATACTGGAATATTAGTTAAAAGTTGTATTAGCTTAGCATGATCATATAAGGATTAGAAGTTTTGCCAAAATACTGAAATCTGAGAACCCAGTTGCAGTAAAAGAAAATAAAATACTGAAGTTATATTTCTTTATTGTTTTTTTACACATTTTGCTATGTTGGTGTCCTTTTACTGAACTCTGTGAAATGTACAAATAAAATTTTGATGAAATATGATAAAGCTGTTCCTCTATAAACTATGTATAGTGCATATGTATCATGAGAACCTTTCACAGATCCTGGGAGTAGCACACTTGCCTAGTACCCCAGTGACTTGACCAGGCAAAACCAGCAGGGCTTTACAGGATGTGAGTTTCCTTGGAAGAAGTTTAAAAAAAAAAGCGTAGCTGAAGGTTTAGCTAATGGTAACATGCGTCTTCAGGGAATTGGATTACAAAAGCCACAGAGCATAATCAGTGGTGCTACCTTCAGTCTTGAATTTACAACGTTGCCGCCTCACCTAGTTCATGCTAAGGCTCTGAGAGATTTTTTTTTTTTTACACCTCATCACTTCTTTGAAGACTTGATCTGAATAAAAAATAATTCTCTTCCTTCTGTTAATTTAACAACCCATTTCACAACCCTTTGGATGACTTTAACAGTGGAATGGTCTGCTTTGTAGAGCATTGTATGCAACTCTTGTGCTGATAAAGGTACTTTTTTTTTTAATGACTTGTGTGTGTTTCGTAAAATATGCTTTATTTTAAAATTAGGGCTTCCTGTTGCAGCTGTTCCAGGAGCTCTGAGTCCTTTGGCTATTCCAAATGCTGCTGCTGCAGCTGCAGCTGCTGCTGCTGGCCGTGTGGGAATGCCTGGAGTTTCAGCTGGTGGCAATACAGTCCTCCTGGTTAGCAATTTAAATGAAGAGGTCAGTGAAACAATTGTAATTGGGGTGGTTTTTTTCCTCTTTAGTCACACTTCATTTGTCAGTATTTTATAATTTCTTTGCATTTGGCCTCTTACATTTGGATTTTAAGCTCAACGTATTTTTGCTGTATTTTAATAATCCCCCAAAGTTAATTTTAAAGCCATTATTGTTAAATGCTTTTGTTTTCCCAGGTAGCTAACAACTTAAAATGTCCTTTGATAGTCAGCTACCTATTTTTTGTAAGAAAAATGTGGTAACTACTGCATGTTTGACATTTGAATTGAAAACTTTATTTTTACAAAATAGCAACTATGCTTTCTTTTGCAATTATAATCACGTAAACTAGAATTTCTGTTTTGTTTCTTCTAATTGTTTGCTGTTTCATTTCATGCTTGTATCTCACATTTTAAGGTCTTAATTTATGTGAACTACTCTAACACATTTTTCTTTGAAGGTTCTCCCAAAGATCTTGATGAGGCACTCTTCCAGTCTCTCTTAGTAATTTTTTTCTTTGCAGTTACTCATTTGTCTTTAAAAAATAATAATAAAAAAGGTGGCAAAAGCATTTTCACCTTAACTGTATCTTTCTTGCTAACTCTGAAATCTAAAAGGGTCTATTTAGTTTTACATTTTTACTGTCCTTTACATTTATTTTGATGGCTGTGAAAGCTGGTATGAAATGTGGGAAGTTTGTATCAGTCTAGCTGTTCCATTTTTAACTGGCCTCTGTCACTGTAAATCATTAAGCTTTTTTTGTCATCTGGTACTATTTTGTCATCCACGGTCTTGCATGTTAAAATGTTTTAGATCAGAGTGCCATTTTGAAAGATTTTTTTGCCTGCATTTCATAACCAGCCATGCTTACGCAGTTAAAGGTCAAAGTTTAAAATTTCTATTGCATGCTTTTTTAATTTATTTTCATGTTGAGATGAAATGCTGTAGTTTACTCTTGATATGAATGTACTTTACCCATATTTGTCTTGGGTGACTACATTTTACTCAGTTTTTCTTGTACAGTACATAAACCAACCATTTTCTGACCAAATTCCTGCATTTCCTATGTACTGACCTATATTTTATTTTTTTTTGTTCCCCACTTCCTTATTTTTTTTTCTTCTGCATTGCTGTATTCCCTTCCCCATTTCATCCTTTTCCCTTTGTGTTCAACTTCCCTTTCCTTGTCTTTACCCAAATTCCCATGCCCTTCCCTGTCTTACCCTTCTCCTCGTCTTTGTGTTCCCTGTCTTCATTCCCTATGTTCATGCTTCTGTGCTTGAACAAAATGTTCCTCGGACCAACTTGCCCCAATTAACCGCCTTGAAACCATGATCCATGACCACCTCACCATTCTGCGGGAACCACCCTTCGTTATGGATGATCTGTTCATCTCCGCTCTTCCTCGACTCTTCTCTCTTCTTGTCTTACGCTGCTTGCTCTTCTCTCCTTCTAAAGATGGTTACGCCCCAAAGTCTGTTTACCCTCTTCGGTATGTTATTGTTAGCACTATACTTTTATTATTGATTTGATTTTGGTTTTTTTTGGTTGTTTTTTTTTTTTGTTTCACCTTAATTCTTATTTGTAGCTAGCACTTCAGCTTAAAGTTGAATAGTAAATCTTTTGCTATTTTTCTTTTGCTGTTTAAAACTCTCCATAGACACAGATTTTCTTTTAATGCATGTTAATATATTTTGCATGGTCTTTAATTTAATATTCATTCACATAGCTTTGAGGGTTTATCAGAAATTATTCTTTTCAAAATTCACTATTCAAAATCTTTATCTCCTTTATTCATTTGTGAGAATGTTGAGTTTGAGTGAGTGATCTTGTTGCCGTCTGAATGTTCCATTGATATGTCAAAATATATTACTTAGGTGACTGGCTTTAAAATGAACTTTTTCTTTTGGGTTACTTTGACTTTGAAAAGGTGTTTATGGCGATGTGCAGCGTGTGAAGATTTTATACAATAAGAAAGACAGTGCTCTTATACAGATGGCTGATGGAAACCAGTCACAGCTGGGTAAGATTACTTTTCTGTTTGTATTCCCATTAGTCTAAGTACTTGAAATTATGCTGTGTAAAATCAGGTGAACTAAGCATGTTTACATTTGTCAGTTTGTCTTGTATCCTGATTACCCTCAAGATCCAAAATCTTACTGCATGCACTTGTATTCCGGAAGGTCTGCACAGTATCCTAAATGAATTCAACAGCTGAATCACATGTGATGGTCTTTAAATACTCATGCAGATTCTGCAGACCTAGTTCTTGATTCCAGTCTTTTAGCACGTTGACCCTTTGATTTGCTTGGGTGTTTTTCTTGTTCACTTGTGTGATGTATCAAAGCTATTGAAAATTAACACTGAATTGAGTAAACTTCCTGTCTTTTTCAGCCATGAGCCATCTTAATGGGCAAAAAATGTATGGAAAGATTATTCGGGTTACCCTTTCTAAACATCAGACAGTACAACTACCTCGAGAGGGACTTGACGACCAAGGGCTGACTAAGGATTTTGGCAACTCACCTCTGCATCGCTTCAAGAAACCTGGTTCAAAAAACTTTCAAAATATATTCCCTCCTTCTGCAACACTTCATCTATCCAATATTCCGTAAGTGTTGGCTGTCAGTAAGCCAGTAATATTAACGTGAGTCACAACACTGAATTGACTAATAATTTCTTGCTTATGCTTATTTTCTTTCTGTCTGTAGACCATCAGTAGCAGAAGAGGATCTACGCACATTGTTTGCTAACACCGGAGGCACTGTGAAAGCATTTAAATTTTTTCAGTAAGTATCTTTTCTGTACATAGCTCTAACAAAAGACTGCCTAAGTGCACTTTTGCAGCATGGCTTAAGGAAAAGTGCATAGAGGATTAAAAACATTAGGAGCAACCCCTGTAGTGTTCGAGTTCCTAATGCCATTATTTTGTTTCAGAAGAGATCACAAGATGGCACTTCTTCAGATGTCAACAGTAGAAGAAGCTATTCAGGCTTTGATTGATCTTCACAATTACAATCTGGGAGAAAATCATCATCTGAGAGTTTCTTTCTCCAAGTCAACTATTTAAAAAGGCAGATTGAAAATGAGGGTGTATTGCATTGTTTGGTGTTGTCACCTATTGACTGTTCAGGAAAGTGGGGACCAGAGTTTGTCTTCTGTTGTCTTTTTTTTTTTTTTTTTTTTTTTTTCCATGCTGTTATCATTCCTTGGTTGTTTTAAAAAATAAAAAAAATAAAAAAAATAAAAAAAATAAAAAAAATAAAAAAGCAGTGATACTAACTGCAGTTGTTCAACTGTTGTTTGGATAAACCATCATTTTGTTTAAAAGACTTAAAGTTAATACCACAGATTTTCAACTTAGTTGACGTACGTGCCTTAAAAAGGAAAACTAGTACTGCTGGAATTGCATAACTAGTAAAAAGCAAATTTGGTTGTCTGGGGCACATTGTTACATGATAATTTAAATATGTTTAGGCAGGGGTGTGTAAAAAGGTTAAGCTTTTGTTTCTCCTGCTTGATAGATTTCTTTATCTTCTGGCTTTTCACTTTTCTTTTTAATTGGATAAGATGCATTATGCTGAAAGAGTAAAATGACATTATTTGATTTCTGTTACTTTTTGCTTTGTGCTCTTGTTTTTTCAAAAGGCCTTTCGTATTTCATGCTTCTGGTCTAGATTCAGTTATGAATGTAGGCATTAGTTAAAATTAACAAGGTACAGAATATTAATTTCTTAAAGGACAAAAAGTGACTTCTGTGACTTTGAGCCCTACGTGAAAAGCATTGTGGAATCTTAACCTTTTTGTACACACTCTTGTGGGATGTATCATATAAATGTCAGCACTAAGTAATGTCTTGTTTGTGGCTGAATATTTTTCGTAGATGTTTGGAGTTGACATGACTTATGTGCATTTCAATATATATTGCCATCTTTAGTTTGTAATTAAGATATGGAATATGGTTGTGGATTTCTGAGCATGTACAGACTGGTCAAGCTAGTTCAGGAAATGGTGCATGTATTTTTCAATGATGAGGAAAGTTTGCTGCAAATGCTTGCAGGAAATCTTGTGGCAGTTTTCTAAAACTGACAACCAGGTGGGACCAAAGTTTATGTGCCTTTAGTCTTAATTTACCTTGCATTGTAATATTCAGTTTTAATAAATCTCTTCAAAATATTTTGTATTTAGAAATTGATCTGACTTTACTATAAACATGGCTCAGAATCTACAGATCCAGTTAATTTGAAAGCAGTTCTCTCAGTCTGAACTGTTACCTTGATTCTGTTTAAATGACCAATACTTTTTGAAATTGATATACTTAGTTTCAGGATTCATAGATTCTGTTATCTATGTAGAAAAAAAAAAAGGTCATGTATATTTTCTATTAGTTGAGTTTTTACATCTTTAGAATTGTAAAATTCAGTATAGTTTGAAAGTGGCACAATTAAAAATTAATTTTCTAACAAAGTTGGGAGGTTTGACGGTTGTTTAATTTCATTTTGTGTGTACTCTGCTTACCTCTGTAGCATGCTCAATAAACACTTCTGTAGCTCTGTATTCACCTTTTCTGTCTTTCTCTGCTGCTTTCTATCTCTCCTTTTCTTTGTTTTTCACTTCTACTGTGCTTCTGAATTCATGTTTATTCTCTGCCAGGGTGGGAAAAGCATAATATTAAAAAATACAATTTATGGCTTTTTACCATAAATCTGATGCTGTGAAAAATACCAGCTCTTTATTTTCAGAAAGATAGTGACCCCTTTGCAGGCATATGTGCATATTAAACATTTCCCACCCTGTTATAACTTACTGCTTTAAAGACATAACTTTTATTGTAGTTCGTTAGCTCTCTCTTTCTATCTTTTTAGTTTTTTAAGCAGATTTATGCACTAATAGATCTCTCAGGTTTGCCATGCTCTCTTGCTGCAGTTTCATCTCTCATTTTTTTTGTGTCTGCTAAAGATTTTCTACTAATTGTACAGTATACTCATGGGTTGAAGTAACAAAGTCTTTAACATTAGATTAGCGGACCGTACATATTCCAGACCAGGATGTTTTACCTTTTCAGAGACATGGGTTCAAATGAATGTAGAAACAGTTTGGGCACTTTAATAGTGTTTCTTCATATTACTTTGAACTGATTGTTCTGAGGGTTTTTTCACCTCAATTAGAAATAGGATTAAAACTTTTACACAGTACCCTTTTAAGAGTAACTGTATGATCCTGAAGCATTACATTGGTAAAAGCTGTCAGTGTTCAATTCAGAGCATTTTTCTGTCACTTCTCCAGTACAACTACTGTAGATTTATTGATGTCAGATTACTTTGTGACCTGATGTCTGTTCTTTGGGTCAGGTTTCAAATCAATAAATAGCTATCAGCTTTTTAAAGGTCATGATATAACATAGGGGGCTTTCATTAGTCTTCACTATATTAAATAAAATGCATTAGGTTCTTGTTTTATCAGAAATACACCCAAGATATGACTTAAGTTATACTCCAGGTATCACAGTGATCACCCAGTCTGAAATGCTAGTAGAATCAGATTCATCCATACATGAAATCTGTGAATCAACATTTTTTTACCGCTTGGGCACCCAAACACATTGATGTGACTATCTCCCAATTGACTTGAACAGTAGTTAAGGGTCTGACGGAGCTGATCTTATAAATTTTTCATCTATATAGTATGATGTCGCATATTTTCCAAAGTAAAAATGTATCAGGTTTCCTTTTGCATATTAGAATGTGCTTGCTCATTTCAAATAGAAATGCAAATTGAAATTTACCATTCCATGGGTTCAGCCTGTGCCAAACTATTTCTACTCTAAAACATCTGTATCAAATAGCATACAGTGATTGCCATATGTATAATTTTGAAATAACTTTAAACATCTGCAGTGCTTGAGTGTTTACAAATACAGGGGTTTTGTAAAACTGTAACTTACTCATCTCTTGCCAGGCTTATTTCCTTAAGAAGAAGTTTCTATACTTCTTTTCTTGTTTTGAAAAGTTCTGTGGCAAAAACCTCAAGGGAAAGAATATATATTGAATCTGATTTGTTATAAATTCAGTAACTTTTATTATGAGGTTATATTTGTATCAGCCAAAATTAAAAGTAATGATAGTCATAATTGTCATGGAAACGTTTTTTATTAAGTCAGTGAAGAAAATCACTGTTCAGTTATTGATACTTAGTCTTTAAAGTGGTATCTCTTCAGAAAATACAGGTTTCATGTCCTAACTGCTAGAACTTTCAAAAACTTGTTTTTCTTGAGATGGTACTGCATTTTGTATAGTAATTTGTACATTTTTGTTGTTACAAAATGTAAATAAGTTTCTGTTGTATTTTTAGCTCTTTAGAATGTGAAAATTCAAAGCATTATTTTTATTAAAATTTTACTAAAAATAAGGTTTATGAATAACTTCTTACACTCCATGAAATGTGAGTTTTCAGATGACATTAGTAGAACTTTACCATAGGCATGTTGATACTCCAAACTCAGTTTCAGGTTTTAAAATAATTATAGTATTTTGACAGAAGGTGGTTGGTGATTTTTTTTTTTTCTTTAATGGAGCAATGAAATTGGTTGGAGAAGTCCAGAAATGATTCTTTGATCACGTAATGCCCACTGGCAAATACAATATGTAAATGAAGTAAAACAACACCTGATAGCATTCTGACTAAAAATTGTGGCAAAATTTTAGAGGTAAGTGAATGCACTTGGAAGTATTTTGGTATATTGTGGTTTAATATGTTATTACAAGGCACCTTTGCCATGCAGGAAAAATAGCTCATATGACTATTTTTAGATTGCCATTTTTAATGTTTTACATCAATTTTCAGTTCTATAAACCATCATACAAAAAAGTCCCTTTTGATTCATTGTAAGTTTTCTTATGTTTGTTTTAGTATGTTACAGCATGAAAGCACCAGTCGGACATTTATCTGCAGTATTTAAGGCACTGCAATTGCATAACCTAGTTTACTCCAGATAATTTCTCTAACTTGATGCTTAGATAAGTAGTTCTGTAGCAAAACTAAAAAGATAAGAATTATGTCTTTCTCTGCAAACAGGTATATAAATCCACTGGTCCATCTCAAGAAATGGTTTTCCCCATATTAAATGTTTTACAGTGAGCAAGGCTTCTTAAAAAGATTTGATTGTGTTAGGTAGGGATGAGGCAGAAGTCTGTATCTGTTAGACCTTAGTCCATTCCAGAGACTGGGACAACCTCAAGTTCAGTGTTTTGCTGAGGTGAACAAATCTTTTAAATAATTTGGCAAAATGTTGCATATCCTGTAATCCTGATCTGTAGAAAGAGCTATATAAATTGTGAATGTGGTCAAGACTGTATTTGAAGATAGGGTTTTGGTCATGCAACATCTGCAATATTTTTTACCTTCCTGCTCTCTTGGGGAGCAGCTGTGGCCTGCTAGCGCAGTTTTCATCCACACAGAGGATAAGGACAGAGACTGATTTTTCTGAAACAGTGAGATTTGGCATGCTATTTTCTACTTAATAGGCCTTGGTAAAGTTAATCCATGGACTGCAGTAATCTAACTGTATAGAATGATAGTCTAGTATATATTATTCTGTTAGTCCACAGTTAGCTTGCTAGAACCAGTGACGAGGTTCCTACCTTGCTGAGGAATTATATGCCACTATAATGAAGCTTTAGAGAGTTTCTTTAACTTGTGGTTGGTTGGTTTTTTTCTCTTTTTTTTCTCTTTTAATGTAATATTTTATTTAGAATTACCTAATCTGAGTTTCTAGAGCTTTGAAAATACCTGCAGTGCATCTACACGTGCGCGTGTGTATTTGGTCTCTTCAGGATGTTAACAAAAGGAGATCGGTGAGTTCCTACTTCACCTTAAAAAAAAAAAAAAAAAAAAAAAAGTCAGTTTTACTGCATGATAAACCTTGGCTGTAATTTTCTGAGTTTACTGAACTTGCCCCTGATCAACAAACTGAATTTGGAAGAGGATTATGTTGCTTTGGTTTTCCCCCTTCAAAGTCTACAGCATGTAATGTTTAAAATCTGTGTTCTTTCTTGATTAGTTGTGCACACAGGCAGCAAAGGAAAAGCAAAGAACTTTTCATCCTTGGGAAAATGCGAATTAAATGCAGATTGGCTTAAATATCTCAAAAAAAAAAAAAGGAAGCTCAAAATAGCACTCCTATTATTGAGGAGTTCTGCATGTTTTATGAGTTTTAGCCCAGTTTCATAAGGAAATGAGACATGCATAATTACACTGTCTCCATGTGAATGTCCTGTTCCCTGGATAACCTCTGTCTCCTCCCTGTCACTCCTGCACCCGTTGGCTGATTTCCTGTCAGAGGGGATGGAGGTCTCGCATACTAAAGTGTTACTATTTCTGTGCTCATGATTAGTTGGCTTGCTAGGTCAAAGTCCTTTTGGTGCTATGGGAGAGGGAAGAAAAAAAATCTGCTGCCTTCTCTTTTGTTTTGGCAGGAATTATCAAATGGGCATGCATAGTTCTCTCTTAACAGGCGGCAGCTTATGAGGTAGCAAATGTGATGGGGCCTGGGGATACTGGGTGGTGTATGTGAGAAATTCGAGGGAAGGAGTGTTTTGCAGCAGGAGCAGTATTGGACAGAGGAGCCTCAAGGGAGTTTCTCAGTAGGTTTCTTTGTTTTCATGCATAAATAGCCCTTAAAAATTGTTGATAAGGGGAGAGTTACTGGTTGAATTATTTTGGGGGGGTATTTTACAAATAAGTCTGGTCAAAATCAGTACAGTTTGTGAGGTAAATGTGATATATTTTCATTTCCACTCAACAGGTGCAGAGGTGTCAGAGTTTAGCAATTGCATGCAGACTGCTGTGGAAGCTGGTTTTCCCAGGATGAGTACTGATCACCCCTGGAAGCCAGCGAGACTGAAAGCCTGAAGCCTCTAGCCCTAGGATAGGCTACATGTCAGGGTAGTTTAGGATGATTGACACTGATGGCTTGCCAAAGAGCTAGATAAAGTGAGCTAGAGGGATCTAGTAAAGATTTGTTAGAGGAGTCATCAGAAGTGACACGTGTTGGAACTGGCATCTTTTGATGAAAAAATATCTACAGTAAAGTTTCTGACCATCTGTATTCCATGGAAGAGTGCTCCAGTATCCTTTGGGCTGACCCCATTAGTTCCCTAATGCCCTGGGCTTACTTCTTGCAGCATCAGCATCCGTTGAAGATTTCAGTTCTGCGGCCAAAATTGTGCTGGACTAGTCTGTTCTTTTCTGAAGCGAGAGAGGTTTCTTGGCAGCTGCACCTGACAAGAACCAGTGATTTGCTGCATGTGGTGGGACACCCCCCTTGCTGCTGCTTTAAAGCATTGACAATCCTCAGCTAGTAAATAGCCACAGTGCTGTGCCAACAAAATACTCTCTTCAGTATGCTCTGCTTTGTTGTCTGAACACTAACCTTCAGGTATTGACTTCAAGGTAATTTGGGTACATTTTTTGTGAACAAGGGTTGTGGCTCAAAGTGTGTGTGGGGTTTTTTGTTTGGGTTTTTTTTTCCCCTTCTCTTTTTAGAGAGATATTTTCCTGTTGATGTTTATAGAAAATAACCCAGAGGTCACCTTAATTTCACAGTTCTCAAGCAAATTCTGGTAAACCTTAACCAGTTTGGTCAGAGGTGTGTCCAGCCTCTTCTTTAAACTCTGAAGACAGAACTTGCACAACCTCTATAGTCACTCTGTGTCACTGCTTTGCTATGCTTGCTGTTAGACCTTAGGGGAAAAAAAAAATTCTTGACCTAAATCTCTTGCTGTGATTTGTCCAGTTTGGTTTTTAGAAAGTGGTTATTTTCAGATTCCTCTGTTACATGTAGCTAAATCTCATCATCTTTGGAGTGTTGTTACTAGACTATATGGTTAATTGTAGATGACCTTTTTCTCACAGGTGGCTCTTCACTCACGATAGTCCTTAAAAATGAAGGCGTTTGTGGTGCCATCTTGTTACACAGAGTTGGGTGTACTTTGAATGAGTTGCTCTTCTGATTACAAAAGGAGAATGAGAATGGTAACACCAAGCGCTTCTGCATTGCTGTGGATGAACTCTAAATAGCTTTTTTCCTTCAGGCGATATATCTTGTTTGAGTAGGTCTGCAGCACATCTTAGTCCATGAAGGGATATGTTCTCAGCTGTGGCAATGGAAGAATTACTAGATCGCCACCCATTATCACTAGCAAGTGACTGGAATTACTTGGTAAAATTGAAGTCTATAGAATACAAA
Organism: Astur gentilis; assembly: GCF_929443795.1. Taxonomy (NCBI): domain Eukaryota; kingdom Metazoa; phylum Chordata; class Aves; order Accipitriformes; family Accipitridae; genus Astur; species Astur gentilis. The sequence goes on from NC_064887.1 coordinate 20,899,387, forward strand.
TATTCTTACTAACAGATCAATATTGACATTTATTTGCAGTTTTCTTAGGGATACCTGGAAGTGGTAATACTTCCCCTTTCAAAGAAAACGTGTTAAAGTATCGGAACTTTTTTTCACAGGAATGTAGACTGTTGGTTGGTATAGGCTATGTTCTATAAGCTTTACATAGGTCTTCTGAATAGGTTGTCCCAAGGAAGGGGATTCCACATTTCATTTCTGATTCCAGCTTTTGCAAGTTTTGAGCCAGTTGAAAACCTGTGGTTTTGCTGAGGTGAAAGAATACACCCCTTAACGTCCTTCCTTTTTAAGTCCACAGCAGCTTCCTCATTTTCTAAAGAAGGGAGGTCTGTAAATCAGAGCTTTTTTCAAGGCAATTTGGAACAACATACACGACATATTCCTCCATAGCTAAAGAAAGGTACAGAGTTTCCTCCTGTTGGGAGTAGCTATACAACTGCGTCATACACATAGAACTGCTTGGTAAGCTTCCTGACAGATTTATGGGAAAGTAAATATATTGTGCTTGGGGTGTGTGCACAGTATTATAAAGCCTAAACTTTCCTCAGTGAGACATTACACTTGAAGCAAAACCTGATTACCTACTATAGCTACTAGGTTTCTAGGGATCCAAAACTTGCAGATTCAGTGGCTTCTAGTACTCTTCTCCAGCATTTTTGAGATCCTTATGTGACCATAGTAAGTTGCATCCATGATTGCATAACTTTTAGGGTATATGCTGTAGAGTGAAGTTAGGGCTGTATACACTTCGGGTTCTTGGATTAAGATACTGAGTAGCCCTAGAAAAATCTGGGAGGCTTCCAGTCTGTTTTGAGGCAGTTCCCTCATTAGAAATCATTGGATCTTGTTAGTCAAATTAATTTCAGCTTCACTTCATATTTAGTACCTGCTAGAATCCTGAGTAACCAAAATCCTTGTTATACTAAGACAGAGGCTCTTCAAATGCTTCACATGTTTTGAAGTGTTTTAGGAACTTAATGTTATGCTCTGAATCATTCTTTTATAATAAAAAAAAAAAATCCCCCACTTTTTAATTTTTTTCACTACATCTGTCAGTAAATGTTACCTACGCTTATAGTACTAGAACTCAATAAAAGTCAATGTAGAACTCGGTGAACTTGCAGTGGGATTAGTGCTTGGAACAATAGGCATTAATTTTCTGTGCTGGAAAAGCTGAATCTAGACTTCTGCCATTTAGGAGATTGTATCCAAGCAACTGCTACTGAATGCCGAGATGTTATCTTTTGCAGATTTCTGCTCTGCCCTACCAAAACCACATTTATAGGGAGAAGAAAAAGTTCATCCGGATGTAGTGACTGAGTATGCAAGGGAAAAGGAACTGAGAGAAAATGAGGTAAATATTGAATTGCTATACAAGAACTTCAGCTCTCTAGAGATCAGACAGTAGCTGAGAGCTTCCTCTGCACATATCGGGCAAAAGGGGACTACCTGCTAGAGCCGTACACTTTCTCAGCCAGTTTCAGCCTATGTCCGTGCACCGCTTTTTATAAGAATTGTTTTTCTTGCTTTTTCAATTTCAAATTAATTTGCAGTTTTTTAAAATGCAGTGTTTTAAGTTTTTTACATTTGACAAGCAGCGTGTGAAGGTGAGCTGTGTATCATTGTAAGGCCAGGTGTGATTCACTTAAAAATGGAAGTAATCTAAAACACTTTGAATTTAGCTGAGACTTGGCAGACTGTAGATTTTATTAAAATCTTTTATGGGTTAATAATTGTCAAAAATACAGCTCTGATCTTTGGGCTGCCATGATCTATAGTACAAAATCTCAACGTATTTCTGTAAATCTGTTGAGTATTTGTACCTCAAGTTGCGTTTCTCTGTCAGGTAACAGCATGCCTCTTTATTACCATTCTATTGTTCAGAGACGGTAACAACTCCTTCCGCTGATAAAGAGCTGATGTTTTAAACTGCTTGATTTATACGAATTATCAGCTTTGTTACTGACTTCTTATTCTTCTCCTGTATCTGGCAATTTTAGAAGCATCAAAATGTCTTACACTTGTTAACGTTTAATCTTCTTCTTTTGCAGTCATTTCAAGCAGTAAGAAAGATGTAACAGCTACAAGATTCAAGTATCTTGGATGTCAGCTTTGTTCCAAATTTAATTTTTGCTGCTTGCACTTAGAAGATAATCCCCAGCATTGCCTCACTGCTAGATTAATTTCTTTGTACTGGACACATAATAATCAAACTTATTTTATTATCATTGAAAATAAGTTGTTGCCAAAATCTCCAAGAAATGTGTAATATTCCTCATAATTCCAGTACATAAGTAGTTTAACATTAGTGAGGAAGACTTGCAGTTTTACATCCACATTCTGAGTATTTAGAAGCTGGTGTTAGGTTATCAGTAACTAAAACATTTGTGTCTCCTCCTGCATGTATGCAGTATGATCTCTAGGAAGACTAATCTGGTGAAGCAGTAATTGTCTTCTCCATTAGTTATCCACATGAAGCTGACAAAGACTGCTATCACCTGAAACTTCTTAACATTATTTTCATAAATGCTGATTCAGTGATGCTGAAAAATGGCTAGTTTGTGCATCTTGTACTAGTGAAACTGCAGGGTTTATAGGAACTGGAAGGGATGAGTAATATACTTAATGCTTGTAAAATTGTAATTTTTAATTACTGGATTTTTAAAGTCTCTAACACATACAACTGCCTGATTCCTTGAACAATACTCAATTTTATATGAAAGATTTAGCTACACACAATAAACATACCACTTTCAATATGCTGATACTAACAACGTAACCTATTTCTGTCTCCTGTCCCTTCGTTAATGGGGCTGTCAAGGACGGGAAGGTCTTCCAAACCCTCCTCTTGCACTGCAAGAAGTAGCCAGGAATCATTCAGGAGGTGCTTTTGCTTTACAGTTGGGCTGCTCTTATGGGATGCTGCTGTTGAAGGGATTAGTCCTGCTCTTCCTGTTCTTGGATAAGGGATCTTCTGCCAGCTCTGATGCCTGCCTTGTTCTTGCCCTTCACCTGGATGATTCAACTTTATAAATTGACAGCCTTCCTGCCAAAACTTCTCCCTTCTCTTCTCCCTCTCCCCCTCTTGGTATTAGTTTGTGCCCTTCAGTGGACTTGAACCTGGTCACTGAATGGTTGGAGAAAAGCCAAAGTAGATGGAGCGTACTCCTGGGAGGAGGAAGACAATACTGCCTGCTTTGACAGAAGTCAAATATCAGCTAAAATGTAATAAAATCTCAGCTTTAGAAGACTTTATGCTGATATAATTGTTCCAGACCTAAAGGCTGAACTGGTGTGTATTTTAGGTATAGGTGTAAATACTGAGTATACACTGTGGTGTTTGTTGACCTAAGTGCCCATATGAACCTCTTTAGTTTCTAGACACTAATAATTACTAAAATATTGTATATTATACAGAGATATAATATAAATTAACATCATAAACCCATCAATTTACCACAGCATCTTATGAAATGGTTTGCCACATGCTGCCAAAATAGTGGATTACATCAGCTTCACGGACTATGCTGTTTTGTAAAGTTATTTAAATTCTTAATGTGTTTTTTTTTCAGTGAGGTTAGGAAAAAATATTTGTAATTATGGATTAATGACAGTCTTCTCTGGGCTGCTGATTGTTCTGCATGTGGGTGGCTTGGGGGGGGATGGGGGGGGGTGTAATCTCCCTCCCCTTCAGCCTGTCTTACTATGCTGTTGTGTTTCTGCCATTGCTGCTCTAGGTCCAAGCCGGATTCTCCAGGCACAACTTGAATTTTAAAGTCTCTGGTTGTCATCTCAGTGGGATTTTCCTGTTCTTCTGTTTCCAGAAATACGTTTTTTGAAACAATGTTCCTTGTTAATCATGACAAGAATTATGTTTGCTTTTACCCAATCGAGTAGGGCTGATATTTAAACCTTAAGTTTCTTGAAGCAAAGGCTCTCTTTTACTTTGAGGTGTCAGTCATGTTGTGAAGGCCATAATAATTCTCAAAGAAACATTTCTGATTTTTGCCCCTCACTGTAGTGTAGGAGGAGAAAGGCAAAAAAAACGGTGCTTCATGAGCCAGGCTTTTACTGTTTTATGGTGACAAATAATGGTAATATTTACTACTTACGAGCCATGCACATAAATCTACATATTTATGTAGTAATGAATAAAGCAAAATATTGTGGCATTTCTAGTTAGAACATAATTGCCATGTATATTAACACAGATCTGGATGTCAAAGAAAGTGAGCCAAAAATAAAGCTGTTTTACCAAATTGATTCACTACTATGAGAGTATTTTAAGAAGCTGTAATGAGGGAAGTTCTCAAGGAATAGACTAAAATATTTCTGTTTATAGCTAATGAGAAAGTAAAGGTGATAATCAGTGTCATACTTAGAGCTGATTACAAAGTTAACTGTAGACTGGTTCCTGTACTAAATTTCTGAAGTGTATTAACAGCTCTGTTCTTTAGAGTCAAAGCGGACTGAACATTAAATGAAAAGAAAGAAAAAATTCTGCTAGACTCAGTTCACATCTTGTCTGAAATTCTGTGCTGCTTTCCCCCTTACTTTCTCATCTCCCGTTTTCCCATCTAGCTCAGGCTGGATACACCAAACCTTAAATAAAATGAATGCTTTTCTTGTCTCTAATACACCACCTGCCTGTCATTTGCCTTCCCACCCCCTGCCCCAACTTTAGAGCATTTACACTGTTCACACTCAGCTTGTTTTTGAAAGCCACTCTCCTGATCTGTTCTCCATCCAGCGCTGCTTCCCTGTACCTTATTCCCCTCGTTCTGCTGCCTCCTTGTCCCTTGTGCACCATCTTTCCCCTGTGAATGATCCCCACACTCTTGCTGCAGGCTCCCTGTGCTCACTGGTGAAGGCAAAATAGTCCCGTGGCAACCCTGGCTCCCAAATTCTGTTGTTGCCCATCTGCAGATGTAAGCGCACTGGGAGCTCTTGGGTAAAGCTCCAGAAACTGCTTGTCTTCCCCAGCCAGAACTGACCTGGGGAGGGCTGAGTAGATCTAAACCTGAACCCAGAGCGCGCTACCTTCTGATGTGCCGTCTTCACCCTTCGTGTCCTGTGGATGGAGTACTGGCCCCAGTAGACCCTATCTACAAGTACATCAGAAACTGTGCGATGGGAGACTTGAGCAAGACCTGTTGTCTGTGAGGAACGTCGCAAGATTTAGCAGGGAGGAGTCCAGGTAATGGGGACAGTCTTAATGCTGAAATGGGGACTGGGAATGTTTGGGGTTATGCTTTATATGGATGTATATACAGGATGAAAAGAGACTTTAAATTTTGTTGGATAATGTTACAATGGTGGTAGTAACTCTTCAAAAAACACACTCCAAAGCTTTCCATTTTATTGATGTGCAAAGCCAAATGAGTTTTTTGGGGGTTCTGCCTCTCCCCCCACCTGACTGGGCCTGTTTCTCAGGCAAGGTACCAATTGGATATGACAGAATTGCTGGTTAGTTCAGGGGTTTTAGATCACAAAAATCTACTCATATACTAAAGGAAGGGCTAGCAATGAGAAAGAATCAATTGACGGGAGAGAGGGTGATGGCTGGTGTCAAACAGGGAGGATGTGTGCTGCTCCCATGGTTTTCTGAAAATGGTTTCTTTCAGCATGTTCACTAACGATCTTGAAGGTGAGGTTAATTTGATATTGATCAGATTAACAAATGTAAAAAAGCAATTAATTAAAAATAGTGAGGAGGACAGTAGTTTGTTGTTGAATGAAAGTGAGGGGAGCTTCAACATAAGGAAAACCAAGATGCTACAGAACTGCTAATGCTCCTGATGTTACAGGCTAAGTTGTGACTCCTCATTACTTGCTAGAGAGAACTTCAGATTCCCCCTGGAGGGGTTCTTTGTGCTTCAGCACTTGATGCTGTTTGCCCTGAACTAACTGCTGAAGCTTAGCAGGAAATAAGGTCTTGCCTCCCAGGATTTCTAGTTGGATTGCAGGTACCCAGACTTCCTTTACAGGCTTGTATTTAATTGGGGAAGGGGAACTCTGGAGCTCTCGTGTATCCCACTTGCCACACATGCTTGAGATTCACCTACCTACCAGAAAAGTATTAAAGAGATAGATTGTAGCAAAATGAGGATGACAAAACTGGAAACGTGGAACTCCAGAGGCCACACTGACATGTAACTGGCATCGAGGCTTGCCTGTGATTTTCCCTGAGAGACCTCTGGGTCCTGGAAACCATGGGCTTAGCTCCACAGCAGTTCTTCTTGAGTGCTGTCTTCTAGTCATGGCCTCTTTTGAAACTTTGTTTAGTCCCAGAAGCCAAAAGGATACTTTACACCTGTGTTTTAGGTGAATATACAGATCTCAGTCCTAACATGGCCCAGGAAAGCAGGGAAGATTTTTGAGCTCACCATATCCATGTTATGTTAAAGTACTATAATATTGTGTAATGTTCTAAGTTATTGAAAGAGGCAGAAGGGGGTAAGGATTTAGCAGGTCTGTTTCTGAGCTGTGGCTGCAAACTTGGGGGTCAGACACGTGAGTATCCTTATATTTAATATTAGTGTTAGTCTTTCTCTCTTCTCTCTGGCCTTCCTGGCAAATATTCTGCTTTCTTGCTGAAGATCTGCACGGGGAGGGCAGGATGTGGCACACCTACAGATTCTCATTTCCTTGACTCGTGCAAATCCTGATTCATTCCTAATGAACACATCTCTCCAGAGATGCTGACAAGTTACGAGAGTTGAACCTAGCAGCGTGTGCTCCCAGTGTCCTCCCAGTCTATGACCCTCTTCTAAGATAAACCCTGTAGTCTGTTCTTTAAAGCATACTCTGTTCTGGGGGGTGCTGGGGTTTATGGGATCTTTCACAATCCTAACAGGAGGAAGCTCCAGTTTGCCTTGGGCATTAACAGCTGAGTGAAGTCTTTAGGCAAATGCTTTTTCCTGCTGTTGCTACTTTTTGTGTCCTTCACATATAAGCAAGAAAACATGAGAAAATCAGCAAGTGAACCAAGACCACCAGATTTCATGCAGTGTGTAGAGAGAGAAAATAAAGTACTGTTAACTGCCTGCCTCACTGTCTCCCTCATAGTCCATCCTCATCCCATGACTCCACTGAAAGGCCTTTCACGTTTCCTTATTAGAAATAACATTAGCAGAGAGAAACAAAACCCACGCTCCACTCCATACATTGCAGTTGCGTCATCCTTTCCCAGGTGCCTGTTTTGTTTTTAAGAAAAATGATAATAGAAACACTAGTGAGGGAAGACAAGCACAAGCAATTCCCACTCTTCCCTTTGAAGCGAGCAGTTTAAAAATGGGCTTATTTTGTTAGAATTCAGAGTAAGTGCTTTTCAATAGACGAGATATACTCTTGCTCAGTTCCAATGGACTCCACCAAATCAACCTCCCACTCAATTCAATTAATACCCTCCCCCTGTGTGTGAAGAGCGAGGTTTGGATATAAAAACACTGAATGTAAGATTAAAATGTCTACAGAGATGATCAGAAGGGAGTCTATTTTAATAACCCTCTCAGATTGCTTGAGATGTGGAAGTAGGAGGTTTAATCTCTCAGTGCAGTGCCTTTACAATTACAATCAGAATTGAGCAGAGTATTGGTCAATAGGAAATGTGCTCCTCAGGGTAGGGAGAGTACTGTAACAAGAATTAAGTCTCAGGATGTTAGTGAAGGAAACCATCTGAAAAGAATAATCAGCTGCAGTGGTATGGATCTCAGGTTCACAGAAAGAATTGTTCAAAACTAAACAAAAACCCGTAGCAAGAAGCAGCAGAAAATTCAGAGGCTTAGATCATCATTGTGTGATGAGCAGGAAAGAAACACCAGTTCCAAGTGCATAATGCTTTCCTTTGGTGAATTTCTGCTTTGAGATATTTACAGCCGGTGCCAAGGTAAAAGGAAGAAGTTATTCACTCTGTCTTTTCTTATGGCCAAGATTGGTTCCTATAAATCAGCACAGGGTGCATGAAAGTTGTTATTAACTTTAGGCAGGTCATGTGTTGTGGAAACATATAAGGTGCTAATTGAAAATACCATTCTGCAGACCTTTTTCCTTCTTAATCTTCCAGGCTGAAAGTTTGTTGAGCGTTTCCTCTTTTGTCACATAATGCATGTCTAGTGCCTTTTAAATTAACTTTGGGCTGCTCATGGCTGAGTTATTACATAAGAAGCCAAGCTTAAGAACCGTTATTATAAAGCTTTTGATTGTTTGCCCTTTTTTCCTGTTCACATCTATTATGTGCATTGTTTGGAATAAGAGATTGAATGTGATTAGCATGAGTTCACTTCTCCTGCTTAATACAGTTGTGCTTTGCAATGAGAATCTTATAGTAACTTTATAAGGTGCTATAATTCTCTGCTCTACAGATGTCACTGGCTTAAGATGCACTCTCACAAATTCAACTGAATTATCATTTCTGAAGTCATCAGAGAAACTGGAAAATTCAGCAGTGGAAGAGGAGTATTTGCAGTTTTATATCTTTTATTTAAATGTGTAAGATTAAAACAGAGACCAAACATTAAATAAGGAATATAACCTCTATGTACTCTTAACCTTACAATGAGGAGCCTAGGCTCTGCAGGTACAATCTTGTGGAGTCCTTGAACTTCCTGAATATCTGATTAAGGGTATATGTATACAAGGTGTGAAAAAGAGGGGAAAATTGTGGGTGCCCATCTTTTTATTTGCAAGCTCCTGCTAATATGTGAATTCCACTTCTTGTATCTTTTGCTACCCTCTCAGCAAGGTCTATATTCAAAGAAAAGATGTAAATATGATATAGTTCTGAGTTTTGACAAAAGATGCTTGGATTTATTCTTCCTACTCGAAAGAGAGGAAATTATATTAGCAAAAGTCATTTGACAAAACAAAATTTACTTGAATTACAGCGCATATTCATGAAAATATGTTGGCATTACTGCAGGTTTTGACCATCTATAGTATTTAGCACTTCAGACTTCCACATCAATGTATAAATATTAACAATTCAGGATGCTCTTTGTGCCAAGGCAATTTTCTGTGGGGGTAAGCTATTGACTTAACACCTTTCTAAAGCTGAAGGCTTTTTAATATCAGTCATTAATCACAATTGTTAGTCCTTCATGATTTAAATTGTGCAGTACAGATGCCCATTTCTTATGCAGAAGCAGCAAATGTAGAGTGTGGAGTTTAGTCAGTGTTTCCTTAAGTCAAACAAACCTTAGTCACACAGTAAGATACTTGAAATTGCCACTTCAATTAAAAAAGAGAATCATGTTTCAAAGAGCTGATGGTTATGGTGTCTTTATTTTTATATATATTGTCTATATTTATATATATCTCACTACTTCTGAACAATGAAATCACTCATCGGGTGCAAGGGAGCAGGATCAGGCCTCATCTTTGAAAGCTGTCTCTGCTGAGGAACAGTCTTGCAAGGCCAACAGTAGCTAGGTAACCCTGTCAGTCATACCACGTCAGGAAATGATGTCAAAAATACCAGACTGGGGCACAGAAGCCAGCAAAACTGGCACTAATGGGGGGAAAACTCATTAGAGGCAGGTTGTTTATTTTATGGGAGAGTGGGACAGAGAAAACAGGGTCACGTAACAGGAAGAGGTATGGTAAGGTATGCAAAACTCCTACATCTTACTGCAGGCTAGAGGAATCACCTCCAAGTATAAGATCTGCAAGATGTAGCCAAAAACTTGTGAAGATGAACACAGCATGAATGTCCTGGAGTGAAAGTAATCTAATTATTTGAGAGTTCAGATGCAGATGATACTAGTTTTGCTTAAAAATAGCACTGATCCTCTGGAATTCTTGAACAAGCTGTTAAGGAATTACCATGTTATAGGGAATATATTTTTATTCTTAAATTTGCTTTCAGTGCAAAGGTGTATGGTGCTGCTATGTCTCAAGCAATAAATAAGCAGATGCCAGCAACGTAGCCTGACTGTTCAACATTGCTTGAGCTGCCTCTGCTCCCCCAGAGCCTGAAGCTGCAGCAAGTATCACAGTGCATACCAGAGCCAAAGCACTGGTTTGAAATACCAGTGAGAGACTCTGTGGAGTGGCAGGGGGGAAAAGTGCCATAGGTCTCACCCACGTGTCCACCCGAGCTTATCTGCCCTCTTGGTAATGAAGGTTTCCCTTCTTCAGACAAGAGAGCAGACCCGGCCAGCACTCCCGAGAGGCAGAAAGGGCCTGAGCTATACTTTCAGTCACTCTGATGATCCCGGGAGGATTATTTGGATGATTGCAGGATCATTTGGTGGCTCTCTTTCCTAAGGCACCTTTGAACCCAGACTGCCTTAATCTAGCCATGAATAGAAGTTAATTTAGAGCTATTCAGAAGCTAATTTAGAGAGATTTACTGAGCTTTCTCCAAAGGAGCAGTCTTCTAGGATTCCATTTTTAAATTGTGATTTTTCTTTTTACTGTGATTTCCAGGCTTTGCTTCAGGAAAAAATGTCTTGGTTACTATTGTAGCACATTGGATGGTGGTTACCTGATATCTTTCAAGCAGTGCTCGATTCTTCTGGAAACACCCATGCTACCATTACACAGCACAGGGGCAACCTAGGTGTGGCACGTCTGTGTGACTCTTGACCCCACTAGTATAGACAAAGATACCAACAGTAGGTTGCAGTGGGACTTCTAGCTTCCAACAAACACCTAATCTTCTGTATTTTTCCCCAGGAATCTCTCAGTTACCATTCTCATTACATACATCCTACCTACTGTTTGTCATCTTGCCACCAAGCAAGCTCCTGAGACCCAGTGATGCTGTTAAGAAGGACCCCTGGCCACCTTCCACCCAGGCCTGCAACTTTCTGATGAACGTAGGGGTTATGAACAGCATGTTCCTAGGAAGATAACAGGAGATGGCTTACCTAGAGAGGGAACCAGATACTGTTTAAAAAACCTCAGTATTTCCAAGAACAAACCTAAGAGTAACTGGCACTGGGTTTTCTGGAACGCTTTTGAGGCATCTTAATTGCCAGCTGTCTGAGGACTTTGGATGAACCTCATTCAAAACTTCAGGCTTTTGTGTTTTGAGGCCATCAGATGCACCAGATGCTGAAGAACGAGCAGCAAACACATTTGAGGCCATGCAAGCACCACAGGATGGGCACCCGCTCTGTAAGTTGTCCCTCTGGCCTGTGATTTCTTTTGTGAGCGTAGGATCTTTGGGCAAATTACTGTATCTCTGCTGAGTTCAGAACAAGGACTATATTGCATGAATTGTGGGGCAGTGTAGAATGAGGGAGAGCTGAGTGTCCCCTGCGTTGCTACCTGGCTGCAAGGCAGGAAAGGCTAGAAAAATACCCTCTGGGGCATTGAGAGGACTACTGCTCTGGGGGATTAATGTATTTTCTTGCTGGTGCATCAGTGCTTTCTGACTGAAATGACTCTAAAATAATAATTCCTGATGCTAATACAGGGTGAGAACAGAAAGGATTCAGTGGTGAACCTGGAGTGAGCAAGCGTCAGGACTTCCACCCTGCAGTCTGAAGTGCAGCATCAAGATACCCAGGTGAGTGCTCACCAGGCTACTTCAGTTGCAAGAGCAGCATGCAGCTTAGCCCAGGACAACTACCTTGTGCAGAGCTCTCGTCCACTGCAACTGAATTGTATCTACCACCTGACCCTACCTGTTCAAATATGGCACAACCTGTTGGTGCTATGATTTGTGCTGATCTTTAAACTAAGATACTTTAATTCGTATTTAGTACGAGGAAGAAGCAGGACCTTCGTTGTTAATATAGCACACCTCGCTATGCCCATGTAACCCAGTCTAAAGTCTGACCCTAAATCCCAAGCGAACAGGACGTGTGCTGCCGAGGCCAGCAGAAGAGGAGCACTTGCAGGCTTGTCTCAGCTCTTGCAGGAGAGTAGGAGGAAGCAAGCCCAAGAGAGCACAGCAATGGTCTCAGATACATCAGGCTGGTGGGTCTCTGGTTTGGGGCACACTGCAAAGGCTGTGGGGTGGCACATGTCTACTTGAGTTTGAGTAGAGGCTTGAACGCTGAGTTTCTGACTGTAAAAAGGGTTTAATTGCACTTGATAGGGGAGCATGCACAAATACAAGATTTAGGCCTGTAGAAAAGCTGGTACAAACCTGTAGTGCAGGCAGGGTATAAGTGTGGCTCTAGACTGGGAATTGCATTGGAAGGAAGAAAACTAGACGGTTAATTCCCTGTGGTATATTTAACTCCTTCCTCACTTGCAGCAGTGTCCAGTGGGTGTCACGTTCTATGTCTGCATCTGAATTTGGCAGCATTTCACAGTGGGTGGTTCAGTTGTAAGTACTGTGAGGCTGAGGTTATCCTGACCCAATGCACTTGGGCATGCTTTCTTGCTTGAGTTCAGTATTTTCCTGGGGCGTGGGTCAGGTGGGATCTTGATTCTTGTTTTCAGAGAGAACTTTTTCTAAAAGAGTGTGATTGGTAGAGAGGTTAACTTGAGCTGAGATATTGTCTTTCTCTGTTACTCCTTCCAATCAGATAACTAAATTGATTAAAAAGCTGTTTTAAAAAAACTAGATTACTTAGTCTTTTGTAGTTCCTTTCACAAGAAAAATATGCTAAATAAAAAGGAGCCTAAGGTTTCCAGTAGAGAGATGGGCCTGTAATCTTTGTGTCTATGTGTGGGAAGTACTTGAAAATTGCCTCCTACAGAGATATTAGATATTGTTGGTAGAGGGAAGTTTCTTAAAAATTATGCTTTGTGTAAACTTTGAATTGCAGAAAACATTTACTTCCCTGTAAACTTCGTTATTTAGGTACTATCTGAAACAAATGTTAGGCTGACACCTCACAAATTTTTCGCTGCTAATTCTTCTGTTACTTTACAGATGTTCTAAAAGTTTTCACACCAGCTTCTCCAGAAAACATCTAAAGATGAGGGCAGGTTTCATTCTGTAGCATCATTGTTTTGGCAGGTATGCAGAAAGTTGAGTGGGCTGATCATGTGCTTCCCATTTGTCAGCTCATCACTGTTAACAGGTGCTTGAAGGAAAATTGCAGTTATCTCACACAGCACTGGATGCTGAAAGTTCATATGTCAAGAAAAGATGGACTTAGAAAGAACAGAAAGTGTTTCATAACAGACTTTTTTATCTACAAAAGACATCCCCGTGCTGCCCTGTTGAGGGTAGTTATCTTTTGTGCAGGTGTGATCTTGGCTTAATTTGGACTTGCTGATGCTCGTTGAAAAGGACATTACGCTCAGTCTGGACCTGCCTACCCTGAGACACTGAAATGCAGAGCAGGATTTATTTCCAGCAGTGTTGAAGTCCATCTAAAGGCTGATAGTACTACAGTGCACATGTTTTCCTGATTTCCTGGAACCATAGCTCATTCCTGAGTGCCAGCTATTGACTCGTCTCTCTCAACCACTGTGTATATTGCTGTTTCTTATCCACAGAATTGTGCTGCAAGGTACAGCAGTTCTATAGGAGCAGCTCCATATATCCACCATGGATACAGGTTCCTCCAAATGCAGGTTGGATTCTACAGCTCTACTGATTTTAATGACTAAAACCAAACTTTCCTGGCTTTCCTTGTCTGAAAACCATTCTAACAACCCAGTCAAATTGCCCACATCAGTGCTTTCCTGGGCTGCAGTTTATCCCAGATGATAAATAAAGAAATCTGTACTTAACCTGGATTAGAGGCATCCTGGAGTGTTTCAAACAGGCCGGTACTTACAGGTTTTGGTACAGTGTGTTACACCATAACGGTAGCATGACTGACTTGATAAAATGGCCAGTTGCCAGTTGTAGTGCACCACTCAAATAAAACTCATCTTCCTATTGATTTTTAACAGCAGCTAGGCAGGCTCTTTTGTGTGATTCATCTCACCTAAATTTAGCTGCCTAAATATTAGACATCTCATCTGAACCAGTCATCTAGCATAGTCTCAAAATTTGTCATGAGAGATAAGCAACTCAACAGGAAAGTCTGACCTGTGTCAAGATAGGTTTCTAGCGGAGATAGGGGGTTAAGCCATCTCTGGAGGTAACTGTTTTTCTCCACTGATTCTGACTTAATTTAGTGACTTTCAACAGCAAGGTGACGGAAACTCTAGCCTTTGCCCTGTTTTCCAAAAGTATCTTTTCAAATTCAGTTATCAGTATCTTTCCTTTTAATCATGATGAAATGTCTTTGTGTTTGAAGCACCAGACTGGATTTTCTGCCATTATTTTTTGATTGTTTCCTCTTATTTTCTTACTGTTTCTTCTGATTGTGAATTAGAATAATTTCCAAGGTTAGGTGAAAAAGAGGAGAGATGTTCTATATTCTTTATTTAAACACATTTTTCCAGTAATCAATAGCATAACTAGATCTATGGGTTTCAATGTTTTCTCCTTAAAAACTTAGATCAAACAGTACTGTGAAGTCATACATCTTCCCTGTCAGACATTTAATTTATTGTGCTGTTCATTTATAGCTTGAGACTAGAGAACTATTGGTTGACAAAAGAGGATGGATGGCTTTTTTATTGAGTCCTTACGCAGCTGGCAGAAGATAGCAAATGGGGGAAGGAAATGTGCAACACTCATTTCCAAATTTCTAATAAATCGTGGATGGATCACATGGGGCTTATGCTAACTTAAATTACTATTGCATTGCATTTCCAAAGGATTGGAGGTTGACAATCATTTGTCTCATTCACTGTAGTTAAACTAAGCATCAGAAAGCAGCTTAAGAACAAACTTTTAGATTGGTACACAACAGCTAATGTTATGGCTATACACAAACAGCATGATCCATTTCTAACTCAGTTGTGACTGCTGCTTCATCCCTCTGAAGCTAAAGCAATATTAGCATTAGAACAGTTCTTGTTTGGTATTATTCATCCCATTATACTCCAGAGTTCCTCTTCAAGTTAGTAGTTTATGGTAGTGCGAAAGTGATTTCAGCAGCTTGCTTCTCCGACGGCTGTTTGTTGAGTTTATGCCCAGAACGGTCATGCTGTGGGCAGCACTTTGGAGCCCAGATGCTGCTGCTGCTGCCTCAAAAGTTCTTCATTACAAGGCAGTGTGCATCTCTCAGCCTTCACTCCTGTGATCTCTTCCTCTAATGATTTTGAAGTACATAAAAATTTTACCACTGTAGAAAAATACAGATGTTTATTGATTTGAAATAATAATTTCCTGTTTTGAATAGTTTTCTGGGTTTTGTAGTATCAGGTTGTAGGTTTCATCTTCAGCTTTGGGGACCTTTGTGACTCTGCTCCTCTGCTTTTGCCTCACCATTATCCATCCCCATCTTTATCTGTATCCATAATGATGTTGCTTTTGTTTAGTAATTTTACCCATCTGTAAAACTCATGTTCCTGCTGTGCACCCCATAAGCATGGACACTACACCTGATTGAATTTGTTTGCAAGGTCATTTGCACTATCAGTGTTCAATACCTACTCTTACCATGATTCCTGGGGGGTGGGGGTGGGCGGGAATGGACACTTATCACAATTATTACTGGATTAGGAAAAGGCCATTCTTAGCTGGAGGGGGAAAAGAAAAGGTAATAATTTGTCTATTTTACCCAATTTCTGCTCCTTTTGTTGTTAAAGAGATGAAAACGTAATTTGAAAAAAGGAAAAAATCCAGGACAATTCTTTATTTTTTTCTCAGTGGGAATGCTTTGTCACTGTGATACTTTTTCCCCTTAAGGGTAGTTCTGCCATAACATGTAAAATAATTTTTTTAATGATCTTTCGACCACAGATTATCAGTGGGTATAAGCCATGCAATCTGAACTTGGAACCACTTTGTCATCTAGTAGCAGCAGAAGTCTTGTATCCTCTCTCTCTATCACTAGAGGGGGATGAATGCTATTTACCCATAGCAATTAAAGAGATTGCGATTGGTTTCAGGTTAGACATCCTGATGGATTGGTTAGAATAAAGATCTGTATTCTACAGTTCTCTAACACTCCTGAGTTCCTTGTGCCTCACATTTTCTTCAATTTATCTTTTATTTAGGTGTGTTAGTTAAAGCTAATATTACAGTTACACACACGCAAACAACGTGTAAACAACTGAAGAACTATTAGCAAAGAGGGTTGCAGAAGCCATTATGCTAATAGAAGTGTTTCTACTAAGCAGAAGGTGAATGAATGCATTATATAATAATTCTCTTCAGAATTTTAAACAGTGTATATGTGAAGGAAATGCAAGGAAAGTGATATTTGAGCTTTTTTAAATGAAGTGAAATTTCTTCTTGGCCACATCTTAATAGACAGAAACAGGCCAAGACACATTTCTTTTATCTGCACCAAATGAATGACATTTCAATCAATAAACCCAATAGTGAAGAGTAAGCGGTTATAAGTAAATAGCTACAAATGTCAAATATAGTAAGTGTTTAGAAATACATTGACAAAACTGGAATTTGTACATTTGTTTATTTTTTAGGCAAAATATACTTGCATAGTAATCAACACTGACCATGAAAATAACATGCAGAATTAAATAATGTGCAATCGATTTTTGAAGTGAAGAATGCTTTTATATCACAACTTCATTATCCAGCAATCAGCCTCATAAAATCTTACAAAAGGGCTCTTAAATGGGATAGCACAAGTCAAAATAATTATCTTTATTCCTATTACATTCAGAAAAGTTCCTGTGTAGAATAGGTAGAAGAAAGGAAAAGGAATGGGTGGATGAGATATGCTGTAACAGAACCCCCTCAGACTTGCATTTTACCTGCACATCACCCTACCTTGCAGGAAGAGCACTGGCCAGACTTTGCTATTTGAAAGCTTTTAAACACCTTATTTTAAAAACCGTATACACAAAGGGAGAGGGCTATGCAACTTCTAAAAATTAACACTTAAAAATATCTGCCCACATACATCCCTATGTGGAACACTTGTGTCACCTTGTCTTAAGAAGCTACTTCATGCAAACTGTGTTAGTGTTTTCCATCACAGATTTTCTGTCTTCCAAGCTTCATGAAACCTTATGTATAAATACATTTGTGGATACAAATCTCCAGTCTTTCATCCAGAGGTAGCCTTTGAGTTTGGGGAGATGGTCTCAGAAAATATTTTCACCCTTACTCTCTAGAGTCAGAAAATTTTTCCGTATCTTTCTCAAAACAGCTTATGAATCTCTTCTCATCCCCTCGTAATTCTGACCCAAACTAACAGCTTTTCAGTTTCCAGTGAAATGAAGTTTGAGGTGTGGGGTCAAACTAACCTATTCTGGGACTGCACTTGTCTACCATACTTACTGTAGGATTAGCTGAATTTGTCTGTGAGGACTTTGGTAGCGTAGCCTAAGGGGAAGCCCAGCAGCACTGGGGCAGACCAGAGCGGCATGTCAGCAGTAGTAAATTCCCATTCCTGCACGTCAACAGGTCTTGTACTCCTCTGTGACAGGCCAAATAGTTTGACTGTAAAATATGACCTATCTTGAGCAGGTGCAGAAACCAAGTTATACCCTTTAGTAGTTTTCACCAGACCTATCTGGCTCACCTGCAGAGCTGTCAACAGCACTTATCACAGAGTGTTAATGAGCATTCTTGGTAACCGATATACTCTTCCAAATTAGTCCTATAGTTAAGAAGTCTCCAAAGGGGCATGATGGTCTGCACCAACTCCTTCTGAGGACGATGTTTGTGCACCCTGACTCTAAGTCATTGATAGGCATCATGCAAGCTTAAGCTTTAAAGCAGTGAGTGATCGTAACACTTTTAGGTACCCTGGACCTACCACCACATTCTCAGAGGCTTGTACTAATCTGCATTTTAAGAGACTTAGTGCATTCAATGTCTTCGCAAGGGAATCTTAAAAAAAAACCACAAACAAAAAAAACCCAACCAAACCAAAAAAAACCCCTACCCCCCAGTTTCTTCATACAAGCATGTTTGCAATTTTTTCCCCATTCTTTTTAAAGAACGGTGTTCAGATAAAAAAATATATGGTTGAGAAAAGATCCATTAGAATTAAACTGCAATCATTGTAAACTACTGTCAAACTTCAAGTATTTCTACTTTTCTTTTCCTATTCCTTTTATTTTCTCAATAAATAATGGACTTGTTCAGTAAGTGAAATAGACTGCTTCAGTAGCCCATCATGTATTTTATGTTTGCTAAACTTTTGCTTGTGCTTTTTATATCAAGCCACTTAAAAAAAAAATTCTGTCAGACTGTTTTTCATTTAAACTTATTGTAAATTACTTGAAAGGTTTTGTTTGTCCCAAGTGCATCTTAGGTTCAGTGCAATAGATACCACTCAGTCCTTGATGGCCTAGGGAGATAAAACATAGGATGTCTAGATACTCAACACTAGTTTCTGAAATTCCTGGCATATCCTTCTCCACACTGCCTCCCTGTTCCCCCCATAACCTTGTACACAGGTTTACATGTATTCTCATAATTTTTTCACAAGGTAATATAAAACCACTTCACCACTCTTTTAAATGTCAAAGATGTACACCAGGGAAAACACAGGAGAAGGTTTTGTTTAAAATAGCCTCAGCATCATTGAGGCAACTGATGTTTTATTATGTTGCCTGGTGAACTCATCCTAGAGCAAATCATGCAGGAAGATGAATGTTTTGAAGGCCTTTGAGATCAATGATTATTCTTCCAATGTATCCTAACTGCAGAAACATGCCTAAAAAATAAATGTTTGATGATTTACACAGAGAAAACTTATAAAGTGTTCATTATCTTTTAAAAAGTTGCATTGCTTGTCTTATGTGTGAGGCAAAAAAACTACCTTTGTGTTTCCACCTATCTAAATATTTCATAGACTCTCCTCCTATACCCTTAGTGGTTTGATTTCCAATCTCTAGTTGGCACTTAGAGCCAAATTTTCACGATGTTCAAGAACGTACACATTGCTTATGTGCCATAGCTACCTCCATGTGTAGGTACTGAAGCAAGTCTGTGTCCATACACCAGATACTGTGCTCACCATTTAAATTTTAGCACATCATTGTAATGGAGTCTCAAGCACAGCAATCAAAATAATGCCCCTTTGAGACATTTTTATAGCTGAGCCTTAAATCACACAAAACAATGTATCTTTTTCATTATTAATATCTTACTTTCCTACCAAATATCCACTCTGATCTTTTTCCATAAGTCAACATATTTGTCCCTCCCTAAGCAATACATAATAGTAAGAAAATACCTTTCTGAAGGTAAAATTAATACTAGAGTTTGTTACATGTGTTTTAAGCTTGCTTTAAATTTTAAAGCTTGGTTGAATACATGTAGAATATTCACTTCTTGTTTGTGTTCTTAAAGTTTAAAAGGGTGAGATGGGTTATACTTTTTTTCAGTTGCTGTGTTTTTGGTGCATCTTCACATAGGGATGTGTTTGCCTCTTGGGAAGTTGGCAGTGTAAGTGGCTGACAAACTAGCTAATAAATCTGAGGTTAATAGGGCTGTAGACAGCAAAGCACATAGGCGTAGGAAGGATCACCAGCCGCAGAATGCTGCACATCTAGAAGCTGTCAATACAGAGTATGAAAAATGCAAAGGACAAAGCAAAAGTAGGAGAAGTTCCAGCTCATTTTTCTGCTTGCTGAAGCAGTCTCTCACATCAGGATATCCTGGTCCTCTAGGGAAGACATGTATTTAAGGCTTGATCTTGCTTCTACTCATGCCAGAAGAAAGTCTCCTTTTAAACCCAAAGTGGACAGGATCAGGTCACTAATGACTGTTGCCCCAAAAATAAAACCAGAAAAAGCAACAATGCTTCAGTTTATATCAAAATGGCACGTCTGTATAAGAAGTAGCACGCTCTACTTCTTGTGTAAAAGCTAGTTTGAATTAATTTAGCGGTATTTAGAGATGGGTATTAGAGCTTTAAAGCTGATTATTCTAGTTCTCTTAATTAGTAGACCAAATGTCTGATACAGCTGCTGTGCACTCATGGTATTGAGGACAATTTTCATCTGCGGGGGGGGGGGGATCTTTTGAAGACATTTTCTGTGCAGTACATTAAATCCCTTGAAGTAGCTTGTGGCCAGAAATTTGAGTAAGTCAGCATGGTGCTCTTGAATTCAACAGAGCCACACTGATGGCTGTCACCTTTGATTGTCATTGAATACTGCAATGAAATTCTATTCATGCATGAATACAAGTATGAAATAGGAAGGGGTGAAAAGATGTTACCGCTCCGCCAAAACTGTTCAAAGAAATAACAGCTGCTAAAGAGTTGCATCTTCGACATGCTTTCCATTTGTCTAAAGCCACCATAAAAATAGCTGACTGGAGACTTAAAGGTGCGCACATCACTGTACTGCTAGGGAAATCCTCCCTGCACTAGGAAGACTGCCAGCCTGCTCTGCTGGTTTCCTTGAAGGTGTGATGCCCTGAAGGCTCCATTCTCCCATCTTCCTTCCGTGTGAGATTTGTCAAATGCCTTTTGATCATGGAAAGACTTTGGCAAGAGATCATGGTTTTCAAAGGGAGCCAGGATGTCCTATGCCAGCTGGTCCAGAGTAATTGCTTGCCCAGAGGCTCTTCCCAGGTGCTGTGGACACCATCCCATCTTGTGGCCTCGCACTTGTTGCAGAGCACCAGCAGTTTCTGCAGGCGGCTGCTTACAGCCGGGGAACAGTAAGTCCAGGGAGCAGCTCCTCTTTGAAGGAGGAGTTGGCTGGGAGCTGCACCCCGGTGACTCACGCCGAGCGGCTGCCTGCCATGGCCGTGCTGCCACGAAGCACGTCTTTGGTGCGTTTGTGTTGTGCAATTGAATTAGTGCCCTGAGTTGGGAAATTCTTTTTATTTATTTTTTTAAGTTTGAAGCTAACACACTGGTTTGGGCAGGGATGAGAAGTAGCCTGCTTAAAGGGGGAAGGGAGAAGACAAAGATTTTCAGCCCATAGGGCCACACATTCATATATGAAAGTCTTGGTCATTTGGAAGGGTGATCTGAAGGGAGGCACTCATGGGAGGTGTCATGTAAGCACATTGTTTAGTATTTCATGAGTAACCCTCCTGGCTAAAAACTGAATTAAGTGTGTGGTTAAGTGCTGGACTGGGGTCTGACAGCAAATCTTGACTTGTAACGTTACCTGAAACAACACTCCTAACTGAAACTGAGGTTCCCTGATGGACATTGTGCCATCTTCTAAAAGAGGTTTTCACTATAAATATACACTGCTCAAAACAAGACAGAGCCAGGGTGTTAGCATATTCCTTAGGCAACTCAGTGGGCAAAGTGAGATTGCAGTAACAGAGGTGATCGTGCTTCTTTATACTCTAAAGATTCAAATTCTGTGACAGGATTAAGATTTGCCCATGTCATTAATCTGATTTGTACTGGCACCTGAGATTTCCTTTCTTATACCTAGACTCTTCACTAAGTCTTCACATAACAAGAAATAATTGTGCCCATCATTGTCGATTCAGCTGACACAAGACCTGCACTTGATTTAGTGGGATATGAAACTGAATACTGTGACCTCACTGGTATTCTGTTGTGTTTGGGGTTGTTTTTTACCTAAGCATTAAGTGCTTTGACAACACAGATGCTGGATATGCAAATAGTGCAACTTCTGATATTTCTCAATTTTAGTATAAGAAATATATACTCTAAGGGGAAGGTGCTGATTGCCAGGCCCTGGAGTGTTTAACAGCAAAGAGAAGCTACTATAGTTGTCTTTTTTTTTATCCTTAAACTCCTTCTGGAAGTGTCAAATATGGACCACTGCCAGAGGAGGGATGCTGTATTAATAAACCTTTGGTCTGATACTGCATACTTTCTTAGGCTTTTGAAAACAAAAAAAAAATTTACATTTACATTAAACCTTTAAATTTACAAAGACTTTTTATTTTCAGTATTATATTGACAATTGAAAGGTATTTTTAATTTATTTTAAAATTATGGTTTCTTATTTCATGCTTATCTTCCAAAATGAAGTTACAATTCTTGTGCATGTGACCCCCAAATCAGTTGCCAGAGAAATAAATGTCATGCCACAGATTCAATCCAGGACTTCAGTGTAGGATCAAGTGCAGGGAACAAAGGAGAAGATAAGTGGCTTTCTAAAATAGAAACAACTATTAGAAAAACCCATTTGTTTTTGTCAGCTCTATTTGAACAGATAGTTCCCGTGTCAAAATCTCCACTTAATTGGAGTATATGTATTTAAGTTTTGCAATGACTTTGTGCTCTTGGGGCTTATCCAGGTTCCACTGAAATCAGCTGAAAGATTCCTTTCCTAGTTTCAGTGGACTTCATTTCTGAGCTCCTCTAAAAATCTTCACATTTGGAGATACTAAACTGAACAGTGGGTATCAAAAGTAGAAGGGCTTGATATGTAACTCACTTTCAAAGGATCCAGATCCAGAGTGTGCTGGATTCTATTCTGTTGATTTCTTTAACCACCATTAAACAGAAGTTGAGTGAATTTCTTCCTAGAGCACTTAGAGCAAGATTTTAAATCATAGGACGGTTGAACGCTGAGGCATCAGAATTCTTAGTTGCCCAAATATCTGAAAATCTGGCCTCCCTCAGAATTTCCTACATAAATTTAGCACACATTTAACCATTGTACTTGCAAGTGAGAAAAACATATTCTGCCATAAGACTTGTCTGGACTGCAAATTAAAAATGTTTAAGGAATATCATTCTGTAATTTTCACATTTACTTTCGGTCAGCTGTGGTTCCATAAATTAGCTGTTTGCCTCTCACTTAGTTTTTGCTGTCTGTATGTTGGATACGTAGTTCAAGCTGGTTGCCTACACTCCCCGTTGCCTATGGGGAGAAGCAGGCAGCTCCAGCCAGGGCAAGGGGTTAAGTCTGATGCACTGAATTGTGTGCTTGGAGGTGCCATTGCCTATGGCAGGAGTTTTAGAAGCCAGCTGAGATCAACTTATAGATGGGTAAAGTCAGGTGAAATATATACTATCCTTAGCAAACAAGAAATGTGATTGGAAGCCTTCTCTCTGACCTACAGGAAAAGATGTACTAATAAGCAGCAGTCAATCCATCAGCCAGCAAATGGTTGTATTTTCACTGAAAGTGGGTTTGATGCTTAAAGGGGAGATGGGTAATTAAGACTTCATCTTCCGAAATATTAAATATTGATTTGTAGACATTTAGCAGCAGGCATAAAGCTCTCCTGAGAACTGGCAGCAACTGTCTAAAAGATTATAAAAGATTTTACTTCTCCATGTAGAATTTAACATTTGGGTTTTTATTTAAAATTTATGAAATGAGAGTAAAATAAATCAGGAGGTAACTTCTAGCCCTCCGAGGGCATGTTAGTTCTGCTCCACGTGGCCATTCAGAGTCAAAAGGGATATATGATTATTTTTTAAGGTTTGTATTGGCTTTTGGTTTATTGAAGTGTCAGGAGGTTTATAAGCTCTTCAACTCCAATTTTGATTGTTTTATCCAACTACTGTCACTTCTTATCAGTATTAAAGGCAGAAATCAAAGCACAGGACCCATGGGAAGTAGTGTTTCAAATGTACACCACCACTGTTTTTTGTCACTGTTCTGAACTATGCACCTCTGCTCCTGACAGCAAACCCACAATGAGATAAGGAGGTGAGTTTCATACTTCATTAATTCATTTGTGAATTAAACAAAGGTTTTTTTAACTAGCGTGTATTTCTTTCCACCTGCCTAGTCCTTTCTTTATGACTTGCAAAAATTGCTAAAGTACAGCAGACATCACACAGGGTAGCTTTGCTCTAGGCAGCCTGTTTGTCTCCCCCAGGCTTTTGCTAATTGCACATTGGGAATCTGCATGATTATGTTTGTTCAAACAGGTGAAAAAAACCAATTCCGGCTTAGCTGCATCTTACTGATGTTTCTCCCCAAGAGAAAGCAACTCAGATTTATTAACTGGATTTGAAAACTTAGCCCCAAGTGTAGTACTTGTTGGTGTGAGTAAAGTTAACCAGATGCTTAGCTACCTGAGAGGGGTTTGGCACGGGCTGCCTGCAGGACACTGCTGCCATACTGAGGATGCAGGTGTGAAGTGGTTTGAAAATCCCTGCCTTTGCAGAAAAAAAATACCTCATACTAAAGGGAAAGGAAGAGTTAATTCTTGCTAGGCAATGTCTGGGAGGCTATTATGAGGTTTTACTGGTGGGATCTTTCCCTATCACAGCTCAGCTACAAAAATGACAATATCTTCACTAAAATTGCAGTATTTTTAACTATGTGCTCATGACTCCATGATCCAATCTGTGGAATAATAGTCAGTCTTGTAAATCCAGAGCTTTATTCATGGTAAAACATTTGTGCAGCAACTTTTCTTTCTTTTTTTCTGTTTGTTGGGGTGGTTTTTTTTTTTGGCGGGGGGGGGGGGGGGGTTGTTGGGGTTTTTTTTGAGATGTCTATGCATTAGAAACCAACATGAATTTTCACAGTCCATTTTATTTGGGTTAACAAGTGAATTGAATTTAAGAGATTACATTTTCTATGCTTTATTTGCAATAGTTTCCATTTGATCAAATCCATTTCAGAATGTTCACTATTTTATGCAGACTCACTTCAAATAAGTGTAAGCAAAATATGTTCATTTTACCTCTGGATCAGCTTATTAGGTTTTAAAAGTGCATTTCCACTATACCATCAACAACAGCAAAGGAAAAAAGGGAGGGGCAGTGACAGAAAATCTATTTGACAGAGTAAATAGTTTCTTTGCACGTATGTATATATAGGTGTGTGGGTTTATATGGGTAAAGTAATGGTGATGGCACTGATGGAGCAGACACATTTTAGCATTATAATGACAAATCATAAAAGATGACACACTTTAAGAAAAGATGATGTTTATTGGAGACTTGATTATTTCCTACCTTCACCAAATGGAAAATTGACTGAGACAAGAGAGAGGCAATACAATTAGAAGTCAATAATTAAATCTTACTTTAAACACTGCAATTGCAAAAAAGCAGATATTTCATAACAAAGATGTTGCAGTGGCATAAGCCAGGATAAAAGACAGTAGGGTGAAGCAGGCAGATCTGTACATTTGCACATTTCTAAGTAAGCATATATACAAGATATTTTTGAGTCCTTTTGGTTTTTATTAAATTCTTTACCTTCGTTGACCATTTCAGCTGGGCTATAGACCCAGAAGGGACATACATTTTATGTTATTTTCATTTTGACATTTTTATTGTTAAATGTTGTGCACTGGGTTACATTTTTTTTGTGCTCAACTTTAGTTACTTGAATCCTGAAGTCCTTTTATTCATCCTGTCATCTGTCATTGATGTAACTGACTTTTGTGACAGCGTTGACAGGATTTATCTAAGAGTTTGCTGGATGGCACATTTTATAAAATCAAATATAAATAAAAGGGTCCATCATCTGGGGGATATGGGATTGGAAGTCAATGGCTGATGATGCTTAGTTTCACAAAGAGCTATTCAAGAACTCACACAATCCCCCCTTACAGATTTATCTCTCTTTATATATGACCATGTTCATATTCCCTTCAGGTTGGGGAGCAAATGTTGTTTTTCTTTTTTTCTTTCCTAAGACCTGCCAGATAATCAAATATGTACCTGCATTTCTTTCTGACATTTCAGAAATACTAAATATTGTATTCTGGTGATAATGCTTTCCGAAGAAGGAAGGAGATGGCCCATTTAATAATGTATACTTCATTTACAGTTTGGAGTGTTAGCCAACTACTTGTGATGATACTTCTTCCAGTCATAATACTGATATATGCAGAGTTCTAACTACATTTTTAAATAGAAAAACAACTGAATGATACATTCAAAATAATTCATGGAGAGGAAATAGATGTATTTCAGCATGGGAGAATATTTATGCATTATTTAACAGCAATAATGTTTGAATTCATACATTATGCAAATGCCATTATAATCAGGAAAATGAAAGAACTTGGACTGCTGCAACATCTTTAAATCTACCATTAGGTACTTATTTGTGCATATCATTTAATACTGCACAATGTTACAGTATGTCACTTGAAGAGAGAAGTTATCGGAGACTAACAGGTTATAAAAAAGTAAAGCTGATGAATCCTGATTGCTACCTTGATGCTAATGTCTATAAATTTATCAGCAAACAAGAGTAAAGGCTTTAATGGTAATTTACATAAACTCCTCTTCCAGAGATAAGTTACTGGGGTTTTACACACAGTTCGCGTTTTGCGTTGTGATCCTTATCCATACCCACCCCCACACAACAGATTGGCACACAGTGTGGGCTGACGCCAAATTGTATTTTCTCAATGTATCAGCAGCTATGTTCCAAACCTATCAAAACCAGCAAGCCTGACCATATAAAACCAAAGCTGCTTCTGTCTCCTCTTATCTTCAAGACAAAATATTTAAAAAAAAAAAAAAAAAAAAAAGCCTGTAATTTGGTGAAGAGCATTAATAGACCTTCCCTCTTACTAGTTGGGTGTGCTTCTCTCTCTGCTTAACTAAATTCATAAACCAACATATATGTATGCGTGCACTTCATTGCAGTTTTGCTGCACCATGCTTCCTTTATAACGTCTGTGGTTTTGCAGGCAGTATGTGTGTGCATACGCGTAGCCCATGGGAACAGGAGCAAAAAATCGCCGCTTGCAGACCGCAGGCTGGCTTTGCACAGGCCACCTTCAGCCCGGCAGCCAGGCCGGCACAGCCATGTTCCAAGGCGCAGCTCTGGAGCTACTTAGATGCAGGGGGTCCGAGCAGGGGACTCAGCGCTGTGCCGAGGGGGCTTTGGCAGAGCTGGCCTCCAGCCATCAGCCTGTGAGAGGACCAGGTTTCTGCCCCGGTGTTGGGGGCTTCCTGGCCTCTCCTTGCCCCTCCTGCTTTTGCGTCCTTAGTCTTTCTCTTTTTCCGCAATGGTTTCGTTTCCTCCCTGTTTTAAATAGCTCCTCCATTTCTTTCTTCTACTCCATTCAGGCAGGCTTCTACCACCAGTGTGGTCCGTCCAGCCTTTCCTCTTTAGTACTTGAGGCATTAATGAATTTTTCCTCCAAACAATATATGAAGTCATCTGTAGCATGAAGTACTCCCATCTTACGAAACTGAAACGCAGCTAGTCAGACCTATGTCCTCGAAATTGTCTGGGTTTGAGCCTAAGAAGTTGAGGGTTCAGCTCACTCTTTGGAGCAGCAATCTCATGTTAGACCCAGAAGAAGTCCTTTTCCACTGGCATCGGTCTTCACTGCACCAGCTATGCAGGCACTCACCCTGCCCTTGCCATCCCAGTGGGGAGAGCCAAGAGGGGTGTGAGAGGAGAAGCCACCTGTGAAGACTGTGCTTCCAGTTCTGCCGTTTGCCTCTCAGAGGTGAAACCCAAGCAGTTTACTTGCTGCCCACCTGCACAACCACTCTGGAGCTGTGTTTGTATGGACTTGCTCTGGCTAGTCTCTGAAATCTCAGGGTCTCTTATGTCAGCACATATGAAAAGTAAAAATGCACAGGACACAGGAAGAACAGAGTAGACAGGTCCTCCTTATCTATCTCATGGAGAATGCTGGTGCTTTGGGGTCTGGTGATGACGATTAAAAAAAAAAAACCTGCAATTTTTTCTGGGCTATTCTTCTTTGCCCTTACGGGAATGAGAACTTGAGAAGTAGCAGTGCTAATTTTCTCGTGCTTTTCAGTCTCCCACGTTTGACAAATCCTGGAGGGATTGGGCTATGGGTGATTTTGCCAAATTGGAAATAAACATTGCATCTGATATTTTTCCTACCAAACATTAGGCATGCTTAAGGTATTGTCAGGAAAGATGAAAGACAATGGAGCTTCCTAGTCAATGATGGGCTATGCCAGGTCCTTTCTTGCCTGGCTGATTTTTTAGGTCAGCATTTAGGAAAACAAAGCCATCAGTAGCCACAGGGGTGCATAGTGATGAAAGAAGAGCTAGACTTTCCCCTTGTAGTCCATAAGCAAACAAAACTTCTTCCAAATTATTCATATTGCAAACCTTTTCATTTTTAGTAACTAATATTTCTGTTAATGGTAAAAATGAGAGCAAACAGAAATGAAGAAAAACTGTACTGAGAGAGCAACCCATTTTCTTAACTCATTAAATAAAGCTGGCCCAAGGAGTGACTTACAGAAATGGACAGCAGAGGGAAATTTACACTCTGATTTCCATGTGTATTTGTTTTATGGCAAGCAAAAAAGAATTTGCATGCAGATGCCATCAACCCAGCATGTCTCATAAACACTCTATTCCCATAATAGCTCAGGAATTCAGAATAGATCTTCTTGCAAGGGGGTGGCATTTGGACACATTTTGGGTAGTCACCAATTTGAATCCAGTTCACAGGCTGGAATTTTTACTGTGTTAGAGTCTTCCAGAAATGATTACTTTTGATGGCAGAGTGGATGCAGTACTGTTTGCTCCTCCATCATAAAGATTGTGCCAGGGCTTCTGCTACAAAATGTCTAATGCTAACAAGAAAACACAATTCAACCAATATATTGTGCTCCTGGCTAAGAACTGGCATGCAAGAATTCATCCTGGAAATTTTTATTTGCAGCGAATAATACTAATTTCTCAGAGTACAAAATAATGCATGAACTCCCTTTTGTTGAATATTAACTAATTTTTATGGTGTTGTGGCAGTCAGTTGTTGTAAAGCTGGCTGGGAAAAGAGAGAAGGACAGTAGGATGCAGTAGGCACCAAGGGTGCAGTAACAACATGTGCCCACTCCATTGCCAGCTGGAGATTACTAGCTGATGACAAAGAGGAGACAGGGCTATAGAAACTGGAATCAATATGTTGTGCAATGGTAAATCAATTAAGGAGTTATTCACTTTGGAGTGGTTATAGTAATGTCTTTAATGCAGACCTCCCTGTTTTACCTGACTTTGACAGTGACAGCTGTGCACTGGCTATACAAGAAGCTGGTTATCACTGCAATCGTTTTATGGCGCTGTTGGACTAGTTGTTGTGTTGTTTGTGCATAAGGTGAACTGAGGTTTAAGTTAGCCTCAGGTGCATTTCCACGTCCCCAGTGCCTGAACACAGTACGAAAGCCCAGCCTTAGCTAAGACAACATGTTCACGTCACTTCAACGGTTTCTCCTGGCTGCTGTGCTCCTTTTGGTCAAGCAGATGGTACAGCATTTTGTAGAAGCTTTGTCCAGCATGTCTGTGTTTTCCCTCTGATTACAGCTCCTGAGATGAAATTTCAGAAAGTGCCAAATCCAGCCAGGCCTCTGTACGATTAACAAAGATGCCATCCCCACCACAGAGAAGTGCAAGAACCGTGGCAATCACTCAGCAGAGGTGCTTGGAGACACCGAGAGAGTCAATGGTATGGTTAACCCTGAAGCTGTCACGCTGTAGAAATCATCTCTTCTGCCTAATGCAACCCTGTTGTTTTGGCAGCATGGGCAAACTCTAGCCGCAGGAAGCGCCTGCTTGGCTAAGAGAATACGGCCTCCTTCTGCAAAGTTATGAGAAATTAAGATCAGAGCGTTAGATTTCTATAGACTTAGAAGAGGGTCTTCTAAATGATGACCATAAATTCTATGCATCCAAAAAATGACAAAGTAACTTCTTTGGGATTTTGTTTACTGGTTCAGTAGAAGCCCCTGCATATGGAAAAGCATCTCTGAGTTATCTCCTTTTCTCAGCCCTTCCTTCTTTGGAGTAGGACTATTGCTGCTCCTACTCCTAGTGGTTTCTGATTGCACTGAGGACATGGTCCAAAATCTGCTGAAGCCAACAGAAAAACTCCTTGAGAGCCCAAACTCCAAATTTCTGTGGTTTTCCCCATTCAAGATCTTCCAGTGTCTGTCCCCAGTGTGCCAGGATAGGTCCGGAATACTTGCTTTTCGAAACAGAAAAATTAACTCCAACATGAAACTTGGCACTGACTTCAAAAGGATTACCCCAGTCAGCTATGTTCTGGCAATCCTTGCTTACAGCACAGTTTTCACATATGTTAAATGTTATGCTGATAGTTTGCATATTCTTATACTAAATAAATATGTACATTTATGTACACTGTGATGTAACGGCAATTTAGGTCTCATATGACCATCTGACATTGTTTCTCCTAGGAATGGATGTATCTCCACAGAATCATGAGAAAAATGCTACTTCAACCTAATAGAATATTTTAATTTCAGATAGTCAAAATGATATATCTTTAACGCAAGATTGTCTGCAGTTTGTGGTATGGCTTTCGTAAGTTTGCTAATTCCTTTGGGTTTTAATTAGAAACAGTTCAGCTACGTTTCCCTAAACCACGCAAATGCTGCGGCTCCCACAAACGGTATTATTAAGATGGCTTCTTAATTGATTTTTCTTTGGGAGCTGTTTGTTTCTCTTCCAGTTTGTTGTGGCAAACACTGGTATTTGTCACTTCTTCCAGTAACTGAAGCTTTCTACTTTAATAAATGCACATATTAGATGCTATTCTCTTTCTCTGCCTGATAGGTGTATAGTGTCAGGCAGAAGAAGGTCACAATGATGTTAAATTTGCTGCTAAGCAAAGGATCAGAGTGTAAATGAAATCTTGAAAGCTGGGAAATGAGAATGTGCAAGTGTAAATAATGTATTAATTATTGACAGCTAAGGGACCGAAGAGTCCTATTTAGTAATGACATCTTCATTGTCACACTGTCTGACACTATCTGAGGTATTTTTATTTTAATAACAGGTTTTCCCCCCAAGATAGTAAGTATTTCAATTTACCAGTGTAACTTTATTGATATTTTTCATTTTCCTTGGCTTTCCTTTATCTTACTGCAGTCTAGGAGTTTCATTCAGGAGGGGGCAGGGGAGAAGCAAATCCTGTTATTTTATTGTGGCAAGTGATATTATTATGGTGCAAAATAGATTTTCTTATAATAAAAGAGCACAATACTGAGGTGCAAAAGGAGATTCCACCTCATCAGTTATTTATGGACGTTAAGATATAGTTTAGGAAAAGACATATGATAGCTAAGGGCTCACTTTTGCCAACAGGCCTTCCCAGCAATGACTAGTGCTTAACATGTGCCAGAAGCAGAATTGATTTCATCACAGCTTTCCTGAGTGAAACACTAGTTAGGTTAAGGAAGGGTGTTTCTGAGGTAAAAGGCTTTTAATATTCTGTACTTTCCAAGCATTGCACAAAGTCTAGGAGTAGTAGTAAATTCTTTAATATTTAA
Source organism: Astur gentilis (assembly GCF_929443795.1). Lineage (NCBI taxonomy): Eukaryota > Metazoa > Chordata > Aves > Accipitriformes > Accipitridae > Astur > Astur gentilis. The sequence continues at coordinate 20,930,478 of NC_064887.1, forward strand.
ATGATTTTTATTACAAATTAGTGCAGATAAAATTCCCATGATCCAAAAAAAGGTCTTGGTGTAACAGCTGTTTGCATAAGGCTGCTAGATGTAAATAGCTAGGAGCTTTCAAATACCAAGATTTAAAACGAAAAAAACCCACCCCAAAACAAACATCTCCCCCACCCTCCCCTAATCCTTTGCCAAATGAGCTAAGAACTTTTCTCCTCCTGACATTTTAACCTGCGGAGGAGATCTGGTCTCTTGTTTCCTGAGCCCTCCAGCCTGCTCCTCACCGAGACTCGTGTGACCCCCAGGCAAGGGGCTGCCCTGCCCTTCTGCAACCCTCTGCCACCTCCAGTCCCCCCGCTGGTCCCCGACTCCTGCTTTAATCCCGCCGTTGGCTCTTCCCAAGCCAGTAGATTTTGTCCCTTCTGTAGGTGGAACACGCATCAGCCTGGGGAGGCTTGCAAGGCTCTGGCAGGCTCGGGGGGAAAAGCAGTGGCCATTCGTTCCCTGGCTGGTAACCCACTGTGCAATGTCCCTGGAGGACAGAAGGTTCTACTGAGAGCTGGGGGTTGAAGAAGAAGAGGCAACTCCTTCAGATGCTCTCCAGCCTGGTGATAATTGTCTTTTCTTTGTCCTTAGTGAGGAGAGCTGGGTGGCAGCTTTCAGTCAAATCCTCTTTCCCCTGAAAAATGCAGGTGCTGGTCTGTGGAATTGCTTAGCAAATTTCTGTCAGCTTTAGCGAACTGATAGAGTTGATAAATTCTGGTGTGTGGGGAGCTGGAAAAAGTGAAAATATTTCATTTCACTGTTTTCAAAACATTGTTTTGATTGATTGCATCGGAAAGACCTTCCACCTGAAGAAGTTTGATTTCTTTGCTTTACAAATACTAATGTTTTTACATAAGTGACAATTAATGAAACACTTCACCTGAAATGAATTTCCTGCTCTTCAGCTGAACAAAGCCTTGCTGTGTTTTCGGCCAGCAGCGCGCTGTCGATTCTCTGAGGAGCATGTGCCCGGGCCATGGCCAGCCGGGTGGGTGCATGCCTCGGTGCTGCTGCCTGCGCTCCGCGGGGAAAAGAGCGAATCCGTGTTAAGGGGATGTTCCCAACCGCAGCACCCGCTTCCAAGGTGTTATTTGCAGGTGCTAATACCACGAGGGGAAAATGCAACTCGCTTTTCAAGTCTGGTGTTGTTTACAAAACATGTGTCTCAGTCATTAAGAAATGCTATATGTGATGCTGAATATAGAGCCTTCTTCCTCTGCCCAAGAATAGAACTTTATCAAAATGAAATTTCCTGCTCATTTGAGCCAGTCTCCATAGCAACAGTACTGTACACCTGTGATGTACAGGCATAAGCTGTTACAACCTCTGAACTCGGCAGAATGAGCTGTGCCCCATCCTCCTGTCAGAGGGAGAAGTACATTTCCGATTTATCCATGGCACGTATTTCTATATGCTACGTATGTGTGGTCTGTATCTACAATCATTTTATTCAGAATTCCCCTACTTGCGTTTGGTAAATAAATACAAATATGCTACTTATGTGAAGTTACACACTCGCAGAAATTCAATATATTCTTGTCCTGAGGGAAGACTTTCTAATGCAAACGTTACACAAAAATAAAAGCTCGTGCTTACATTTGCTTCTGTAAGAATTTCCTAATTCAAAAAAAACATAAAATGCCTCACTCTTGTGAATCTGTCAACCTGTTAATAGTACATCATTAAAAAAAGAAAAGAGCAACTGCGTGCTGAATTATTTAGATATTGTTTTAATAGTAAACTGGAAATAATTATGTACCTTTGGCTATCCAATATCGCAAATAGGCTATTGCTGCTCACTCCATAACTTTTAGTGAAATTGAACTCACCAATAAGAAACAAATGGTTACATTTTAAAGAAACCTGAAATTATTTCCCCAGGTCATTCATAAGGTAGATCATTACAGAGAAACATTTTCTTATGCGAAGAAAAAATAGCTTACTAATGCAGTGGAAATTATAATTTAAGCTTCCTACATTTATTAGCTTATTTAAGAAGATACATACTTCAAAGAAGGATTTTATTTGAAATGCATGCAGTATAAAAATCTACATAATGATGGGTATTGCTCTCAGATATACTATATATGACTAAAGATATAGAAGAACTGTCTGTTTTCCGCTTCTGACATTTGCGCGTTCTTCTCTTTGCTTTCAGATCTGCCCACTCTTCAGATCTGCCCCCTCTTCCCCTCTTAACTCAGGATTTCCCATTACTGAATGCAGAGCAAGCTACAAGCAAAAGGAGTGAAATATGATAGACGATACACACATCTTTTCAAAGTTGATTGCAGCAGGTGGCCTGAATTTTTAATACCGTTCCTTGATAAAGCGAGCTTGACTTTTTTTTCTAGTTTTATTATAATCCTCATTTCTATGCCAGCAAAAATGGAGCTTCTGCTCTCAGAGCAAAATTTCTCGTCCTTGTTCAGCAAATGGCTGGACAACGTTGTTCTTCACAGGGGACAGAGACGCTGGGACCTGGCGACTCGCCCTTGTGCAGGCTGCAGTCAGCACGGCAGTTTGATAGCAGCTGGCAACTGGGTGGAAAGGGAAGGGAACTGATCTCTTAACCACAGTTTAAGTACAGGAGACAACTATCCCCATTTTGGTGGTGGGTTTTTTTTTCGTAACCACTGTATATTTATTTTTTTTTTCCTCGAGTGTGGTTGTTTTCAGATTTTCTACTAGGAAATGTCTGTCTTTTATAAGCTGCTAATACTCTGCTTTAGGCAGAACACGGTGCTTGGAGCTTACGTAGGCTGATTTCAGGGAAACTAGCAGCATTATTGATTTTCATTGGGCTTATTAGGATCAGCGTAACATGCACTTTTGCTATACTAGATTGTATTTGGCTTTCATCATGAAATCTCATTACACTAAAAAGAAATGGAAACAAGTTACGCAAGTAAAAGATTTTGCGGAGTACTCTAATGAAATTACTCTGCATCTGTGAAAACACACTTTGGATGTAGGGCGTTGCTGGACAGACTCTATTCTCATTTGCTTTTGAAAATAAAGAATAAATTCTCCAGTCTTAGTGGAGTTATTTCAGATTTATGGTAGCATAACTGAAGGCATAGCTTGGTCCTTGAAGTAGTCATGCTGTCTGAATCCTGATGTTGAATCAGTGATTTACTAGGAAAGAGAAGTCCCAGTTGTTTGTCTGCTTGCAGCTGGGATGGAATATATTACAACGTTATAAAGGTGTGAAATGCATGTGGCTACGGGCACGCTCCTTCTAGACCCCAGCCAGGATGAGGAATGAACAACAAGCTTGTTTTCACCCTTTTTGCTCTTGTGGGACATCGGCTAGTTGCGATTTGCCTATTGCCAATGGCGGAGGAAGCATGAGCTGGCAGCACAGCCTATCTCCTCAGCGCAGCATCAAAGGCATAAAATCCTCCCTCCTGAAGCTCAGAGGAGATCCAGTTGCCACCCCAGCTTCCCTCTTCCTTCACCCTTCCAATTCACCGTCAATGCTCATACGCCCAAGCCTGACTCTCTCCAGTGTTGCTGTAGCTGCGGACAGTGCTGTGAGTTTCTCCTATTCTGCTGGCGGAGTGGAGGTAAAGTTGCTTCTGCGATTCCCAGGCCATGAGTGCCCGGACTCTTTGGGGAGAGCACAACTCCTCTGCTGCGGGTCTCCCGATGCCACTGAAATAACGTGCCCAGGGCTGTGCGGGGCTGAGGATGGCAGCAATGCTCTCTTGCCTGCAGTAGGGTGGCAGCATGTCTCCGTGGGGGCAGGCTTCATCTCGTGGCTTCTCAAGCAAGTTCACAGGGTTGAGGAAGGGGGTTTTTTTGTTTGTTGTCTCATTTTTTTAGCACTTGAAATCAGCAGTAAGGAAAACATTTCCCCAAGATCTATACTTACTCTGTAAGAATGGATCAAGACTCTTGAGCTGTCAGGGAAAAAATACCCTCCTTTGACATGTTTTGATGGTGCCTCTTGGAATTGCACGTATTTCCAAACAGTCAGGATGCTTTTATTTTCGTAGATGTTCTACATTCGGTTAAAGCAACCTTCTTTTGAGAAAGAGAAAATTCATTTTGAAGAAATCTGAGAAGTGACTCTCAGGCTTCCTTTCCTAATACATTAATGTATTCCAGATCATAGAGAACGAGCTATGTTAGGTACCAAAATTAGCAGAAAGCACCCACTTAAAAACCAACCCACAGAATAGATGCTAAGAAGCACAAATTCAAGACACAAAGCTGTAGCTGTGAAGTTACTTGGGAAGTACAAATTTTGCATTATTGACAGACTATGATTTAGTGACATCGTTGCATAGTCAGCTCTTAGGCAGTCTTGAGTCATTCCCTGTTGATTCAATGACACTGTGTTCTTCTGCTTGGAATCGTGTACCGTTTTGCCATTTTTTTATGGAGAAACTTTGCTATTATAAGTAGACCGAACATATCCTAGACTTGAAAGCTTTTTTCCAGATTTTTTCAAACCAAAACAGCAAAATCCTAAAGGGGGAGATCTCCTGAATATACATGTGACTGTCTTACTTATTTGTGAAAAGGCATCTCAAACTGCTGAACATGCAGCTTTATTGAAAAGAGCTCTCCTGTGTTGCTGACAATTAGTACACTTCTCACTTGCAAAATGATGCTTTCTGCTAATGCTACAGTATAGTAATCAAAAGCACCTAATCCAGCTGATTAAAAATTCCCTGTTGGACTTTGCTGACCAAATGAATACAATTAGTAAGACATTTCAAGTAGAGAATTTCCTGCAAATACTGATATTCATAGGCTTTAAATTAAAGTTATGAGAACTACACATCAAATGAAGAGAGAGGTCTTGTTCCCTGGTGCATCTCAGTGAGACCCACTGCTGATGTGCAGCAGGAGAGGTTTTATTCCATAAGTGCAGGTAAGCTTTTCACTCAGATCTCAGCTTTAGAATAAAATTGAGTGATTTCTTTTTGACCTCCTAGCAAAAAAGCTCCCTTAAAAGTTAGCTTATGTAGGCAATGGTAACAGGTGCTATGGGTTGTCGTTGGGATTTTGTTTGTTTAATATTAATCTAAAATAATGTAAATGGCATCTTAATAGCCTTATTTTATGTCTCTTATTTTGATTTTAAAAATCGGTGCATTCCCCTTAGTGCAGTTAATAGGGTCACTCTGTGAGCCTGTGCTGGTTACCATGCCTTCAGTCATGTGGAATCCAAACAGCCATTATAATTTGTTTCTAAACAGATCAAGAGCTATTTACCATCTCAATGTTTTGTGCACAGCTGGATGTCTGGCAAACATCCAATATCCATTAACATTTAAAAATTAGTCCCATAATGCATCTTTTCCGTGGCTTGAGGAGTATACACACTGACACATGTTGGGAACCAATTATATTTGCACCACCATTAGTCTGGCTGCATTCAACTTCCCAGTAAATGAGGGCTAATTTAGTTTCCAGAATGGTGTATCTTAAATTCATGCAATGACCTTAGAGAAAGCAGAGGATCTGAAGATTTAAAGAGGAAGGAAATGTTCAGAAAGAATAACGCTTCCTTTTTTTCTGCCTAAAACATAAGAGTACATTATTATATGACTGTTCCCAGCATCCATGCCTGGCCCTGAAAACCAGATTCCTCTAATTCAATACTTCTAAAATTCATGAGCAGAATTTAGTTGGGAAGAAATCAGACTAATACAGTAAACTAGCACACCCTCCTTGCTCAGATCAAACCTGCTAATGCACCTTTTTATAATAGCAATTTAAGACCTGCCTGTAGCAGGTCTAACTCTTTAGGTTCCCAACTGGTTTTAAGTATTCTATTTTCCTACCAGCAGGAAAATAAGAAATACAGATTTCACAAAAAGTGCTGTCTACACTGCTTGTGAAATATATTCTAACAATGCCATGCAAGTGAAATGACCTTCACAATTGGCAGTTTGGCAAAGAGGTTTAATGAAAACGGAGATACACAAAAATATTTTCTGAGAAGTATGCCAAACCTCTGCTGCCATGAGAAATTCCTTCAATAATATCAGAGGTGAAATGGTGTTTCTAGCTTGGTGGATGAGTAAGTGAGAAGAGGGTTTTTTAACACCTTTCCTTGCAGCATGTCAGCTCAGCTCCCAGTAATCAGGTTCTAGACTGATTGGCTTCTGCTGCTGCTGATGGCTGCTGCAACACACTGTACAAAGCTTATCTTGGCTCACTTAGTCTATGTCATGCTGGTTAATAAAGCTAAATTGGTCCTACAAACAGAACACTATTCTGCAGCCTTTTAAAATTCAGAGACAATTTAAAAATACCATTTTTCCTTAACGTTCATCTGAACCAGTTAGAAACTCAGGAAGGCAGGAATTTTCTAAATAGGCATAAAATAATACAGTGGAGTAAGCCTCCAGGTGAAGCCTCCTTCCTCCTACAGCGGTGAACATCTGAAGTAACTCTGTCCTCTTGGCACAGTTTGAATCGGGTAGCTGTAGGATTCTGCCTGGGGTGAGGCTGCAGGTTTATAAGCAAGTTTATGAAAGTTTAATATATATGAATATTTACATATGTTTAAAATGCGGTATTTAATATATATAAACGTGTTCTCCTGTTACATCCATATAGCTCAGAGTTGGCCCTTGTCAAGTATTTATTGCATCAGCACTCTTTTTCCTTTTACTTTTTGTGCAAGAAAGTAGCTTTTCAGTGAAATGGCTTATTCCTTGAAGATGCTCTTTTGAAAAAAAGTTCATTGTACAATCAGTATTTACAGATGCTGTTTATACTTGTGGTGGGTTGACCCTGGCTAGACGCCAGGTGCCCACCAAAGCTCTCTATCACTCCCTCTCCTCAGCTGGACAGGGGAAAGAAAATATAACAAAAGGCTCGTGGGTCAAGGTAAGGACAGGGAGAGATCACTCAACCAATTACTGTCACAAGCAAAACAGACTCGACTTGGGGAAAAATTAATTTCATTTATTGCCAGTCAAACCAGAGTAGGGTAATGAGAAATGAAACCAAATCTTAAAACACCTTCCCCCCATCCCTCCCTTTTTCCCAGGCACAGCTTCACTCCCGGATTCTCTACCTAGCCCCCTACCAGCGGCACAGGGGGAGAGGGAATGGGGGTTGTGGTCAGTTCACGTTGTCTCTGCCGCTCCTTCCTCCTTGGGGGCAGGACTCCTCACACTCTTCCCCTGCTCCAGCATGGGGTCCCTCCCACAGGAGACAGTTCTCCATGAACTTCTCCAGTGTGAGTCCTTCCCATGGACTGCAGTTCTTCATGAACTGCTCCAGCGTGGGTGCCCCACGGGGTCACAAGTCCTGCCAGAAAACCTACTCCAACATGGGCTCCTCTCTCCAGAGATCCGCAGGTCCTGCCAGCAGCCTGCTCCAGTGCGGGCTTCCCACGGGGTCACAGCCTCTTTTGGGGGCATCCACCTGCTCCAGCCTGGGGTCCTCCCTGGGCTGCAGGGGGAGAGCCTGCCTCACTGTGGTCTTCCCCACGGGCTGCAGGGGAATCTCTGCTCCAGCACCTGGAGCACCTCCTCCCCCTCCTTCTTCACTGACCTTGGTGTCCACAGGGCTGTTTTTCTTACATGTTCTCACTCCTCTCTCCAATGGCAGGTTTTTTCCCCCTTCTTAAATACGTTACCCCAGAGGCATTACCACCCTCGCTGATGGGCTCAGCCTTGGCCAGCGGTGGGTCCATCTTGGAGCTGGCTGGCACTGGCTCTGTCGGACACAGGGGAAGCTTCTGGCACCTTCTCACAGAAGCCACCCCTGTAGCCCCCCCGCTACCAAAACCTTGCTACGCAAACCCAATACAATACTGTATTTCTCTCAAAATACATGGCATTTTATTTTATTGCTTTCAGTGAAACCCATGCTTGTAGTCCCTAAGAATAATACATTTTCATGCATCATTGGCAATACAAGGCTTCATTTAGACTATTGATTAACATTCTTATTGTATTAGGACTTGTTAGTGTTTCATACCTTCTTATTGTTTGGTGATTTCAAGAATTGACCTTTGCAGATTTACAGTATGTAACCAATTAGCCAGTAATAGATTAAATTAATAAAGAAGATTGCTATCAAATTTGGGGGCTTCACAAATCTATCATGTTATGGTACTGTCCATTTCTTTATTTATATTCTGCACAGCTGCTGTTACGAGCTGAAGTCCATGTGCGGTAAACCCTGCTGAAGACTCTTGAGTTACATGCAGGAAGAAGATGCTGCACGGCATGTTTACGATTTGCTGGGTAAGTGGGTAGGGATGAGAACTGGCAGGAAGGTTGCAATGTTTTCTTTTTCTGTCTTGACAGTCTCTTTTGTTTTTCAGCTGTGGATTTAACAAAACAAAACTAGAGCTAATTTTGATCTTTAATTAAAGTCAATAGCTTATGTTCATGCTGGTGTATTTGGTACAAAGAAGAATAAAAGAAAATACAGAGAGAAACTTGAAAGAGAAATGCATTTCTTCATCTTAATTATTTAGTTTCCAACTAAGAAACAGCTCTGCAGAGGTCGATTATCCTTCAGGGATATCTTAGAAGAAGTGAGCAATTAGTTTGATTTTCTGTTGAATATGTAGCTTGTGACTCAGTATGTGATCTATTAAAAAGATGATCATTCCTTTTAAACTATGTCCTGACATACATGGAGCCTGTTGCTGAAGGTAAAAGTCAGTGGAGTAATCCAGTCCATCACCATGAGACACAGCTTTTCTGTCTTGCTACACAACAGTCTAATGGTAATTTTTGGTCTTCTAAGGAGTGTAAGAGTAAGAGAAGGGTGTAAGAGAAGGGTGATGCTCTCCTGTTAAAAGGTAACCTGGGATACTGCTTAACACTCTCCACAGCTTTAAGCATACTTTCCCTTAGCAGCAGAGTCTAAAAGAGGGGCAAGATTCCTCTGGTGGAAAAAAATCTGTCCTTGCACTTGTTTCTGTAGGAAAGCAGTGACCATTCTGCCCCCAGCAGCCTGGAGTTGCATACAAGGTTGTTAACGGAGATCAGCAGCTTGGGAAACGACTCAAGCAACTCAACATGTGAAAGACTGCGTAGAGAGAGGCAAGAGAGGGTATGGCCCACCCTGCTAGCTGTTGGCTTTCCACAGGGAGCTCTGGCCCTTGCAGGATCATTGCCAGAGTCACCGTGCCAATACGCAGCCCTGCAGTCCTGGCAGAGACTACACTGGGCACACTGGTAAGAAGCAAAGCAGGAACTGGAAGGGAGATTCAAATAAGAGTTGTCTGATAAGCACATTTTCTAAATACCACCACTGGTGCAAACTTGTTCCTGAATACACGGTCTCACTGCCCCACTTCCAGATTGCTGCTGCACTGCAAATACCCAGACCACAAACCTGGGGTTTTGTATGTCTGCTGGCACTTCTGTTGCACAGCTGGGTGGAACATATAAATTCACAAAATGTCCAAATTTCACACAGGAAAAGCAGAATGCACAGTTTTACAGTTTGTGTGCTAGGGGGTTTTGGTTGGGGTTTTTATGTTGGTGTGGTTTGGTTTTGTTTTGTTTGTGGGAGTTTTGTATTGTTGTGACTTTCAAATTTTACCACACTGGAGTGTTTCAGCTTAAAAATGAGCTTTGAGTAAGTAACTTGCATGAGGATGAAGTTTGCAAAAGTACTGCCAAATTTCCTGCACACCTCAGTCCCACTTTGAGCACCTCCGTCTGTCAAACCGAGCTCCTCCAAATACACGCTGATCTCAGTCCTTGATGGGCCTAAATTAGTAAGCACCTGTATTTCTGACATTGAAGCTCCCATGGTATCTGAAATCTTGCTTCTGGTCATCTTTAGAAGCGCCTCAGTCCTGTCAGGACTGAGCAATGTGGTACCTAACTTGTATCTTCATCTGCAACATGAACCCATCGCTTTAATATTCCATGGCAGCAAAGCCTGGGTCTCATCCCTTCAAGGCCAGACTGCTCTGAATCCTTTCTGCATCCTCCCAGCATACTAATGTAAGTGAGGAGCAAACCTGAACTGTGTCTCTTTCCCAGAATTGCAGCAGGATGTTGAATAATGCCCCCCCTTGCCTTTTTGAAACTTCATTTCAAGACCTTACTAAAAGAGATGAGATCTTCCCGAGCCCTGTGCACGAGTGCAACGGTTGCTGGCGTGGGCACAGGTGGGTCCCCGGGGGCACAGCTCCTCTGCTCCTGGTGTGGTTTGCACCAGCCCACACACATGGTGCACAGCAGCTTGGCCTCCTTTGCCCCTGGTCTCATAGGAACGCCCTCTTTTAAGTCCCCTTTCACCACTGCTTCGGTGAAGTTTGCCCTGCTGTGGACTGCCCAGCTTAGGGAACAGTGGGATCCAGCTATTTGTGAAACTGGACATAAACAGGTCTTTTTCCATTAATTATAGTTAAAGTTACAGCTCGTCTATGCAAGAATAAATATAAGAAATGCTTTTCCACCTCTTCCTATATTTCTTCATACTAATTATGCATCATGAGAACTCCTGGTGCAAAATAACCTGTCCTCCTCAAAGATATATATAACATGGGATAATCAAGGTGACACCTACTCACTACTTACATGCAGGCCAGCAAAAACATCTTGTGTGGTTTCCAGGCCTAGCTGCGGTCCAAATTAGGTATTTTCTTGTGGCCGGGCACCCAGGCTAATAAAGTCTGCAGACCTAAGCTAGCTTTTCATACAGACAGTTTGTGGCTTCCTGCATTGTGTTTCTATTTGTATTGAAAATTACACTGGATCTGGCATCGCTGGAGCTTTGCCAGGGCTAATAGGCCCACGCAGCCCCACACTGACTCCTGAAGAGCTCCTTAGCTCCTTCCTGCATTGCTGTTCCAGGTGCCGAGGAGCACTCGTGACCAGGGCATGTGCAGGCAGCCCAACCCAGGATCCCGAGCTTTTATTACTGTTTTATTTGTACTTATGTTTATTTTATTATTTTAGACTCCTTGTGGTTCTGCTGGCTTCAGGAAGGTGCTGTGCTCCACGAAATCCGCCAGTGCGGCGTAACGCCAGTGTGACAGTCGTGCCGTAGGTTTAACCAGCTCGGCAGTGACTTGGAGAAAGGCTGCGTACTGCCCAGAAACTCCTTCCATCCAGCCATCCTGGCAGCGGGCAAAGCTGAATATATTGCCCATGTCATTCCTCCACCAAGGGGTTCTCTGGTGTACCTCATGTTGGGAACACAAGGCATCTATTGGGCAGCATCTTAGTCACCGGGGAAGATGATCCCTGCATAAAGCACAGGGAAGAGTTGGGGAACAACACTGCATCTTTTGCAAACGCCAGGTTCAGAGACTCTACACTGGTTACTCTTGCAGAGGGAGAGGCAGTCGAGAGCCGTGCAGGCAGGCTCCTGGGGCAGGTCTGGTAAGGGCTTGCCACAGGTGGTTAGCAGCCCAGGGAGCAAAGCTTTGCGTTGGCACAGGGGTAGCAAGCGGAGGGGCCAATGCTGTCAAACACAGCCCTGAGAGGAAAGACAAGAGGTTGACCTCCGGCAGCATCATCAGCCCCTTACGTGAGCACGGTTCCCTTCCTGAGCACCATCGCCTCCCTGCACTGAAGGGTCCTGCTCTGGGATTTGCTTCTGGATTTTGCCTCGCAAAAGCCACTGAGGGGCAAAAGGCATATACCCTGCATGTCATTTCCATCTCCTTTTAAAAAATGAATTAAGTGCCCACAAAAGGTAGGGGGTTTTCTGGTTCTCCTCGAACAAACCCTTCTGTTTACTCAGGACATATAAACAGGACAGCAGTGGCTGGTGCCATTGTTGATGTGACTTTGGTATTACTTTTTGGCTTTGATTTTTTGAAGGAAGCCAGCAGTCAGAGTGGAGTTGGGAGATGTTCTCTGCACTGGAATGAAGCACACCTTGCAAATCGATGAATACCTCCTGAAAGGGTTGTGCAATTACTGTTTGCAAAGTGACTTTTTTTTTTTTTCCCCAGCAAGGCTACTTCCACTGTGAGAGAACTGCTTCGGTCCACCCTCCCCCAGCTGAAATTCAAGACACACCAGAAAATGGACTAAATTGCCCTGAGCGTGATGTTACTCATTTTGGCTCAGCTCCATTAATGGCTTAAACCATGGTTCGTTAAGCAGTGGCTACTGTGGAAGTTACGGTAACATTTTGCAAAAGGCTGCCCGGCAGACAGCAGCACGGCGTGGTGCACGCGGAGCTGCCGTCCGAGCGCACCCCGGGGTTGCATGAGAGCCGGCATCCCACAACACCCATGCTGTCCGGTGCTTGTTTGTTCAGCCTCTTGCTTTGAAACTAAAATTAGTGAGTGGGAAAGGCTCAGCCTCTTTTTTAATATTGTTTTTTCCAGTTGTTGCCTTTGTTCTTGAGTAGTGGTGTCTGTGATAAAGCAGCACCCAGTTTAGCTTCTGTACCTTGTCAGGGAGGGAAGGGTGTTCATAAGCATAAAGGACAGACAGCCTGCTGAGCCCCCCAGGTGAACCCCACCTCGCTCTGCCTTTGCAAGCCCCCTCACGCAGCTGCATGGTTAGATCCTGTCTCGTGTGGTGCTACAAATTGTGCTTTTATGTTTCACCTTCCTCAGGCCAGGAATTGAAGGAAAGGCTCTTGCAGAGCAGGGGGGGGTGTTTGTGCGGGCTCTGCGTGTGTGCACGCGTGTGCTGCCGCCTTCGTGTGCCTGGTTAAAGGGAGGCAGCTGGTGCTGCGGGACGGAAGCAGGAAGGGCTCTTTCAAGCATCTGTACCAGCAGCCAAGGGCAGCGTGGGTACTCAGCTCCTGCCTGGTCGGTCAGGCTCGATGGTGCTGAGGTCCTACAGCTCCTTGCTTTTCTCTTACTCGCTCTGGGCTAAATGAGCTCCAAACTCAATAGGAGTTTTAGAGATGGTCTTCTCAGGATCAGAAAAGTTGTCATTCTTCATATCTTAATCTCAGGCAAAACCAGTTTGCAGTTTTTCTAGTGAAAACTGAAACTTCCTGAAATCAGGAGAAAGCTGGGAGGCAACTGAATGCATAAGGTGACTGTGAAAGGCAATGATGGTGAAAAAACCCTTGCCGAGCAGAGGCGGGATCTGCCGTGGCAGTGGCGTGCTGTCGGGGCAGGCGTAGCCAGCCGGGGGTGATGGGACACATGGTGGCAGGGCGAGGGCTTCTCTGCAGACAAGTGCTCCAAAGTGCCAAGGTCAAGGCAGCGAGTGATGGGTCTTCACTAAAGCTGTGAAGTACACAAAGTGCATTGCTCTTGAAAGTCTCACTTTTAGATCTTAAACAAGGAATTAAATTAGTATGTAAGCCATTTCTGTGCGTTTGTACTGAAATGTTACAGTGGCAACATTCTGACCCACAGAAGCAGAAGTACTCATTTTTCTTAAACGCTTTTGTAGAGAAATAAAACTATAGTTTATTTCCTGTTGTTTGTCTGAGAGGCTGTACAAGAGAGTTAAAATTGAAGGACAGGAAGAATTCAGAGGAATAGGACCTCTGTTCAGAATGATTCAAGCTTAAAGATAGGATGCTGCTGCATTTTCACTTCAAGCATCACTTCATTGGTATTTCTGACACTTTGGAATAGCAGAGTAAAAACAAATACAGGGATCTTTTTAATCCATTGAAACATATCTTTTTGGTGTTTTACCAGAGTGCTGAAAGACATTTCAAGGAAGTATGTGTGTGTATATATACGCAAACACATATATAAATATTAATCTTTATTAGAGACAAAATTTTGGAGAAAACAATATGACAAGCACAACTACTGTAAATGGTACAAATCCATTAAAGAGTGTGAGTACCAGGAGGCAGCTTTTGTGTTGAATGAAAGTTCACACAACCTAAGGTTGCCTCCAAATACAGAACTAACCTGAGAGTTTGGATTTAACACTGACTGGACCTGTCATATTTCCCCTTAACAAGGCTCTGCTCTGAGAAAAAGGGAGGAAAAGAAAATGGCTTGTGTGATAAGCTGTACAATGCAGTAATTGCATTGAGCTGAGACACTGGTGGCCTTTAGGAGCGGCAGAAGAGACTTGTAAGCAGGTTGGCATATGCAAATTGTTTTCTCTATAGAATTTCCTGAGTGCAATTTTTACCTTTCTTCAAAATAGGACAGGCAGAAAAATCAGTTTGTGGATTCTAGAAGTGTTACATGTTTTACTTCTCAACCTGGTAGGACACAGGTGGTTACACCTTTGCCCAGAAGATGACCCTTCCAGGCCTAGAAAATTTATCATGAAACTTTGGGAGGCATCTTCAGCATTGCTCAGTGGACATAAGGAGGTTTGGAGGCTCTGAGTTTTGGAGTGAAATACCTACAGGAAGAGTTAGGTGAGAGCTACACAGGTTTAATCCTGGTAAGTCCAGAGCAGTCGGGTGAATGTAGACCTCAGTGCAATATTTGAAGCAGAAATATTCTCTATGGGTGTTTTCCAGCTCTTTTCAAGAGTTTATGGAGAATATCTCCAGGTGTAATAGAAGGCCATACCATTGTGCAAATCCAAATTTAAATGATGTGATGATTAATTTCTCTGATGTGGCTTAAGACACCACATTATCCTTTATTTCAGTTTGATTGGATTTCAGGAATAAATTTCCTGTGTCAAAATAGGATAAATTTAGTTTATAAACATAAGCATTTGGGATAGACTGCTCTAATCGAGCCAAGACAGTGCAACTCTTTCCTAGGTTAACTGCAGTGCAGAGCAGATAAAAGTCAGTAAAAATGTGGAAGATCAGTGTCCTGTTCTGTTCATTTTACCCTGTAGATGAAATAACCTTTCTTAAAGGTTTGAATTTGGCATTCACTTTTCTACTCGCAATGTACTTCTAAGGCTGTATCCTGACTCTTGGTCCTGCCTTTTATAGCTCAGCATCCAAAAGGCTACAAGCTGGCCAATGCAGGGTAACTTTAACACCATTTGGGAAATAAAAAAAGTGATCACATTTTGGATTAGCAAAATAGTAGTTTACTAGTCATCTACTAGGAAAGTAGTTCTTAGTAATAAAATTAGTGTTATACTTGTTTAGTATGTCTATGATATTGTGAAAAGAAATTTGGGATTGGTCAAATTGCACCTATGCAGAGAATAAATCACAAGCAGATTGCCAGGGACTACAATACTGTGACGGGTTGACCCTGGCTGAACACCAGGTGCCCACCAAAGCCGTTCTATCACTCCCCCATCCTCAGCTGGATAGGGGAGAGAAAATATAACAAAAGGCTCGCGGGTCGAGATAAGGACAGGAGAGATCATTCACTATTACCGTCACGGGCAAAACAGACTCAGTTTGCAAAATTAACTCAATTTATTACAAATCAACCAGAGCAAGGTAATGAGAAATAAAATGAAATCTCAGAACACCTTCCCACCACCCCTCCCTTCTTCCCGGGCACAACTACTCTCCCGGATTTCACCACCAAGCCCCCCCAGCGGCACAGGGGGACAGGGATGGGGTTTATGGTCATCACACGTTATTTTCTGCCGCTTCACCTCCTCAGGACGAGGGCTGATCACACTCTTCCCCTGCTCCAGCGTGGGGTCCCACCCACGGGAGACAGTCCTCCACGAACTCCTCCAACGTGGGCCATTCCCACGGGCTGCAGTTCTTCACGAACTGCTCCAGCATGGGTCCATTCCACGGTGTGCAGTCCTTCAGGAGCACACTGCTCCAGCGCGGGTCCCCCACGGGGTCACAAGTCCTGCCAGAAAACCTGCTCCGTGGGCTCCTCTCTCCACAGATCCGCAGGTCCTGCCAGGAGCCTGCTCCAGCGCGGGGTTCCCACGGGGTCACAGCCTCCTTCGGGAACCCACCTGCTCCGGCGTGGGGTCCTCCACGGGCTACAGGTGGAGATCTGCTCCACCGTGGACCTCCCTGGGCTGCAGGGGGACAGCCTGCCTCACCAGGGTCTTCACCACAGGCTGCAGGGAAATCTTCGCTCCGGCGCCTGGAGCATCTCCTCCCCCTCCTTCTTCACTGACCTTGGTGTCCGCAGGCTTGTTTCTCTTACATGCTCTCACTCCTCACTCCGGCGGCAGTTTCTCTCCGTCCCAACTTTTTTTTCCTTCTTAAAAATGTTATCACAGAGGCGTTACCACTATCACTGATTGGCTCGGCCTTGGCCAGCGGCGGGTCCGTCTTAGAGCCGGCTGGTATGGGCTCGCTCTCTCTCGAACACAGGGGAAGCTTCCAGCAGCTTCT
The DNA here is from genome assembly GCF_929443795.1 of Astur gentilis. Taxonomy (NCBI): domain Eukaryota; kingdom Metazoa; phylum Chordata; class Aves; order Accipitriformes; family Accipitridae; genus Astur; species Astur gentilis. The sequence goes on from NC_064887.1 coordinate 20,946,651, forward strand.
TACAGAAGCCACCCCTGTAACCGCCCCCCACCCCCCCCCCACCCCGCTACCAAAACCTTGCCAAACAAAACCAATACAAATACTTGCAGTTCATAGTAAGAAACAGTAAGAAAGACCTCACCAACTTTTCCTCAAGTCTGTGGCAAAATGAATTGTCAGCTCTGTCAGAAGGCCCCCTGAGCTTCTACCAGCACTGGCTATTACCTTTGCTGTTTCTTACCGGTAGCTTTATAGATTGCAGAGGTTGCACCAGGATTTTTTGTCCCTCCGTGCACTAAGTACTTTAAACACATTGCAGGAAAAAGTCTCAAAGCACTGACAGTGTCATTCTTTATTTTTTTCTTTCATGAACTAAATAAAATATTTTCCACTGGATAAAAATGATTGACATTTCTCAAGTTGCCACCAGCAAAATTCTTGAATCCCCAAATACTTTAAAATAATTAAGTTATCCTCACACAATTTCTTTAGGGATCATAGTGGTACTGCTACTGAAGGTTGGTTTCCTAAGGAAACTCAATCTTATACATTCATGCTACAGATCTGTTAACTCACTGGTTTTCCTCTCTTTGAACTTTTCAACTATACCAACCAGTTTTGAATAAATCTAACAGTATAAATACCCCAAAGATATCAAACTACCGCAGGCTCTGTGGCAATCTGCAGTGCCATCGCTTAGGGACAGCAGGTTTTACAGTTACCCTGTGGCATCAGGGAATGCAGAAGGGGAACAGGCGATGCAGGTGCTCCAGTACCAGGACAGGCTCCGGCTGGAGCACAAGCTGCATCGGGTGCCACAGCACCCCAGGATAACACGTGAACTCAATGCACTGCTCCTGCCACTCCCAGAATGGCTTGTTCATGCATGAAAACCTATTTTCCAAAGAGCCCTTAGTGACTTCCAGAAGAATAGACCATGTCCATGTGGCAACCACTTGATGCTGGTGTCTCCTCATTAAGCATTTGTCTGGATACATGTGAGCTTCCTCCAGTAAGGAGTCCAGACACACTTGTTCTTCTGTGATGTGTTGTCATGTGGCTCATGATGTATTTGTAAAGACCCATGGTACTGAAGTCTTACACACTACTTCAATAGTGTTTTCAAATTCTTTGGGGGAAGAAAGAATGCATTATAATAATGTCATCAACTGGAAATTTCTAGAAAGGACAGCTAGTTCAGATTAGGCCTTTTATAAGCTCCAAATTTTATAACTATTTCAGTTCAGTCATGATTTTTTTTTTTGTTTTAAATAGGTGCAGTGACGCCATGCCCAATGCATGTAGTTAAATAAGAATAGTGTTCTGTTATGGCTTAGTTTATTATTGAGAAATAGCCATATTGGACCCAAACAAGGTATCCCAATAGAACTGTTGTAACACCAGCTATATTTGTGTGTGTCTGCCTTGCCCAGATGTGGCAAACTCTTTTTGTATATGAAATTTATGTTATACAAAGTGTTTGTGTGGAAAGAAAATGTGGATGCAAATCTCCGCATTATATTACACTAGTATAATATTACTCCTGTACTTAATCAAACATTATTTAAAAAAAAAAATTGCCAATTGAAAAATCCCAAGAATCTCTACTTTTTTTTAAAGAGTAATCACACAGCTTGTACCTTCTTTGAGAGAACACCTGGGATAGATCTCCCTTAGTTTCCATTGTGATCCCCAGCCCTGATAACACTGTGAATAGGAGGGATGGCACTCTGCCCCCCCCTTGCACACTTCATGTTGCTCCTGCCCCTTTGCTTTTTCAGAAGCATGTCTTTTCTACATAGGTAGGGACGACGTGCCATCTGTTGGGGAGATTAGCATCCCCAAGCCAGAGCCCTGCAATGCTCCTAGACAATATAGGAAATGTATTACCAGAATGTAGCGACTTGTATTTGCATTTCACACATTTAGCTTTGCTTCACACATTCCTCTCTCTCAGACATGATAAAGGGAGGGAACGCTCTATTTCTTGTCAGTGTGGATGGATGGCACCCCTAGAAGAGTATGCATTTGAAGCAATATGTTCTGCATCACTGACGTAAGCTAAGATGCTGTTAAGGATGGGTGGGTTTGTTTTCCTATTCAGTGCTAGCGAGCGGGACACTCAGGGACTTGGTGTCCTTGAATTTAAAGAAGATTGAAACATTGCATTGTTCAGAATGAAAGGAACAAGGATGGGAGCAGAATGATGCTGCGGCAGATGGTAAACACTTGATTGCAAGAGCTGAATGGGCTTGGCCTACATTTTGAATCTCACCACCATCTCTTTTATTTCACCCATTTGTATTCCCTGACTCTGCTATCAGTTCCAGGTTTGCTCCTGTAGTTTCTCCCACATTTTCCTTCAGGTCTGCAATGCTGATTGTGCATCTTGGCAGAAGAACAGTCCATGCCCAAGCATTTATGAATGAGGGATGGCAAGGTAGTGATGTATACAAGATCATTTCTCCCTGTCTGTTTTGTCCTTTTAAGATTGAAAGTTGTCTTCATGGGATTCACTTGGTAGTCTCTAAACCCATCGTTTTATACCACATGGCAGGGCTCTAATGGTCAGGGTGCAGAAATGTTTCTGAATTTCTAAAAGGAAAATTTTATCAGTAGCAAGCCCTGTCCTCACCCCTGCCCTACCCACCAAGCAAGTCCATCACTCCCTCCTCATTTCCCATTCCAGCTGGGGAAGACATCAAGGTGGTGAATGCTAACCACTGAGCTCATGTGCATCTTGCCAGGGACACTTCTTCGCTTATTGTTTGTTACCGCTTTAGTTGGAATAGCTAATATATAGGGAGTAAATCAGGGGGGCAACACTGAAGAGAAAGCCATAGTAGTTCCCAGTATAATTCTTTTAAATATCCAGATTTCTTCAAATCTGTCAGTGGAGACAAAGGCACGTGTAAAATCATAGTTAAAGCTAAGATGGGAGAAGAAAAATGCTGGTGTTTTCTAACTGATATTTGACAGCAATAACCAATTTTAATTCAACGGACATCTAAGTTCCTTGCTGGACCTGAAGGAATGAAAAGGAGACAAATTCAATGCAATGCATTTGTAATGGAGAAAATAACTTTTATTGACATATTCACAGTGCTTGTTAAATATTTTGCTCCTGCAAAAAAGTCTCTAGAACTTCAAATGATAGCTGGATTTACAGATGCTTGGAGGGACGTTTGAATCTTGTCTCCTGTCTCCACTGGATGGATGATTAGAACAGCAGCAAACAATCATAGAATTATAGAATGGTTTGGGTTGGAAGGGACCTTAAAGATCATCTAGTTGCAACGCCCCCTGCCATGGGCAGGGATACCTTCCACTGGACCAGGTTGCTCAAGTTCCCATCCAACCTGGCCTTGAACACTTCCAGGGATGGGGCGTCCACAACCTCTCTGGGCAACCTGTTCCAGTGCCTCACCACCCTCACAGTGAAGAACTTCTTCCTTACATCTAATCTAAATCTACCCTCTTTAAGTTTAAAGCCATTACCCCTTCTCCTGTCACTACATGCCCTTGTAAAAAGTCCCTCTCCATCTTTCTTGTAGGCCTTCTTTAGGTACTGGGAGGCTGCTATAAGGTCTCCCTGGAGCCTTCTCTTCTCCAGGCTGAACAGCCCCAACTGTATCAACCTCTCTTCATAGGAGACGTGCTCCAACCCCCTGATCATCTTTGTGGCCCTCCTCTAGACTCACTCCAACAGGTCCATGTCCTCCGTATGCTGGGGGCCCCAGAGCTGAATGCAGTACTCCAGGTGGTGTCTCACAAGAGTGGAGAAGAGAGGGAGAATCACCTCCCTCAACCTGCTGGTCACGCTTCTTTTGATGCAGCCCAGGGTATGGTTGGCTTTCTGGGCTGTGAGCACATATTGACGGGTCATGGTGAACTTCTCATCAACCAACACCCCCAAGTCCTTCTCCACAGGGCTGCTCTCAATCCACTCATCACCCAGCCTGTGCTTGGGATTGCTCTGACCCATGTGCAGGACCTTGCACTTGGCCTTGTTGAACTTCATGAGGTTCACACGGGCTCACCTCTCAAGCCTGTCAGGGTCCTTCTGGATGGCATCCCTTCCCTCCAGCGTCTTGATCGCACCACACAGCTTGGTGTCATCAGCAAACTTGCTGAGGATGCACTCAATCCCACTGTCCATGTCCATAGACAAAGATGTTGAACAGCACCAGTCCCAATACTGATCCCTGAGGAATCATGACTTACTCATCCTTTTGTTCTTTATATACAAACCAAAATATTTTTTGTCAATTTATTCAATAGCTTACAGTTGATCCCCAAGGTCTCTGGTAGATACATCCTTGAGTAAGATCATCCTTTAGAATGGCATCTTAAAAATACATATGTTAGTGCATGATGCATACAAATACATAAAACACAGACTATAAAGAATGATGTCTCCACTCTTTGAAAACAATAGCATTTGACAAAGAAGCCTTAAATTTCAATCAACAAGTTCTGTAGGATGGGTTTACAGCTAAACTTCCATCACTAATTCCTACAAATATTTCCCTGGTAATCACTGCCACAATCACGTTTGCCATTTGGATATGTTATATGCAAGATTTTGGAAAAAAATTAAAAATAGCTATGTATAGAAACTAATATATCAACTGCTTACTGATTTTAATTTCATATGTAGTTCAGGCACTGAAGGCACCACAGTGTTTGCATTTGCCAAAGCTGGAGAAACTTCAAGATACGGTTATACCCCTGTTGGTGCATTAAAGGAGGAGTGACTTCAGGCAATGGATGGGTGGGATTTGGTCCGAGAATTTGATCTCCGGCCATGCTTGCACTCTGGACATACCTTGCTTATGGCTATTTGGAGAGATGTTCAAGTCTTCATCAAAGAGTACAAGGATGAGCAGGCCTGAGACATGGACCTGTGTATGTGAGTACTACTTTCTTCCCTGTAACATGCCCAGCCCAGCCTAATATGTGATGTTTCCTATTGTGCTCTTTAATGCTCAACTGTAACTTTGATCAGGGAGAGGGGAGGGCTTGAGAAAGACAATTTGAGACCCAGGTAATACATGTGAAGTTCTTGCTAATCGAACAACTAGAGACACAGAGAAGAGCTGCCACCCTTGGAACTAACCCTGGACAAAACACTTAGCCAAACATGGGGAGAGGTCTAGTGAGGCTGCATTGGTGTATAGCACTGTGCAAGTGACCACTGCTCCAGCTCTGGGCATTAGCCCCACTGCACAAAGTGCTCGGTTGCACTTCTTGGTGCTCTGGATGATGTACGTCCTTCCAACTCCTGATGCTGCAGTGCGTAATATCCTACATGACGTTAAATTCAGCAGCAATCTCCAGTGCAGACTGCTTGTGAGACCTATGCAGTGCTCACAGACCAGCAGCAGAGCAGATCAGGGTTAGGGAGAGACAGGGTTGAAGCACTTCTTCCATAGGTGATGTTAGAAATACTAGATCTATAGCTTAAGATCAGACATTGTCCCATGTCTGGGGGGGGAAAGGGCTTTCCCTCCTCCCATTGCTCTGCAAGGCAGACTTCTAAAGGCCTCAGCTTTGTTTCACTCTACATGTTCATTACTGCTTTTTAATGACTGAATTCTCACTCAACCATGAAATAATTTAGGGATAACTGCAATAGGAAGGAGACTTGCTAAATTCATAATTAAGGTATTTTCAAATATTATGGATGGAAATGAACTTACTGTTCCACTGTGCTGTCTGTGGAAACAGTGCAGAAGACGGCAGGTTGTCTTGTGGAACACTTATGAAATACTTGCTGGTATCAGCAGAGGACATACAGACAAATCCGTGGTGATGCAGCAGTGAGGGTGTTGGTATTTGTGTAGCTTGGGAACATTTATTTCCACAGTTCAAAGAGAAATCAGCCAACCGTTCTTTCCACTCCCCACCTGCAACAACCAAACAGGGTGCTGTTCTGGCAGAGGGGCGATGTCCCACCGAAAGCTGCTGGGGAAGGGGTTGAAGCCATCCCTGCGGTGGGCGCTGCCAGCAGTGGGCAGAGGTCTTGGCACAGCACCTCCGTGGCGGCGAAGAAGACAGGTGACACAGGAGTTTCACTCTAAAATTGCTGTTATTTGGGGAGATGTCTGAAAAGCACAATTTCCCTGCAGGCCCATCAGGGAGGGACTTTGCAGGCTGTAGAGCCCGCCACATTCGGCAGCATCACCCCGCCGGCGGAGCCCTCGCCTCGGTGGCAGCTGGAGCTGAAGTCATGGTGCTGGCGATGACAGCCCCTGAACTGATGGGTTTTTTTTCTCTTTCCTGTTTAATTGGGGTTTCCCTTAATTGTGTCCACAGGTGTCTTTTTAAGAAGAAACCAGTGGCAAGTGTGTTAGAAGGTGCCTGGAGGATCTTAGCGACAATATCAAATGTCCTCCTGTTCCTCTGCAACCCAGATGTTGAGGGCAGCTCAGCTCTTCTATCACCTCTGCCAGGGAAACTGGGAGTGGGGCTGGTCAGGACATGGGCAAGAAAAAGGTCTTGGCAAGAAATAAAGTTGTTTGGTGAAATAAAATCATTTCACAGAAATGACAGGCTTTTTTTACATTTACATTGGATGAAGAAATGAAAAACCTAATTCAAAGTGTTTTGTTTAGGGTATTTTTTTTTCAGAAAAGGAAATGAAAATTTAACTTCTGCATGTTTATTTAAAAATAACTTGTCAATTTAATATTGACTACTATCATCTTAGGAATGGGAAATAATTTAAACATTCATTTTCAGCTTTTAATTTAGAAGTAATTATAAGCTCAACCTGCTGAAAATAAATAGAGACACTGATCTAGAAAAACAATGATTTTCAATAAGTTAGTTCTAAGAGGCAGCCATCTTCACTGATTTAACAAGTGACATAAAAGAACAGGAAAATGTCAGCAGGTCCAGTAGATGATGCAGTGAACTGAATATCCCACAGCTGACCTGGTAATTGAAAAGATAAGATTCAAAATGAAAAATCTGAAACTGTGATTAAAATAATTTTTGTAATTTTTTTTGCAGATTTCCTGCATTTTAGGAGAAAAACTTTTTTTTTTTTTTTTTTTTTTTAATTGAAACAAACACAAACTTCCACCGGTAAACATGTCCCGCAATTCTGTATTGCAACAGGCTGGCAATATGACAGGGTGGTTGAGCCGAGATTAACCCAAAATGAGCACGAGCATATGAAAGCACAGGAGACAGAAGACAAGGCAGAGTAGCAGACCTGCTTCTGAGGTGGATGGAAAGATGAAGCTTGCCCCATAGGCGCAGACTGCTTGGGAGAGGCTGAGCAGTCATGGCACTGATTGCACCCACATCTACCCTGTGGGGGCTGTATTGGGCACCTGCCTCTGGCAGGATCTGCAGCACCCTGTGTTTGTGCGTGTGGTCCATGGAGACCCCGGCAGGGAGTCAGAACTCTCACTAGCGAGGACCGACACCAGCAGTGTGAGATGGTCCCCTCTCACGTCCCCTGCTGCACCAACCAATGAAAGCGGAGTGGAAAAGGCAAACAGGAGGTGTGTTTTAGGAGGTGTATTTTTAAGATGTCAGCAGGGGAATGTTTTGCATCACATGAGGCTATGCTGAACCTAGCAGGGTTAAACTTAATCACAAAAGACATCCACACTGGTAGCGAAGATGTTGACTACCTATCACTGAGATGTGATGTCAGGATGTGAACATGAGGAATGGAGATAATGTGCTGTGTGACTACAGGCACCAGACTGGTGCTACACCGCTGCTGTGTTCTCACAGGGAAAGCTTCTGTCAGCATTGTCCTTGAAGGATGTGATGCCAGTTGTGGAGTTAGGAACAGGAATTCACCTCCCCCACACAGTCTTTATGTTTGTGTCTCTAACGGGCTGGCTTGTAGGGAGAGCGAGAGTTAACAATTAACATTGTTTTATGGCCAGTGCATGTGGTAAACAAGATTATCTATAATGAGATTAGCCTTGGACAGGCTAAACCACTGATGTGTTCATCTTGGTCTGAGGCAATCCTGAAGCAATTGTAGCACTGGAGAGGGTCTGAAGTGAAGTGGTGCTGGGTGTCCCGGCGTGCCGGGGCCCTGCCAGGCAGCGGTGGCCTCTCCTTCTTGGGTAGAAGGAGAGTCGCTGCAGGTAACAGGCAGCTGGGAACAATGCACTTTGCTGTAGGCATATGATGCAAGAGCCCGGGAAGGGGTGTGAGGACCCCCTCCTGCAATGCAAGGGAGGGGGTCAGGCACTGACCAGCATGCTTGGACCCCAGCTGCTATCACCTGCAACCCATCTAGCTGGGTAGTAGCGGCTGCGGGTACATGCGATAGATGTTAGGGGTAGATGTTATGGGAGGGGTGAGGTAGGGAATTGATGCTGCCTTAAATTAACATAACTGGAACTAGACACCTGAGAGCATGTCCCTGTGCTGTCCTCAAACAAGCAGATTTTTTATCTGGGATGGATTAAGTTATTGATGAGCGTAAGTAAACATGCACAAGTGGAAAGAAAAAAGAGCAACCTAGTAGCAGAGTTAAGACCTTGGTTTCAGAGAAACAGCCCTGTGTTTCCACATAATTTTCTTAAGCACCTTGCACACAGCTTCTCTAGGAGGGCCTCCCATAGAAAACAGCACCAAAAGGCTTAAGCCCCAACAGGAACCTGGGAGAGAGGGCCTGCGCTTCCGTTGGGGAGACCTGGGGTATTCCCACCAGGGGCAGCGTACCACTGGGGAGAGCTGGACGAGAGGTGGACAAACACTATGCAGACCCAGCCTCAGACAAGCTTGTATTTGCCGATATAATTTAAATCACTGTTTCTGACCTCTCCTATGCTTAGACCAGCCATTAGATCTCTGTGGTCTTACAGTAGTGTAAATTAAATTAAAATCTGTCCATGTAGTGCCGTTGCAATGAGGAACTGATCTGGTGGTGGTTTCAGGGCAGCTCAGTGTTATCCATCCAGTCTGTCCCAGTAGTCCCCACTTGGAATGTGTCTCCCTTAGCCCAAAGTCCCTGCTACAGTAATGTCAAACACAAGGTGAATGGAGAATTAGTGACATTTTAGCAAACATCATTTATATTCCTGCCACTGCCACTTGCTGGTTTTGGACCCTTTATTTCCTTGGCCAAATCTTACTGTCATCCATCAACTTTTTGATATTCAAAATCTAAATCTATTTTGTAATTTTTTTCAATCAAATATTAAATGGTTACTGTACTTTCAGTAATTAGCCTTTTACACATGTAAATTCTGTTTTTAACAGAAGAAAATATGACCTACAAGTCTTTGAAGCCAACCTACTCCTTTCTTTTCCTGTTGCTTTTCACTAAACACTATGCCTGTAGTGCCAGACTAAAACTACACTGCTTAAACTTGATAAAGTACTGCAACAACAACAAAATGGAAAATAAGACAGAGAAAAGGAACGGAAAGCAAAAAACCTCACAGTACTCCAGAAAGGCTTTTCTTTTCCATCTCATATTATGCAGCGTGTAGAAGTAGCCAATTTGAAAAACTGACTCAGAGCAAACTGCTAGCGAGAGAGCAGGCATAAAAGCAGATACAAAACTGCTCACAGACTCAGATTAAGTGAGCTTCTTGCCAGCCCTCCCCCACCTCCCCAGCTTATTACAGATTGGAGAATCAAGCAAGCTGTGTCCCGCAGCGTGTGTGCACCACTCACATGGCAGGCGCCTTAGTGAGGGACACAAATTCATCTCAGAGATTTTCAGGGCTGGCGAGGCCTTGCCAGGGTCACCCCCTGACTCCCAGCATTGCCTGGGGCGCAGGGCCCTGCTCAGCTGTACCCACACTCTGCCTGGGGATGGCCGGGTGTCGTTTGCTTGAATGGTGCCAAAAATATAGAGGAGCTAGGTAGAACAGTTCTGCGTATTAAATTGTCTCAGTGCAAATTGAGAGTGAGCGTATGAAGAGGAAGATTGGTATTTGCTATATTTCTCTTTCTCAGAAACCCTATTAGTGATCTCCCACTTCACCACTTCACTTGTTGGTTAGTCCCCATTCTCCAAATGCCACTATGTCACAGAGGGAACATCAGCCCAGAAATAATTAGTATGGCAATTTGGCACTCACTCTGCAAATTACATCTAGCAGTTGCGTGCAAAATTGTCTGTAGAAATCATCTGGCTCTTACCAAGAGTTAGCTTAATAATGGAGCTTGTTTTGTTACTGCCGCTATTATGCTGAAGTCTGTGATTAAGATTTGTTTTCCCCTCTTGCTGATGGAAACATCTTCTAGCAAAAGCGAGAGAACTGAAGCCTTTTCTGCTACCCTGTGCTTTGTTGCAGTGAGGAGTCCTGACTTAATGTCTGTTTAAAATATATCTGTTTGTTGATATTGACTCTCTGGGGAGACCCACCCAAATGCTGTATTTCATGCACATAATAGGCTACTGGAGCTCTTCCTCTTATCACTAATTAATTACTAATTGCTGCAGTGTCCTGGTTTCAGTTGGAATAGAGTTAATTTTCTTCCTAGTAGCTGGTACACTGCTATGTTTTTGAGCTAGGTTTGAGAAGCATGTTGATAACACTGATGGTTTCAGTTGTTGCTAAGTAGCATTTAGACTAAGTCAAGGATGTCTCAGCTTCTGATGCCCAGCCAGCGAGAAGGCTGGGGGGGCACAAGAAGCTGGGAGGGGACACAGTCAGGGCAGCTGACGCAAACTGGCCAAAGGCATATTCCATACCATGCGATGTCACATGTAGCATATAAATGGGGGGTGAGCGGGGGGATTGCCGCTCCAGGACTAACTGGGCATCAGTGGTGAGCAATTGCATTGTGCATTATTTGCATATTCCAATCCTTTTATTATTACTATTGTTATTTTATTAGTGTTACCATTAACATTATTGGTTTCTTCTTTTCTGTTCTATTAAATTGTTCTTATCTCAACCCACTAGTTTTACTTCCCCCCCCCCCCCCCCCCCCCCCCCGATTCCCTCTCCCATCCCACTGGGTGTGTGGGGAGGGAGTGAATGAGCAGCTGCACGGTGCTTAGTTGCTGGCTAGGGTTAAACCACGACATGCAGAGACAACAGTAAGATCCTGTCCTTCTTAGGTGACTGCTGAGCCCAAGGTGAGCTATGATTCTTCCTGGTACAGAGGAGGAAAGGCAGCAGGAAAGACTAAAAGACAACAGTCCCCCCCTTCCCTGAGGTGGAACCAGCTCTTCATTGCAGTGAGATACATTGCCCTCAACTTGAATTTGACTCATCTCCATCCTTAATGGATGTTGTCAGGACACTTATGAGAGACATGCAGACTATATTTTTTCTTTCTGCCAACAAACACCATCCTGGACCTGAGAAAGCTTCTTCAGCAAAAGTGGGGTTTGCCCCAGCAGGTACAGTCTCCTGAAAACATCCCAGTCCAGCATGTCAGCATCATCCCAGCAGCAGTATTTTGCCCAGCTTTCAACCACCTTACTGAGTGACCTAGCAATCAGCTTTTCCCATGGCAGCAGAAAGTTCTGCAGCAGACCTTGTAGGTGGGATTTTAAGAGAGGGAATAATAGATAGCCACCAGACTACTGTCAAAGGAAAATACAAACTCCTTATAATATGGATACTACAGGATTTCTGAAGCTGCTTTCAAAATGGGTCCAAAGAATATATCCAGCTGTGCAGGGCCTCTTGGAAAAAGAAAACAGGCAGATAGTGTACTAGCTGGAGAACAGTAAACAACAAAGAATGTGGTGGTTTGTGTGTGTGTGCATGCACGCACATGTGCGTGCACTTGTGCTTCTTGGGCTTTACACACACACGGGAGTCATTAGAGGACAGCAGGTACTGCACATCAGCTGATTCTCCGCAACTGTACACATGCACATCATTAGCAAATGCCAGGCAATGCAGGTTAGTTTGGGCATCTTTCCTTGACTTTTCTTGCAGCTCAACTGGTGGGAAGTAGGCTTAGTACCTGTGACTACGCCCTCGGGGACACAGAGGATATGCTTTTTTGAACATGTGAAAGAATGAAGAGCTTTAAACGCACACTGTAAATATGTCTTCACATGGCAGGTTCTTCAGATATGTGCTGTTTGGCCACTGCTTAGATTTCATGTGTTGCTTTCTTCCCGTGGATGAAAAGAAATTAAGCCTGCTGTCATGCCAGCCATGTGGCCAAGGAGCTGGGTGGGGAGGGACAGAGGAAGGTGTGATTTTCACTGTCCTTTTATTCCTTGGTGCCAGTGCTCACTTGAACTGCAGTGCAATTAACTGAACACCTGATGCTTAAGCATCAGGGCACCTTATGGCATTTGTAATGGTACTAAGTTATGAGCACTCATGGAATGGGGTGTTGCTCTAATTGTCATACTTTTCTTCTGGCAGTCTTTAACTCCTATTAGATTAGTCACTCCTATCATGGTTATGACTGCCAAGTTAAGCCATCTGTAAACACTAAAACTTGCAAGCTCTTACCAAATTCATAGCAGTCATGTTTGGGAAGTAAGTTCTGCAACTTTTCAGCTGCCTGCCAGGAGAAATGCTCAAATGGTTGGTGTGTGCCCTGGTCCCTTCCTCCAGGAACATGTTCTCCCTGCACAACCGCAGCCGGCGTCTTCTCCACCCGGCCGCTGCGGTTCTTGGCGTTAGCACTCTCAGCGGCCTTGGCACGCCACTTTACACTTGTGCCTGAGCCTTTCCGTAAACATGTTTTAGCAAATACTATAAAGAAGTTGTTCGACAACACAGTCATTTGAACCCAAAAGGCTAAAGCAGAAGTGAGAGAGTAGCTTCACCACTCTGTTACTGCCGGCTTGTTATGTTTACTCTACATATGCTGTTACTGCATCGAAGTGGTATTTTTCAGTTAACAAGTGAAATGAAGAAGGAAACCTACTCTGTCAGTTTCTTCTTCTCTTGTCACATGTGCAGCAAACTCTGGATTACTACAGCCCAGTCTAGTAAGCAGCAAGCGCAGAAAATATTGAAGGCCTCAGCTGAGCTACCAAGCAGCCAGGGCAGGCAGAGGCGTGCAAAGCCCCTTGCCCTGGGTGGCTGGGCCAGAGGAGGTAGCAGATAAGGGGCTCTTACCCTGCCACAAGCGGCTGGTGCGGGCTCTGACTGCAGACTGTTAATAAGCTACCCTGAATGGCAGTCCAGTATTCATGGCTCTAAAATGAGTCACAAATAGGACTTAAAGACCTCCCAGTAGTGAGGCAGCCCCCCCTTGCAACATGTGTATATAACAGTTTGAGCACAAAGGAGGGGCTTGTGCCTTAAAAGCAGGCTGTATTCTGTGATAGAAACCAAAGGCTGGGCTCACTGCGTGCTGTTCATCCTTACTCCTTGCAGCAACCATTGAAGATGTGACACGGGCTGCTCAGAGCAGTGTCACCATGCAAATCCCCTCTCTGTAGCTGCCCGCAACCTTGGGCCATGTCCTAGGTGCAGTGCAGCAATGATCAAGCTCCCCTGCTAATCTCCAGTGTCAGCCAGCCTTGATCTAGACAGAGTCCCTGCCACTCAGCTTGGCCCGTTGGTAAGCACTACATACAACTAATTATGCAAACAAAAGGTACAGTGTAATAACTGGCGGGTTGCCGCATCATACCAGCAGTGTTAAATGCCTCCAGGCTGCTCTTTAGGAGGGACGATGGGTGGGGGCAGAACTGCCAAGGAGAGGAGGGAGAAAACCAGCCTCAGTGATGGGCTGTTGGAGTTGTCTCCCTGATTTCTGCCATTTTTAAAGGATCAGCTGGCTGACGTCGTAGGCATCCCTGTGGGAAAGCCGGGTCAGAGAAAGCTGGGATATATGGTAAAGACTTTAAGTGGCGGGGCTTTTGCTCGCCATCATCACCACGAAGTGGCTGGGTGAGCAGCTCAGCACGTGCTGAGATGGGCTCGGGGGCTTGGCTCGAAAGAAGCAGAGTTTGGGCCAGTGGTGATGGCTGCCTGCTGAGGGTTAGCAGGACAGAGAGAGTCATTGAGATAACCTGCCCTGAGACAGCTGAGGGCTTTGAAAATGCATGAGGTGACCCTAATTTTGATTGGGGTGTGCAGTAATGAGCAAGTGGTGTGATGAATGTGTAAAGCTGACAGAAGGCACTGGTGTCTGTAAAGAAATAGGATGTGCAAGGTCAGGAAAGGTGTGCGGGATGAAGCGATGTTTCAGAGGCAGCAAGCATGCCAGGCTGACTCATGAGCTGAACTGTGCAATAATCACAGGTAATTATTGCACACCAGCCAGGAGAAGGATTTGCATACATACCATGCTGGACTGCAGGGCCCATTTGGGCTCTGGCGTGCTCTACTCACAGCTCGGAGCAGACAGGCAGAGATGAGGAGCCATTTGCAAACAGAGCCAATATTCTGGTTGTTTCCCCATCCAGCTTCCAGCCGTGACATTGAGCCACATCCTGCAAGAGTGACGAGATGGGGAGCTACTGTCTTCAGAGCAATGAAGGTCAGAGAAGTGCCTGTATTCACCCTCTCAAAATATGGCTGTGCTACAGAAATGTGCTTCTGCATCAATAGCGAGGAATTCACTTATAAGCCAATATATTTTTCACTGAAATGAAAACAATGGAAAGCCTGAAAAGTAATGAAATCCTGTAGGACAGGAGCTCTCAGGCAATGCAGGCTGTAGCTTACCGGCCAAGGGGTGAGGTAATGCACCTCCCTGGTTCTCCTGCAGTGGAGAAATCCTGAGGGATTCCCATCATCCTGGGGGACAGGTTTTGAGGCTGTGTCCTTGCAGTAGGAAAATGACCTTAGTACCTCGCCTCTGGTGCAGGCAAGGCCCTTGGGTGATTTGGGTTTAATGTCACCTTACCCTCCCTCGATCCTGTCCAAATACGCAGCTGGGTTGGTGCTGATGGCAGTGATGGTGTGTGTTGGTGTGTAAAGACATGGCACCGATGAATTATATCCCAAAGTGGCTATCTGAATGCAGAGAAGAGCACAGATTTTCTGTGTGCTTATAAATAGACCAGGCCTTGAAAGAGGAGCAGCTCTGCAAGTCTTGTGGTTGAAGGGTGGGTAAATAATCCCATGCATTGGGTAGGGAATCCTAGGACCTCCCGCCCGCCACTCTTTGTACCTACCCCCCATAACGTAGCTGCAGAAAACCCAGGAGTACAGATGGCTCTTGCTAGGGATCTTAGACGTGCATCCATCAGTACCTCTAACAAACACCATTTCTCTTCCCCAGCTAGGCTTTAAGCTATGTCTGCTATACACAAAAGTGTTTGGAGATAGACAGCCTTTTATCATTGTCTCGCACGACTTGCTTAGAAACAGAAACTTAACTGCGAGCAATAATTAGCATCTGTCTAGACTTACATGTGAAATGTGCAATATATAAAGCATATACACACACACACTGTATTGCAGATATGTACATATAAGGCACTGTTTGTATGCCTGAGCTTTCATGCAGCAAAATACCGTTTCGGCTTAGGTAATATGAAGTCATACTCCTTCAGCTGTAATGTAGACATTTCCAATCTATTTTTAGCTCTGTCTGGCTAATTCAGCAGCGCTTGGCTAATAGTAATACTTTTCCTTCTCTTCTCGTGATGCTAATTTTATTCTGGTAGCCGGTCTCTCTGGCAATAGCTCTGTCTCCTGTTTCATCTGTACTGGTGGCTGTGGGGAAGTTGAACTACGCCGTCACTAATGTCACGGCACCTAAGCGTGCGTGCTGCTGTTTGTGTAGGAGAAAAGGAAATGCTACCGAGTCACAGGTGCTGCGGGGAGAAAACCGATGCTAGATGATTTACTGTTAAGACCCCAAATCCATCCTACGGGTGACTGGGGTGAAGCCAGGCATCCAAGCAAAACAAAAATCTCTCCCCCTCTGGGTTTAGTGACTCGACAGCGGGTACGCTGTCGTAACCTGGGGGTCACACCTGGGATTCGTTACCGAAGGGCAGCCGCAGACTGCACCAGAGGACGGTACTCTAACATTTGCGTGAGGCCGGAGCTAAAATGCCGGTAGCGATACAACCCTTCGGATGGCGGTGCACCGCCGCGAAGCCCGAGGCCGTCCGGAAAAGCGATAACCAGCTCAGAGGCTGCCCGCCTTGCCGGCCGTGCCGGGGACCGGCTGGGACAGGCCGGCCGCGCCGCTGCCGCGGGCTCCAGGGCTTGGCCGCCGAGCCTCCCGAGCCGCCCGCCGGCAGCCTCCGCCGGCGGGCGGCTGCCGGCCGGGCCCGGGGAAACGCTGCCCTCTGGCGCGGGAACGGGGCGCGGCCGCCGCCGCCGCCGCCGCCGCCGCCGCCGCCGCCGCCGCCGCCGCCCCGGGGCTGGCCGCGCGCCGCAGCCCGGCCCGCGGACCGGCTCCCGCCAGGCCAGTCCCGCGCGCCGCGCAGCTGCTCCCCCCTCCCAGCGCCGCCGTTACCGCTCCTGAGGCGGCGAGCTGGCCGCCTCGCGTCTTTTCGAGAGGCCGGCGGCGAGGGCAGGTCCCTGCCGCACGAGGCGGTCCCGGGGGCTGTCCCGTGCCGGGGCCCGGCGGCGTCTGAGCCGCGCTCTGCGGGGCTGGCCCCGGCCCGCCGGCCGCGCCGCGCCGCGCCGCGCCGCGCTGCCCTGCAGCCGTTAGCAGCTGCGGCGGCCGTTGGAAGCAACGGATCATAGGCAACAGCCCGCGTTTGGGGGGGTTGTGCCCACCGTTTACAGACCATCTTTAATCGCCCTCCCGTACGCGTTTGGGTGTTCGGCTTTGGAGTCGCCGCTGTTAGCCTGAACTGTACAAGCTCTGCACTAAACGGTGAAATAACGCCCCGTTTGGTGCAGACACAGCTCATTCTTCGAGTGTTCATCAACCTGAGAATAGTCCTCAGGAGAGCGGGAAGCAAGTTTTTAACCTCCGCTTTACAGAACATGAAGGGAGGTTAACTGAGAGTAAGGACCCGCTTTCCTGAGGTTCACAACTGAGGCTGATGCTAATGAGGTCGCGCGGCAGCTCTGGAAGGCGAGTGGCGTTTCCTCAGCCGCACGGGTACGGGCTTACCTGGGGCGGCAGGGGCCCAGGAAGTCTCTGCGCCATGGGAATGGGGAAATGAGGGCGAGGCAGGGCCTCTGCTTTGTTTGGAACACCGTTACTTTGAAGGCAGTTATTTTTCCTCGTGGTTGGACAAGAAGAGTTCCAATGAGTTGCAGCCAAGGGTGTCCCCCCTCCAAAATCACTCCGTCGTCTTTGTTCAATGTCCGAAGTACCCAACTGCCATTTTTCAAGCGTGCCAAGTTCTAGTAAAGGATAGAAAGAGTTGTTAAGTTTGCAAAAAACTATAGTAATGTATATTAATTATTGTACCAGTATTAACCTCTGCGTGGGGCGAAAAGGTGTTTAGATGCAATGTTTCTGGAAGCCACAAGCCCTCTGTTAATCATTACAGAACGTAGTCTTCTGGCTAAACCTACACCAGATGACAAGTTTCCCCAAACTAAACCGCTGATTCAAAAGCTTAGCATTAGCATAACATTTACTAGTCCAAACTCCTCGCCTACAACATCATGATATGTAATGTTAAAATTAACTTGGTCCTGGCAGGTCCCAGGCAGCTGGGAGGATGCTTTCCATGCACAAAGAGAAACAAAGGCGGGAGGAGAATATGGCACCAGCACTGTCTGCAATGCGCAGAGCCTTTGTGCTTTGGCTTTTGTGTCCAGGGCCAGTTGCAGTCTTTCACCTTGCCAGCTACATAACTTTTTCCTTCTGGGTCTTCAGGCATTTCTTACACAATGAATTGCCTAGGAGGAAGCACTTAAAATTTAATTCAGGTAGGGAAGGCGGCACACACGAATGATATAGACTCTACCAGCCCTTGTAGATTATATGATTTATACATTCACTCAAACAGCAGTGAATGAACAGTCTTATAGCAGGCAGTATGCTATTGTGCTGTTACTTCTATGCCTTGTCTATACCTTCAAAGTTAATTAACTCATTTCTCAAAATCATTTACACATCTGCTCTGTTCCCAGTAAAACTTCAGTTTCACATTACTAACTTCAGAGTTATATTAGGAAAAAGGGGAAAAAAACCCAACCCACATCAGATATGCTACTTCATTTGTAATGACTTCAGATGTGGAACTGCTAATAATGATTAATTTCACGGGCTGAAATTTGGCCTGTGACTTTGCACAGGTAGCTGCTTTGGAATGACAGTCAGATAAATATTAGCCAAAAGCCTGTGTTGTACTCACTGTCACATCGCTGGTGCAAAGCAAGACTAAAACCAGCAGATCTGGTCCTGGGGTATTGCTGGCACCCAGCTGGGCACTGTGGCCCCTCTGTCACTGGCAGGCAGCAAGTTAGAGCTGAGGGGTTCTCCAATTCCTGACTGCGCCCTACCTGCCACCGTAGCCTCTGCGGCTACCTGGCACCAGTATACTACAAAGAGCTTTTCCAGCTGACCATGGGGCCCGTTTCGGTTACTGCTGGCCAAAACCCGAGACTGCCTAGTGGAGCACTGGGTGTTCTGCAGGTCTCAGCCAAGCCCCTCTGCATCCCAGTCCTCTGTAGAGCTGGTGCCACACTGTTGCGGGGAGGGAGCAAGTACAAGGGCAGCACCAGGAATGGCAGTGCTTGCGAAGAGCAATGCAAACAGGGCTGACACCACCCCTGCCTGTGACAAGCACAGGGAGTAGTCCCACTTCCTTCTGCTGATAGGCAGACATATTATTTTAATTAAGCTATTATTTCAATAACTATTACGACATGTGGACACAGCTTGGGAAACATTAAAACCAAGGTAAACAAAGAGTGTAGCACTCCATCTGCTTTTAACACCACAGTTCAGCAACATGACTGTTTGGGCAGCATACATAGCTGAGTACTGTTAGTATTTACAGTAGAACACATCATGCCAAGTTTAGCCTGCAAGCTGATCACAGGCATGAGGTTTCATTATTTTAAGTGATTTATTCTTTTCTGATGCGAAGAACACCACTTCTCTGCACCAAATGCTGCCTGTGAAGTCTGCTTTTCCATTTAAGGGATGCTAAGCAGAAGCTAGCCAATGAAATGAAGGTAAATTTAATTACAAAAAATATAATGTTCTTCAAAAACAACAGCTCACTCTCTCTCCAGCAAGGAAAAATACAAATAAAACCTCTTGGCAATGCTGAGGAAATATCAGGGGCTGAGGTGAAAGGGACACAGCTTGACGAGTATGCTGAAAGCTGAATGTGGATTACCTGTAAGTGCAAAAATGAATAAATGTGTTTTATTCCATTATATTAATGAAATGGTTAATTCGGTTGCTATAGCAACAAGGAACAGCCATGCTAAAAAGCTAAAGGGCTATACATAATGCCAGATACAAGGTCTCTCTAATTCTAAAGCTGATTTTCTTAGCCACAATAGAAGAAGTTATGTGTGTTTTCAATATCATAAGCTTTTGCATCAAATCCTGAAGCTAATCCCATAAATAGGCTAGTAGCATAAAATAGCATATATATTTGCACCTCATAAAACTTATCAAAGGGGTTTACCTATGCACGATCATAAGAAAAGAGCCATGGAGTGCAGCATGGGGCTCTTTTTAAAAAGGCTGCGCTGCATGTGATGGTGAACCAGCAAATGTGTTACAATGGGAAGTTCCTACAGTTATGAAGCAGGTGACTGCACGGGAAATCACTGCAGTGCGAGCCCAGACACCAAAACATAATTGTGCTTACCACCCTGCTAGCTATTTCACCTTATGGAAAATCAACTTTATATTATTTTCACTTGCATTTTGCGTGATTTTGTTTAAAAATAATAATTCTTAAAGACTTCAGTAAGGAATCCTGCAAGTGCTTGCTTTTGTTTTAACACTAAAGTCACGGAAAGGGAGACCCATGGTCTTGCCAGCAGCACAGACTATTATTATTAAAGTCTATGCCAAAGCAAAGGAAAGAGGAGCGCCCATTCTGCCCTTCCGAGGGGCCTGAGGCAGCCCCTGCACAATCAGCACTCCCTGGGAAAGGAGCTGCCAGGGAGGGTCACTGGCGCTGCCCAGCCCCAATGCTTTCATCAGGCTGGAGCCCTATGCCACAGCACAGAATTGCTGCCATTCACTTTGGCTCCCTTTTGTTACAGTGAGATTTGTCAAACTCCACATCACTCACTCTGCCTCAAAGAAATAAAAGAGACTATAGCACACCCACAGGTGAAACAGAAGGCACTGACTTCCCCCACTGAACTCAGACTTACAAAATTCAGCATCGTGCACCTGCACAAGAAAAGTGAGTGACTTCTATCTGCAGGCCATCTGATTTGCACGATAATGGGAGTTCAATTCCTGAGAAACATTATTTCTCAACAACTGAATATGAAGATTTCAGTGATGAGGCCTAAACTTGTCTCCAATAAGCAGAAGTAAAAGCTGTGACAATAAGTAGTCTCCAGACTAAACAGGTGAGAAAAATGTCCTTTAGGATGATGATTAGCTCTAGTTGGTGGTGTGTGACACTCATCAACGATTACCAGTGTGAGTTGCCCACTTGGAGGCATTTGATACTGGCTGCCTCTTACTTGGCTGAAATGCAACAAAAGAGCTCTCACCATGGAAGGCAGTAATACTGAGGAGCAACTTTAACTGTATCATGATGCTGAAGAAGTAAAATGTTTGGTCTTAAAAAGGACAAGGCAGATCAATGGTTGCCACTGTTTTAGTAAACTTTTATGAAAAATCATTTATTAAGATTCTCCTGAATGTTACATAGTACCTCAAAAATGGGTGAGCAACAGCTTGAAACTATTTGCTGCCCTTGTCTTAAGGACCCTAGTTACCAAACATGTGGAAAGGTCCATGCGATGCAGACAGACGAGTACTGTCTAACCTCCTCATCTGAAGGCTAGAAGGCAATGCCATAGCCGGGCCCTGCCGTGGAAGCTCCGCCATGTAAGGTGCAGCTCTCTGCGGAGCACGGGAAACCTTCCCTGTACTCATTGTAATACTGAGTGTATGCAAGAGGGCTGGTATTTCTGCAGCAGCACAAGAAACCCACTAAGTTCAGAGGTGTGTTAGCGTTGGCAAAGCATAGATAAACTGAACAGCTACAGTTTTCAGCTGCTGAGCTGAGCAGGAAGGACTTCCTTCTGTTCCAGTGCTCAGTCCAAATTAATTAACATATATTGCCCACCCCTGGTGTCTGAAAACATCCAGGTAGGTATATCAAGGTAAAGCTTAACAACTTGCAGGTCTGTTACAGAAGATGAACACTTGCATTTCCTTGTGGTAACTTTAGTTTGCTTAAACTAGAAGAGGAGTGTATGTGTGTGTGTGCGTGTGTGCGCGTGCACACGTGTTTACTGTTAAGATTTGAAATTGTTTAGGGCTTTATTTGTGCAGATGTGATACGTGTCAACTTGCCGAGCTAACCTCTGGCTTCACTGCTTGGTAGCAATAAAAAGCTCTGCTCCCACGTCACAAAAAAACCATGATGGGCAGATTCAGACCTCCAAAAAAAAGGAGGGATAAAAGCGGGGTCTCTGCTCCTGGGCAAGGCCAGCATGGACGTTTGCACAAGACCCAGCAGACCAACCTGAAGAGGAGTTATTGAAAACTGATCTCCTGGAGAAATAACTGGATAGCTTACAGTTTGTCAGAAAAGACAGGAAATGGCAACAGTGAAGATGAAGCAACCCAGATGGCCCATAAGCATACTAATTATATGAAAGACCCAGAAGCAACTCTGAAGTTACCAATCCAGCTGCTGAGAGAGTCTGCCAGGTTGCCAGATGTTGCCAATGAAAACCTATCTTCCACAGTTCATCAAAGAAGTGGAGCAGCCTGGTGAAGTAAAACCTTTGCCAATAAAATAAATATTTTATCTGAAAAAATATTTTCTACTAGGAAACATGTTGAAAAATATAAAATTTTAAAACCATGCCCAACCCCATCTTACAGTAGATAAATAATGAAACATACATACAGAATACGTTGGCAGGATCTTCTTATTGATAGGAAATATCTTTGCTTAACATTGTATTTCTAAGGCTGCAGTCTTGGATTGTGTTAAACAAAGTGGTTTTATGAGGCATGGGGTTGATGGGGCACAGTTGGGTTTTGGGTAGTTTGCCTTGAATCTAGCAATCACTTGTGCCACCTTGAGATAAAAGGCTTAAAGACAACAAAGCTGGAGGAGCCAAAGGTGACAGTAATACATGCTGGAAGGCAGGGAGACTGCAGAAATGACAGCGAGCCACCCTGCAGCTGCCGAGTCACCTCTCCCAGAGGCCACATGGTGGAAAGCTGTGTCCTCCAAGACACAACAAAGAGGGGCAGCAAGTCTAGACAGGTAACTTGCATTTTGCTCCTGACAAATTTTATGAACTGAGCAAATGGGCATCTGCAAAGAAGGCTTCCTCTAGCAATTGGTAAAACATCAGAGCAAGGAGTAGTATACATGTATATTGGCTTCAACACCGGCGATACAGGCTACCCATCAGATTCATGCACAAAGGCTAGTCTTAATTTTGCCAAGAGATCAGATTAATGTTTCATTTAAAAATCAGGAAATTATGCATTTTAAAAATCCTGTGTAATTTTTCAAATGTGGCTATTAACGTTGCCAATCCAGTGCCTTGGAAATATTATGTCTGTTCATCCTAGAGGCCAAAAACCAAACTGCCTGTATAGTCTGTTAGCAAGGCAAAACATCTCTTTTTCCAATGAACATGTATGGGTGCATTGGGATTCACACAAGCAGATTTGGCAGCTTTTTCAAGTATTTCTTGGACTGCAGAGCATACACTGAACATGGGGAGCTTTTTCTGTTCAGGAATATGATGTGAATAAGAATGTGCTACTGGAGGATGAGCTATGGCAGTTCCATCATAATTTAATTTGTCAAATACAGTTTACAATATTTTATAATAGTGATCAATAGGACAACATTCTAAAAACTGTGAGGGCTAGGGTTGCAGGATCTCACCCAGCATGTCTTTAATAATACATAATTCCTTAAATGTGTGACTAAATCACTGAAATGTATGAGCTTAATTTGGAACCTTTTCCACTTTGAAAATTCATGTCCCTTATTTAATAACTGGCTACAGCATTTGCAGAATAGACCAGATTTTTCTGATTTGTTTCCTTGGCTCTTGAATGTGCTGAATGGGATGGATTCTCCAAGATGGATGTGAAAAACCTATAAAATCCAGGAATATGTCCTCTGTGGCTCTCTCCCTTGCCTGTTTACACCTTGCCTTACCCCAATGACTTAAAAGACAATCCTGCAGGAGACCTAAATGTGGCCATTTCTCTGAGTTCCTGCAACACACAGATTTATTGCTGGCTGTCAGAGCTAGAAAGTATTCACATTCATTTGGGAACGCATTTCCTGAAACTGTTAACAGACTTGACAGAAGAAGAGTGGGGGAGAGGGCGGGTAGTGAGAAAGAAACCTGCATAATATAACCCGTTATTCCTTCTTCGGTAAACAAATTATAGTCTTGATTATAATCTTGATTCACAAAGAATGCCTTTACTCCTCCAGAGATTACTTTATACCTACTTGGGAATACTGGATGTCCTGCGACTACTGATTATCCTAGGGAAAGCTCTAATTTTGCTGCTACGTTTTTGATGTACGTGTGCTTAGCTACTTAAATTAGATCTCCTGGCATTGTCCTGTATTTAAAAGAAGCCACACTACCAGATGTGATGCCTTCAGGATAGTAAGGTAATCAGGTCTGATGATGCAGCAACAAAAGACCTGGAGAAGCTGGCCAGTTCAGTGGCAGGTGAAACACCGCCTCTCACCCTCAGGGTCCATGGTAGGTAGGATACAAAATAAGAAGTACGTGGTTAACAGCCTGGCAGAAGGTAGCTACTTTTCCTTGCATTTGCTAACTGAGAACATAAAATGTTACCTTCAGATGATCTGATTTTGATGTTTTTTTCTGCCCCACTTAAGGGCATGCTGCCTGTCAGCCAGCTCCTCCGAAGAGGTACAAGTGGTACATGGTACAAACTTTGCCCCTAACATTCACAAACCAGCTCATTCTTCCTGTGAGTCCTCTATAGCTCACATAAGAGAAGAAAATATCAGAAGACCAAGAGCTTTAAAAAAGTTTCAGGCAAATATTTTCTAAGCAGTACGACTACCTGTTCCTGTTTTCATCTGAGAGTGAAAAATCCGCAATGATGAAGAGAAAAATTAAAGTACAAAGAGAAGGCTATTAGTGGAGACACTGGGCTTGAGCCTGCCAAGGGATCTCATCAAGCAAGCCCAAAGTGTCAGCAAAACAGTGTTGGCGGAGCAAGGATACTAAATGAAATGACACTTCAAAATGTTAGAGTGACACAGTATACATATGTGTGCACGCAAGCGTGTGCGTGTGGGGAAGGGATGCAAAAGGAAGACAAGTCAAAGGCAGACAAAGAGGTGCCAGAGAGGGGCAAAGAGTATGCTACATTCTGCACTGTAGGCAATTAATGGAATAATGTACACCTGAATTAACTCATTAATGATTCCTGGAGTGAATCTTAGAGATCATGAAAAACCACCTGACAAGGCTCTGCAAGAAAAATCTGTTTGGTAAATGGAAAAAAAAAAACCAGAAACAAACCCAAGCCAGTTTCAACATTTATTTATAATTTGGTGCACGATTCATAAATCAAGAAACAAAAGTCAGGGTATATTTTTAATCAAAGTTTTGCTGATCACAATATAGGGTATAAGAAATTGAATTGATAGATCATTTATTATTATGATGAAACTAAATGCTTTATATTCTTAAGTGGAGCAAAGCAGACAGCAATACATTCATATTAGGAAGTTCTTCCTGTGAATGAAAAATGGATTAAAACTGAGATATTGTTTAGCAAGACAGACAAATCTGTGTTTCTTTTTGGTTGTGAAACTATTATAACCATACATAACCAATAAGTATGAAGAATTGGCACTGGGGGAAATCATCTTGCCAGTTTGCCCTACGTGTCTGTATCTGGCAAACGCAATCTGCAGGGTGTGTATTCCATTTGCACATAATCAGATCTCTGACCTGTAACGTGTACATTCTGGAGCTTTAATTGGCACAATTAAAAAGTTATTTAGAGGATGAGCTTGGAGCAAAAAATGTTGTCACATCTCAGAATCCTGGAATGCAACCTGGACTTCATAATAAGCTGGTTTAACTGTTTTTAGAGAGATGTTATGAGTGTTCACTGGAGGGGAAAAGTAACGATCAAGCTACCCATGCAACACACAAATCTGAAGAGTCCAGCATGTGTCAGTGCACAGCAAATTTATTCTATAAAGTGACTAGTGTGAGAAAGAATTAGAAAGGATTATAAAAATACACTACCATATGCTGTAGTATTTGAAAGCGATTAATCCAGTTCTTAAATTCTATTTTAAACTCCCTTTCATTTCTTCCCATAGAAAAATAGAAGCTATATTGCTTTGTTTGAATGCTATGTAGTTAATTACATCTTCTAAGAAACTCTTTTAAAACTAAATGTAATGTTTAATTACAAAATGCCTCCTTGAAAACAGTTAGCTCGCACATTGATTTGTAGTTCATCAAAAAATGCTTTCTTAATTATATTTACAGCCAGAAAATACACAGAGGTTAAAGACTCTATAGAGAAATTTTGAAATTACAGCATGAATTTTGAAGAGAAAGTTACACTTCAAATAGTGGACAACTGACAGCCATGACTGACTAATTGCTGCCTTTCTGTAATTTCAAAACTTAATTGTTGTAAAAAGAATAATTGGAAAACACAGTGTTCATTGTAACGGCTATCAATATTACATTTTTTTATAAGAGCAGATTTTCAAGGACTAATTAGAAAGCAAATCAATTGCATCAAACAAGTGTAAAGTTCACATTAGCTGTTGGACTGATCACCTCAACACGCGGGGTTCACAGTTAAGGGCAGCCCGCGCTTTGGTTCGTAAGGTGTTGTCCTGGAAACCATGCGGATGCAGTCGATAACAGGGCAGACGCTGAGACACAGGGTGCAGCCTGTACAGCTGTCAGTAACCGTGGGCAGGTGGGTTTCGGGATCAAACTGGATAGCCTGTGAACAGGAATAAACATTACTGATGTCACTCACAGAAAAGGTCAAAATTGCTCCCATTTTAGTGTCTGCATTTCCTGTGCTACAGCACTTGGAGACATCTTGGTGTGATTCTGCACTGCAGCTATAGCAACTGTTCAACTGGCAGGGAACAAAACAACCCCCCCTCCTGACACTTTAAAATTAGAAATATGGGCCAAATTATACCTCACTGAAAGCTCATGGGTCACAAGGGCTGGTTACAAAAGGAGGAGTTTGGCCCATGATGTTTAAACTCCCAGAGGGATATTTCTAGTTTCATGTGAAGGAAATATTTTGTAAGACAGCGATTTGCCAGTGTTATTGGTTCAGGGCAGACACCAGACCATGTCTGTACAGCTTCAGCACAACACTGGCCACAGTGTGTTCTTTTGACTTTTATTTTCAGCACAGCATAAACAATCTAATTTAATGAACAGTAGAGAAAAACAGCACGCTGTGCCTTGTATGATTATTTTCCTTTGCAAATCTTTGAAAGGGATATCTGAGTTTTGGGCAGGCAGAGCTTGCTTTAGCTCTCACGTTTCCATGCAGTGAATCCTCATTACCAATTAGAGTGATAAGTGTATTTGAATGTGAAATAACAATTGCAGTCTCAATGAAATAAGCTCCTGGTATAATGGAAATGGCAATTAAAAGCAAAACCAAAAGCATCACACAACTGCAAAAGCTTCAATATCTAAGAAGCAAGCTTAGAAAAGTGAAAAATAAAAAAACCCCACTGAATATCTACTTTTAAGAGTCTTAGCAAGGAAAAATCAGGCCTGAAAGCTGAACTCTCACTTCTCTGCAAACAGGTGGTGGTACCTTAGCAAATCTCCCTAACCACTGTTAGCAACTGGGGGAGCCTAGGGAGGAGATGGTTGGTACTAGGTTGGTGGTGCTGCAGGTTGGCTCCAAAGGCAGATTTGCCGCATTTGGGGTTTCACTACTAGGAAAGCACAGAAGTTGCTGTAGCAACCCACAAGGACATGAATGAAGTAGGTACTAACTGCCCTGAATCTAAAAGTTTTAGTTTAGCTTGAGCACAAAGAGAGCTTTGGTTTGTAAGTACTTAAGAAGGAATCCTTCCTCTCTCCCTAACAACAATGCACATCTTGAAAGGGAGTTCAAAGAGGGAGAAGTCAGGACTACAGTGCTAACTTTAAATTTAAAGGAAAGCTTTTCTATTGGAGTCCTACAAGGTGATAGCTCTGTAGAGCAGTATGGATTTTTTGAAACAAAGAGAAGCACAAAGCAGATGCTATTCTGAAGAGGGGAGGTGTGATTTCTTTGCAATTAAGAATTGCTTTGCAATTCTTTGCAATTAATTTCTTTCCAATTTCCTTAATTAATTAAGGAAAAAAGCACTTTTTTTGTGCTTAGAAAACCTCCTGGGGTTTTAAAATTTGGTTCTTTTGGTGCTGGGTTTTTTTTCCAGTTATAGAAAAGAACGTTTTACTAAATACAAATGCAGTCTTTTGCTCTCCAAGGGCTACATCCTCACCTTCACTGGGAAATATGATGGAAGGAGAAGAGGTGAAGATTGCAGTGTCAAGAAGAAAATTAGACAGTTAAAAGCTACTGCAGTAATCTAATCTGGTATAAATGCAGTATTAATTTTCTCGTATCAGTGGAAAAAACATGTCTACCTTTGCTCTGACACACTTGTTTTAATTGCAGGGGTTGATTTTACATGGGAAGACTTCTTTCTTTGACTGTACGTGGTTAAATTCATCAGACCTACTATTGATTAGACTGACTTAAGGATAAACAAGAGGTCATGGTTTTCAGAGGAAACTTGGTGCTCAGTTAAAGTATTTGTTTCTGACAAACTATTCTTGGACAGGGATGAATGGAAAAATTAATGTAGATATTATTGCTTGCTGCATATTGGATTCCATGGAGGTTATGCTAGACCATATTTTCGTTTTCTAAAAGAACATGAGTCCTCCTTTTTAGTGCAGACCAGTCCATCAGCTCCAGTGGACATGGCAAGGAATGGCATGTAGAAATGCTGATACATTTCATACAACTGATGTTACCATACTGAGCAGAAATCAAGGAAATATTTTGCTGCAAACAGGAGCCCCAGCTCAAAATTGTACTATTTTCTGGTCACAATGATTTCTGCAAACTTCAACCTGCTGCTCTAAAGCCTGGCAGCTATCCTGGAGAGAGGATTTGTACCTCAATCAAGATCAAAACAGAAACCCACCTGCCTGAAATCTGAATTAGTTCAAGTTCAGTTACGCTGATGGAACAAGGACTAGGTTTCTTAAAAAGCATTTGGCAATAAGAACAGCTTTTGTCTCCCCACATCCCCTTAAGTGAGAAGGGATGCATTCTTCCCTTTCTCCCTCATGTACTTGAAAACCATCAAAGAACTGCATTTACTGCTATCTGACTTATGTCTCCTTCATTTTCTTCCTCTTAAAAAGAATCCCCCTTCCCACCTGCAGTTAGGGAGAGACTGGGAGAGTGACCTAGAGCAAGGCCAGTGAGATGCGGTACACTCAGCAGGGCAGGCAGGGCTTGTGCGGCACAGACTGGGAACATGCTGGGGTTCGAATCCAATATTTTAGACATCTGTTTTTCCCACCTGCTCATTAACAGAAGGTGGATTCTTTCTTCCCAGCAGCAGAAAGATAACTCATTGTGCCTTTCTGCTAATTACAGCTGTGCTCTTACCTGGTAGCCAGAATCATTACAGGTCATGTAACATTTGCCACAGTTGATACACATTTCCTCGTCAATCAGAGCCACAACTTGCTCTGTGTTGCAGAGCTCACCATATGTTCCAATATACTGCAGTGCTTTTCCAATGACATCCTAGGGAAAAAAAAAGTTATCAACTCATTTAGAAGATACCTAAGCAGTTTCTATAGCTGCACCGGAGCACTCTCTAGTACTTTAATATGGAAGATTTGGCCATGCACTGTGATGATGATTAGGATTTTTCCCATAAATTTCCAAGTTGCTGACCTTCATACCTCCTGTAAAATATGAAGAATGCTCCATACAGGCACATTTTAAATGTAGGCAGCACTAGAAATATATATTCATATATGAACACATTCTACAAATAGGTTACACATTTAGTACTTGATTTGAGTGTGCTATTGTTTTGCCATTATTGTGTGAAACTTCAAGGAATAAAATGGAGCACAAAACAGGAGTAACATGCTACAAACAATCAGATCATCCTTGGTCATTTCTCATTAGCACAGATTTAAGAGCTCACAGCAAGAAAAGAAAGGGGCACCATCAACTAAACTGACAGAAAGAACAATAACTGCTTTTCTCTCTTTAGTAAAATGTGCAAATAACATTATCATCAGTTTATTGCAAATATTGTACAGAAGTAAGCTGTGGGTCTAATCCTGCAAATCTTGATCAGTTCTGTTAACTTCACAGGAAGGAATTTGTGGCATCAACCTAACACATCTGTGCTGCAAAAGTAAAGGTAATATGGCAGGACAATGTATAGGTACGTACCACTAGAGGAAAACATTCCCTCTAAAAGAAGTTGTTGGGGACCTACCTGATGCAAACAGTTTCCACTTTACATCAAGGGAAACTGCACAGTTCAGTGGCAGTTCAGCTTCACTGAGTCAATGGGAGAGATGGGACAAGTCCCACGTTCTTCGAACTACAGCTATCCCTCAGTTAAAGGAGTTTAACTTGTGGAAGTATAGCATAGATTATGAGCATGACGGCATTTTAAAAGATTCATCCTGTGGGACTGTATTGGTTGCCTGGATATTTTGTAAGTTTACTAAGCACTCTTCTACAACAGTTCCCATGTTGCAAAATAAGCTCGATTTTATGTGCAAGATTCTACATTCTTAAGATAAAGTTAGGCTTAGTAAATGAAGGTTATGTGATGCAACAATACATTTTACTTTTGCTTTAAAAAGCTGTATAACTTATGTATTAGAGAAATCTCATTGATTGACAGGAGAGCAGAACTGGCTTCAAAGTCATTCCACTGTAATAAACCAAGAAGTCTTTATGATTTTGATTACGGAATTTGATCCAAGTCAATTGAAAAATGCTCAGGATCAAGCCAAATACAAGACACAGAAAAGTCTGCTGAGAATTATAAGCTTCAAAGTGTTCACCTTTGGTCTTGCATTGCCAAGAAACATGATAAGGATTTCTTTTTGTATCCTGTTTCTCACTATTTTTTGAAGAAGCAATACTTACCTTATTCCTATCAGTCAAAAAATTATTCAGAAATTATTAGCAACCATTTTAAGTGTGTAGTAGTACGCTATATTTAACCTGTATAATTAATAATCACATACAATGCTCTATATATTGTTTTCAATTCTCATTGCAGAAGAACTGGATTACAGTAACTTAAATTTTCATTGCATTTCTTATTTTGGGCAGCCTTACTTTCAAACAAACTAAGCATCCCTAATTATTCCTATGCCACATCAGAGCAATAGGGTAATATGGCTTTATCAATGTTAGCTCTACAGGAAAGCTCTGCTACATGAATTAAATGCAAAAATGGGTCCAACCTTGTCTTCCTGAGCCTGCTGAGAACTTGCAACAGGTCTACTTCCTGAATGAATGAGTCCCATTCTTCTCAGTGAAGTTTGAACTTTGAGACCTACCTGGGCTTCAGCACTGAAATTAAAATAGTATCTTTATGCAATGAGAGAAATTTATTTGTTCGCTGGATGCAGTGGTAGGAACTATGAAGTTGCTCTTAATGACTGTTGAGGTAGGAAATTCAACCATATCCTAAGCCCAGGAAGGACAGAGAAACTGTACTGTTTTCTTGTTCCAAAAACACTCAAATGTTTTCTCTCTGCCAAACCCCTAAGCTGCTGACATGTGAAATACCTTGGTTGCATTCATTCAAAGCTAAAAGCCTTCCAGTTCTTCTCAGCTACATGCAGAGAACATTAATGCTCTTCCAGCATAAAACAGCTATGGCATATTGCTAAAGGCAGCATGATGAGTGTGGACAGATGACTGTAAGTGAGCAAGTTATCACAGCTTAATGAGTTAACATTCATCAATAGAGCTGTGCAAGCTGATTATGTGCATGGTCCAAATTCACTGCAAATTTGAAGTAAAATCTGTTTGCTTAAACCACTGTAAAAGGTCGATTAACTACTATGAAAGTGGTTTAGCTAATACTTTTTACTTTGGTATTGCAAAGGACTCGACTTGAACATACAGCCCTTTAATGTGACTCCACTGATGAGCTAGAGTAACTAAATCAAATGTGATCTCTTAGGAACTGCTCACACCCCTGTATTTTCATTTCCATGTCTTACTCAGAAAAGTTCATGGATTTACTGGGAATTGCTCAGCAGTTTTTAGGTTGCTACAGTTCTCAGGTTTCTGCAGTCTTTATCAGCTGAAAAACTGTAGTTGTAGAATTCAGCTCCAGCTTGTTTCAAGTCTCATATAGGCTTGTCTGTATCAAACCTGTTACAGGTTTCAAAATACATGTGTCTGTGTGTGATCTACTGCCCCCAGCAATACGAAGTATCCTATAAGCCTCTCTTGTGTAGCCCTCAAACATTCCACTATACATCACAAATGCACTTGTCATCTGCGAGTACTGGTCTGTGTACTGAAGAATTTGAAGAAATTATGTAAAACCTGTACAATATACAATGAAGTAGCTTTCCACTGCCTGCTCATGTAAAAGTATCAATATGGGGAGATTCCTGATAGCGAAGGGCTTTTTAACCTAACAAAAGCAGACTTTACAGAGCACAGGTAATTAACAATTTTCTCAGGGAGGTTCTGGATTCACATTTGTATTCTTTAAATATCGTTTGGATGTTAACAAAACCCACAAAGCTCAAGCAGGTTGCAGAGATGGGGTACTCAAATAATCATGGGATGGAGGGCCTTGCTTATGAGAGAAGACAAAAAGAGCCTAACAAGATGTTTAGCCTAGGAAGATGAAGGCAGAGCAGGAATATGACGTCTCTTTATGTATACATCAGGGAGGGAAAGAGCTATTTAAGTTAAATGACAATGTTGGCACAAGAATATATGATTATAAGCCAGCCATGAATAAATTTAAAGCTGGAAATTAGAAAAGGCTTTTTAAATGAAAAAGGAGTGAGGTGGTTAATGGTCTTCCAGAGAAGCAGCTGGGGGACAGGAGGGAGACAGTGCAAGGTTTAGGATAGCATGAGATAGCTCAGGAAATGGTTGCTTAGAAGAACATAATCAAAATAGATTTTTTCTATTTTCTATTTTCTACAAACTTACAAAGGGAATAAGAAAAACAATGCATATGATACGGTGATTTCTGAATTTTTAACCAAGTCTTACTTCTCACAGCTCACAAAAATATACTTTTGGGGACTTAGAGTCCCAAACAGGGAGGATGATGGCATTTTAGAGGCCTGAAAGTGATTTCAAAAGACTGTGTCAATGATTTACTGTTCATTTACACTCCTGGGTGTTGTGTCTTTTAATCACTTCTTTCTCTCAAGCAAAAACTGTATCTTTATTCATTTGCAAAGTTTCAAGACTTTATTGACTAAAAAAGCAATGGTACTTAAAAGATGTTTTGCAGGTGCAGTCTTTTACAGCATCTCAAGCTATCTCAGAACTTCTTGTTTCCATCAAATCATAAATGTTTGGAACAAAATAAACAGTGCAGCAAGAAATAATCAGCTTTCACTGTTTAAAGTGCAGTTTCACTCCAAAAAGCAACCGTCTAAAATGGCACTATGGGATTCCACACTTGGTATATCTCAATGGCGTCCGGATCAAATTTGCACTGTTTACAGTATAATGGTATTTTTGCCAACTGCCAGATCTGCAAACAGAAGCCAGGTTCTGAAAGTCAAGCTGTGTTCTTTCTGGCTTATGCATTACCAGCAGCAATAAGAAAAAAAACCAACTAAAAACCAAACCTGGAAGGTAAATTTTGTCCTAAGTTACACCTTTGCAATCTCAGGGACCTAGAGTGCTTCTTTTTATTACTGCTGTGCTGTCCCACTCTTCTCAACAAAAGTGTACTGAACAAACTGGGAGAGGAATGTAGTCCTGCAACTGGAACTGGCAGGAAATTCAGTTGCTATGGAGAGAATCAGAGCAGAATCCATTAGTTTTATGTTACTAATGAGTACAGAAAAAAATTCATTTTGTCACTAAGCTAGGCAGATGTGATTTTGAGTATACAACAGGAGTAGATCTGTTCAGTAGGATATTATTTTAGCAATGCTATTTTTATTACTATAGCTGCATTTTTAATGTTAATATATCAAACATTGTATGGTGATTAGTTTTTCATTAGCCATCATATTAGTAAACCTGCATTTGTAAATAAAATTCATGCTTCAGGTATGGCTCCTTGTAGACCTGCTGTGTCCATCTTCATACAGACCACACTGTAAAAAGCCATACTGTGGTCTAGAGATGGTGATCATCACAGGCCTCTCATTAGATCATTAGAAAGCCATACACAGTGCAGGTACTGCATCTCACATAGCAAGTTCAAAGGGAACACATATGCATGTCCTCTTATTGCATTTTTTGAGTCACCATAAGACACTTTGCATGTCACACCATGTTCAGGAGAAAGGTTCTTTGTGCGCTTGAAGCTGACAGCAACAGCAGGTAAGGAAAGCAAGGTAATCTTTAGATTACCAGAAGTAGAGGTCTACCTGTTGACAGTTGGACTCGATGATCTTAAAGGCCTTTTCCATCCTAAACGATTCTATGATTCTATGAATAGCAGCCTGACCTAAGGACAGGCCTCAACCTCAGTTTTCAGGTCTCTGAGGGACCATGACACAAATGCTGAAGTTGATTCACCACCAAGTAATATAAAAAAGTCCTAACAACCATCTGACATTTATATAGCAAAGTTGTGTGCTTGATCCCAAGTACTCTATCTGTTCATTATTATTTATGGAGTGTTTGGGCAGTTCTCAGGATTCAATTGGTTGTGAAAGAACAAGGGGCTGTGCAGAAGTGCCCTCACTAGGATACAGGGAGAGCACAGAAAGGGGATGAAATGTTGCAAAGAAAGTAAATTACTCTCTGTACCAGTTTTTATCTCCATTAGGGAGATACCTGCCTTCCACCTGTTCTTTTTGGTAATAAAGGTGAGGTACTGTCAGAGAGAGAGAGATGAAAAGAAGAAATGTTGGGCAAAAAATTATGGATTAAAGAAGAAAAAGTCATCAGAATCTGAGAGTACCTCACCAAGGTCAGTTTACAGTAAAGTGGCTAACAAAAATATGTAATCTCATTAAAACTAACTTTACTTTGGAAGATTACAGATGCTTTGCCAATAGTTAAAAAGGTTGTTAAATGTGCTCTGGGATTTAGGGACCTCTAACCCTTGTTTCAGTAAAGCAAGCAAAACAGTTGCAGTATTACCTAAAGAGGGACTTACAAAATAACTCAAATGAACCTTTCCTACATAATTCAATATGGCTTCTATAACGAAAAATTATGCCTCGTGAATCTATCAGCATTCTTTATGAAGGCTGTGAGGCAATAAATATATATAAAAAAAAAAACTGGTAAATTTTATGTTTCAATAGGCCTCTGACACAGGCCTGACACAACAGAGTTCTGAAATTAAGTAGCTGTGAAGTGGGATTGCAAGTTGGCTGAACAATAAAGAGCTGGAATACAATGATCAATGTTCAGAAAAGGTGAAGTATTAATAGAGCAAAGGGTCTCAATTTTCTGGTTTAGATATGATTCTGTATAATTCTGCTTGAGTGTGTTTCAGAAAAAGATTTGAACCAGAATATAGAGTTGATACAGATTTTACTTTAAACTAAATTAAAGAAAACCCAAGGAACTTCATAGGTATTTTATAAAACTAGATGAACAGGTACTATCACGGTGAAAAAATGCAGTTTGATGAACAGCATATCAAAATAAGTAACTTTTGCTACTCTTGCCAATGGATACATTCTAGACAAGAGAAAAGCTGCAAGAGAAAACGCAGTAGGAAACACCATGGACAGCTCTTGAAAACTTCTGCTTGATGTGCTGTCCTGACAAGAGACAAGCAAACTAGCAAGATGTTAAGATACTGTAGTGCTGTTATATTAATCAGCCATGATCTGGAATACAGAGTCATTCCAGTTTTACATACAGTAGCACAGTGCCCTTCCTCTTACAGGCTGCTAGTGCAATGACAGCCTTGCGGACGGATCTAGACAGATTGGAGCATTGGGCAATGATTACTGAGATGAAATGTAACAAGTCCAAATGCTGGATTCTGCATCTAGGATGGAATAATGCCAGGCACAAGTATAAACTGGGAGAGGAGTGGCTGCAGAAAAGGATCTGGGGGTACTGGTCAACAGCAGGCTCAATAGGAGTCAGCAGTGTGCCCTGGCAGCCAAGAAGGCAAACCACATCCTGGGGCACATTAAACACAGCATAACCAGCTGGTCAAAAGAGGTGATTATCCCACTGTATTCAGCATTGGTGTGGCCTCACCTTCAATACTGTGTGCAGTCCTGGGCCCCACAATTTAAGAAGGATGTTAAAGTACTTGAATACATCCAGAGGAGGACAACAAAGCTGGTGAAAAGGCTGGAAGAAATGTCCTATGAGGAGCAGCTAATGACTCTGGGTCTCTCTGGTTTGGAGAAAAGGAGGCTGAGGGGTGGCCTCATTGCTCTCTACAACTTCCTGGGGAGGGGAAATGGAGAGGGAGGTGCTCATCTCTTCTCTTTGTTATCCAGTGATAGGATGCATGGGAATGGTTCAAAGCTGCACCAGGGTAGGTTTAGACTGGACATTAGGAAACATTTCTTTACCAAAAGGGTGATCAAACACTGGAACAGCTTCCTAGAGAGGTGGTTGGTGCCCCAAGCCTGTCAGTGCCTTAAAAAGAGGCATGTGGACAATGCCCTTAATAACAGGCTTTAACTTTTGGTCAGCCCTGGAGTGGTCAGGCAGTTGGACTAGATCATCTGTTGTAGGTCCCTTCCAAATGCAACTGTTCTATTATACTCTATTGCAGAACCACTTGAGGCAGTCCTACAGTCAGAGCGGGGAGAGAAAGAGGAGGTTTGGACTCTAGGATTTCTCTCCATATCAGAAGACTAACTTAAATTTGCTTAAAATGTCACATGTAATGAGAATATTTTCTGAGGTACTGTGACAGAGAAGGGGTCATTATGGGCTACTGCAGGGGAGATTATTGCTGTGATTCATGTTGGAGCAAATACTTGGGAGAAGCAGTCTTAGAGTCCTATAAATTATGTGAAACACATGCACAGTTCCACCTGAAATATGCAACAGCTCCATGTTTACGGTGAAGATTACAACATGGTCTTTTCCAGGCAGGCAAGCACAAGCTAAAACTACTCATGGTGAACAACCCAGATACATGCTAGGAAGGATCCAAATGGTACACTGTTATGGCATAATAGTGCTGTGCCTAGATCAATATTCCTCACCTCTCAAGGGGATTTTATAGATTAAGCACAGCACTGGACTAAATGTGGCTAGATACCTCCCAAGGTGCTGGCTTCCAGCTGGGTGCTTACGGCATCAGCATAAAAAGACTTGCATATATATAAAGATATCTGTACACACAAAGGTGAAAAATAGTTCGAACATGAGGAATTTAAGCTTGAGGATCTCTACGGATATTTTTCCAACAGGTGGAACAACATGTCATGCCCTAGCTAAGCTGACAAACCCAGCTATGCCAGAGTGTTTAAACTACCAAACAGGACAATCTCTACAGCAAGACTTGTGGAGTAAAAACCGGAAGAAATAAATAAGCAGATAAATGGTGACCCAATATTATGGTATAGACCCTGGAGGACAAAGAACTAAATTATTAGGAAAAAACCACAGGAATGTATAAGGAAAGAAAGTAATAAGGAGGTAACCTGAGGTAGGCAAATACATGTGTGGGAGCTGTACAAAAATGCAACTGAAAAGATCCAGGGCACATATCCACATATGGCAGAAATTCTGATATTACAGACAAGTGAGAAAAGAAGAAACAACTCTGCTGAATATCAAAGTATGCAGTTTCAATTAATATTGAAAAAAAGAGAAAATAAAGAGAAAAGCCATGGGAAAAGCTATCCAAAAATTAAATTAGATTTTGGATAATCACAGAGGGTTTTTAAATCTATTAAAAAAGTCATTTTGGCAGCATATGGAATTTAAACAAATGTTGGAAATTACATATTACCAACCCAACAGCCAATTAGACAGATGAGGGAGTTCTGGGCAGGCATGAGGAAATTTGCAGCAACCCTCCAAAAATACAACCAGCCAAAGCAGGGGTCATAGGTCTTTCAAGCACAGCTACCTCTCAGGTCTGATCAGTTTCCAAGCATACCTCTTCACTGCTCCAGAGAACTAGAGTTAGGCTGGGATTAGCTATAAGAGCTGACCATTCCCACCCTCAATACCCTAGTCTGAACTAACAGAACATATTCTCTCCTCTGTCTAGAGGGTCATCCAAGACAGAACTGCTAGGAGACGGTCTGGGATTTGTAATTCCAAATGTGAATAATTCTTGGACAGTTACAAATAAATCACTCAAGTCTGAGCTCCTCTGCCTCTCTTCTCTTGAGAATTCCTGATCAGTGAAGCGTATCAGGTAAGTCACCTTTTTTCATTAAGCTTCACTCAGCTTCCTTAATGTGTATTCTGAATCTTCCTGGCAGATTTTCTCCACAATATAACAATAGATGGATCTATTAATAATAAACTTTATTAAAATCTTCTTTTGTAGTGGCAAGTTCCCTACTTCAAGAAAAACACAGGTATTTTCCTATGTCTTAGTGGGCAGTTCTCATTGCTGTTTTTTCTCATTATGGTTAAAATATTCCCTTCTAAAGAGATGGTCAGACTGAAAGACTGTCTGGAATCAGCTTTGGCGGTTCCTACTTTCTTCTAATTGCTTCAGTCTTTTTCAGTTTCGTTTAAATGAAGGTGTGAGAAAGATGCTAACCTGATTTCTCTGGCTGAGAAGCCCTGCACAGACACCACATAGAAGTATTCAAAGTCTTTATAAACAGAGGTTTTTGTTTTGGGAAACTAATTTTCCTCTTCCCTGCAGTAGGGCCTCTTCTGTTCTTTTTAATCTATCTCCTACTACTTGGTTCTTTTTTGCTTTTGTACTTGGAGTTAGGCTTGATAAATTATTGACCTCATCTTTTTATTTATGTTTTTTTCAAGTTTTTATGTCTGGTTTTCCCTCTTGCTAAACTTTTTCCTTCATTCAGTTTATTTGCTTTTGGATGGTATAGTTTTTTGGTTTTCTGCTGTTTTCAGAAGCAAGCTATCTCATTGAAAATGCAGTTATTGGCTGTTGCTTCTTCTTTCTTTTTTTCCCTACATCAATACTCTCCCTGCAAAGAGAACAGAACCGTAAAACCTCTGAGGTCAAGTAGGCTTTGAAAATGCTCATCATAGTGGGAAAAAGAAAGAGTAGATTGCTGTTCTTTGAAACTTTTTGTATGCATGAAGAAGGGAATCTCAGCACAAGAGGAGGGGAGTGATTTTCAATAGTGTGACATAAACCAAAATAAGCAGTCCAAAAAACTGAGAGGGGTCTACAGAAGTAGCAAACTAACTTAGACAGAAAGATGACTCAAAATTTCTCCATGGCTGGTTTTGCAGTTCTACCAGTTAGCTTGGAATACTGCATATGTTCGTAAACTGGGAATTATGTGTTACTTTGAGCCAGTGCTTGTATTGTATTTTATGTTTGGCCTTATTTTTGCAAGAATTCTTACAGGTCTGACCATACAGTGAAAGTTACCTGTCTGTAGATATCTGATATTCTCACATATATGAGGAAGACAGTCAACAAACCTAACAGATAAAATTTTCATACTGCTTTATAAAAGGCTCTACATGAGAATCCTGATTTAAAAAAAAAAAATAAACTGCCTGCTTCTTTTTCCTATTCAGACATGAAGTTAAAGTAAGGTCTAAAGTGAACACCCAGAATAATAAGCTTCTGACGTTTCATTTTATTGACATTTATTGTCTACCTAAGGGAAGGGAAAAGCTCCAATGTATGGATTATGCAGTAGATGGGGTCACAGGTTTTATTTTCACCTTGACATTTACTCATTGCAGATGGTGGATCAGCTACTTAGACAAACATTCTCCAGCTTTAAAAGTTCAGTCTGAAAACCTATGACACAGCTTTCATATGTACTGCACACCAACCTTTTCCATTGATCCTACATGAAAGATGGAGGTATTTAGCACATCGCAAGTAATCAAAAGGTATCATGCAAAACTGAGCTCATACTGTAGCATTCAAACTGCAAGAAATTCTTAACAGTTCTACTTTGTTCTTCAAGGCATTACCCATGTCTTGTTCTACAATTACCATTCCATTGCCTGAATAACTTCATTTTGAAAAATGACATTAGGCAAATACCTATACATGCACATCACAAATCATTTCCCATCGATTTTGGTTAAAAGCTAGAAAGTCTGCATAAGTAGTTGTCTTTGATGCCCTCTAACAAGCTTAAAAGCAGTAATAACCAACTCAAACTGCTAGAAATGACTGTGCATGTCAACTGCCTGATGGCTGATCGTTTCTTATGCGTAAGCATGTATTTTTGTTACCTTGATTGCTGGAATGGGCTTCTTCGGAAAGAAATGCTTTTTCTCAGGAAGCGCAGCAGCAATGCTCTGTTCCTTTAGTTTAAGCTTGTTCTCAGCTATTATCTTTTTGCGTTGTTCCAGGTAAGGCCCAAAACTGGGTAGTTTCTGAAACAAAAATCGGGAAACATGATTATGCTTAATGAGCAGGTGGAGCAAAAAGGTGAGTCCGATCCCACGGGCAAGATCCTAAGTCCTTGCTGAGTGTGACTTG
Organism: Astur gentilis; assembly: GCF_929443795.1. NCBI lineage: Eukaryota > Metazoa > Chordata > Aves > Accipitriformes > Accipitridae > Astur > Astur gentilis. Next base: position 20,986,465 of record NC_064887.1, read on the forward strand.
CTTCTTTATTCAGGAAGTTGACACTGGTATCAGTGAGACTGTACCAGAAAGAGAAGTGAATAAAAATCAAATATGAACTTAAGGATCTGACTTGAAAATGTATATTGAATATTAAAATATTAATATACCACAGCAGAAAAATAGCTGAATTGCAGGTCAGCATCCAACGGTCTTCTATTGCCCCATTGCATACTTGCTTATATAAACAAATGTATCATGTTAAATAATTCAAATGCGTAACTTTATTTCTATAGTATGCGGAAAGGTATCGTGAAACTATCAGTTTACTTAGAAGGGTTCCACCAGTGTTTAAGATTATTTGTATGGATATCTGAATATATTGATATACATTGTTAAAGCTTACAAACATGTATTTTGCATTCTGATAACAGAAGGCTGTCTTGACCTGTCAAAGTAAGGCTAACAAACACCAAATGAACTGAAACACATTCTAATCTCCTAATCTACCTCTATGTCCCACTTGCAGTCTTTTCTGCAACATTTAATCCCTGAACCTAATTAAGCAAACTCTAGAGGAAGATTTCACTGAATAGCAAAACTCATGTCTCACCCAAGAACATGAAAGTGCTGGTTCAGATTTCATAAAACACCCAGCCTCCTGAGAGAAGAAGTCCCTTTGCTTACCTAGCAGAAATATGGACAACTTGTAGTATGCCACAATCACAGATTTAGGTGAATGAAAAATGGTAGAAAGTATGGATTTTTGCTTGATGCAAAAGACCATGCCCTTCCTCCCCTGAAACTAGTTCCTTAATCTACAAAAGTATTTTATCTGCAGTACTGCAGAAACTAGCAGGTAGTAACAGGGGATACATAGCCTCAGCGGTTGCTAGCATTAATTCACACTAATAATACAACCTCAAAGAGCATATCGAACAAGATACAGTACTGCTGTGGTTATCAATTTTTTAAGAGGGAATTTCAATGTGAATTTTAAACCCACAATTATTTAAAAATTTAGAAATTATTATTTTTTAAAATGAAGTAAATCCAGAAGAGGTTACCCCGCTCTTCTGCTAATCCTTAAGAGAAAAATTCCTCAATGAGCTCTGTCAGTCACAATACCCAACCTTGGGACCTCAAGCTTCTTGTTATGACAAATAAAAGCTTTCTTGGCTGCTAGGTTTTTGGCACTCTGAACATAGAGCCAGAGGGTGAGGTCCTCGAAATGCTTCCCTGCTTCTGAGACTTGGTTTGTGGCCTCAACACATTTTTAACTTTAAGTCAGAACAAGATTTGCAGTCTCATGATGCTTTCCAGAGGAGGTGCCCTCCTGCAGCATGGGACTGAGCCGTACTCTGGGACAAAGCCTCAACCTAGGCAAATGCAAAACGAGAACTGTGGGGGGTGTTGCAGATCCCATCTGTCCCAAATCTAGATGAGGCCTGAGTTTGCCCACCAGCAAAGGGCTCTTGTTTTGTCTGTTCAGTAGGAACTTTGTTCCTGAATGTCATGTTCAAGGGCTTCCTTACAGACATCAAACAAACTTTCCTTTCTATGCAGTTGCCATACATGATCCTGGAAAGGAAATGCTCTAGGATGTCTTAAAATAAGGCTTTAAATATTACTGCGAACAGCAGTAAGGTAGTGGCTTTACATACCAAAGTCAAATAAGACAGCAAACCCAGAATTGTTTTAAACAGGAAAATGACTAGAAGGGAGAATTTCTCTAATTTCAATTTAATCAATAAGCTCTAATGCACACACAGGGAGACTCAATTCTTTATATGACTTTAAGAAAGCCTAAGACTTTTAGCAAAAATCTAAAAAATATAAATTTTGGTAAAAAGTGTTCTTGTACATCTGCTAGGCTGCATCAATTAGAAATACATTTTGACTATGAATAAGTAGTAGCTGTGTCACTGAGAAACTTTTCTTTCTCCATTTATTTATGTGCTGGTGCCAACAACTTTGGGCTTGAGAGGGCAGGAGACCTGATGACAAAGCATTTTTGGACTCTTCCCTGTCTGGCCAGGAATTGAATTGCTGACTTTCAGAGTAGGTAGCAAAGCTAATTTTGCTGAAGTTTTAACTGAAATAGTCGAGAGAGGAGACAGTTGTTCATGGCTTGACTGATTGAAGATCATCTTTGGGAAGAACAGCCAAATCTTTGCAGAATAAATAATTTACTTTTCTGTTCTCTTAAGGTGTGCCCAATCTCCTAATTTCTACAGACAGAAATACGGAGTATATTGAAATGAAATCAGGAAAAAGTGTAGAAAGGAAATAAGTGTAGAAAAAGAATTCATTTTTGTGTATAGGTGAAGAGCAAATTACAAAGGCAATTAATTAATTTTTGAAGTTGTGAGATGGAAGTATTTAGATTTTTACATCTAACGTAGCTGCTAGCTGGAATGTACAGCAGACATTTTGAAAAGTCTGCAATGCCATCAGTACCATAATACAGATGTTTTGTAATGACATGCATACAGTTAAATTAAACAACTTAATCTGTATCTTTTAAAAATAAATGAAACAATGATTAATCTAGAAAACTAACATCCAACCTTAGTCTTTCCTGTGCATTGCTGTTTTTTCACCAAGAAACTGATTAAATGCAATTTAAAATAATTAAGGAAACACCTAGATCTTAGTCCAGATTTGGGCATACACAATGAGCTTCCACTGACTTACCAGAAAGTGACTGTGTGCCCATACAAATGGTCTGGTTATTTTGTGTTTGGAGTCTAGTAGTTCACAAGCAGCCAAGCCAAATTTCATCAGACAACACTGAAAACCAGCAATCTTTTCTTTAGCAATAAATAATACATGAATATGCAGCCTCAGGAGCTTAGGAAGGACTTATTGATGGTTCCCCTTATAAGTAATGCACAGATATAGGGAACAGTGATGAGACTGCTTATTGTTCAGAGCTGTGGTTTCAGACATTTTGGAGTCAAAGGCCATATGAAATGGCAAACAATATTTTAATGAAGTGAGTTACTGGATATAGCAAAAGCGGAAACATGTTAAAATAACTGCTGAAGAGACGGATATTTAAGAGAGTTTAAAATTAAATCACATCTAATCATTGTAGGGGTTATGGGGGATTTAATAGCACAATTCCCAATGAAAGCACAAGCACAGAACTTGGTGAGTTTAACTCTGTTTGCTTTTGAAATCTTGCTACAGTACTTTTTTAAAAATTTCTAGATATTCCAATGTCACTAAACTCTCCATACACAGATATCTTTGTCATATCAACATCTGCCTAGAAAAAAACCAATTAATATGATCAATATGTGGATTATAGCAAGTGCTGAGAAGATTGCAACAAGCAGAGTAATTAGATAATTCTTGTCTACTTACATACCTGTATCAGTGATGCCTATAGCTGCATTATTTGTATCCATCTGTCTCTATATAGCCATAATTCAATGTGTTTCTATTCTATGAAGATCGAAGCCAAAATAAATATATTAATTGCTATTATTTCATCGTTTATAATTGCATTGTCACTGAACTGGAAGCTTGAAATATTGTGCTGAAGTATTTTACAGAAAGAAAGGAAAAATCAAAATTCTGCTCCCCTCCTCCCACCAGGACTTCCAAAAGCTGCCCTTTAACTGATGAACTGTATAAAACTCCAGCAACATTGTGATTTTTCTTTCAGTAGTTTCTCCAGGGATTCATCACTGATGAATTTGTTCTTACCAGAAAAGCTAAATCTTACTCATTTAAAGATAACAGTATCTTCCACTAAAACTGTCTCTATCCAGATATAAAAAAGCATTACCCTGCCAATAGAGAACTGACAACATAATGAATCAACAATGAAACCTTAAGCCAGGAAAGCTTTAAGGTGAATAAGTCTGTTTTGATTATAATTTATTCATGGATCAATCTAAAGGTAATTGAGCATATTATGAACTTAAAAAGGTGCTCCTTTCCTAATGGTAAAAAGTAGAGAGAATCCTCCACTTCAGATTGCTGCAATTTTTATGGGCACAGCAGCAAGTAGCCTAACTAGTGGAATAGGCTAGTGAACAGGGCAGTGCAATATACATCAGATGACCCAGACTTTATTTCTAACTTTGAAACTGATCTGCTCCTTATTTTGGGAAAGTCCACATACATCTCCATGATGCAGTCATGCGTTGCTTATTTGGGAGCTGTCTCCTACTAAGGGGCTGGGTGCTATCTAATGTTAGAAGACCCAGACTTCAGCTGACACAGCGTATTGGGTTTGTGTGGCAAGGTTTTGGTAGCAGGGGGACTAGAGGGGTGGCTGCTGTGAGAAGGTGATAGAAGTTTCACCTGTGTCTGATAAAGCCAATGCCAGCCAGCTCCAAGACACAGCTGCTGCTGGCCGAGGCCAAGCCCATCATCAACAGTGGTAGTGCCTCTGGGATAACGTATTCCAGAAGGGGGAATAAAAGAACTGTGAAACTGCAGCTGGAGAGAGGAGTGAGAATATGTGAAAGAAACAACCCTCCAGACCCCAAGGTCAGTGAAGAATGAGGGGGAGGAGGTGCTCCAGGTGCTGGAGCAGAGATTCCCCTGCAGCCCGTGGGGAAGACCACAGTGAGGCAGGCTGTCCCCCTGCAGCCCAGGGAGGACCCCAGGCTGGAGCAGGTGGATGCCCCCAAAAGAGGCTGTGACCCCGTGGGAAGCCTGCACTGGAGCAGGCTCCTGGCAGGACCTGTGGACCTGTGCAGAGAGGAGCCCATGTTGGAGCAGGTTTTCTGGCAGGACTTGTGACCCCCTGGGGCACCCACGCTGGAGCAGTTCATGAAGAACTGCAGTCCATGGGAAGGACTCACAATGGAGAAGTTCATGGAGAACTGTGTCCCGTGGGAGGGACCCCATGCTGGAGCAGGGGAAGAGTGCAAGTAGTCCTCCCTGAGGAGGAAGGAGTGGCAGAGACAACATGTGATGCACTGACTGCAACCCCCATTCCCTCTCCACCTGCGCTGCTGGAGGAGGAAGGAGGTAGAGAATTGAGGAGTAAAGTTAAGCCCAGGAAGAAGGGAGGTGTAGCGGGAAGGTTATTTAAGAATTAGTTTTTATTTCTCATTATCCTACTCTGATTTTGACTGGTAATAAAATTAAACTAATTTCCCCAAGTCAAGTCTGTTTTGCCTGTGATGGTAATTGCTGAGTGATCTCTCCATGTCCTTATCTCGACCCATGAGTCTTTCATTATATTTTCTCTCCCCTGTCCAGTTGAGGATGGGGAGTGATAGAGTGGCTTTGGTGGGCACTTCACATCCAGCCAGGGTCAACCTACCAGGCACAGCTAGGTATCATCATAAACCAAAAATAAGTGACAGTACTGCAGTGGATCTGAAGTATATCCTGCTGGTATATGCTGATGAGATGGTGCACCAAAAAGAACACTGGAAAAGTAATAATTTTCACAAAAATGACTTTCAGGGAGCAGTGGTCACAAGGTAAAGGAAGAACTTACATAAACAATTCTAGGGATCACAGGCTCCTGGAAATTCGGGGTAGCAGTATCATTTAGCTATGAGGCAACATGTTTCAAAAATACTTTTTCCCTCATGTGTGAAGGGAACATATTGAATGTAATGTCATTATCCAATTTCATTTATCCTTGGAGTGTTGCCTCCAGTCTGAGGTATGAAGATGTGTATGTATTCATTCTCTAAATTCCTCTTGTGCACTTTCAACATGTAAACAATTTTAAGTGACACAGTGATGTCCCTCATGAATCTGGAAATGGAACTGAAGCCAAATTGTCTTTTTTCACGTACTTTACATTTTTCAAGTGTAGATGTTTCTGCTTGCACATAGCAAAACTAGATGAGAACAAGAATGAAGATTGAAAAATGTCTGACGAACAACTGCTAAAAGAGAGTTCAGATTGCCCTACTGAAATATTCTATACTGGTTGCAGTAGACATGCACCAAACAAAGGCCCACATACTCTGTAGCTATGCAAATGGATGGATAACTGTCACACAAAAACTTTGCCACATAGTGGCAAACACTAATGTGTTCTAAAACACTGCTGTGTTTTAGAAATCAAACAAGAGGTGGGTCTTAACCTTCCTTCTCTGTGGCTTGTTCTTCTGAATAGATCTTTCTCTGAAATTACTTAACCAACAGCTTTCCCTCAGAGGAGAGAAGAAAGAGGAGAAAATAGAAATTCTAAAAATGACTGGAAAGGACAAATGTGGTCAACTACCTTCACAGAATCACAGAGTGGTTGACATTGGAAGGGACGTCTTGAGACCATCTAGTCCAATGCCCTGCTCAGAGCAGGGTCAGCTATAGCAGGTTTCACCAGTTTGTCTATGAGGATGCTACAGGAGACAGTGTTGAAAGCCTTGCTAAAGATAACACCTACTGCTCTTCAGTCATCTCATTGTAGTAGGCTACTGAGTTGGTCAAACATGGTTTTCCCTTCATAAATCCATGCTGACCACCCCCTTCCTATGAAGAACAGTTGATCTGTAGTTGGTTTAGCTATCCTCCCCAAATACCACTCTCTTCTGTAAACATGCAGAAAAGCTGGCCTTCATCCCTTTGCTGCCTTGGCAGGACTACATCTCAGAAGGTTTCTCGTTGGCTTCAGACAACTGGGGAGACAAGCAGCTGCACGGTTAAAAGCTAAGAGTGAAACAACTTGGGAGGCTACATAGCCAAGTGACTACCTCTGACACAGTTAAAGCTATGAAGACTGCAGACAAGAATGAATAGCTTTGAAGAGGGTAATAGGTGAAGCAGGACCCCTGAAAGTGGGAGCATGGTATGGAAAGGCAATCATATAAGGGAAACATTAACATTTAAGCAAGGTAGGCAGCTGCCCTCACCCAGGAGCTACAAGAATTTAAATCAGGTTTGTATGGGTCATTTTATATGCCCTTACCACAAAGGTTTTAGTAATGTTTGACCCCCATTTGGTCATGTGGAAAACATCTATATTTGATATATAAAGTTTTCCAAAGAAAGCAGTTTCAATTTTAATGATTTTATCCAGTTGCTTCTGAATCCTTCAAGTTTATTTTTCTAAAGTCTAATGTGCTCAAAATAGCTACATACACTTAGAATCCTTATTACATGCTTCACATACATGTGGCCTTGACCATACTTTACACTGTGCAACAGTTTCCATTCAGTGGTCTCTTTCCACCCTCTTGCAACTTTACAACAACAACAACAAAGATTACTAAAGTTTCCTGAAGTGGTATCTGCTTCCTTCCTTGTTCTCAGAGAATACAGTGAAACGTGACTCCAACATTTCCAGGGAGGAAAAAAACCACAAGGTCCCAGTACCAAAGAACAGCAACAGTAACAACAATAAAATCTTGTCACAATGTCAAGGTAGCTTGTGCTCCTTCTGGGGAAAAAACCCCAACCCAGCAATAAAGTCAAAAGCTGAATTCTGTTCCTCTGAAGGTGGCAAATAACACACATATTCATATTCATAGATATATGGAGAGAATATTTTGTACAAGCTTTCCCCACTGATTGGGTAAACTGCTTAACTAATGAAAACTAAGTATGTATGGCAATGGAGAAAGTGAAGCTGCTAATTCCTATTCTTTTAGGCGTTCTTACTCCTTCAGAAATTCAAAGCTAAATTATCTTAAATAGCTGCTCTTCTTTGTGTCAGTCTGGCAATGCTAATGTATGGAACCTTCTCATACACTCCATGGTAAGGACCCATGGCATGAAGGAGTCATCCAGTTGGCAGTAGGCTCATGCCAATACCTCCAGCAGGGAATCCTGCCAGAGTCCTCCCTCCCCATGGCATGCAGGCAGGTGACGTGCCATGGAGAGGATGGGGTAATTCACTCTATCAGTTTCCATCTGATAGTGAGTTTCCTGGGCCAACACCAGTTGTTAGAGACCCCAGAGCTGCTGTAGTTACATTAACAAGAAGCTGCAGAGAATTTCTCCCTTGTATTAAAGGGTTCACACATTCTCACAGCTCTGTTTCTTAGAGCTGAGACATTACTGGGATCACTGCCTTTAATGACGTGGAAATGCCTTCAAAGTACAGGACAGAACACAACAATTCTTCAGAAAAAAAATAAACTCTGCCTTTCAGTTATTGATTTTTTTTCCTTGCAACTTTTATTTGCTTTGTAAACAGCACTGTCTCGATAATCTGTAATTACTGCACATATACTTGTTCCTGTAACCTCTGCTCCCCACACTGTGTGTGTATATACCATTGCATTTAGTTACTCAACTATTCTTCCTGCTCTTTAGACCATGATTATTTAAAGCAGGCGAGCTAACCCCAGCCCTGCAGTAATTCTGAGGGGGTTAGGATTTTTCCCTCTGAAAAATGACGGAACATTAATGTGTGTTCTAGGAAAATATATTGCTGTGACCTCACCATGAAACATATAGTACCATGCTTGAGTCTGCAGATAAAACCATTATTTAAAATAACAATTATTTCTTTTTTCATCATTTTTCTAACACTGCCAAAATTTCCTCTACTAGCTCAAAATCATGAACAAATTATTCTTCATGTTCTACCTCAAATGTTTGGTTTTTAGCAGCTTATATATACCAAGTGAAGGAAAAGATTTTAGGATTATAGGCTTACTACAGTGCAGCAAAAAAACTTACATTCTACAAATGTACTGAAGACATGAAATATTCATCAATAAAACAAAAAGGAGTTAATATTTGAAGCAAGCTTAGACATTTACAATCAAAAACCAGGATGACATAGATGATAAAGAAAATGTTACCTTCTGGGGTGAAGAAAAGAAGATACTGATACACATTACTGTGCTACTTCATGAACATCTGGCAGTCTGTCACTTAATAGACAACAACATCTTCTCTAAACAGAAGAGACTTGAATTCATCAGGGATTCTTGTAGTACAGTATGTGCTTAACTTAAGTACCTGCTTTCTGTGATTTCCATAGATTACCATATTCATGACACTGTGGAGTGAAAGCATTCTTCTCACTCTCTAACCACAACATGCAAAAGAAATTAAAACATTGGCAGGCACTTTGTCTCCAGTTTGTTGGACGTGTAAGGAACGGACTTTCGACCCATTTATGCAGATGAAATTCTGTCAGCTAAGCAGCAGCATAACAAAGATGTCAATAGAATGGCTATTAACAAATATCTGACAGGCAAGCAAATATAAATGTATTAAAATGCACCTAGGAAATGTGGTTAAGTATCAGTTGAGCCTTACTATTGGAAAAAACTTTGTGCAAACAAGATTTTGTACTTTTACTGGTACAAAAGTAAAATTACATCAGTCCAGTATTCACATTTTCATGTGTATCTATACACCATGGTGTATATATATCCATACATTCAGCTTATACACTTACCATATCAATGTTGTAAATTACCTGATCATATGAAAAAATGCCATTGCCAGATACTTTTACCCACCTTCTCCTCCAAGCTGGCTGGTAACTGAGCTGTTCAGAACCACCTTAAAATAACTGTGTTTCTTTGGATTCAACCATCCTCTTCTGGGGGTACATGTACTGAGGAGATTGAACTCTAGCAGTACCTAATGACTGTTTCTACGTCCTTTCAAAGAAGTTTCAGAGGTGCTAGCTAGGCTATTACAAGGGAAATAAATCTTTTCTTACAAATATGAGAAAGCATGAATATCCTTGCTGCTATGGCTACATTCGTGGTTACAAATCCACCTGTCAATCATAGATGCTGCTGACCCAGCAAGAAGAGCAGAGCTGTATTAAGCTGAATTTGGTAATTCCACTTGTGCTAAATGAGCTGGGTTGGGTACCAGGAGCAGCCTGGCCTTGTCTCTAGAACTGTGAAAGCCCTGTGAAGCTGCATTTAAACTGCCTACATGACCCATGTGAACCTGTTCAAAAGCTCCTTGAGCAACCTGACACTACCAAGCAGCCCGAGCGCAAATTACCCCTTGTGGGCAAGACTAGGTGAAATGCAGGCTATCTACATCCTCCTTAGCTCTCCCACACTCCCCTCCAGCATCTCCCCGGTGGAAATACAGCTGTAGACACCCTGCAGTACTTAGACATAGAAATCCTATGCACCACATATGCATAGTGGTATGCACCACAGCCATAAAAAATATATATACAGTCTAATCAGTTATGCCCATCAAATTGGTGCTCTCAGGGGAATGAGAGACTAGGCAGAAAAGGCAACCAGCAACCACCTCTTCCAGCCTCTGGAATAAGCCAAGATTTTGAAAGCCACTCTATGAGGTTTTGAGTACATTCAGTAAAATAACCATTGCTGCCACTGTGTACAAAGCAAAGTGCATCTTCACCATTGCTATATGTATTTTAGCTGCAAATTTACCTATCAAATACTTTTTGCTAGCAGTTAAACCTTGCACAAGTGGTAAGAGCATACACTTTTTCCATCTGCTGGAACTTCTGCAGATTTTTTTTTGTTTTTGCTTTGACTTTTGTTTATCCTGCCTTTTTGTTTTGATGTATTTTTTTGCATGGAAGTTCCAGATTTATTACTGACTTGCCTATACTGTAAATAGCATATCATTTCAATATATCTAGAAATAAACTCTGCTTCCCCCTGGTAGATTACACATCACATAACTATACATATATTATCACACTAATAGATTACTTAAATGCAAACCACTGCTAATAATTCCTAAGCAAACCTTCTTCCACTTCAGATTCCTTGTAATCCATCTCTTATGGCAGATGAACTACAGTACTTATCCTCCTTCTGCACAAACTACAATGCTTTTCCTCATTCATCTCTCACACACAGTAATCCTTCCATCTCTACTTCACACAGTCCTAATTTAAATGTAAAGTATTCAGTGCAGACTAATGAGCCCTAGTCAACTCGCAGTTATGACCAAGAAGCCTACCATTGGCTTTTAGAGTCTTCAAACTCAATAATAAAATTACTTTTATCATCACCTCAATAATCTAAACTCACTAAATTTCATGCTAAGAGTCATAATACAAATAGTTCTGGCATTAATAAAAAGTGCTTCCACCCCTAGATAGTCAAAACTCCCACTTCAGTTGGCAAAAGGTAGGATGAGAAAATGCTGAACATTCTCCTATGAAGAGTTTGGGTATTCTGGTTTGGTTAAGGCCTTACAACAGTTTTGAAAATGTGACAAATCAACACATAACATGTGACATTAAAAAAATTTATGAGAATATAGCCAGATGGTAAAATTGGAATGGTCCACTGAAATAAAGTGATGATGAAGAATTTTGATCATTTGAAGTTATTAAAACTTTTAAACAGATCTGAAAAGAAATAAGTAATTGCTAAACTATTTAAAATTAATATTATATCAAACTTATGAATAAAATATCAATAATGCATTCCAAAAGTGATACCTTCACTAAACTGATACAAATGCTTCCTATATCACCATCAAGCAGTGAGGAGATGTCAATGCATGGGTACCAAAGTAATAGATGCTATATAAAAACCTAATGTAGACAAACAGAAAAGTGCTCATTAGAATCAACCTTCCAGTCCCTCACAGTGCCTCTCTTGCATATTTACCTGTCTTTGTGACAGCTAAAGTATCATTATATTCTGAAAATGACATTACAACGGTCATATATTCTAAAATGCTAATTTGATTAGGTTTTCACTCAAGTCAATCAGAGGAAGAATTTGATTTTTAAAAATCTAACGTGCACATCATTAGAAATACAGATCACAGGCATACATCACTGTATTTTTAAAAACTATCTTGTTTTAAATTACTATAATAGCTTTAAAATTAGTTCTGATCATCTTGTTACTACAAGCTTTCACTGATTTGTACGCAAAATTAGGCTTGTGAGTATATGCATTCAGCTTGCCCTCTGCTGTTAAATATAGCCACAATCACATATTGCTTCAACAGGCCATCCACTTTTTCACTGGTTATGTGCTCTTTACAGATAAACAGTGGAGATACATAAACTTTTCCTTTACATATCACTTTTTGCACTGTGTACTCACTGGGCTATTTTGCAGGTCAAAAGGATTGTCATGGTACAACAAACTATACAATTCATACTTGCAAAGAAACTCCTGTCCTGATCCTACAAGCTTTTACATGTGGCTGACCTTTAAACATGCAAGCAGTTACGCTGACCGAGGTTAAGCCTCTGTGCAGCAACTGGGGGAACCGGGACCATGCCTCACTGGCTGACCTCAACCAACCTACTCTTCTTGAACATGCACACATGGTTCCACCTGACTTCATGACAGGAGTTACAGGCAGCTAATGAAAGATAAAATGGAGCATAGAGTGGACACCTCTTTTGCATTGTTTGAAAAAACTGTCATGTTTTCAGCTGTCCTGCACCCAGATAGTTCCAGTTAACATACCTCTTCACAGATGAGTGACCACACAAGCCCTACAGAGCTTTGCTACTCAAAAACCTGCCATATTTAAAAATCTCATCCTCATTTAAATTGTAAAAACAAAATTATTTTTATTTCTTGACATAATTCATCTTGTTAAAGTTATGCCAGATATTTATAGTGATTCAATCTACAGCTCAAAAAAAAAATATAATCTATAGCCATTTCAACCATAAGACAGAAAGGGAAACAAAATTTTCTACTTAGTGCAGCTTCTTTACATTAATGCTGTCTACAACAGTGCTGCTGCTATAAAGGTCACAGATGACATAGTTTATATTATTATAGAGAATCCATGCCACCTGTTTACCTGACTTTTTTTCCTCCATATTTTATAGAGGTGCTGTGTATTCTGATGGATAAAGCTCCTAGGAAAGCTTCAGTCCAAGTGGCTTACAAAGGCAGGAGCAGTCACCACACAGGAGAGATTTGCTCCTTCTCCTCAGGAAGGCTGGGACCATTTCCTGCCTCCAGAGAAGATGCAGTGAGTGGCCCTCCATAAGCAATAGGTCTGTTCCCAAATATCCACTCTTTCTGTGTACAGACCACTTTGATGAGCCATGACACAAGAGCAGAACAACCTGTTTCCTATCAGGTGTGCACCTGGAGCAGGGCAGCAGGGCAATGAGGCAGGGTAGCAAAATACAGCTTAGCTACACAGGCTTTGTGGATAACTGTGGCACAAAGCCAGCTCACAGCTATGAAGTATTTAAGCAGCACTTGATTTTGCTGGAGATAGAGCAGGGTCGCCATCCTGTGCCCCATGCCTGCTGGAAATGCTTGGTGCAGAGCTGGAATGCTCACTGGCCAGGCAGGGGGAAGAAGGGGCAAGGCTGTGACAGGGAGCAGTAGAGTGATGAACAGCGGGGCTCTCCTGGGCAGGAGCAGCCCCTCAAATCCCTCACTCCCCCCATGCCACCCCAGGCTGCTCCCTGCTCTGACAGTAACTTGACTGACAGAGCAGCTCGTGCCCCTCAGCCACTGCTTCAGGCTACCTGCAGGCTTAGACAAATATTTTTCTGTGCTCAGACCCCAGAAGTGAGAGAGTGCGCCTCACTCCAGCCTTTAATCCTTCTTACAGATGGAATATTTTCTTTGAATCACTTTTTTGAAGCAGAGTTCTTTGAGTTTCCTACACATAAATGTGTTTATGCAGGAATAAGCAAGCTCATTGTGGTGGCATCCCTCAGCTACATTTAGCTGAGATGGCGTTATTAAACACGAATATAACTGCTCTCCATCCTCAACATGGGAAACAGCACATATAAAAATTTGTAATTTTTACTGAAAAAAAAATTCCAACTCAACTTTCTTGGCAACCTGGGTGAGGAGGATTACTCTGTCACCTTCAATACTGCCCAAAATGGAACTCGCAAGCAGCATAAAGCTTGGGTGGGCATTTTCTGCAAAAAACCTTCCTGTGACACAGCTGCTGTTGCAGTGGCATGAAATTTAACAAGTCAGCTACAAAGTTTGTCAATGGCGTGTTCATCAGTTTGTGTTCTCCTGTCCCACTGACCAAGCCCTGCTGAAAAAAGTGCCTCCTTATCTATATCTTTGCCTCCTGCTCATATGATGCAGACATGTGGGGTGAGACTAGGAAATACACTCACCCACTCCTGCTTCGGACAAATTGCAGGGTCTTTTCAATGTGGGTGGCCTGCAGTCAAGTTCATGATTTATCTTGAAGAAAAGGTTTGATCTTGGCAGAGTCCTGGGTCATATTTCTTGGTGGTGGTTAGCCTGCTGATCATAGTATTGCCCTGTGATTTCTTTTCATTACTCCTTTCCCCATTGCCAGCCATAATGCTTCCTGAGGCAGCAGACACTGAGGTATACACATGTCCTGACATCAGTACGGCACCAAGCTACTGTGAGCGCTTTTCACAAGAGCCATTTTTCCACCGGAGGAGGTCTTCCTCTTTGCTTTTTTAAAAAAACTTGCAATTCCATTTCTTGACTCAGTTTTGCCATTCAACTTCCTCCAAGGTGATGGTAGTGATAGCAGCGATAAGTGGACTAGATTTTTATTCCCATGTTATTTGCATGAGTGAACAAGAAATAGCCCAGGTTACACTGTCTCCAAATGCAGTTTGGTAGCGGGGCTGCCAGAGTGCCTGATCTTGCTGCAAAATGACTTTTGAGCCACAGAAGCCTGACTAATATAGCAGAGGTTAGGTTCTGAGATTTGCTGTTTGAAATTAAGTCCTTTTTTCTACTTTGCCTCAAAGTCTATTAAGAATGTAATGAGTTTTTATGTCTCTCCTTTCTGTTAGGCCTATGTTTCTCCAGGGGTAATGCACTACTTGCACAGCTCAATGCTCCCCAGTACACAGTCATCCTTTTGAATTGGAGGATTCTGTCCCAGAATAGCTTTGACAGGCACCCAATGGCATTTCTGCTTAGTGATCTGGGTGCTGTAACTTGAAAACCTGTTGTACAGTTCCACTTACCTGTGGGGTTGCAGTACTCCAGGAGATGATGGGACATCTCCTGGCTCATATGGCCAATGTGAAAGATAGATGGACATGAGCTGACACTGAATTTTTGTCTTGTTCAAACACTCCTTTGAGGTGTTTTTTTTAGCCCCTGCCTCAAACTGACAAATACCCAGCTTAATATCCTCATTTTCTCTACTTCTATTATTTTGAGAATCTGACATTCTTGTTCAGTCGTCCTGTGTTTGTGTACATCTGCAGGTTTAGCAGCATTTCCTTGTGGTTACAGAGGGGGTTCTAGTTCTGGCTTTATAAAATGCTTTCTAATAATTGATGGTCACTTTGTATTCATATAGTTTTCTGCCCTTAAAACATAAGGATTGAAGTTTTCACTTGCACACATTGTTCCAGTATGTCTCAGCTGGGCTGCTCCTACACTCTGCTGGTGGATGTAGAAGCCTTTTTGGAGGAGTTGTGTTCTATGTGTGCCTCATGCAAACAGTAGGGCCTCCCCCGCACTGCCTTGTGCGATATAATGGCCTTGGCATTTACATGCTGCAACGCTACACCGTGGGATATTTTGTACAGCTCCTTTATATATGAGAAGACTCCAGTGAATTACAGCAGTTGTATTCATAGTGTGGTTTTGTTTAGTAATCACCTCAGGAGACTGTACAGATCTGAAAAGCATGGAAAAGTATTGTGAGATGGTCTATGAATCCCACTAATCTTCAAACTGACTTACCCATTTTCAGGTGTGGGTCTATCCTGTGTGGTTTTTACTTTTTAGGAGCTGGGTAATAGCCTTTGGGAGGTCAGCAATTATCCCAGTGCTCCAGGAGTCAAATGCAATTTCATCTCATTTTATTTCATTTTAGATTTATTGCCTTGGTCATTGCAAGCAGATAGATGAGAATGTAATCATGATCAGCTACAGCTTTTGCTGTTCTGCTTCTGCATCTATACAGCTACGGCAGCAATCCCAGCCAGTCCCGTTAGTTCTTCTTGCTGATACTGCTGGCATTCTTTTACCACAGGTTTGATCTCAAATTGCATTTTCTTCTACCTCTATCCACCCTAATGGATGCTCAGAAGGTACTCAGGTAGTTACTTTCTTTAATTCTCATATCTAATACATTTGCAAATATACGACTATTGTGTCAGAAACTGAAACTACTTTTACTTTTTTAAGATGGAAAGCATATTACCACCTGCAGGTCTGTATAATGCCTTGTTAAATTGCTAAAAGACTATACATATGTACAGCTTCCCATCTTCTCTATGGCTGGCTTGCTGCCTATCTGACCTGTGGCTCTGGAAAAACTCAGCAATGACACTTATGCCCTCCTTACTTTCACTTGCCCTATTGTTTTCTCTCAGAGTGCAGAGGACTTTCTATTAAGCAAGTGCTTTCCTGGCTGCATCACTGTATCCGTTTCCAGCTCTCGTCTGCCTAGAAGAGATCCCAGACCTTTAAAACAGCATGTAGATACTTTGCTACAGGGCTCTTACAGCTCACTACCTATTTGAGCTAAGTTTTCTGACTTTTTGTATGTAACTTTTATGAATTGTTTGCCCCAGTTTAGTCACACACTTCATTCATTCACTCAATTTAGTTAAAAGCAGAGTATTTGTGCGTTATCTGTATTTCCTGGTATTTTAATTCGTTCAACTTTTCCTGGTAATTTACATTGTCCCGCTGGTATTTTGATTGTTCTATTGTGAAATACTATGCTTTACATTTTTGTCAGCAGTTCTAGATTCTCACAAAATGCCAACAAAGTGTCTGTTATCTAACATTTAGTGATGTTGAACTGTCCAGCTGGCATTCAAACTCATTTCTGCTTTTGTGCTGCTGCTCTTAGTTTAAAGTTCATGCTTGTGCAAATGGCACCAAAAGTTTATTTTTGTTCTTGTGTAGTGCACCAAAGCCAGATATGTGCAAAATTACATTTTCTGAGTCAGTTTGTTTTCCTGATGTGGTGCATTTTTTTCTTTCTGCTATTGTAAGCAAGCTTTGGCAAAACAATTTTCTTGCCAATGCAAAGAATCCCATATGCGAGACAATTACCAGTAGATTTTTCTTCTCTGCTTTGTGTTAATGCATTTATGTTTGCACAAAATTTTTCCTTGTCTATGCAAACATTTTCTTTTCTGAGTGGTAAACGGCTTCTGTCTCTGCTCCACTGATAGTTGGCCTCGGCTTGCTCGCTAATTGTGCACATTAGCTCTGCATTGCTGTAATGTTGCTGCATGAGCTCTCCAGGTGCCTCTACATTAGTGTTTTAGTTTAGATCAGGAGTACACCTTTGAAGTGAATTTCCTCACTATCCCCACATATTGCACTTTGGTTCTTATGGCAGAGCAGTCTCAGAGAGCACAAACTGGATTTTATTTTGGATGAAATGAAACCTGAATGTGTGTTCCAGGAGTGCACCTAAAACGAGCTGCAGCTGCTAATGGGCATTTAGCCCATGAGACCAGACTAGAGTTAGAACACAGTAAAAATACCCAGGAATGCATAGACACAAGTCTGCAGCATCAACCATTTCATTCTGCAACTCCATTCCTATTTGGCCTATTTGTCTGCACTACTTCTTAATGTAAACATAGCTTCTGAGTTCTCTCATTTGAATCACTGCAACTTTGTCCCACCTACAAACTGAATTCATCCATTAGGATGCAATGAACTCATGGGTTAGCTTTTTTATAACATACAGAAAGACAGTGGGCTATCATTTTTTTAAACTGTCTATACTTGGATAATACATATATACACACACATAAGTCACACATATTATATTACATTACGTTCTATTATATTTTAGATAGAAGGTATTTCTGGAGATTTTCTAAATTTCTCACTGGTTTTCTTGATTTTGGAGCCTCAGGCTGTGAGAGTTCTTTTTCCCAGTGCAATTTCCACTAACATCCAATATAGCTCATTTTTATGTCCATCTGTCCATCTTTCATGCCCACTCACATACTACCATAACCATTGCTTTCTCTTTTTTTTTTTTTCTTGAGACTTTTGCAAGATACTCAGTCTGTATCTACAGTAGTAAATCAGTGTCTGGGAATGTTCCTGTGCACAAGGATGTTGTCATCTATCCTAACAAAGCATTACAACATTTTCTTGCCCGCTTTTGGCCTGTGCTGACTATCAGCGTCCCAGGCAATTCTTGGAGAGGCTTTGGAAATTGGCATGCTCCAGGAGCTGTTCCCAGCAGGCAGCCTGCCTGCAGCCAGCCTACTTTGGAGACAAACAGCTTCTGATCATCGGCACAGGCTGCTTGGTGCCAGCTGGCGTAAGCACCTAGGAATATTCCCGGGCACATCTAATTTGAAAGTACAGACACATCTCTCCTTTCTGAAGTTAGGTGCCTATAGGAATCTAGTCACTTCTGATGTCAGTGCCCAGGAAAAATGAAGTAAAACAGTGTAACATCTAACTAGTTTCAGTAAGGCTATTCTCTGTTACCATGGACTTTCTGGAAGTAGACTTAAAAGCTTAATGCATAACCATAAAAAGTATGTCCTAGTGTGGAGTTATTTATCACAGATATCACTGCATTTGTTAACATTTAAGGACATCTCTTTTGTCTTTTTTGCAAAAATAGGAGAAGTACAAATACAGCTTTAAAAAGCCAAGAAAATAAACAATGTTCCAGCATGAGCCAAAGTATGATCTGTATCTTCAACCTAGTCTTAAAGCAAGCTCTTGCACCAGTTGTGTCCTTAAAATAAATGATTTCTCCCTTCTACAGCTACTTTACACCACACGGGGTTCCTTTCACACTCTGCAAGATGCTGCTGTAGTCTTAATTAGGAAGCGAAGCAACCTCAGGATGCTATGAAGTTTTCTTTTTGATGCTTTAACTGGTATCAGTGACACTGATACTGACACTGGTACAGACAGATCATACAATCATAATATTTTGATTTAACTCTCTAAGTGAAATAACAGCTTTAAAAAGTTAGTGTTGATGATTACTTTGATGGGAACTCAGCTTATTTAATATCATTTGCTATCAATTGTTTTTTCCTTAGGAAAACTTTGCTTCAAAGTCTTTAAACATTTCCCCAACAGAAATGAGTAGATTTGGAGGTCCACTGACTCCTTTTTATAACAATGAAACTGATCTGAGATATGTCAACTACTTGGCAGGGCCTAATGACAATACTGAGAGTATGGATCATATCTAAAGACTAGCCTAGACACCTAGTTCCTCTCTTAAAGAATGAGAAATACTTTGAGAATTCTGGTTATAATGTCTTACTTTTTTCTGAAAATAATACAAATTGAATATGAACAGAATCAGTCTGGGCAACAGAACTGGGAACTAATTTTTATTTTCTTTCAGCATTTAATTAGGTTTCTTGAGCCTGCCTCTCAGTGTCTCTGTTTCTGTTCCAGAAGACAAAAGAAACAAGATAAAATGGACACTTGTTTCATATTGCTGTCATCCCTTGCAAACGTTTTATGCCACCTTCATCATTAAAATATCCCAGCAGAGTCTTAACTAATGAACTCCACCTATCTCGTGTGGCTCACCTGCTCTCTCATTCTCATTCTTTGTGTATTCTTTGGTAAGATTTTAGTAATTTCCTTCCTGTAAAAACAAAAGCAAGCAGCAACATAGTTACACTTCTGCACAGAGAAGGCAAAGTTGCAGAAGTGCCTTTTACTCTTAGGGTGAAAGGCAAGGGCACTAACTGAGTCCTAGGTCCTGTGGGAGCTTGTTCCACAGTTGTGGACATGCCCCCAGGCCAACTCAGTCACCTTCCACAGTGGTGTTATAAAAAGAACATTGCTAAAAATACAGCAAGCACAAGAAATGAATGGAGTCATGGAGTATAGTCAGTCTCCCCTGGGGTTTAAGCTAGCATGTAAGATACAAAGGATCTTTGGTACTGACAGTGCTGAAGAAAAAAGCCAAGAGCTGGTTTGCTATCTGTACCACGATGTCCCATCTAGGGATTCCATGCCACCAACACTCCTCATTGCCAGCACATGCATGGAGCCAGGGGGGAAAAAAAAAAAAGTGGAGGCCATACAGGAGGTCAGTGCTTCATCTGAGATGGAAGATAGATCTTTCCTTCAGCATATGCTGAACCTTACAGTTGAACTGCTGTGTCAGAAAATGCTGGGAATCTAGCCTAGAAAATGGAGGGAGGACAGCCTGGTGTTCTTGCAGCAACTTTGGCTTCTGAGCAGACATGCTGCAGCATTTTCTGCAAGCTGAAGTTTTTCAGAAGATATTTACAACTGCTGCTACTTCATACGTTCATTTCTTTTACCTCTTAGTAGAAGGTAAATCACAGTAATAATAAATCTTTCTATATAAATGCAAACCAAAGCTAAAAATGAAATTGGTATCACAATTTTAATTTACCACTTTCATTGTTGTTAATTTATACGAAAGCAGTGTGCCATAAGTTTCCCCTGGAAAACAGTCTAATTAAACTTCTTATTTTATTTAACTTGGGGAAAAGACCATACCCCTGTAGTGAGACAAAGCAAAGCAAGTTTCAACATTTATGTGAAGCTTCTGATTGCTGTGATAAGGGGTGAAAAATAATTTAAGATACCCTCAGCTATAATAGATCACAGTAAAATTTACAGTAGCCTTTTTTAAAGTCTTACTGTTCTTATGTATATAAAAACCATTAGGGGTGCAAACAAAGTTGAACTTTTGGGCTGAGCTTGCTTCACAACTAGCAGCTTGGTTCCAGTGCAGATCACAAAGCTACACATTATCTTTCAAAAATTCCTCCAGAACTTAAGCCCAGACAAATACCACAACATAAAATTTTCATCGCCATCCTGCCTCTTTTATAGCACGTTACATGCAGTGGTCAGTACTGGGCTATGAGGGTTATCAGGCTTCACCACAGCATGGTTCATGATTTGGGGGGGCCTGAACAGAGCATTCCCCAGGCCTGGACTCACAGGGCAAGATGGGCAGAGGGTGGCAGGAGGGCCATGGAGGGTGAGCCAGGAACAGCCACTGTGCAGCCATCGTAGGAGAGAAAGCCCTGCAATATTTTGAACTTCTTTGCAACTACTTCTGAGAGACTCTTTCCACTGGAAAAGTTCAAATGTCTAGTACTCCAGCTCATTTTGGAGAGGAAAAAACCCCCACAAATTGGAATGAAAACTTTGACTTGCAGAAACTTCTGTCTGGGAGAATGTAGGTAAGCTATGCTATTCAAGTCAGCAGACTTTCTTATTGTCCGACCTCCCCTTTGAGATGAGTGTTTGGTATATTATTCACTTCTAAACAGGAAAAAGAGGGCAGCACTATTGAGAGCAATTGTGTTGTTTTCTCTGCTGGGTTTCCAGAGAAAGGGGCCACATTTTGAGTTGAAATTGCTTTCATATTAAATGAAGTATCTGTAATTTGGTCACCACCATTGTACCATTACTTTCATTGTAACGCTACTTAATTACTTAACATTTCAATTTGTATGAGTAAAACCTTTCATCTCTGAACTAGAAATATCTCCCTAAAACCAAGTAAAACATTTTCAAAGGAAAAACATCAGAAATCAGTTTTGTACTGATTGAGCTATAACTAAGTAGTCTTCAGTGACGTAGTGAAATTATTTAAGTGTTTAAGCAAATGTTTACAAGTACTGTTAAAAT
This sequence comes from Astur gentilis, assembly GCF_929443795.1. NCBI lineage: Eukaryota > Metazoa > Chordata > Aves > Accipitriformes > Accipitridae > Astur > Astur gentilis. The sequence continues at coordinate 21,007,884 of NC_064887.1, forward strand.
AAAAATTCTTAATAGTCTTAACTCTAAATAAAGAATTCTATCCCTTCATGACTGTAAAAGCCAAGTGGAACCCAAATGCAATAAAACCATCCCAGCCTAATATTTTAATTCAGTTGTTCAATAATTTCTATTTCTTTGCATTATTTTTACTTTATTATACTTTTATAATACCCTCAAATATATCTATAAAACTTTACAGCCCTTTTCCAACAGCATATGGTGTGTGTTGTGAAGAGAAGCATGTTTATGAGCTGCAAGACAGGAAGAAAATTAAAGTACCCTTATGGGACTGAGGCAGGGAGAGTTGACTATGGTTATGAGCTGAGATTTCGATGTATCCACCACTACCTACCTAATTCTTGAGTCTCGAAGTTTTCATTGCAATTGCATTATAGAATTATCTTGTGTTGGGCTGCTAACACTGTACAATCACTCATTGCTTGAAACTGAATGCAAGTTATGTTGCGACACAGTCCCTTTCACAGCAGCAACTGAGAATATCCTGGCTAAATAAACAAAGCTAGCCTTGAATGAATTTAAAATGAATTTTAACTGAACTAACATTTATTCCACTAACATTTATTCCACTAGAGATGTGGAAGCAAATATTCAATGTACCTAGGTACTATTCAAGAACTATTTGTCATATCCTGATGCAATTCCACTCTCTTAAATGAACACCAGTCAGTTGGGATAGGATCTAACAGCAGAGGCTTACTTGTCTTTCAGCTAGATGGACTTAAATGTGGCTGGTCACAGTTTTCAGTTCTGGGTTTCTAAAATGAACTTTCAGGAACAACCTCTGTAGCTGACACTATTTTGGGGGAGAGTGACCACACACGGTGGTCACTCCAAGTTTTTTGATTCCTCTAGTCTTTCCTGCACCCCTGACTGCAGGAAGAGGGAACCTTGCTGGAGTTTCAGGACATGTCTGCAGAACAGCTGAGAAACACAAACAACAAAACACTTTGTGCACATGCACGAACATACACATGGCTGCACCTACTTCTTTTTCTTTCAAAAAGCTCAAAAGCATTAGATGACATTTTGGATGAATGCCTCAACCCCTTCAGTCTGACTTCCTCACCCCTAGGAGCAGTAAGCCTGGTCAGTATTTCACTTGACTCTTTGCTCCCTCTGAAGAAGGAATGGTGTCCCTGGTTGAGAGAGTGTATGCTTTTGGAAACAGCTTTCTGCATTCTTTTTTGACCGTGTGTTTCTGCTTGTCAAGCTCTTAGTGTCCAAACCACACTAAGCTTCTGGGCAGGAAAGGGTTCATCAGCCCCAACATAAGTCTCTAGTGCCATGCTCCAAGATTCAGACCTACACAGATGCCTCAGATACCTGTAAGGTCTTAAACCACATCTGGAGGCAAATAAATCCCACTCTGAGTGTGTAATGTTCAACTGTTCCAATGTCCTGATATCTGACTTCAGTGCTTAAGGGCAGGGACTTCACTCCTTGTGCTGGAGACTCCTAAGGGCAATTCAGCCAGTCAGATAGATACCATAAACTGAGACCTCTCTCCATGGATGAGATGGGGATGGTATTTGGACAGTTAAGTTGGATGCTTACAATAGACTGTGTTAAGACTCCACTGCAAAATAAGTGCTCAATTCTGCACTAAAAATTATATTCCCAATGCGTGCTGAATTATGAACCAGTACTCATACAGTCAAAATAGTGGTCGTGACTTCACACAGGCATTCCCTCCCAAACTGCCATTTAGGAACTAGACAACTAAAGACACAGACTGGATGAGAAGGAAATGCTTTTTTTAAACAGAGGCAGAGAGGCAGACTTTCAAGCTTTTCAGACTGCACATCAATCACTCAAATGTGGTTATAAATACCTTTGCAAACAATTCACACTACGTAGACAAAAATACCTCAGTGATAAACAACAGAGAAATAAATTAAGTCCTATGGTAAAATGTAAACAGTAAGTTTCTCCTCCATCTGCTGTATACTGGTAAATTAAGTCCAAAATCCAGCAGCAGGCACAGAAGCCCACCCACAGACCAGGCACTGAAGGTCAAAAACTGAGTTATGACAAAACTGCTAACAAAATGGCTGCAGTCTATCAAATGAATGATTATGATGACTGTTGTGAAGAGAAAGAGGGGAGTTCTGGAGCGTATGGCATTTATTAGCCCTGCTCTGTACCACCCACAATGGCAGCTCTGAGAGAACGTGCTCACTCCTTTGGGGTGCTCTTTTATAAATGTTGATTACAAAAGGCACACTCATGCTACAGTTGCCAAAGGATTTCTTATTGTTCCAGCTTTAACAGGTAAGTTTAGAGGTTTCAGAATATAATTTATGCTATGTAAATGGCATGTGAGTTGTTTACATCTTAGTGATAAGTTTTGAGCAAAAGAGAAAACGTAGACATATTTGTGCTTATAGAGCGTTGTTGGTTTACAATAAGCCTTCTGGTTTTCAATTTACAAATGGAAATTTTTGAAATGGACATTTGAAAATGTCAGGAGTGTTCAGCATTTGAAAGAAGGCTCAGTAAAGGCAGTGAAAAACTGCTGGAGAGTGTGGATTAGACTTTCGGTCTGGAATTGGGAAAGATGCCTTTTGGCATATATTTAATATTTTAAATCAGAGCACACCTATTCAGAAAATAGTAAGTAATGATTAGCATCTAGGATATAATGCTCTATGCTGTAATGATGGGTAGTATAAATAAATAAAATTATAGTCAGTAGGTTTGAGAATTCAACTGCTTTAAGCTCAACTGCAAGGTCTTGTCCCGAACGGCCTAAAAAAATGTACTATTTCAGTGGTATGCTTCTGAATTTCTCATGAATCCAGACATACTGTATAAAACAACAAGGTACTTCATAGCTTTTATGTATAAATAAATCAGCAACTTGGAAGAAATACAACATAGTAATGGAAAAAAAAAGAGTATTAATTATTCCAAGCAGTCAAACAGGAAAGAGACAAAATGATTAATGAAAGAACAGATATATGATACGACATACCCTGACCAATATATGGGTTATACAGTGACTGACTTACACTGGATAGTTCCAAACATGGCAATCAAAACCAGAGCTGTGGCATAAAAAATAAAAGGGAGCTATTTCATTAAAACTTGTCTGCTGAGTTGAATGAAGGGCAAACAAGGTCTTACCTATGTGAGGATTAGACCCACCTTCTTAATAACAGCTAGGGTAGGTGTTCTTAAACATCAACCATCAGAGTACCCAAGTGCAATCAGCCTGAATGAGATCCCAAGAAATCAATAAAATTCTTGCCAGGCCCCTTCAAACTATTACGGAGCCCCAATGTGCTGCAGAGCAGCAGATTACATGCTGGCTGTAATTGTTCCCTGGAACAACCCAAACACAGTCCCTGGGCCTTAATGAATTCTGTACAGCATGAATAGGTCAGCAAAGTGCAGAAATCTCTTTTCTCAACTCCTACATGTAGAAAAGGTGTGCCCAACAGCTCCATTTAGTTACTGGGGGCAGTTGCCCTGTGTCAACGTATGACTAATGGGCAATGAAAAAAAAGACATTTTTAATCCATTTAGCCACAAAAACTCAGGAAGTACTGCTCTGACTGCTGAGGCATCCATGTTGTTGGATCAAAACCACACAAGATGACAGAAAAACCTGCAAGGTTTTTTCATCGCAATAAAAATAAAAAAAGGTGGGAAAGGACATAATCATGTTGCTTAAGTATCACCTTAATCTTTAAGCAAAAAGACATTTCAATTGCAGATTATTAGATACTGTTAGCTCCAGTGGTTTATACTGAGTCACTATCTGAACACTTTGTTAGGATGCAGTGGCTTCCAAGGATAACACCTAGTGCACAGCTGAAATACTGGAAAGGGCCATAGGCTAGCTTGTGCAAACCAGACAGGAAAGGTCTAGAAGTCCAGCACATACTCCTGGCAACCCAAAATTTCTCCCAGCGGTACTTCTTCATGCATTTGAGTTTTAAAAGTCCTCCCTACCTTTAATCTCAGCAACCCAGCATGAAACCTCAATCTTTTCTACAAAAAGCCTTTCCTTCCAATCAGGATAATTTTTCTCCTGCTTTTGCTGAACAATTCCTTTTTTTTCCAATTCAACTCATCAGTCTTGGTTGAGTTCTCACTCCACATCATAAAGTCCCCCTCTCTCAATTGATTGCAAACTTCAAATATTTGTAGACCACTGAGTTCTCCACCTCTTATGTTTATACACATCATTTAGGCAGGGCATATGGACACTTAAGAGTTTTAGCTTCTTTAGCTTCTCGCTATCAATCACTCCTTCTAGATTTCTTGTACATCTGTGCATGTCACTACACTTAGGGCTGTGCTTAAGGGCCAAATCTGTTCCTAAGAGAATAAAGAGATGTTATAGTCAAAATCCCTCTCAAAACTAGCACAAGAGTAACACAATTCTTGGAAAACAGGCTGATAATGCATATTTAGTCTGCTGTTTATGACCAATACCATGGACTTTGTTTTGCGCTTTCCTTGCACAGAGCGCTGTGGCCCACAGAGCACCTTGCTATCCAAGTAAACAGCTTTCTTAGATGAGAAGTTTAAAGGGACAATGATTCTTTCAGAAGCTAAAAGCCTAGGTCTTTACATGCACATCAGTAAGTACATCTGTGACTAGTACCAGAAATGAAATGGGAACACATAAATAAAAGTAGGTTTTACTAATAATAGCTACCTGTAGATACAGAAGAGACATTTCTGTTTGCATAGATGTTTCTAAGCCATCTGGATGTCTGTAGAATATAGCCTGCAACTCCGTAAGACTACATCTCGTATAGTATCAAACATTTTGCCAGTGTTTAATGAACAAAAAGATAGCTAGAAGTACTGCTTAGAAATACACAACATTGTTAACAAATTACTTCTCTCACTAGGGGTAGATTCTAGAGGAAGAATTTGATATCATCAGGTTCTCAGACCAGAAATTATAGCTTACATTTTGAAAGGAATAACCTTGCTTTCATGGATGCAATTTGCATCAAAATCTGCACTTACAAAATCAGGAAGAAGAGTTTTGCACACATAAATTAATTGCTGACACATTTTCTAGTGCTTGAACTGTAGACAATTAGCTATCAATCACTACTGACCAGGTCTTTACCAAGTGAGGACACAAAGAGTAAGGGTCAGCAACTAATACCAATCCCACAAATACTGCAGTGTCCTAAACATCCCCAAACTCCGCGAATTTCACCTGACAAAGAAAAATCTCTTTGGCAGTAAAAGCTGGCACAGAACTGAAGGCTGCAGAAAAAGGAGGGAGAGGGAGAGGAAGAGAGAGAGAGACTGATTTGCTCTCAATGAATATGAAAAAGCTGATCTCTGCCATTGAGGAAAATTCTTGCACCAGCAAGTGGTGACTGATTGCGATGAGGAATGCTTTATCACCAAGATCCAGACACCCTTTCATATGGTGATTATTATTCCTGTCATGACCCTCTGGTCATCAAGCCACAGTGTCTTTTGTCACGAAACAACTATCCAATAAAGAATAATCTAGGAATAAGCCTGTAGCATAATATCTTCTACTTGCTTATACACACAGCGGGAGGAGGAAAATCTTCTTCCTATGAGTTATTACCTGCTCTAATCCACTTTGGAAAATAGCAGTATTTCCTTAATTTTGTGAAGCATGCAAACATATTTTTCACAAACCACAGCTACCTGAATAGCTCAGCCCAGAGCTGAAAGCAAATCTAAAAGCTCTCTCAGGCAACAACAAATAGTCCAACATCACGATCAACTCCATGGCAGCACAGAAACTGTCAAATATTCCCATTAAAACTTGATAAGAACATGCAAAGGCTGAATTGCTTGCCAGCTTGCCTCTATGTTTAATTTCATATTGTCTTCTATAAGGCTGAAGTCTGGCCTAATTCCTGATGCTATTCTTGGAGCAACAGTTCTGAGAAACAGAGGTAACGCATGTACAAAGCCCCAACAAACAGCACATACCACCTAGCAATATTACCTCTGGTTTAGTTCCTATACAATAAAACAGTGCTAAATTCTTCAGAAGAGAGAAATTTTATATCAACACTACCATTGTCCGTATTAATATTACCCAGCTACAAAATTCTGTAGAACTCATTTAACCTTCCATGCATTGTTTCTCCAGCTTTTCTAATTCAGCTGCTTGAGAAAGGGGCTACTACTCTGCAGTCACAGACAGTGCGCACTGCGCTGAAAGTGTCCGGGGGAGAAGGGCTGGGAACCCCTGCACTGGGACGTGCAAAGCCATGTCTGGCCATGCAGGCCAATTCTTTTTATGTCTATTCTGTCCTTATTGCTTATGTAGATCACCTAACACGAGGGCTGTTTTGAACGGTTTTATCCAACTAGCAAGCTAACCCTAAGTAACAAATAAAACAATACATATACAACTGTACAGAATAAAAAATTAATGGTGTTAAAGAAGGATGATGCACAGAGACATTATGTGTCACACTGGGGAGGAAGTGGGGGTAAGTGCGCATGGTTAATATGAAAAGATGTCAAAAAAAATGAAGCATAATAATAGTGCAATTTATCCTTGCTAAACGTACTGCGCTGTGCTATAATTAAATATGAAAACCTAAATTTATCTCTATGTTCGGCTGTCATTAACTTAACAGGGAGTGCACATGTTCTAATCTAATGGCTGATTTTTTTCTCCATGTGCAGCATATTAAAATGTATATTAGCCTCAAGGTGCATAAACACAAAATAATAGACCAAAGGTTTTGGCCTGTGGAGAAAAAAATCCATGCTCAAAGGCCGTCAAGTAGCTGGTGATGCAGGGGAGACACTCACTTAGCCTCATTAAGCCAAAGCTCTCTTTTGCTTGTCTTTTGTTCTGCATGACAGCAGCCTCTTTGTTGTATAATAATTCATTCCAAGTTCGTTCCAAGCTACCGAAACTGGTGAACTGTGGCCATTTTAATGAGCAGTATTGGTGGTATGCATAATCTGGAAGCCACGTGGACCAGGCAATCACAGAGCACTGCAGCCAGCAAAATGAGATACTGTCGAAATCACAAATTTGTCAAGTTGTTTTTGGACAGGGTATTATAATAAGCACTAAAATATGCATCTTATTACTCTGCATCTGCCAGTCAAAGATCACTGTAATGAATGCATGCTGCAGGGTATGACCAGGCCGTTTCCCTAAGTAAAACAAACTGCAGAGTACAAAAAAAAAATTAGGTATTTTTGGCAGTGACTGGATATTTTTTTTTTTAAATCCTTTTGCATCAGGAGTTGGATTTTCCTGGCTTGATGTCCGTTGCCAGCAGTGAATGCACTAAAACCGCCACAGCCAAGGAGTTAATGTGAATACATTGTTTCTTAATAGACACATTTACTGGCTATGAATATGAAACTTTAAACTCAGTGCTCAAAGCAAATTCAGCATACAGTACATAGAAAATCCACAAAGTTTAAACTACTTTAAATCTACTTTAATAATCCTAGTTCCTTTTGTTTTACCTATTTCTGCTGCAAATGGCTTCACCATTAGGGAAGATACATTTTACGTAACAACTTGCAGTCTCCATGAGAAACAGCACTGTAGATAATCACAACATGAACTTCCATAATAGACCAGTTAAGGAAAAAAAAAATAATGTTAGAAAGGTCCTTTTTTCTACAAATTGGTCAGGCCAGGGATTGCTCGTAATTGCTTTCGGCTTGCAAAAACTGGGAGGTTCACCAATAGCAGCAAACCTGCTAAGTGTGACTTGTGCAGTGGGGTGCAGGGGTCTGATCTGCTGGCGCTCTCCAAATGCTACTGGTGATGCTCCACAGAAGGACCACAAGGCTTCCACCTGGAGCCATGCCTGTGGAGACCTTTCATCATGTCAGGGGAGGAGATGAAAGACTGAGAGGGGGAAGTAGGAGGAAAGGACTTATTTCCTCATCTGCCTGCAGGTGCTGGTTCAGATATATTTTGGCAGAGCCTTATTTTTGATCAGGCCAACAAGCATATGTGACAACAGTCCCTGAGTGTGATGATGCACAGTTCCCATAATATCCTAAACCAAGAGGTTTCTTGATCAATACTGGCTTATACTTAAGAGGCTTTGCCTGGCTGAGAGTTATATTTCAGGTGCAAGCCTTAGCTGATGGGAAAAAGGATCAAACAGCCTAAAATTGATTTTCCCCTCCTCTGCTCTTCTTCAGAACTGGTGATGGCAATATGGGAGAAAGGGTTTCTTCATCAATGTTAATTTTTTATTGCAATTTCTCTACCACCATATGATGAGATGGTCTGTATTTCTGGACATGGCAACAAATACCATTTGTTCTGTCTTCTTTATACAGGTCTGGAAACAAGTGGACAGTTCTTTGCTATACTGCACAAACTTGCCTTCCTGAATAACAAGGAGCACTTCCAAAAATGAAGGGTGAAAACCTCTGCTCAGTGAAGGCAGTCAGAGGTCTTGAAGAATCTGAAGGCAGACAAAACTTGGCGTATGCATTGCAATAGTATTCTTGTATGGCTGGGAATTCACATTTTATTTATTTATTTAACAGAAGAGAGAATTTAATATTTTGTCGATGGTGTAGCAAGTTTTTTTTCTCTGCCATACAAAAGGCTATTTAGATTTGACTGCAGTCAGGATAGAATTTAGCAGGTTTGTACTGTTCAGAAGACTCAGCTGATAGTACCTGTAGATACTTGAAGGAAGCGCGTATTTTAGTTGTAATGGGAAGTCCATGCATTCAGAGAACAAAATCAGAAGCTTGCTAAATTTAAGGTGATGAGAATCTTCACTGAAGTTCATATACTGTGCATGTTCAGGATCATTCTCTCATCTGTCTGCTGGAGAAAACCACCTTCTATAAATGTGTTTTTATCAGATATGGTTTTAACATTTGCAGTACAGCACAACCTTAACAGTTGAGGAGGATTCACTGTGAAAACCAATTTGTTTTGGATTTTGGATATTTCTGGAATCAAGATGTTTAAATTATTACTTTTTCTTCTTTTTAATTTTTTAACCTTTAGACATGGTCAAATAAATGTCAGGTTTTGCAAAACTTCTGGTGCTGAAAGCAAGGTATGAAACATCCATATACATTTATCTCTGCCTATAAACCCACACCTACCAACTGAATACACTACCATATTTTTAATGTTTAGCCACCTGGCATGTATACAGGCCACTGCGTTAAGTATGATTTTTTTATAGCTGACATGAGGTGCAAGTTTATACACAAAAACACTATACCACTTCTGTGACCACCAGCTGACACCAGTATATTTCTGGGACATAATGACTTCAGCTCTCTGGAGTAAGATCAGTAAGCAACTAATGAAAGAGTCCTGTAATAAACAGACAAGGTGAGACAGTGACTACACACATGAGATCAAATTGCACCTCTGGGGAATACTGTACTTTATCCAGACACCTGGTAAGAACAGAGTTATCTTTATCGCTCCTGGTCATGTATCTTCCTGAGAAACTCATGAACATTATTTTAAAACATAATTCTGTTAATATTGGATTATAAGAATACTAACTGTGCTCTCCCTCTCTCCTGTGCAGACACCCTAATAACTTTGGGTTGTAAGAGCATGCTCTACATCTTAACTGTCTGCCTGATTGCATCATGCACTTGATCTCAGTCCTAAATTCATGCTGAGGTAAGTGTGCTTTTACAAAAGTTCTTCCTCGAGGGAGTCAGTGAGAAGCAGTGTGGTGTCATCATTACCTTGCCATTCTCTCATCTCAGTGTCAAGATTTGCAAGATGAGATTATAGCTGAGACAAGCTGACAAGTTTTATTCCATGCATTTAATGGGGAGGTGATTCAGAGGTCATATTAATGACACTCATCTGTGTCAAGGCTTCAAATGTCAGGTCCTCCCACACAAAAAAACCCCAAACAACTAAATAAGCCATCAGAAAAGCAATGAGGAAGGAAGCCCAGAAGACTGGCTTTGTCCACCTTTGTGAGTCTGATGCAGCATCTGTGCTAGGACTGTCTTTGGAGCGGTTATGGATAAGGCTACAGCAACAGGAAAGAATGAATAAAATTGGTGGAGCTATGGAAGACAGTTTCACCCAGTGACTGCAAGCCATGGCTGAGGTTAGCATTTCTAAGTGGGAATCTCACTGCTATTACAGGCAGTGTAGTACCACAGGTCACATCTTGGACAATGGCAAGTATTGACTACAGCAGCAACTGCTGTGCTAGCAAAAGGGAAAAAGCTAGCGTTACTGAAAAGTCTATCAGAAAATATCCACTAGCTGGCTCAAAGATGATAAATTTAGGGTCTACATGCCAAAAAATACATTCTGCAACAGTGAAAAACATAAAAACAGCATTCAAGTTTCCAAAATATTTTCCAGTGCTAGGATGATTCTCACATGTTAAGGGCTATAAATTATCAGATGAAAGTATTAGTTTCATTAATGCAGAAGCATGAACAGGTACTAATCAACATGATTCTCTTTTTCAGCCAAAAGTTGATATGTTTGCTATTAAACTGCTTATTATACGACACTATTTAGGATAGTATTTTTAGTATTCTTTCTGTTTAGGAAGGAAATTATTGTGATAAATGTAACAACTGACAGTGACAACTGTCCAGTTTGTCATTTACCTGGTAACTGCATGGCAAGACAGCTTCAGTTTTATGTCAGTTGTACCACTTAGAAGAAAGTATTTATCTTTTCGTTTACTCTGGTCATAAAATACTACAATATTTCATGACATAACTCTATTGTGTCACTCTCCTGTGGCAACACTCTGCACTCAGCATCTGTTTGATGCTGAAACTGGGACAGAAAATGAATTATCAAAAGAATAGTGCACTGTTATATAAAAATATGGACATTAACACTCAATATTGCACTGTGAATCAAAACAGATACTATTATGAACATACTTAGCTAGGAACAGGACCAGTTCTAACTCTGTAATATATTCAAAACTGGGAGAGGCTCGATGAATTTTTATACAATCAGAAGGCAAGTGGTTCTTGATGCTGTCGAAAATAATTCCTGTCCCTCAGTTCCTTCTCATTAAATTGTCAATTGCCTGAACTTCTTAACCCTGTGATTCTATATGAGAATTAATAGGAATTTTGTAACAAAATGGAGGATAATTCCTTTATATTTTTCACATTTACTGCACCAAAAATACAATATATCAAAATTAGCATCTTAACTTTTTTTTTTGAATGCAAAAGTTCATCAGTATTTGCTGTTTAGCTTCTTATGGGGTCTTACTGAAAAAACTGCATTTCATCTCGCAGTATACCAAGACAAACTTGGACAGCTCCTTTTACGTTTTTAAAATTGTAATGCAGGATTTTGTCTTTCATATTTTACTCCATGTATAACTTACACATCCCTACACGTTACTTTTATCAATGAGAACATATATATCTCATCAACAGGCTATCTTCTCTTTTCCAAATAGAGAGTGAGGACATGGTTTTTAGTGAATTTATTTTAGAAAGAGAATCACAAGTGTGTGTTATGACTTGCTGCCAAGCGAGCTAGATATTTGTGTTTCAGTCTAGATGAAACTACAGCACTAAATTTGCTAGGCACAAGTACATGAAATCCAATATTGATAATAATTTATGAAGGTAAGAATACTGATTCCTATAATACTGCAAACTTAGTTTATGATAACATAATTAGTTACACTAATAACACTGCTTAGGCACAGTCTTGCTAATTATGATATTATAAATATTAATGATATCACGCCTTTGTATTTGATTGCCCCTAGTAGGAGCATTTATCATGGTATTTCGTTTTACCCGTGTTGTATTATTTTTCTGCCTTTTCCCTTGAACGTCCACTCCTGGACAAATACTTAGCCATCCTGAGCGTATGCTTTAAATATATCAATACCTTATCAGTGATGCAGCCTGGTTAACTTTATATGTTATTATTTAGTAGCAATGATCCAATGTTATAATTCAGTGCTAAGGGCAATCAAATACACAAACAGTTATATTCTGTACGCCTAGTTCTTTTTAAATGTCTAACAGAGCCAGCCAGACAAGATTACACAGGGCTTTGTTTTTCATTCTTTTTCATGTGACCCGTTTCAAGTTAAGATTCCTTTGAATTATTAAACGCTTCCTTAAAGCATCTTTTCACGCTACCTTTTTAAAGTTAATTATTGATGTAGTGACAAGCAGAAAAGACTAAGAATTATATTTTTTTCTTCTCATTCAAAAGGACATGAGAAACACCCTTGACAATGGTTGTCTGTTTAGTAAAATACAAAGGTAATACAAAGATAGAACATTGAATGGAGCTTTAAAGAAGAGTTACAACAAATCTCTGTACATGAGTTGGAAATGTGGAAATGCTGTGTATGTTTCTACAGGTGTTAAAGGAAGGAAGTTTAGATATAACCCTTTGAGCCTGGTTTAACTGCTTAACATAAGTAGATGAAAATGAAACTGCTTATACCTTGTTTTATTTTTAAGCAGCGTATTATACAGAGCTTTAGGAATAGGATTGTCTTTTCTCCTGGAAGGTAATGTTATAATTTTCAGAGCTCCACAGAGAACAACAACAATATAGGAGTCTCTAATCTCCTGCTAAATCCAACTCCAGTCATCAGCAACGATAAGCAGAGATTTGGAGGTGTTTGACACTCCAAATCCTATTCTTTTGTAATTCTTTACTTTTTACAACATTTTCAACAGTGTTATATAAGATTTTTGGAAGGATAATCAATAGGCACGATGTATAACTGAAATCAGTCTTCAGAGAGATCCCCTCTAGTAACCAGAAACAAAAGCTCAGCCTTCCTGCTGTGCAGGTATTTTGCTTAGAGCAGTAGGCAGCAGGGCATCAGTAGGAAGCCAGTTACACCTCCCTGCTTCTCAGCATGGATCAGCCGGTGCCCTGGTGGAGGGGTGAGCAGTACTGAGGGTGGCTGCAACCCATTACATCTGGCAAAAATCTCCAAGGATGCTTTTGTAGCAGGGAACTACTACAGCAGAGAGGAAAGACAGCCCAGAGGTTAGGATTTCAGACCACAGTTTACATTCCTATTCCACCACAGATCTTCTAGGTTTAAATGATCTTGCGGAATCTGTTAAATTATTCAGTGTCACTGTTCCTCACTTGGAACTTCCCTGCCTTGCAGAAGGTTTGGGAGTCAGCACACATGAAACACCATGAGATGCTCAGGTATGATGATCGAAGGGCCACTCCTACCTGATCTAGTGTTCCAAGTAACAGCTGGTTTGTGGCAAGCTGTCTCAGCTGGTCAGGTCCAGCGCTAGGGAGCTTTCATGTCTCCTGGATGTGGCACCCTGGCTGGAATACCCAGGAACTTCTGGCACAATATTAGTAGCATTCTGAATTGAGTTGAGTTTCTTTAAAACAAGCAGTTCCAGAACTTGTTCCAATGCATTTGTAATTTTACATCCTACACTTTTTTTAAAGACATTATGTTATGAATCAAGTGGAGAGATCATTTTTATAGCAAAAACGTTATCCCATATCAAGTCATCTCAAGTTTGTCTTCTTAAGCTGCCTTCAGATATTTGTTAATACTCAGTAGGAAAAAGACTTGGTGACTAATTGTGACAGCAGTAGTGGTTACCCAAGGTAAGGAGCAGAAACTGCATACAATCATTATGGAATTGCATTCAAAACCAAGACATAGTGTCATTATACAGGAATGGCAATGAAACAACATACCTTTCCCATCAGATCAGCAATTCTAGGTACTGGTTTTCCTTTCTGATGACACATGGTTGCAGGACTCTGTCCATTCCATTCTTCAAGTTCCTCAATGCTTTTCAGGTAAAGAAGAGCTCGCAGTCCAGTGCAGTAGTCATCAATAACAGTGAAATCTTGATTCTGGATTGCACTGCACACCTATAAAATATAAGTCAGTTATCAGCAACATCCTGGCAGAGGAGCACATGGAATTAGCAAGCTCTTTGGACTTACTGATTATCATATACCCTTCTTGCAACTTCACTGGGAAAAACTACAAGAATTCAGGATGTTAATTGGCTGCTTAATCCTATGTCATGATACCAGCACTGCAGTTCAGGAAAAAAAGGACTCAATAACACTAATTATGCCTAGGTTTCCTAATGGCAGCCCTTAGACCAGACCTGAAGGCTGTTGAGAAGTAAGCCTGCAAGCCCAGCCCCAAGTGTGCCTTCTGGGCTGCTGACGCTGAGCATGCCAAGCACACTGGCAAACCACCAGCTACGCTCAGACCTTTGTCTGCAGACACACAGTGGTATTCCCCAGCCTGCTCTGTCAGGAAGCACAGACATATCCAGTTAGGCCCCAGTCAAGCAAATCACAGAACCACAGACTTGCTGAGGTTGCAAGGCATCTCTAGAGATTGTCTTGTCCACCCTCCCTGCTCAGAGAAGGGTGAACTAGAGGAGGCTACCCAAGACCGTATTCAGTTGGGGTTTGAATGTCTCCAAAGACAGAGACCTCTCAGGGGAACCTGGTCCAGTGTTCCATCTCTCTTGCAGCTTTTTCTTATATTTAAACAGAATTTCCTGTGTTCCAGTTTGTGCCCATTGCCTCTTGTCCTTTCACTGGATAGTCCTGAGAAGAATCTGGATCCAACAAAAGTGTCTCAGCAAACAGCACCCATTAAGCTGAGCTGTTAGTATGGGTGAACATTGCCAGGCACAAAACTGAATGGTCCACTTCTGCTAATCACCATTTGCCATTCAGTGGTACTGGGAGGCCAGGCCACTTTATTTTAGGTACTGTAGAAACACAGATAGCAATATAGCTTTGTAAACATATAAAACAATGATCCCTGACCTTCAGAGCCTAACATGTGAACACAAAACTACTGACAGCAGAGAACAGTCTCATCATTTACATGGATACTTCTGGACCACATTGTGGGTATCAACTCAGATTTAAACCCACAGAGATCCCCAACCAAACTGACAAGTGAATAAAAAATTCCTGACTCTTCTCTGAACATCTTCTCATTAGCTAAACTCTAATCATCCATCAGTTATGAGGTGCAGGGTTGGTTGAGTACCATTAATTGTCAGTCCCTGGAAATGCTCTGAAATTCCAGATGTGTCAGTGTTTTCAGCCTCTGATTCAGCTTTTATTCTAAAAGCTAAAAAGAATGCTCCTGATAATACCTACACTTACATATACACATAATGAACACAACAATGAAATAGCCACCTATTTTAGAACATGAATGTGTGCATGTGCACACATACATCCATGCTCCTTGGACACAAAAACATGCCTTGGATCATAATTGACATTGATGCTTAAAAAATACAGGAATTGTTTTTCACATTTCAGAAATTATAATAAAACTTGCAATTCTGAAGACAGGTACACATTACTTTGTAATATACCATATACTACAGCTGTGCAAGTTAAAAATAAGGGCAAACTATCAAATAAGCACAAGAACATTTTCTATACAGCACATGTACGTTACACAAAATCTGTTTCTCTGAAGAAACAGTGTGGGCATTAATTAGGTCTGTTACACCTTCCATAGACTTCAAGACTTTTTTTTTTTCCAGAGCAATTATAAAGAACATCATAACAATTTCCTGTACAGGTTATTTAACTGCAAAACTCAACTGATGCTTATTTAAGCCTTTTTGTTCACCAAGGGATTCTCTATTTTTTTAGTGCATGGGTAACACTTTTTTTAAGCTGTTCTTAAAAATACTAAAACTGTAAAAAAATACAGGTAAAAGCCATGTCATGTCACTTGAAACAAGTTCAGGCACTGTTGTCAAAATCCTGAAATATTTTGACAAGATGTATACACATGAGATACACTGGAGGATACCTGTAATAACCTTATAAATAAAGAGGCTTTTACTGTTTTCCATCTTGTGGTGCAGTGTTATGAACTGCAATAATATAAAAATGTGCAGAAGATGATATCACACTAAGAGCTAACATTTGATCCCTGTGAATCTATGTGCAGTGCACTGTTTGCCTTCCCTAGAAAGCCAAGTAGGTTGCAGAACCAAAGGCAAAATGCAATTTTTAAAGAAAAATGTAAATCTCTGCACTGAAGAAAAATGTTATCTGAAATGGAAAGACTTAGATACAGAATTAGCAAGTGGTTTCAGACAATCCTCCTCTTCTGTAGGAGCCTCATGACTATGGTGCCCAATGGTGCAGATAATTAACCAAAGACATGCCATTCACTGATTTCACTGTGATAAAAGCAAGTGCTTATGTTTATGGGCCTTTCCTAGAACAAGAGAGATTCAAACATTAACACATACAAAACCAACATGCTTTTGGCAAATTCCAAAACATTCTGAGCTTTGAAATTTCTTATGTTGCACATATCGGATGGTGAGATTTGTGTTTTAGGCTTACAGTGTCTTCCACGAATCAATGTAGAAGCTTTTGCTGCATTTTAAAAGGTGGTGAACAAAGTCAAGATAAAAGGTCACTCTGACCCATCAGCCATGACAATTTCCACACCACAGAGAGAGGTTTTTAGCATCATACCTGGCTGCATCTGAATCACCAGTTTAAATGACACTGTGCCCTCTTTTCAGCACAAGAGAAGTGGCAGGGCAATAGACCAGGTGAGACTCAAACTCATGCATCCGGAAAAATTGCAGAAGAACTGAACCGACCTGTCTCCACACATCATTAATGCCCCGCTTCGCTCCTGCTGCTTGCACTGGGAACAGGCATGCTTCTCCTCCCTTGCAAAGTGAAACCTTGAGCCGCCTCTTCTGCTGGTATCTTATTTTATGGGTCTGAAGAGCAGGAAAAGCAGGAAGAGCAGTCCAGCTATGGCCATATTTAAAATGGAACTACCTTTTGATTGCTACCCCTTCTCATTTAATGTCTTATTGAACCACCTCAACAGGAGATAAAGGTGAGCAGGGTGCTGCTGTACAGCTGTTACCCATGCTTTGCACACCGATCAGAGCAGCAGCATGAAACAGAACTGCATCCAGCCCTGCCCGCTCAGCTCCTCTCCTCAGCATCATGGTTTTACCAACCAAACATAGTAAAATGTGATTCCCTTTAGACCCTGAAGCAAAAGCCTGAACAAAAATAGAACTTCACAACTGAGAACATACACATGGTCATATTGTGCCAGACCAGCAGTCTGTATCCTGTGGTCCACAGAAGCCGCTTATGGATGAGTATAAGAAACAGAGCAAGTGTAGATCAGTTGCTCACATGGTTTATCAGCCCAGGTTCTGGCAAGCAGTAGTGCTGGGACTTCACATGGCAGATATGACACCTGTTTAATATCCCTTGATCCTAAATAATGTAAGTGAATCTGTTTTATGAGTAAAATAACATTCAACTGTTCACTGAGCCAGGCTTTCACTTGAAACAATTAGGTAGAAAGTAGTTTTTTCTTCTTTGGAATATGAGAGAAAAGCCCTGTGAGCAGCCTATGGGACAGAGTGAGGTTCAGATCACAGTGCAGCTGTTAGCTGTGCTGCTGACAAGTGCAGTCCTGCTGCCTTGGCTGTGTTTGTCTCTAGCTTTGGACTAGAACTTGGGCTAGAAGAGAAAGCTGCTACATTTTTCCTGCTTCGAAAGCTACCTATATTATTCATATTGCACCAATATACACAGAGATAATTTTGCATGAGCTTGGTTTTACTGCACTGCTTGGCTCTGCCTTGGCAGTAGAACTGCTATGATTTCATTTTTAAGATCTGACCTTCTCCCCTTTCCTCCAGGTCCACACTCCAATGATTGTCCCTTACGTCCCAACAGAGACAAGCAGGCCAACATGCTATGTATTACATTGTGCTCTCAGTATTCTGAAATCTAAAATTGTTCAGTATAAGTTGCAGCTGTAGGTTACAATTCTAATCTATACAGACATGTCTGAGATACTAGAAGACACAATGCCTGCTTTGCTGCTGGTAAATCAAACATACACCAAATGATCTCACTGGGGAATGGGGATGTGAAATGAATCACAGGCTAAGGCTCTAAGTAAAACTGTTCTGCAAAATGCAATGATGGGAGAGGCATGCAAAGGTCCCTGCTGATATCTTGCATAAGAAATGACCTGTCTGCTCTATCACTAAATAAACATAAATACTGAGTCTAACTTTGTCAAAGGATCTAGAGCCATTACAAATCTTACTTGAGGAGCTGGAGTAAGTTGTCAGGAAACTATTATTGTGTAAAAAGAATTTTATAGGTTACGTGATTCTAATTAATCATTCACATCAATCTGAAACTTTAAATTTACATTTTTTAAAGAACAAGTTGTAAATTTTCAATGTAAAAAACATTCTTAATGCCTTTGCTTTTAGCAGAATCATTACACAACAAAGATATGCCAATTTCTGAAGTCTTTAGTGAGGCAAATCCCCTGCACCATTCACTGAGAGCTCTGTCTGCGTAAGACCTTTTAGATTTTGTCCATCGTCTTTGTTTCTAGGAGCAATGAGAAAAATACACAGACACTGCATTTTATTTTTGTTTTGCTCTCTACAAAAATGGATGTGGTTCCTGTCCAAACTTTGGTATAACCTGAGAGACAGTGTGGAAGATCTGTGCCATCCGTGCAGAACCTGGACAAAGTGGTTGAGGTACTTTCAGCCAGATCACCCACTAAAGCAATTCCTGTTCAGTGTGTCTTGGCATTTTTCCATTGGGGGATGCTGCAGAGCAGAAAATCTTTTCTGTAACACTAGAAAGAGGTAACAATGCACTCCTCTTCAGGCATTACTCTGTCCACTCTCCTACCCCATGATCTTCAGTTTTTACATGAACTCATTATTATATGGTGAAATCCCAGCTGGACAGGTGATGGTGGGGAAGATGGTGCCAAAAATGGACCCCAGACCCCACCTGCATTCTTTCTATTCCATCAATCGCAGGAATTTCAGCGGAGGCAGCAGAGGAGATGCAGATCTAGATGTGTTTGTACCAATTCTTCCCTACACTACTTTCAACTGACAAGAGGTAGTGTGTCTATAATCTCATATACTGCTAGTTCACTGCAAAAGGCTGGAGCAGGTCAGAGAATCTAGCCTGTTTAATAACATGTTGCTTGCAAGAAGCGTAAGTATTCTTGGTGTGACTAGATCTGTGAGAACAAGAATGCTGCAATGTCTGGCAGCAGCTGTGCTCCTATTCAAAATTGTCTCAAAGCACTATTAAAACCCTTTGCCAGCCATGAATCTGTGGTAGGAGACAATAGCTTGGAGAAAATTTTAATTTTTACACTCTTCCAAAATATGTTTCTTTTTTCAGAATATGTATGTAAAGTAATTGTCATTTTTATGAAAACAGAAGTAACAGTAAGGAAGCACATAGGTGGCAGTGATACACGGTCTAGAAGTAAGAAGATTGATGGGTATATATTTGTATATACAAACGCAAATCACACAGCTTGACTATTCTACCATATTAGTTTCCATTTGTTGTAGCTGTACCACATCAAAGCAGTGATGTCCCCATATATTGCATTTAGTGGTAATGTAATGGACTACCAAAAAAAAAAAAAAAAATCAAAGTGAGAGTTTCTAAGTAGTTTCCTGGCAATTGAGACAGCAGGCTCTTTCATCTGTGCTGTAACTGTGGCAATGCATTGATTTAAACTCCTTCTGAGATCTCAAATGCTTTTATATTCTTAGGTCTCACTGGCTGCTTTCTTTTTGCCTTTTTTTTCCCTTCAAATGATAAAATTCTAGCATTTAGCAGAATGCCATCTTGCTTCCCCAGAAGACGGAGACTTATTTCAGCTTTGGTTCTAAACTGCATAGGATCTCTAAATAAAATAGCTCTCAAAATGCCATCCGATTAGGAAATTGGCCTTTGACTTCACAGTTTCTAATATTCTCACCATAGCAAGGGGATAAACAACTATTATTCCTCTGAGATACCTGTGAGAGGTTTTACAATGGATTAACAATTTTGCTTTTACATTAATTTGGTTGACTTCCTTTGAAATATTTTTACTGATATGCCCAAATGGTAAGCAAAAGATTTACTGTTTTGATTTTGTATTATAATATATTTTCAATTTTAGCACTTCTTATCATCTTTTTATAGAAGCTTTCTTTTTCTATTAAAAATTCTTCCTGATAAGTATTGAAGACATAAATCCACCTTCCTGTTAGAGAAACATTTATGAATGATTCTAAGCTGTTTTTCAATGTATAGTTGAGGCTACTGCTTTTTTGATTAGTGTCTATTGATTAAGATTCTAGCGGAAAAAGACTGAAGTTGTAAATGAATGCAAGGTACTTCAGGAAGGATTCTATTTGTGCCCACCCAGGTATGCATATGAATTGACAGCCTTAAGAAAATTTATTTTACTGTAGTGGGCAAGAGCATGATAACCTGGGTAAGGCACGCATACAATTTAAAATTTATTCTCAAAAGCAACTAGCAAAAACTGACTTAACTAAAGGGAGATCTTTCTAGGCCATGCAATCCATACGCTGCATACTCTTGCCTATAGAAATGAAAATGTATGTTTTCTAGCCCCTATACAATGATTTAGATGTGCCCAGATCTACAAAGTAAAAAGCAGTACACACAGCATTGGTTGTCTGACACAGTACTCATAATAATGTGGCAAGAGCTGCAATGTGAGAGTAAGCAGACAAATAAAATCTCCTCTGAGACTGGTTTCTGCACTTAGAATCTTCAGGATACCAATATCTATGGAAAGGCTGCCTGTATAATGATTGTTCCTCCTCCTCATGTCTCGTTGAACACTGACTTACCAGTACATTAAAAGCGTAGCCTAAATTATCCTTTCTATCAGCAATTATTACTTTTGCTAGAGGGTTGTAGGATTAAGAACATTAGGGGAAGTGGATTATCGGACAACGTGGTACACTCTCTGGAAAAAAATGAGATTCTTTGTTTTAAAGAACAAATTTTTAAGTAAGAAAAAGCTTCCCAAATATTGATACAGTACAGATGGAATGACTTGATTCATTCACATTAGCTGCTTAAATGACTCTAGAGATACAGGTCAGCAGATGGGATGTTACTTAACAAGGCTTCAGATACTGGATCAAGGTGCAAAACCTATTTAGGTGATAGCTGATAGCCTTTTTAAAACATTAGAATTGAGCTAATATACATGAAATGAACTACTATTTCTTCTGAAGTCCAGTACAGCATTCAGAAAGCAGTTTGAAAGACTGAAGTATTACATCTATGAATTGTCTGAATTGTGGGGAAAAAACCACATAATCTTTTTTACTGAGTCCTAGACTTGAAGTCCTATTGAGCTGAAGGCTTACCAGAGACACCTGAGGGGCAACACACAGAAGAAAGGTTCAAAGATGTTAACAACTCCAGGCTCTGCAGAGTAGGCAGCCATTCACATAGGGCTTAAGAAATCTACCAAAAAAACCATGACTGGATGGTCCGGTGCCATGTGGGTGGCAGTAATGAAGTATTTCAGTTATTTTGTTATATCTCAAGTGAGTTCAACAGACAAGCTTGAGGTAAAGTGTCATTCTAATGAAAAGTATAGGCTAATGTCAGTAAGTAATGGATCTCAAAATGAGTTAAAAGGAGAAGGTCTCTAGCCCATACAAGACAAGCTTGCGGGATAAGAGCTCTATCTGTGGTACAGCTTGGATCCTCTCTACAACAGGACAACATAACGCTGTCGTGGTGTTGAGCAGAGCTGAGCTGACATTTAGGGAGCATCAAGGCAGGGACCACAGGTAAGGAAATAAGGATGCAGTAGCTGGGCAGCAAGAAGAGCCACACAGCTTGTGTTGAAGCCACAGCAGCCTCCTGAGGCAGGCTGTAACGAAAAGCCTCCCCAGCACCAAGGTGACAGTTACTCCTGCTGGCATAGAGACCCCAAAGCACCTGATTCTGGGGGGTGAAAGATAGACCTGGTTCATGTATTGCACTCCAGCAACCTTGGGCAACAGTGAGTGGCCAACAATGAAGGAGAAAAAAGTCTAGAATCCATTAGCCACTTATCAGACGAGGGCACAGCAGGGTATAAGAGCACTGTAAGAGATCCTTTAGGAATGTTATCTGATGCATTAATTCCTAGCCTACTCAAATGTATTTTTCCTTCCCTTAAGTTCTTCTCTGTCAATTAATGTATCTTTGATCTAAATAGCTAAACTGGGTGTTTGGGAGTGGGAAACTGGCACTTATCAAGGGACCCTGAATGATGCAATTTTGTATCCTGTGTCTCTGAGAGGGGAATTGCAGAAGAATTCAAGAATTTTCAGAAGGCTCCCTGAGGTAATTGTTTGGGGTTTTTTTTTCTTTTCCCGTCAACCACCCCTAGAGGAATGGTTATATTTCCTTATCTCACTAAAGCATTCTGTCAGTACTTGGAACTACAAAGTGGACCTTTATGCAGTAGGTGGGCACACACACTGATAAAAGTGCTGATCGTGATCATCTTTCCTAAAAAAACAAATATGATTCCACATGCCTTGAGCATTGAGGAGTGTGGGAAACAGCCTCCTAATCAGCCATCTATAGCAAACTGTATCATTGTACTGTAGATCTACAAAATTAAACATATTTTTGAAAGCAGATGAGCTAACTCCCCTGTGTAAACAGTCTAATCACATATAGAGGCTCTACAACTATCTTTAAATTTATGTTGAATATCACTTCATATTTCATTTATTAACACCCAAAGGTCTTGCCTCTCTCTTGTAAGTACTGTTGTGGAAAATGAAATCCTTGAGTTCTCCCAGTGGCTCTGCAGCTGCTGGTACAGCATCAGCAGCTGTGCCAGGTAGACGTAATTTTACTCGACCCATTTCCATGAGCTGTATCCTCCAGTTCCTCCAAAGATATTTCTAAACCAGGTATCAGTTAAGTTTCTCAGATCTGGTGGTTTTATGTTAAAAGTCATCAAGTAACATGACACATTTAGACAGAAGTTAGCAGTGTTTTTAAGATTTTGTTTTCTGAGAGCTAACCAACAGGAATGCCATCCTCTCTAGACTGGAGTTGGTCCATTACTGCATTTTTGGAAAGGCATATTTGTCAGAAGCGAGTGTGGTTCTAGGAAAGCAGGTTTTTCAGAAAAGAACTGTGTTCTGAAAAACGTGTGGAAAAGAGTTTCACAATTACCAATATGTGCTGTTTGACAACATGGAATGCAACTGCTCCATTTAACTTGAAAATGTCTGTTTTGCAATCCAAGTTAATTGGAATTAAAAGGTCAGAACTAAAATATGTTGCAAAATAGTTGAAACAAAGATTTGATTCACCCAAATAATACTTTTTTCTTTAAATGTGTTAATTCCACACATTTTTAGAATTTTGATTATCAGTTTAAACTGGAAAACTTTTCCATCCTTGATCTTCCCTGTGACAGAATAACTATTTCCTGATCATTGGTAATACTCAGGTTCATTAATGCATAACGGATCCAGGGTAAAGCTTCAGCATTCTTTATCCCAGGACACTCTGAATCAGACACAGCAGGGACTTGAACCCAGATCTATTTTGATTAAATGAAATTTGTCAATGAAAAACAGTTTCCTCAAAGAAGTTTCCAACAAACTCTAATGAGAACCATCTACGGAGGGACACTCTCCTGTGACCAGAATTTTGAAAGCTGCAGACCTCTCAAAATCAAACAGAAAAGCAATTTTTCCATTTTGGAACCTCCGTTCAGTCCTGCAATGATTAACCCCTCATCCTTGTGAGTCTTTCCCTCTAGTACTCTCACATTTTATTTCAGTTAAAATTACTTTCATCCTTTATCAGCTTCCCTGTATGAATTTGTGCAGCAGCTGCTGTGTCCATTGAAGAGTGAGATTCATGTGAATAAAATAGTTCTGACCCTCCGAGTCCTTCGTGTCTGAGATAAAACACCACTTTCACATTTCCTTAGGGATTGTTTTACCTATCTCTGTCCAAATAATAAATATCAGAAAGAAAAGCAACAACATAACTCAGATATTGAAGGAAGTTAAACCCTTTCTTAAACGTACTGCCAGCTTCAGAAAAATGGTTTCACTGTTTGTTTCTTTCATTCAAATTGCATGGATAAAAGGACCTCTCGCCAGCCAGATCAATCTGTGTCAGGGAGCTTGTGTTGTAGCAGGAAAAAAACCTTCAAAATGGCATCAGGGCTCACATGCCCAGATTGCTCCCTCCTTCCTGGGCAGAAAAAGATTTTTCTACCACTGGAAAAAACCGGCAGATCGGTGACCAAACTCCAGCTAGCCCTGCACCGAACCCAAGCCAAGCTGGACAGCAGTGCACACCTGTGCCGGTATGGGCTTCAGGTCTGTGCCTTCCCTGAGCACGACCTCCTCCACCACGTGGTCTCCCTTTCATTGCCAGCTACAGCCTCTGACGGAAAGATCAATGGAGCTGCTATGACACAAAAAGGAAAATTTCTTACATGAGTATTTTCTTTGTATGACCAATAATGTTTCCAAGAAAAACTTCTCTGATGGCAGAGCTTTGCAATCCTGAATGTTTTATGTTTTCCCTTTTTGGAAAACAAGTCCCCTGCAGAGGGGGACTTGTTAATACATATAATTTAAAACAAAACACAGGAAATTCCCTAAGTAATTATTGGAGATGGCAGTAACAAAAAAAGAAACTCAGCATTTTCTACTGTGCTTATCTTTCCTTCTATTTATATTTTCAATATCCAACAAGGAGCTGTGTACATTTTCAGATTCAGTTTCTAGTCACTTCCACACTGGTACACAAGGGGAACTCTGTCTATAACAGAGCTAGCTTCGTGTCTGAAAGCAACCTGAGCTGAGCAAACCAACTTGCCCACAATTTCTTCAACACTTAATTGACCCTCTTTTGAAGAGTCATCTCCATGTTGCTTTTACTTTGTAAACTTTTAAACAAAATTCACTTGATGTTAATTCACACCATGTGGTTTTATCTACAGGGAGGACAGCTCTGTGCTTGTTCACATAAGATAGCAGGAGCACAAATCCACATCAGTAATGTGAATCCACATTAAAAATAGGTGCAGCAGTAGTGGGTTGTGGAAAGACAAGCAATATTGTGGATTCTTGGGAGAGATGGAAAGAGCATGTTGCCAAAGCAATTGTTCTTCACATCTCCTCAATCCTTATAGTCCATATGTCACCAGACCCAGGGAAGCAGGGTAGACACCTGGGCAGAAGGGGAAAGAGAAGCAGGCTCAGTGTCCCCAGGTATAAAAGCAGAGAGCAAATCCTCTGCAGACACTTGGAGTGACTGGTATAGGACAGCATTTGAGCTGATGCTCAATTGAGACCATTCAATGATAGTTACACCTACTTTGCATGAGAATCCTTTAAAAGAATGACAAATAGCAATTGTTACGGAATGAGCTTGAATTCAGTCTTACAAATTTATGAAATTACAATCCTATCTATGCAGACCTCATTTACTAGCTGGTGAAACAAGCAGAAATAAAGGAAAGCTAATAGATAAATCCCTTAAGCAGCTCCAAATAAAATGTAAAACTACAGCAAAACTGCACAAAATAAAAGGCATTATTAGCTTAGAGTTTAGTCCGTAACTTTACAATGTGCTGATTTGATTATTGCAACTTTTCATTAAAAGTGGCAAGATACTAAAAGTAAAAATCAATAATGAAAACCTGTTCTAATTTGATATTTTTTTCCAACTATAACCAAAAAGCTTTCTAGATTGTTTTTGTTTGACAAATTCCAATTTCCATTAAAGGAATTCTCACAGAAAATTCTCCCTATCAATTAGCAATTTCCATCCCAAGCATCTGTAATGGAGCAAGTGTGGCAGTCCTCAAATGACTTTTTTTTTATTACCAAAGAGAACAGACAGACAGTTGAGAACAGGCTGAGTTTCTGTAATTAGCACTGAGCTAAGAAAAAAGCAGAAAATAATGAAATGCTTATCAGAAGTGATCACTTGAGTATGTCTGCCCCAACTCTTCTCTCTCTCACACGTTCATTTTCCTTTTGATTTTATGTCTACATGTTCAAACAGCACTTTGTTCCCTCTTTTGTTTCTGCATGTACTGCAAATTTCAGCTCTGCAGAAAAGGGCCACTCCATTCAGCGCTGTGTCCGTTGAAGACTTTTTTAAGCACGCGGCTCTGTGAGCAGCAGAGCTAATGATACCTGGCTTCCAGCAGCTCTGTGTCTCCTGGTTGGGTTCTCTGACGTCTAATAAGGTGTGACTGCCAATTAAAGCCTTTCCTGTGGCTGACACAGTCCTAACAGCACTGTCACATGTGGATTCTCAGAGGTCTAATAAAGGTGAGCTCATAGCACGCTCACGCTTACAGTGAAAGAATGCAGGTACGCTCCATCCTCTGCCTGACTTTTTTTTTTTTTTCTCAAAACTTTTTATAGCAAAATACTTTCTATCTTCCAGAAAATTTCAGTGAAAATGGCCACAAAGCTCAAATGTGACTGAGGATACTCAAAAGGACATAATTTCTTTGGGAATAGGGACTAAAACCTGCTATTTCCATGTGAGACTACATTTATCTCAATCAAAGGACTGATATCTGAAAAGTGGTTTTGCCTTAAGTGGTATTTTTTTTCCTTAAAATTGTTGGTGGATGTAAAGAGCCACACCTTGAATCTCGTTTCATATCATTTTGGTGGCCTGCCACTGCATCCAGCAATCTATTCTTCACTTACTAATTTAACTGGTGAAAGAAGAATTAGCTCCAACATCTTAACTTCTCATTAGCTCCAACATCTTAACTTCTCTGTATCATGGACAGCTTTGTACAGAAAGGTTTTGTTCTTCTACCCTGTAAGCTACAGCCTGCATCAGAAACTTTATGGTGTCCAGTTGGTACCAAAGTGTGCCTGTTCTTGGGCTTATCTGCCCGTGGAGTACTCTCTGACTGACACAAAGCAAAGCTTTCAGCCTCTGTTCCCCCCATGCACTGGTGTAAGGATGAGCTGGGGGCAGAGGAAGGGTGGACTCTTGGCGAGTCCAGGCAGTAGAAGCCCAGCCTTGCTCTGCCACACCAATGGCACCTGTGGTTGTTTAAGGCTTGCAGCCATCCACCTGACATCTTTTGCCTCACAGAGAGCTGAGATTAGACATGAGGAAAGACTGAGCCCTTCCTCTGCATTCAAAATCACTGCTATTCCTTGCAAGACAAAATAAATTTTTTTCCAAGTGTCATCAGTATAAACTTAACCTCATATTGTAAAACAGAGGGCCTACTCTATCACTGCCCTGCTCTGTCACTCCCATGATTTCAATCTCTTCTAGTTTTTCACTCTCCATACCATTAAATGGCATAAATGATAATTCCTGGATGAGAATTTTTTGGCCTCATCTAGTCTTCACTTAACTCAAATTTCAGTGTCTTCACTGACTTGAACAGACACTGAGATGGGCTTAAAAGAGCACTAATTCAGTGCATGGAGAACCAGCTCTCTACTTTGCAGTTCTGTAGCCATAAAAAACCATAGAGAAACAGCATCAGGGACCTTAATGAAAATTAAATTAACCAAACAAAATAAAATGGGGAAAAAATATGATGAATTATTACAGCAGACATTTACTTCATGGGTTTTTGTGGGGGTTTTTTTGAGATTAGGGTGGAGAAAATGGTAGCATCTAAACCTTAAGACGTGACATAACGTTTTTGAAATGTTTTTTTTTTCCCCCCTGTCATTTCAGTGATTATATTTTCAGAGCATTGCTTTTATTTTCTGATACCTATGGCATTTTATACCATGTAGAAGGGTTCCTCACAAGGTTTCACATCTGCACAAATAGAATAACAATGCTCTCTCATAGTTCAAGTCCCACTATTTTGTGATAGAAAAGCTTGTTTATTCACACACAAAAGGCCATCCTGCTGTTATAAAAATCCCTCAGCTAAATGCTTCAGTAAAAAGCCTGCTGAAGAAAAAATAATAATCAAACTGTCCTGAATCCCCTGAGACTCTGGCTCCAAAGAGGTACCAACAAGAATGCTCCTTGAAAATGTTACAAAAAACACAAGTAGTCTCATAAAAACAACCATGTTCTGTGTTGGAGGGAGATTTTATCTTGCAGGGGCAAAAAACCATCGCTATTGCTTTCTTATCATGGGCTGTCATACTTCCAGAATGGCTTTGTTCTTCCTCAGATCCCTGAGGTTTCATACACAACTGGTGTGAGGCAGGAAAGAAGGGCACAGGGCAGATCCAGCATGACGGCGGCTCTGTCTCTGAGGTGGTGTGTATTCCCTCCTTATTCCCTTGCATGAGAGATGAGGAGGGTCATGGTGTAAGGTCCAGAGGCAGCAGGTGTGCATGGACTGAATATGACATGGTGAGGACAAGAGCACAGTGCCTGTAGGAACAGGACTACAAGGTGCTACATCCTGTCCAGGGCAAGTGGGAGACAGAGATGGGTGAAGGTGGGTCTGAAATAGGGCTCAGGGCAAAGCTACAGGCAGCCCTGCTAGGAAGCAGTGTTATATGGGTGGATTTTAAATCGTCGCTATGTAGAGAGCTTTCACAGACATCCATGTTGGAGCAACAGGTGACATGTGTGACCTCCATATTTTGTAAGAAAGGAAATTTATTTGAAAAGGAACCCATATTCTTTACACATTAATGACCAATATTCAAGATTAACAAAAGTATTCCATACCAGAATACAATGTTAAGAGACTCTACCATGAAACAAGTATACTTCAGAAAGTACCCCCTTTGTTCTATGGTTTTTTTGGTTACATCTGCTAGAAATAATGACTACAGAATCTCTTTCAACAAAAGGTCATTTATGTCAATGGACAGAACACAGAGGATCAGATCACCTGCGGTAATTGCAAATTAATGCTCTACTGCTAATGCATTAACTACACAATATTGATCTACAATTCAATCATACAGGCTACTGTGAAGTGATTTTTACTTTAATATTTGTATGCTTTTATTGCTTTTTCCATAATGCATTTTCTCTTTCCACTGGAATTTTCTATAATTGTCTCCATTTTTAATTTCCTACAGAGAGATGACTTTGAAAAATGTATGTGTCTTTCAAAGCCTTGCAAAAATCTAACAAACCATTATTGTGACATGGTAAATCACATACATGATGCAAAAGGTGTAAAAAAATCCGATATCTTATTTTGATAAATTGGGGTTTTAAAAAAAGCTTATTTAAAAAAAAAAATACTTCAGCCTCACTGGAAGCCTATACTAATGAACTGTACCTCAGAAAGATGCAGCTAGACATTTCTGGAGCTTTTGGTATGCAATGAGTGCAAGATTATCTCCATAAAGTTGTTATTTTTTTTAATTTCATGCCTGTACTGAAAAGGGATTGGTGGATTTCGGTATGCTACAAAAAAGTATAGTGCTATGGAATGAGCTGAAGAATGATTTAAATGCTTCAGCATTTTTCATGAAAAATTAAAAAACAAGTGGGATCTTTTTGCAACTGTTTCTGAAGTCCATAAAGTGGAAGAATGGTCTGCTAAATTGCTGTATAAAATTTTAACCCCAGCTACTACTGACTACAATGATCCAGTTTGTTTTCTATACCTGCTGCAAAACTTTCTTACACACAAACTTTTTGCCAGTAATGACACCAAGATATTGCCCTCTATCTTTTAAAGGAGAGGATAGAACACACTTTGAATACTGAAACTCTCTCCCCAAACCATTCCCTAAAATACCCGCTTAATACCACTTGAGGTGGTTACAGCATATATCAAAATACAGCTTACCACCTGACTCCTGACTTGCATTCCTGTGTATGATGATTTTGTAAATAAATACCCACATTGTAAAAAGAAAAGCAATTGGAAAAAATAATGGAGAACTGATTGTAGGTGAAATAGCTGCAGAGGAAAATCTGATCTTGCTTTTAATGGAGGTACATTTATTATTCATAAACCTCTTCTCTAAGAGATATGCCACTCTGCAATTAAATCAACTCACACAAAACCTTCATATTACCTTAGCCCATGAACATCACCCTCATGGCAGAGAAGACACAGGACCCTTGTCTAGGTAAAATGAAGGGAAGCCCAATGGCCATGCAAGTGCTGCTCTCCCAGGTTCTCTAGCTGGGCTCCATGGATGGATCAATACAACCTGTGCTGCTTAGTGATATCAGACCTTGTCTAATGCTGGATGAACTGACATTCCCTACCCTTTAAAAATACTGCTAATGAGGAAACATCCATGCTCTATTCTGTGTAACAGGGTGGTGATAGCAGTGGCAGTACCCACTCCTAGGTTTTGAGACCACTGCTCATTTAGCACAGCTGAGCACAGAGCTCACAGATACTTAAGATAAGGCTATGGGATGCATATATAATTCCCCCAGTACAGTCCCAGTATCTCCCTACTTAACTCAGGGACTTGCTATGGAGTGAATCTTAATAAACTGAATTATTCAGTCGGTCACTTTATTTGATATGATCTCCAAATTCTGTACTTGCTCTGTATTTTGGTACTGAAGTGAACTGTCAAAGCTGTTACGATGAGCAACAGAGGTTTTGACTGTTGAAGAAGGAACAACTTGGGCATTTGATACCAAGGACATGTGAGAGAGAGATTGGGATTCAGGGGAAAGTATGTTAGCCAGCTATTCCTATGACCTTGTTAAGAAATAAAATAGCGGCGATGATTCTCATAATTCTAATTAGGTTCCAAAGATGACCTATGAAGATGAGGCTGTCGTCTTCTGTCTGTCACAACTTGTCTTGCCTAAAGCAGCAAATAAAAGTTTCAATCTAGTCCCGGTCAACTGTATGTCTTATAAGACTGTCTAGAGAGATTAGTCATTTCCCTCTCCCTTCCATTTGCCTTTCCCAAGATGAGGGAAAGACTTATGGCTTGTACTCACAATCTTGCATGAAGTTTACTAAAGGCTTATTTTTAAATAAATGTAATTGAACTAGTTCAGACCCTTACCTACACAGCAGCTTTAGAATCCATTTACCTCAGATTAAATTACTTCCCTACTTTAGTGAAGCAGAAATAAGCTACTCAAGCTGAGGATAGGTTTGATCCAGAGGAGTTTAAAATCAGTTCTAGAGATGATTTAAGTTAAACTGGTGAAGCCTAAGGACAAGAAAAGAGTTTTTCCACCATCTCTGGGAAAAATCTGTTGAAAAGAGAAATTATTCTGTAAAGGGCAGAAGACCAATATAGATCCAAGTAATTTCTGGAAGCCAGTTCCAGAGAACTTGATTATTACTAAAAAGAAAACAATAATTAATGTTTTGTAAATCCAATATTCTTTCTCTTGAGCACTGACTGGGATGTCTGCATTAAATTATATTTCAGAGTTTCCCATTATCACTGGGGCAAACCAATAAAAAAGAAAAGAAATAATAAAAAATAAACAGCTACACAGTCTATATATAGGAAAAGTGCATAAATGACACTAAAAAAATTCATTTTTAGTCATGCAGAAACAGATACAGCAGACGTAGAACAGAAAATCATTCCACTCTGCGTAGTTCAGATCACATAACATTGTTAGAGACAAAGCCATCAAAACTGAAGCTCTATTAGCAATAACAAATGAAATGCATCTATAGCAGTAAAAACGTTCCCTTGCCAATCCTACTTTTTTGTAGACAAATGCTGCTCTGTAATTTGTACCGTTACTTAGTATTTATATAGAAGAAGCTCTCAGACCACTGTGTAAGAAAGGTAGATCTTTTGTCTGTGCATGGGAAAAGAAGAGTTTGAAGCATTCCAATACAGACTAAAAAAAAATAGGAAATGGTATTAATAAATCCAAGGAACACAGTAAGTCTATAAAAAAGCAGTGGCCTTCTACTTCAGCTCCCAGAGATGCTAACTGTGATGTGCATTAAAGAACCCAACCAAACCAAACCACTGAGTTGGCCTTTTTTTTTTTTTCTCTGAAATTTAGCAAAGAAATGACTAATCTCAGCAGTCGCCATAGCTATGCAGAAAGGATGGTCACACTGATTCTAATTTTAATGTCAAAGTGAATTGTGGGAATGAAACCACTCCAGTCATTCCACGGAGTGACACAAAGCCGATATCCACAGGATCCACACCTGCTGTTGTCTGTGATGGGAACTACAGATAAAGGGGATGAGCAGTTATCAGAATGTAACAATATATAATGGAATAATATAACATAACCACCACCTGCTCCTTATCAGCCATTCTAACATATATGCTGCAATGGTGCCCTGACATGCCTAGTAGAGCAAGTAAGGGGCTGATTTCCAGCTAATTTCCTGGTGCCCATAATAACAGGCCACCAAGGCTTCCTTCCATGACAGGGACTAACTAACCATGCCAGTCTGGCCAGGACCTCAAAACAACCCATCAGGCAATGTAAACAGCCTCCACTACTGCCTGCAGTCTGACACCTCACTCCAATGCAATGGGCTGCAATGCCAGCACCCCATGCAGGAGGCAAAGCTCTGCACCTCCTGACAATAAACATGCTTAAGGGACACAGATGCCTGGATAAACAAGGGTTACTTTACACTGGCTCCCAGTGGGACCAAAGTAGTGCTCTTTGAAATCCCCCTCTCCTTGAAAAGGCTCTTTGCAGAAGACAAAAACCGAGAATAAAGGAAGATCAGATAGATAAAGCTTAACTCTGTGTCAACCTTGTTTGTATGATAAGGGAGAGATGGTGAAAGTTTAAATCCTATAGGTCAGAGAAAAAAAGTGATCACATACATATGGCTAGCCTTTTCCCAGATTAGTATCGTGACACCCAAAGTTTTCTTTTGGCAACTCCTCCTCCATCTGAAATGAATCTCTCTTAGCAAGAAGCATGAAGGTAAAAACATGAGAATTCCTGTCAGTGGTATAAAATCCTCACTACCCTAATGTTTGAAAGCAAGATACATTATGGTTTTAATTACAGTTATTTTAATTTTTATATTTTAAAGAAAGAAAAGGTACCTGTAAAACAGAAGCCCCACTGTGTAGAAACTGCAGCCCACTTTCAGCAGAATCGATGCCTCCAGTTGCTAAGATGGGAAATCCTGGGAGAGCACGGGCTATGGCAGACACTGCACGGAGGGCAATGGGCCTAATAGCATTTCCTGCAGAAAACCAGAACATTTTGTTAGCAGTGTCAGAACACACCCTGATGTAATTTGCACATCCCTCATGGTAGGAACATTGGCAACTAACATCTAATTCTGAGATGCAGAGGTTATATTCATTTACAAATTGACACCAAGTGGGTTTCAAGTGGTATCAATACTTGCAAAGCATTATGAGATTGGCTGAAAAAAAGAAAATTGCAGAAACATTTGGATAAACATTGCAATGCTGGCTTGCACATTTTAGCTGATGCTCAAAATAAAGATTAACAATGTCTGAGACATAAAGCAATACTTTATCATACAGTACTCTGTAGACAAAGAGATCTACGTTTCTACATAAAGAATCAGGTTGATTTTTTGAACATAGATGTTGTCCAAGTAAGAGGGAACATCTCACTTATTTATGTGTGACTAAAAATTGTTTAAAGGTGCCATTTCACTGCACTTGACATTTCATATATTATTTAATGTTTCCCCTTTGGACATTTGCAGATTCAGATAATCCTTTAAGTAAGCCCCCTTTAACTATTAACATGATAGAAGCTCAAAAGAATAAAGTATATTCATTTATGGCTGTATCTCCAAGACTGGAGCTTGCATTTTCAAATGGTATGTAGAGGTTGAGTCAGACAACTCACTGCTACATTTAGAGGAATTATGATTAAAGTCTCAATACACTGAGTCTGCAATGCATCTGCTTTGGCTACATCCTACTGATGGCATGCAAGTATTTAAAATATGCATACAGATGCTGCTCATTAAATGATGGATAGCATAGACAGCTGACACTTTCAGTTACTTATTTTTTAGGCTAGTTGGGATTTCTCTAGAAAACTCCCATATTCCTAAAACCTCTACTTAATTTAGAGAACCTTTGGGGTAATTTTATGTTACCGTTAGACAACAATACAGTAGTGTAAGGGAGGGACACATCGCTCCCAGAGGAACTGGCTGGCTGTCAACCTATGCAAGGAAATGCTAGTACTTTTTTTTTTTTTTTTTTTTTTGTACTGTATTAGGTAACCTGGGGAAATACCATGAACCTGAAACACTTCTGAACACTCTCCATGGGTACTGTTATAACCTTTAAAGCTTTGACCTTCTGCAAGAGCAAATAACCAAATGGGAAGAAAGAAATAAAACTGAAGCAACAAACAAAGCAAGAGGAAGAAGAAACCACAATTAGGAAGTGTGGGAAAAGAGCCCATGCAAAAACAGTAGCTGCTGCATCACCACACCTCTGCTTAGAGGCCTGACCAACATGCTCATCTCCTTCAGTCAAAACTTCTTGAACCCAAACAAGCTGTGTTGCCATTCTTTCCCTACCCTTTCTGAGACAGAAGCACTGCAGTCTGCTGGATTTTTAATCTAAGAAAGCCTGTAGTAAAGGATATGTTGCTTTTTTTCATGCAGCCCTGCCTCACTGAGCCCAGCACCTACCCTCCCTCCAGTGTCCCCATCAGTGCTTCCTCTCAGGCCGAGTTTTACTGGTCTCTGCGAAGGACCTACTATCAGCTCAGGATTCTGCTCTCTAGAAAGAGCCTCTGCCTTGCTAGTGCATCAGCTAAGACCTCCCCGGTCTAGCTGGAAGTGTCAATGAGGAGAATGATCCCACACAAATTCGGGCCATAAAACTTGTCACGTTTTGCTTTAAATAGGACAGCTGCACTGTTGCTTTGACAAGGAGATGTTTTTTCAAGGTAATTTTCCATTACAGAAAACCGAAATTTGGTTTGTCTTAACCATTAAAAATACTCTGTCTTCAGCTCACACTGCCTTTTGCAACATACCACTGCCCCTCACTGTAACCCTGACAGACAACACTGAATTCACAGGAGACCCTGGCCCGTCAGTATTAAACACATTCACACCCAAAAGCTCAGCTAAGCAGTCTCTATTGACACCTGCTCTGGATTCAGGACAAAATTATCTTCTTGCGCAATGACAACTTCTGCTGCCTCAGGATAGACATCTTCTCATTATATACTTAATACAACACCTCCTCCTTCTTCAATAGCTGATCTCTGCACCTGAGCAAAAACCAGAATACTTATTATCTGATCAGACAGACTCTTCCACCCTCCATCAAGACACACCACATGTTCTTCCATGCCCATGTTAGGGATCAGGACTGCTCTCAGGCTTTACACAGGTACTTCTTGCTAGTTTAACAGAGACTACATAGAGATACAATGTTTTCAGCACATAAACTTTCATTTGCATAAATGGATAGCCTAACCCAAGATGCACTATCACCATGTTTTGGTGAAAAGTAGAGCCTGGTTCATAAAAATTAGAAATCTCACAAAAACTGCCTTAAAGAATCTAAGATCATACCAGAATAGATCACAGAAAGGAGCTGGAGCTGAACAGGAACTTTCCACAGGACACTAATGACTATTTGCCATCATTTGAGCTAGATCGATTGTAATGTGTTTGAAAGGAATAGAATGATTCTCTGAAAGAAGATGGTCCAGTCTTAGAGAGAGACTTGAGACAAAAAAAATGGAACCATGCTGTTTGCTCTCACAGATTTATGGATAAAGCCTTTTGGAGGGCATACATGCCAAGATATACACTACACAGCCAAAACCATTGAAAATAATCTCATCAAAAAACACTAGTTCATGAGATTCTTCAAATATTCAGTGTTCAAAATTGAGGCTATAGGTAAGCATCAGACTTGCTATATTGCTTTCAGGCACTGACACAGCTGCTCCAGAATCTCACTGTGATGAGGTAGTTTTTTAGAAATGTGAAAGAATACAGACACTGGGAACTCTGAAATCACGTGGCTAGAGGGAAGTCTCTTCCCAATCTGCATGAGTTAAAAACTGACATCTGCCTCGAGGCATGAAGGTTTATATTCTTTTAACCCCAATGTAACTCTGAGAGTTTGCATTCAATCAGTTTTTAAGCCTTATTGACCCTTGACCTTAATGGTATCTTGTAGCAAAGAGTTCCACAAGAAAATATTTCCAGAATAGAATTGTTCCTTTCTTCAGTCTGATTAAATTAGCCACCTTCTCACTTAAATGACTGTCTCTGTACAATGGTCAGTAGAGGAAAAGAAGCAAATGACAGTTTATTTAAGCTTTCAGCACAATAGGTAATCAGAAAGGCTTTCATTCAGCCCAAAGAAATCAAGCATATGATTTGATGAAGCCTAGCAGAGATGGCAATGAGACTTGGAATTTATTATGGAACACAGGTACTTTTTAGTACTAGCTGCACTTGATATTTATAATTTGAGTTATTACTTACATTTGGTGATTAGTAAATTAGTGATAAATTGGTACAATCGCAAAAGTATTCCTTCATCTATAATTCACCCAAATGAATTTAAAAACATTTTATGAGTGCTTATAATGACGATGAGAGTAAATAAATGGCTCTAATGTCAATCAGAGGGTTGACTGAGGTGTCACTATTCATCCCAGCATTTTTTTCTTTAGTCTACAGAATACAGAACAAGCACATCAGAAGGTGCAGCCATTCCCTCATGCATTTCTTGATCAACAGTTCAGAAGCTTCCTCTTCTGTAGTAAAAGCTGCTGGTCTGGAATACAATGTGATTTACTTATGATAGAGATCCTACTGCCTAATGAAACGGTGAAACAACCTTCCAAATCAAAGCCAGAAAGAATACAAACAACAGTGATGTCAAGCTATTAAAAAAAAAAAAGGCAAATAATTAAAAAAAAAAAAAGCAAATGAGCATTGAATTTGACCTAGAGTCTCTATCTTCTTGCATTTTCATATGAGTACCACAGGAAGGTAATAAATTCTGTTATAGAGATTTGTGGAGAAGGAGTTTTTAAAAGGTTGAAAGAAAGGAGATTTAATGCCAGATTTTAAAAGAGCTCTAAGTAGTAGAGGGAATTTGCAGAATGTTGTCTGATAAATCCAATGGTATTTAAGAAGCTGAGGTCCAAATCCAGCATGCATTTGAAAGATGGCTCACATGTTAAGAAATAAGCATCTACCACATACTCTGACATATTGGGACCCGTAATTCCACTAGTTAAGCACCTGTAGCTGGGGAAACTGCTGATATGGTACTCTCTTGATAGTAGTATTACAGCTGCTACCAGAATCTAGATGTGGCTATCATCTACCTGGTTGTAAAATAATGAGATTTAATAAACAAAGTCCATTTATCCAGACCTCAAGCAGGGGAGTGAGATTTGAAAATGAAAGACAGACAGAAAAATATCTGGTGGAGATGACATGCTACTCTATGTTGAAAACTACTCTTTCAAGTCTCTCATTAATTATGGAACAAACAATTGCTATTATATAAAGATTTAAACAATAAAATAATCATATGATGCAAAAGTCCCCTTTTCTTCTTTTTCATGCCTTAAACCAAAGCATTTTGGATTTCTCTTTTTTTTTTTCTTTTTTTTTTTAAAATAAAAAGTCAGATTTTTCGTGACTATCAGTCAAGGAAACCCAATAGGCAAAATACAACACGAAGGAGGAGCAGAACATACGTCAATCAAATCCTCTCCCTCATCAGTGCAGGTAGGCA
Source organism: Astur gentilis (assembly GCF_929443795.1). Taxonomy (NCBI): domain Eukaryota; kingdom Metazoa; phylum Chordata; class Aves; order Accipitriformes; family Accipitridae; genus Astur; species Astur gentilis. The sequence goes on from NC_064887.1 coordinate 21,045,381, forward strand.
GAGCTGCCCTTGTCCTCTGAGGGTAGCAGACTGATGACAAACTGATGAGAGGTATTATACCTACTTACTTGTTTGAGTGTTTATTTTTCCTTAGGAAGTAAAAAAACCTTTACCAATGCCAGAAGACACATGTTTTATTACAACTTCATAAGTCCTTGGAGTCCCCAGAGGACTTGATCCTGTCATGCACCAAAAAATGTTCACTAGATTGAGGCCTGAGAGCCAAACTTAATACCTTCTTCAAGGAGAAGCCTGGCATTAAGCTTCAAGCAACCCAGTAGCTTTGGAAGTTCCTAGGAGAACCAATTCAGATCTTGATCCCAGTGATCCACCAATGGGGAAAAAACCTGTCTCAGAAGTCTTGAATGCTGGGCTACATTCTCACTGGCAATACATTGCACCAACGTGGTAGTTTAAAGTCTTTTACACGTATTTGCAGCAGCTCTAAATGGGCCTTTAGGTAAAGATGATCCAGGTCCATAAAAAAATAGCCAACAGAACTGAGGTGAATCAATTCAGACTGATAACACTGAGCCTGAATCTTGAAGCAGTCTGAATGGTCTTTATCAAACTCTGTCAACAAACCCCCCCAGATTTACAAGGAAAGCAAACTCTCATACCTTTGGTTAGTAGGTGACTTAAAAGCAAATTTGTGTATCTATGGTTACTAGATGGAACAAAAATGAATTTGGGTCATAATTCTCCCAATTCTGTGCATTGTAAAGTAAAATTAATTTTTAATTTACATTATATTATATTACACTGCAGTTCTTTATGAATTTAATATCAGATTTAAACCACAGAGCCTAAATGTTACAAAGAAAAATTAGCTGATACATTATTTTTTATTAATATATTACTGATAAAGTCTGTGGTGCTAAAAAAAATAAAACCCCCAAATCTAAGCAAGATCACCCTCCCTCCCTCTGTAAATACATTCTTGGAAGACAGCTGACATTGTTATCTTCCTGACTGTTAAAATTAATGATGCTAATGACAAAATAAGCCAATGACAGCAAATACTAGACTTTAGTGAAAAAGCATTACATAAGGGAATTGGTCTGGGAAAGCTTAGGCATTGTAGATGATCAATCCAATGCTGCAGGAAGTAACTGGATAAGAAAGTTTGGGGATTAGGAAAAAAAACAGAGAAAACATAATTCTTTGTTAAGACATTTTCTGCATAATGTGTACGCTGTCTAGCACTGGTGTTCAAAGTACTTTATACATGTATATATAAATAAAATCTGCATTCACAAAAAGTCCAGGGAAATGTGCAGGTAATACACAGTTACTTTGCATTGCATTCCTTCCGATTGCAATTATTCTATATGTTCTTTCTCTCTCCCACCTGTAGGTGGCCACCATAAGCTACACTTATCAAATAACTCATTAGCAGGGTTTTCAATACTGTCATATCCAGATAATTAGCAATTTATTTAAATAACCAATTTCTGTGGAAATAATTGCCATGGAATGCCCTGAACCTACTTTTTATAAACTATAATAAAAGTGTTAAGATAATCCCTGACATTTGCAAATGCCATTAGTTCACCTTTCCTTTTGATAGTGCTATGGCATTATGTTTAAACAATTACCCGATAACGTGGCAGTTTAATGAAACAGCATAGCAGGCACATCCTTCAAAATGGCCAGAGAATGCATTTATATGCAGAAGAAAACCCAATGAATAGACATGTTTAGAGAGAAAGACTATCCACAGCTGTTATGAGCTCCCCAAATAGGACGCACAATATTCAGTGCACAAAAGAATATAGGAAGTGCCCAAAGACTAAGTTCAATACGGACCTTGCCACAGCTTTAATGGTGCACAGCCCAACACTTCTCAGGATCCAGACAAGACTCTTTCCACTGCTCCCTATCTATTTCACAGCCTAGGCAGTCCTTCTGTCCATTACTACTCATACATTAATAGCCATTTGCCAAAATCACTAATAATAATGTACTATTTAGCTAGGCTCCGGCTATTTCCAACCAAAACTTCTAATTACTCATTTACCAAATGGAGCATTCAAAGAAATATTCATTTTATGGGATGGCTCTACAACAGTTAGCCTCTATCTTCAAAGCAATGGCTATCTAGCGTTTCATTTTACCGACAGTTTGTGAAGGGTGATGCGCCAACACTACCAAATCAATGGCAAAGGTTCTGCTGACTTCAGTGAAGTCAGGACTTTACTCCAAGACTTTAGAATAACGTTAAGGATTCTGCAGATTTTAAACAATTTCTATCTCACTGCCATTGCTGGCTCTTGAAACCATGTCAACTGACTGCATTTTACTCATTTTTGTTAGCATATCATGACTATCTATGACATTTATGGCTTGATAAACTGGTGGTGTGTTAATATTTTCTCTGATAATTATTTCCCCCTTCTTTTTTATTTCAAAGTTTACTTCTCATTTGATTCTATTTGTGATACCTATGGGTTTGAGTCCAACCTGTGACTGGAAAAAAGAAGTAATGATTTTGCTTCATGTCTCCTTCAAAAAAAAATTGTATCAAAATAGAAAAAAAAAGGTGGAACTTTAACAAGCACAGAGAAAAATCAGTGTCCTGCTTAGGATTTTTTTTTAATCATTTTTGAACTCATACTAATGATTATTTATGCTCTTTCAGCTGAAAGTTCATAAAATCACCAGAGTTTTCATTCAATAAATGTTTAACAGTCATCAGAGACTTATCTCAATTAAAAAGGTTAGAATCAGAGAAAGAGAGAGAGAAAAAGTAAATTTTTCTTATCTGTAAATATTATTTATCCAGGAAGACCTGGGGGAATTTTCACTCATATTGAACTTCAGCAGGAAAAATCAAGAGGACAGATACAAATTGTTTTGTGGTTGCTGCAAGAGCTGGTTAAACATTTTCTAACAAAGCCATTCTCTCACTGAAAACTACAGATCTACTAAAAATCGATGCTTCTGGTGATCTGCATGAAACCTAGCAAAGCATTTTCTGTTGCAATTTATCACATGTTCATTATTTAATTTCATTCGTGCTTTCTACTTTGGTTTGACTTGAAGCTGGAAATTGCCTCACACCATGCTTTACATGTTCTTTGGTTGCCTTGGTATGCCCTTTCTTCTTCCTGGCTGCTTCGCTATTGCTCCCCATCGTGACTCAGAATCTGAGCCACATGGTTTGGTGCCGTGGAGGTGAGCATAGTGTGCTGCTAAAGGAGGTCTGGCACCTTTTGCACTGCACTTCTCCACTGGGCCAGTACAAAACTTGCCTTTTACCAAGAAAGTGGTAGTGCTAGTAAAATAAAACAAATAATGATACAACAGTAATGATAAAATAATAAAAGTAGTGCTAATAACTGAGGTACGCTCCCAACGTAACACAAGGAAAAAGACATGCGAATTAGACCAGAGTAAAAGCCAAGGGACAGTCCATCTAAGAAATATTGCCCAGAGTTACCAGACAAGACCGTTGCAGCCATCACAGAGGGACAAATGAGTTCCTACCAAATTCTGCCGGGCAATCCTTCCCCCAAAAAGTTGCGAGTTCTTCACTTTTAACACACGGTAGGTCTCACTGCCCATTTATTTCAGTGGAGAGACAGGTGTGTTTAACTCAAAGTCTAGTGAAAGTGTTTGTGGCTATTTACCCAGAAGCTTACAGATTTGTTCAAAGGCAGCATTGCTTCTGTCAGCCTCAGATATAGTACTACCTTTTAGCTGGTTTTAACCTCCTTAACAACAACTGCCACGGTCAACATGACCATGGTGCCAGAAAGCGGGACGTGCACGTGTGTCTGTGTCTGTGCCTGAACTTTAGTGCATGCGTAACTCTAACCATACAAAGGCAATTTGTTATATCTAAGGTCACATTGGAAGAGTGGTGACTGGCTGCTGAGCAGGGTGCTGAGGTTCCTACAGTGTATTTAAAAATAAAACCATTACTGAAAAATGTAGTACAACAACTTCGCAGGTTATTTACAAAACCTGAAGCACACATCGTACTGTTTAATAACCACTTGTCTAAGAAGTCCATTACAGAAAGGGAGGCAGAGCTTATGGAAGTACAGCAAACTAAATAAACCAGATCTAGATATCTAGAAAGCTCAGATGAAGTATTTCCTTCTCCCTTTACATAACTCCAGATTATTCTTATCCTATTTTGAGGTTTATCTATTTTATTTTGTCTATCTTTCTATTTTATCTATCTCATCCAGTTGCTACTGTCTGGTAATATACAATTTTATGTACGGATGTATTTAGATCTATTTATAGATACATAAAATATATTAAAAATATGAGAGCATGAACACAAAATTTTTGTGAAACAAATTACTCGATTTCAGCAAAAAAGACTGTATTTGCCTGTGCAATAGTGTGTGTGGCTACACACACATCTACCATATTATTATTACATATCCATATAATCTGTGTGAGTATATATATACATGCACACTTAGTAGATATATTTCCATATTCACATATACATAAAACAGTGGATGACACGTCCCCTGATAAAACCTGTTATTTCAACACTTCAAGTGAAAAGTGTTAAAATAAATGGCTCATCACATACAATGTGTTAAAATAAATGTTTATTTCAACACTGTGTGTATCATAGCCATTTATTTCAACACTTCTCGTTTCTCAAGACTCACACAACCAAGAGTAGGAGAACTGATAGCTATACCTAAGGTAGTTGAAGCATACAGACCTACTCATCTGCTTGCCATAGGATGAGTAGGAAGTTATTTGACAATTTTCTTTCTCCCAGCAATAAATGGAAACTACCTACCTTGACTGTTCATGGGGATCTGCATGTGTCTGTAAGTTGGTGGGCTGGATCATTATTTGGAAAGAAGAAGGACCATTACATGAGTCTGTTGAGGTATTTGGAAAGCAAGCTGCTGCTACCAGGGTAGGATTGGGAAAAGAAGCAAAGTATGGGGGCTTTTGACAATTTCACTTTGCAATTTTGCAGTTCAACACAAAGGGATCTGGGCAGACAGACACTTGTGAACAAGAGCAAAAACTAGAGCTGTTCATAGTGAAGGCTGGAAGGGATGTGATTTTTGCAGAACAAGACAAATTATAACCCAGTGACCAAATTATGAGTTAAGAAAGAACAGCTGGGTTCCCACTCTATCCTGCTGAAAATAGTTTCTTGGGAGGATTCTTCAGCTCAAAAGACTTGCCTTATTTATTTTAACACAGAACCTGAAGGATCTTTGGAGCAGAAGCTTTCCAACTTTAGGTGGTCTCTAAAGTACAAATACAGTCTTAGGGAGCTTCATGTTGGTGTGTTTAGATTAGTGTCAGCATCTGAACTTGCTCTGACAGCTTGGACATTACATTATACGCCAGTGTTAAACTAGCGTAAGTTTCTTTCTCTGCCTTCTTTTGGGAGGAAAGCAGAAGAAGCTCCCATTCTCTGGTAGCTCCCACTGGAGCCGGAGGGCACTATGCCTTTATAGATCAGTCTCTAAGGCAAAAGGCAGGATGAGGATGAAGAAATTTAAATAATGCACAAAATATGCACAAAAAACTTCACAAACTACAAGTCCCCTCTGAGCAATATTTACCACTAACTTGCCTGCAATGTTTTCTTACAGCTCTCCTACTTTGAAAAACTCTCAAAGCATGATTAGAGATTGCCTAGGCCCTAGCAAGACAGTGTGGCCTTAAGAAGATAAACACTTGGCAGGGAGTTCTCTTTTCTTTTTCTTGTACTTTTTCTTCCCTGAAATTGCAGATCTATGTGCTGGCCTGGACAGAACACAAACACACAAATTAAACTAACGAAATGTTAGCAAAGACTTTGCAACCAGCACACCCTGTCAGAACACTGTTTTGCACCCAGACAACGAAAAATTGAGACCACAGTTTCATCAACCCACAGATAAATTCACTGCCTCAAGCCAAGCCACTGCACAGTGCTAGTTGCCTATATTCAAACATCTCTCTTCCTGTAAAGTTATCTTCCCCCAGTGTCACCTTTGGCAGATAAAACACTATAATCATTTTGTAGCAGAATAGTGTGCAATGCAATGAAAGTTCTCCAGAAAAAAAAAATGTTTTCATCCTTTCACTTTCTTCAGATGTGATTAGTTCCAGAAAGAGGAGGTATCATCACTCCTTTGAAGGCACTGTAGGTTATAAGATTGGTCCTCAGAAGCTGGCAACATATAATAAAAGTGCTTCATTCCTAAACATCAATCAGTTTCAAGAATGGCAGTAGCTCACAGAATGGTAATAATGGAAATATTCGGCTAATAACTACTGTAGACATTAAAACACTATATGACAGATATGCTGTGTTCATTACAGAGGAACACTTTCTTATAATTACGGTTTTATAACTAGGTACATAAGTTTCTAAATATTTAGTTCCTTATACTTTGGTATTTTTGTACTGAAATTTATATGACAATACTTAGTTACCCATAAAAGAAGAGGCCCCCTCCACTCCAACAGAGAGTTGATACCTTGGCTTTAGCTGAGACCTTGGCTGTGCATGGATGACAATTTTAAAGAAAGGCTTTTTCTTCTGTTCCTTCTTTTTAATAACCTTCACAATTACAGGAAGTTTCATGCCATTTCTTTAGCTGAGAGTGTACAGCAAGCTGAAGAGTTAATGCCTTAATGAAAAGCAAAATAATAGCATGTCCATGCTGTGTAAACTATTTGTGGTATAAAGGAAGCACAAGCCTTATTTGTGGAGGCCTTTACTAGCTCTGGATATATTATCAAGGGTTGGTAATTAAAACATGGTTACATCAGTCCTGCTTGTGACCAGCCACAGAACTCAATGCTGATTGCAAGATGAAATTATGCACCTGTATCATAACAGCATTAATAGGGCTAAATACTCATTTGTTTGATGTATTCAGAGCAACATAAGGGGATGCGAGGGAAGTTAGTGCATTGTTCTGTCAGATGATTTTAATTGTTATCCAATGAGGGCAGCTCAGAGGGTAAGGGACTTAACTTATGTACTTACTCATTGCCTTGGCTTCCACTGAAGAAAACTAGTAGCAACACAATTCCTAGACTGCATTCACTGGTCTTCAGTGATCAAAGTAAAGGCCAACAAACTGAAAGCCAGGGGCCCACAAAGTGTTTGTTGATTTTAAAACACTGATCAGAACACATGCTGCTGCTGCTAAACACATACCAGCAATATTTGGCACTTATGCAAAGCCTTCTAGGAGAGGATATGCAAATGCTATACAAAGGTATAATATTTTTGTCTCACAGAAGAGAAAGGGTGCAAAGAGAGGCCTGGAAATCTGTGTGTGAAAAGAGCAATTCCACCTGAGCAGAAGACACAGCAGTCAGCCCTCCAGGTCACAAATCCCTCATCCCTTGTTCCAGGATGTCATATTGCCCTTTTCTCTAAAACTGCTGGTAATTTAAAGGATACGTTTTTAGAAGTATGCTTTGTAAATCAACTCAGGCAGTCTCGTCTTAGAAGTAAATTACATACTAATGTCCTGAGCACCTTATTCTGTGCATATTCAAGGATGAATTTTTATGCCCATTCGAGCCACAGCCTCAAGCATGGGAATATGGCTGTTCACAGAACTCTACAGGACTGCTGTTGACTGTTGCTGCCACCCATAAAGGAATTACGTTCTTCCCTCCTATTCTTCTCTAATCTAAAATAAAACATATCTGAAACACTTGATTCACTCTGGGGGCAGTATCTTTGGGCAAAACTGGGTTGCCTCATTGTTCTTCCTGGTCATGCAGAATTATTAGGAATTCTGGAGGTTATTTTAAGCTATCAATGTACATATGAAAATGAAGAGATCCCATTTGCATGAGCTATCGCTGACATAATACTGTGTATGGAACACTCAAAGAGGAAGACTCACAAAAGCATAAGTGTTCCATGTGAAACTCTAACACATCTGTTCAGCACTGAAAAGCCAGCATTTAAGTCCAAAGTGCTAGAGAGCTGAGACAAGTGCATTTTTGGAATCAAAACAAATGCTGGTAATTTAAGAAAATACTATGAAGCACACAAAGACTGTACAATGCCATATGTTGCACAATGCATCTGGTAATCAATTTAGTGTATATGCCAAATTCACTAGAAGCCCAAATAGGCTTAAGTTCTTTATTCAGAAATTCAAAAAGTAAACTACAAGCATTATAAACATGGTGCACTTACAATTAAAAAAAAAAGTGGATTTTTCTTTTTACTTACAGAACACAAATAAAAATTAATCTCCTAAATTATATCCCATAATTAATACATGTCCAAGCTTCACTTTCAACCAACAGCTTTCACAGACTCACAGTCTTAGGACACGGTGTGTTCTACAGTATAAAAGATATCGAAGGTTTGAAGTCATGAAGGTTTTATGCTGTCATTTGTGATTCTATACACAATACATTACTGAAGATGTCATCAAACACAGATGTACAAGCAACCTTGCATGTATTGTAGTCCTAAATGAAATATTAATCCACAGTTAAAGTATTAAAATTAAAGTAGAAATCCCTAATTCAAGTGGACAGTATCACCTATAAAGCCAAAATTGTGTAGGATAATAAGTTTTCAGACTTGGGTTACAGTGTCACTGCAGAGACTTGAGCTGTGTTAACTCACCAAGCTTGATCTTGCTTGCCAGAGCATGCTCGTCAATATTTAGGTCCCAGGGAGCATGTCATGAGTCTTTACAAAAACTAGCTTAAATACAAAATACTATAGCAGCTGCTGTGATCCTTTTTCTAACACTGAGATTAAATTGCTGAAATTTGTTTTGAGCTTTTTAAACCAGAAGATGTGTGTCATATACCTACTGTAACAAGAATATAAGAAACAGCATTAAGGGATTGCAATGCTGTTATTAGGGCTTATTAAAATACAGAAAAACACCAGATGCTTTACATTAACTGATTGGAAGATATTTTAATGTCAAGCATACAAATATCACTTTCTTCTGTGATATCAGATTAGAAAACAGACTGGGCTAAAATAAGATACATCTGTGTTTTCAAAAAAAGAAGTCTAACCTGCACCAGCAAAAAACTGAATTATTTACTTGCCTAACCACCAGAATTTCATTACAAAATGCAGGAACACAGTATCTTAGGCATTTGACAGCGGTACCTAGATTAGGAATATACTAATCTCAAATTTCTGATGCAGTCAATGGAGCTAGAACAGAACCCACCTCTGAGAATGCCCATCTCCTTACAGTGATGAGGTAGAAGCTTAAGTCTCCTCGTGAAGTGCCTGAAGTTCAGCGGGATAACCGTTAGCCGTACTTGGTTAGCACATCAGCTCACAGCTGCCTGTGAGATCCCTGACAGTGAGTGCATATCAGTAGCTGTATTTTAGCAAGTCCCTGGCCTCCTTGGGGACAGTCTGGAAGGGCTCTCAGACACAGAGGTGTCCTGGTAGTAATGGCAGCTCATGAAAGCAATGCAGGTAGCATAAGAAGAAGAGAGTACCACTACTGCCTGCCTTCTCTGCCCAGCAAACCTTTGGCTCAGTGAATCTTATTTACGGGAAACAGAGGGAAACAGCAAAGGACATTGGAAAGAGCCTTGGAAGAAGCCCAAGTTTGGAAAAGAGATTGTAAGAGTCACAATTTTCTTTTATTTTTGAAGACCCTTTTACCACCCCACACTATCTGCCTTTAACAGTAAGCTGGGGATGTTCTCAGAGCTGTAAAATAGCGAGCCTGAAAGAAAAGAAAAATAAAGACATTGGAAGGAAATCTGTGTGCCAGCCCCATGCAGAACAGAACTCCTTCCTAAAATTCCCCTCAACAAGATGAAGCAAGACTTGGGATGACTTCCCTGCCTCTGGGAGGGTCTACCTCCTCTATGGATACCTGCCAAGGGCTGATCCTCTAATGCATTTTTATGAACAACAAAGATGCAAGCAATCTCTTCACTATTTCAATAAACCAGATTGTACCACGAAGCAGGCTTTTTCAAAATCTTTCTTAGGGAAAATAAGTTGCCACCCAATCCTCCTTGGTGGTCTGAATTCGTCAAATCCTGCCTTTGATAAGTTCTGAAGAAGCTGCTCGATTTATAAGAAAAAGCAACCGATTCTTAAAAGCCTTGTCCGGCAATACCTTTTCTGCAAGTGCTCCTAATGCACAGAATTTATCAGGGCCTAGAATGAGAAGATTTCTCTCAGTACTCCTTATTAAAATCTAAGCAGCTCTTGACTGGGCATATATCCAAAGATCGGTGAAAATACCGTCAAAGCTTGTGTATTCAATAGGCAGGCAGCTGACACAGCATTAACAGTGTAAGCACAGCAATAACTGACAGGGAGTAAGATAAGCTCAGCCCAGCCAAAATGTGGACTGGAGTAATCATACATTCTTTTAAAAACCAATAGGTCACTCAATAGGGCCATGAAATGTATATAAATGGCCAGACACAACCATAACACAGTTAACCATGTCTTCATTGGCATGCCTGCTTGCAAAAAAACCCCACAGTTTTCTTCTCATTTTGAGCTTCCTGTAACAAAGTTCTTCACAGCATCAGCCTTGCCTCAGTGCTGAGTCATGTGTGGTACCACACATTTTATGGATAGATCTCATGTCATTAAAAACACCCTCTCTCTATATCTGCCACGGCTGCGCAATAGATTTCTCATTCTGAAACAGTGGGACACTGCTCAATGGTTCTCACTTGGCTCTCACTTAACCCAAATAATGGTGGCTCAATCCCTGACTATGAGTGTCTTTGGGGATTTAAACAGGATTTAGTAAAGACGGTTATACAGTGCATCTTAATAGGGAAGACATTTGCAATTATCTGGCAATGTCGAAACTGCAAATCGATCATAAACTGGAAAACCAAATTATGACAGCAGGTTTCCTAAAAGATTTTGTAGGATATGTTTGTATATCCTGTGTGTGGGCAGGATATCTGTATAGATCATTCTATACAATGGTGTGCTTGCATGAAAAGGCACATTAAAATGCAGATCCCTTAGCTGACTGCTATATATTACTTGCATTCTTTTGAAAGGTAAAAAAAATTCTTCTGAGGTTGTGAAATACTTTTATAAATGCTTCTGGCAATAACTCATCAGAGATGATGTGATGCCCAGTGAAATACAAACCCAGGATCTACCCAGTTAAACAAATCTGCTATATTTTGTGTTCTGTATTTTATGTATGAAGCTGGCATTAGGATTTATTCATCATTCAAGTAGGATACTAAAAAATACAGAATGTTAGTGGGATTTAGGTGAATAAAGATGTGTTCACTATGATGATGAGTTCATCATAAATCATAGCTAACCAGTGGTAAAATTTTCAAAGGCTACTCCTATATGGAAGCAGGACAGCAGCAATAAATGCGTAAGTATGTCCTTTTAGTGCTGCTGGATGTAAAGCAAAGCCCTGGGTTAAAAGTTGTCCCAAGGATTATATCCTTTTTTCCTAAACCCCTGTATCTGATTGTCCAAATATCCTGCAACTAGATTAACGTCAGCAAGCACAGTTTCATGTAACCTTCTCTTCAAGCCACTTCCTGACCCATTTCCAAAACACATTGATCCAGTGTTTTGTAGGTACCAAGAATGATGGGAGGCCCAACATCCTCACAGAGATGCCCAAGCCATTGAGGCTACTGAGGCTACTGAAGCAGGTGGAGGAGCTAGCACGCAGTACAGAAGTTGGGGTGTATTGTCAGCAGTGGTAGTATCCCCAGACTGACAGTGGAAGACAGTAGTCAGTTGGCCTATCCTGCAAGCACAGCTGTCCCACAGGGAGAAGGGAGAACAGGAGGAAGCTCCATGCTAACAAATGTTAAGTAAGAAGACATTTTTCTATTTATTTGTTAGCTCATATTTTGATGTTAAATGTATTGCCTTTTTTTTTTTTTTTTCCATGAATGTAAAAACGTGTTTACTGTTCAGGTAAGATGAGAATATGTCTTCCACTGAATACAGATGGGCTCTACAACCAGTATATGCCACATGGTGACTAGATCAAATCAATATGCAAAGTAAGATACGGAAAAAAATGAACATGCTTAAGACATACCAGGTCAGTACTCAGGGATTTTAACTTCTGCTGATACAATTGTTAATCAGAATTGTTTACAAACTCTGCCAGATTCTTGGGGTTTGGGGGGAATTACAATTAGAACTTCTGCTCTGTGACAGGTACAGTTTATATTTTTCACAGAAGATGGTTGCCTCATTGATCATTCTCAAGTACCACCTGTATCACAAACCATGCTGTTGCTTTGGATACAGAATAACAAAGTCAGCAGAAGATATAATTGTGGGCACGATCAACAGCAGGGAGCTTGTAACACTGACATGTATTCACATGAATTTGGACCCTGCTTCTTTTGTCAGGTCTTTCCTCTGCGTCCTATATGGAAGCTCCCTAAACTCTCATAACCTGTATTCAAGTTTGAATCCATCACACATGTACACTGCAACACAGATTTGCAGACCTCCAGGCCAACTTGAACACTACCACCTGAAATTATCTTCTTTGACCTCCAGCCTATGACCACATGCTTAACCACTTAGAATTACTGCTTCTATATAAAATGTACTTGTGCATTGCCTGCAACACTGAGAGCAGAAAGCTAGGCCCAACTCTAACTTGCGTGATTGCTGGAGACCAGTTGGCAAGCCAGAGTGACCCTTCTAACTGGTCACGGAGCAGCCGCTAGAATATCATAAAGCACGCAGCTCTCACAGTTTAGACACACTTTTGTAGTGACTAGTAGCCTTTCAATTGTATGAAAGACTGGAGAATTATACTGCATGCCACCACAGCCTCTAGTCCTCGTTCAAGCTGCACTTGGAAGTCAAAAGACATTTTGACTTCATTGTGATTATCTGAGGAGAAAGGTGAGCAAGATCAGATTGAGAGAACTGCTGAGACTTAATGGAAAACAAACCTAGCAGTAGACTTCACCAGAGCTTTTCTCAATTTTTATTATTTTAATTAATGTCGATTTGAAATTTTTGATAGTATTTTAATTCCTGTGTTAGAATAAACTGAAAAGTACTTAAATGCCAAGTACTTTCCAGATAAATAATTCATAAGATACTTCAAGCAGTTATATTTAAATGACCTCCAAAATGAATTGTAGTAAGTTTTTTATGATAGAAATACATCGGTTTTCAACATGATAATCTCCAAAAGACATGACACAAAAATATTCTGAGTATTTGCTTAAAATTGGAAGAGGTGATCATAGGAGAAAGAGACACCTTCTCCCCTAGACTTGACAGACATGGAAAGACAATCAACTTGTGCTGACAAGGACAACACCAGTGGGTTCAATCTTGCTGATATTATCGGAAGGAGAAATGTTCTCTTCCTGACTGACTTACACCTCCTCATCACGTCATAGTTTGCATATGGTACATTCACCTCTACCCATGACTGTAATTGGGCTTAAACACCAGCTTCTGCTCCACCAGCCTGCTTTAAAATGCTTTGACATCTCTTTTTTCTATTCATTTCCATTCTTTGTTAATCAGCTTATGTCTCCAAGCTGCTAACTAGAAGAGCACTCTTTACTTAATCATGTTAGTCCATACCATTATGTGAACTGATTTCCCATGTTATCTACCTGCACCCAGATTAAAACTGCACCTTCTTTCACCCATGCTTGGGCAAGTTGGCCACAGTTATCCTCTTGTATTTTTACTATATTATGTCTGAGTAGAATTTATGATTTTATCTGAATCACCTTCTGACTTTTGCCTTTGGTAGCCATCAGTAAGACTTGATAGCTTAACAGTTATCTGTTTATTAAAAACCCCCACTCATCTGGGAAATGAATTATTTCAAGCAGACATATTCTATATGAGCTTTGATGTAAACAGTAAATCCAGAGTGTTCAACAACAGTAGTTTAGAGATTGATCTAATTACAGGCTAGTAAAACAGGAGAATATAGCCGATTGCATTTCTAAAACCCTGTACAGACCAGCAACAGTTAACGACGATTTTATGGTTTTCTAGGAGTTTGGAACAAATACTTGGCTTTTAGTCTGAGAGCAATGTTGGACATTTCTGTCTGATGCTTGGGGGATTCAGCCAACTAACAGATACATTTGGTGAAGAATCTCATTCTAGTCATGCCCTCCCTTCCTAATTTCCCTTTTCACTGTTTTGTCGTCTTTGCCTGTTCCTCAGGGAACCGTGTGATTGATAGCCTAATCCAATGACTGTATTACAGCTGCCTCAACTTGGACTCTTTTCCTTATCATTAGCAGTTAGCCTATGGTTAAATTCACAGCTCACTGCTTGGTACAGCCCCTGAGATTTAAGGGTCTGGCCTTTAGAAAATATTTAACATAAAATTGAAATCTTGACATACTGAGAATTCAGTTCTCTGCAAGGCTTCTTTAATTAATCCAATGTACTGTACCATTGTTCTATATGAGGCTGTGACATGGTGAACTGTTACTGACGCTCACAGAGATGTGTAATTCTAAATTAAACACTCACTTACATGTACCTACACTGCGTTTGTTTCCCAAGTACATGTGCATGAATGTGAAAATTTAAATTCAATCTATAACAATAATAAAACACAAACCAATTGCACTTCAAGAGTAAAGACTTCTCATTCATTTCAAGCTTAGAATGAGTTTTTTTCAAAGTAAGAGGAGAAAACACAGCTTTGTTCAAATGCTGTGTGTAAAGACTCATGCTTCATTCTTTTTCCAGGACTCGTTTAATCTTTTTTGGTGAATGAAATCAATTGTGATCATTTTTAATCAACTACAAATGGCACCTGTGCTAGAAGTGTAAAGCGTTTTCTTTGTGGAAAAGAAATTGGCTAAACAATATTAGAAGTGGAAAAAATATGCTTAGTTCTCCGACCTTATCTGGAGAATAATACTTATTTTTAAATAGCTATGGGAAGGATGTAGACCTTGATCTATGCTGTAAACCTTTGCTCTACTTCAGTCAGTCGATGAGCTGCAAGCTTCTATGAAAATGGCAGCTGAGTCCCAGATGAAAAATTATGCATCTCATAAACTGCTATTCTGCTGAAATGTCAAGCTATGGCAGGGCTGTACCTCAAACTCAGCACTTGGCATTTTCCTTCTGTCTGCTTTGTTGCCATGAAGCAAACATGAACAGTGAGGATTTGTGTAGGGCAGGTAGCAGGCGAGCTCCCTGTCAAAAATCTATTATTAGGGCTCTGATCTCTCCTGCACAGACCAGTGATGGCAGAACACTAAGAGAAATCAGACTGCTGCAAGGACATGATGGAAAACAGAGGACTCTTTGTGAATCCTGACATAATATATGCAAATAAGGGCTTTTAATGGCTGAGCTACATTTAACAGAAATAATAAAACGAAATTAAAATTGTACAACAGCATATATTTGTTTTTTACTCCTATCCACACTGTTTTATAAATATATGTTAAGGTAAATAGTCTTTAACTCTTGGTAAATATTTATATTAAACAGAAGTGCCTATGCATACATACATTTTGGTTTGTTTCCAGCGATGGGCAGCTTTTCATTCATTTCTATTGACCAAAATCCTCACTGCACAGTCACTGAGAACTGTGTTTAGGAAAGTGAATGCTCTTGGTTTTTTCCCACTTTTCTTTTAATGATGTGTCATAAATTTAAAATTAAAAGGCAGCCCTTATTATTATAACTTCCACTTTTCCTCTTTCAATATAATTCATACATTTCAGATTAGAATATATGCCCCTATTAATAATGTCAATTATTCATATAATGTATACATTTTCATTTAATGAAATAACACCTGCAAAGCATTTCCTTAAAGGTCACAATTGCTGTCTGACAGGGTTTTTTTGTAAAAACAGACAGCTCCACTAACTTACTTCAGAAGTAACTAAAATTAATGGCCTCTGCTGATTTCCAACAATTATACGTTCCCACATTTAATGACTGAATCTGCTATCTAGATATATTCTGACATCCCATGTGGTCAGCTATGAAGTTATAACATACAACTTTCTGAATCTCTCTTGTTCTGGAAAACATAGAAACATATGTACTGAAACATGCTGTGCAATATATTTGTGCAAAAAATGCCAAAATACTACAGAATGTAATAACTGGACAAAGCAATAAGAGCATGTACACATGAGGTGTTTGAAATACTACTGTAAAATACTGCAATATTTTTGCAACAAAGCATTAAAAGGATACATAGCAAGTGCACCATAGAGAGATTTGCTTTTAACCTAAGTTTTTTGCAAAGTCCAGTGTATGTTTTTATAAATTTATCCCCTAAGGATCTGGCTTCCAGACAAAAACAAAGAAACAAACAGATGACAAAGAACAAAAAAACATGGAAATTCAAACAGAAGCTCTGCTCTATTTTGCCTGCAATAGATATCCTATTGTGCTGCAATGTGGTGTTTTTTATAAAACACATCTGGAATATGGAAGCACACTATGAAAGCTCATGGAAACACTTTAGTTTTTTTTAATTTTAAAATACATTTAAAGGGAACAAATCTTAGGGAAGCATGTAGCTGCTGACAGTATATTAATATTTCTCTGGGAAACCTGGGATCTTATTCTAGTATCTATAAAATACACATTTTTGAAATAATTTATATGTACGCAGACTAAAACATCTCTTTCAGAGCCAGAGGTCATTATCTTTTGTGAGGATAAAAACCAGCATTAGCTTCTCTTTAAGAAACAAATACTCTGCATTACACGTTTATGGGAAGAACTCGTGGTTAAAATCACATGTATTCTATATTCTCAAACCCAAAATACTGCTGGATCAATTCTAAAAGCTCCTTAATGGAAATCAAAGTACATGTCTAATCCTGCAAACACATATGATAGTTATACAGTTTGGGAAGCCATACCTTAATTTTAGTGTTTTTCTTTCACCGTAAGGGCTTATTTCCTTAATCATATTTTGGAGGCTTCATTAGGACATTTCGACTTTTTGAGTAATAGGCAGTTCCTGGAAACTTATAAAAAATGGATGAAGACTGGGATCCTCTAAGCACAATGTCCTCTCATGTAATGGGGCCACAGAAATCTGTAGGGCTACCACAGCCCTTGGGGTCAGCTGAGGCTCCATGGTACCAATTAGAAATTAATTTTCTTTAGAAAACAAAAATTTGTCAAAATTAAAGTGAAATTTTTCCTGCAAATATTTTTTGGCACCAGGATAGAGGTAGAAGGTGAAGAAAAACCAGAGAGGTTTTACAATGCTCAATAGTCGGAGGGTAAACTTGGAATCCTGGGGACCCGGATGGGAACTGGGCTCACACCTGGGATTTAAAGCTGCCTCTCCCAAGTCAGGCTTGTGCGCAGGTCAGCAGACTGTGCTAGCATGAGTGTGTATCCTGTGAGAGCTGTTTCACTTTGTATTAATAATTCAATATTTACAGGGAAGTAGAGAAAAGAGAGAGACTAATCCTACAGTCTAGTGGTCAAACATCCACCTGGGATACTGGGATCCTTCCCTGACAAAACCACCCAACAAACAGGAGGGTAGGAAGGAGGAAACAGTGATGCCTCTTACAGCTTAGCAATTTTCAGCTGATCAAGGTAGATCAAAACAGGAAAGTCACTGCCCAAGCACAGGGTGGGAGGAAAACACTAACTGTGACAACTCAAAGCTAAACAGGGGTTTTAAAGTGATCTCACTAAGTCTCTCCTTCTTTGAAAGATTTTAAAAAAAAAAGTTTTAAAAACCAGAGACATAAGTCTGTTCTCAAAACATCTCAGGATCTATCAAGATGTTAGTAAGCTTTTTTAATTATTATTTTATGTATGTTAGACAAACCATAGGAAACTACCTGTCATTTAGTAATTTAAAAGGAATTAAAAAGAAACTCCCTCTACAAGTTCTCTCTTTTCAGGTAAAACGAGTGACAATCCTTCTGCATATAGCTACTTCTGCATGAGGCAGACGAGAAGAGGAGGGAAGAGGAGGCCAAGGGGAAGTCATATATGGAAAACATTTCTTCAGTACATGGCCATGTAGAAGCATGTTTTTGGACAGTGGAGGGCAGGGAGGACTGCAAGTCAAAATATCAGGCTGCAGCTAGGCCAGGGCATTAACATACTTTCATTAATTTCTCTTTGATGGAAACCTTTATCACACTCCGAGGAGCGAGTCTGCACTCACCCAGAGAAGGCATCCCGCACCGTATAAAGAAACTTGTGGACATTGCGAATTTATAAAACATTGAAGAACAGCCGTCCTTTAAGAGAACGACTTCCTGGCAGCGTGATCTGGTCCCTGCCACCCAGCCGCAGAGCTTCCCCAGCCACGCTGCCAGGCCGCCAGCCCCCTCAGCTGCCACGGGGCCCCACGAAGCGCCTCCCTCCCCTCAGGTCCTGCTGGCTGGCGGGTGGGCGGGAGCCAGGCCTGAGCTTTGAGCACAGCCCTTCAGCAAGCAGAGGGAGGAGCGGGCCTGCAGCCTCACTTCGGGGTGTGAAGTGCTGACTTTTGCATTTTGAGCTGCAGTGGCTTACCTCCGGCTTTCTGCTGGCTGCCTCCTCTCGCCCGCTGCGGCCCTCCATGGCGGCGCAGGGCTCCTGCAGCTTGCAGGGGAGAGAATGGAAATGCAGAGCGCAGAGAACAGCATGCATTTCTCCACGTGATGACAAGGGAGGAATGTGTCCCTGCTGCTGATGGTGGACCCTACGAGCAGCAGCTTCTGCTTTTCACTCTCCGAAGCAGAAGCACCCTTTTAGATGGAGCAACCCCTATACTAACAGGTGATGCTACTGGAGGTCGGGAGAGTTTCCTGTGAATTATGTGTAAAGAGAAGGGGAAAAAAGATAAGCAGGCCCAGGCTGATCTAAAATCCAGTTTAATCCAGCACTCCAGAAACGCTCCATTGCGAGCAATTCCTCACCAGCTGGGTGAGGCTGAGGGTCACCAGCTTTGAGCCTTGGTACGTCTCAGACCTCACCAGCCCACCTGACTGAGGGGACTCTGCGCTGCAACCTCCACGGGGCTGGGGGTCACCCACAGTCCCGGGCCACCCACGGTCATGCAGCATCATGAGCGCAGCACCCCGTGGGACAGAGGTTCCTGCTGCACTTACTGCACTTCTCTGCCAAGCAAGCATCATTTCTAGTCCAGAAAAGAACTGAAATCTGTGCAACTCGAAAAAATCCAGAAAGCGAGATACAGCTTGGCTACACGCTGTATCTGCTCTAGGTTTGTGCACTAGAGAACAGGATAAACCAGCTGTGCTTTGGTAAAACACACGGAAAATGGACCAGACTCATTGCTTTTACAATAGCGCTGATTTTCACTTCAAAAATTAATTCTCTCTAGAGAGGACTTATTCCAAAACACAACCAAAACTTACTGACTCTACCAGGTAATAAAATAGAACAAGAAGTTTAAGCACATTAAAATACAAAACCAATACTTTACACTAGGAAGCGACTTCCATGCCAGGACCACAGAGCACTTCCAAACAAGCCTGTAGGCATGTAAGTGGTGTTACTGCCGTTTCACAGACAGGAGAAATAAAGCACAGAAAGGTCAAGTGTCTGGCTGCAGGCCACGCGGCTCAGCCCTGGCACGGCCAGGAACAGACCTCAGAAGTATGGCCACCCTGCCCTTTTCCCTAACAAGACAACACGCTCTCCCATTTTTTGTCTTCTTGTAAGTATGCTAGCTCTCTTGATTTAAAATTGCTTTCCTGCTTTCATGAATTTGTATACTGCTATATCCTTATCGCTGAGCAGAAAGTATTGCAATGTGCTGCAGAGCCTATTGACTTTATTGGCTCTGTGGCTTTCTTTTGCACCATGAGTTGTGGGATTGGGACCTAGCAATGCCAATTATCAGCAAGAAACCTTTATATGATTGTCTGTAACAATATGCTCTTTCAAAACATAATAAATTGACAGAACTTCCAGTGGTTTTTCCAAATAAATAACCAGATTTGCGTCATAGGTAATGGTGCATCTTAAAATTACATTCTCTATCTCCTCTGATACATGTAAAACTTCAGGAAAAAAAATACATTTATATACTTACATATAAACACACATATATATAAAAATAAAATAAAGAACGAACTTTTCCTCAGGTCCCACTTATAACAGAATTATAAACCATGGAAATGCTGGTACGTCCTCCCTTATAGCTGAGCATCCAGGTGCCACTGTAATTTACACTACATACATGTTTCAAATTTGTGACATAAGAGACACACTTTTCATAATGCGGCCATTTTATAGATTTTATTAGACAGACTTATGGTAGGAAGGAATATTCAGAGATTGCAACTTAAATGAGAAAATGTGAATGGTTTTACTTATATAAAATACTACTGCAATAGTTCTTTTATTAATTTTTAATGCACAGCACCCACTGTGACCTCCTTTATTCTTTTCCTGTCAACATGGCAGGCTAGAAAAATTGAAATGGGCTGTAGCTGTTCTCTTCTTGTTCCTCTCTTCCTCCCATTTTGCATAATATTAAAATATAACATCTTATTGGACTGTCACTGTGAAATAATCATTATGCAATAGGCATAATGATTTTTTCTGATTGTTATCTCTTCCTTACTTTTCAGCGTTCTCTAAAAAATTCCAAATTCCATGTAGTTATCTAAGGTAATAAGGCAATTTTCCACTGAATACACTCGTCTGAATTAAAAGTTTGTTTAAAAGTTATCTTTTGCTATGTTTCTTATGGTTCTCTAAGGATAACACCAGTCACATAAAATAAAGCATTTTTTGCCTGTCTGGTCTCCTCTGATCACGTTTTCGGGGTGAGGTAGGAGGCGGGTCCGATAAAATAGTGTTTGACTCAATCAGGAGGATGCTATTACTTCTGTTATGTATATTTACTGCTACCTCTATCACCAAGGAGACTAATCTCCATACCAGTAAAGTCAAGAAGCTCACAGAATTGTCTTTGCAGGGCCAAGTTCATGTTGTCACAGCAACAGAGTGCACAGGGTCAATAGATTAATACATTAGTGTGCACAGGCGCTGAACTGGAGTGTAAAAGTTTTGCTGCTGGTTTTAAAATTAAACTGTGAATCAGGACTTGGAAATATGGCCTACAAAAGATATTCTTGTATATCTCACGGAATAGGCTACCAAAATACACATATATTTGCCTAATACAGTCTATCATTTTTACCACAGCAGGAAAAGGAGGAAATAACCGCCTTGGAAGAGGTGCACTCGGTGGGAAGGAGGGAGGAAGGCTGGAGTTCAGGCTATGAAACATACACTGCATTTGGATTGTTGATATTTCCCCCTGCGATGCCCTTTCATTAGCCTCTGTCTAACGTGGGGCCTGACAATTGTGACAGAATGAAAAATTTGAGGAAAAGCGAGGGTCATGAGAGAAGAGATTTCCTTCCCTCTCCAGTGACCCTATCACAGTATTCTGATGCAGCACTTTACCATTAAGGAAAGGGCAACCCAAGAGCCTTCACACTTAATCTGTTCCATCTGTCATGACTATTAGAAACATTGACCAGCAGTGAGCTTTAAGGACTCGGTGCTACTGCAGACATGATATTCTAGCCCACTACAAGGACCTCCTGATGTTTTGAAAGCCTCCAAGGAAGTACCACGCATCAAAAAGGGCAACACCTACCTGACACACCACCATATGTGGTCCTCAGTCCTCCACCAACTGCTGGCCAAGGTGTGCTGTCTGCTTTCAGTCCCATCAGTCCTGACACAGTGTTGGTGGCTGTAACACCATCTGCGCCACCTGTGAAAGAAAAGGTTACTTTTTTTTAAATCATGTGTATAAGAAGAAGAGAGGAAAAAACAGAACAGAAAAACTGTGAAACTGTGAAATAACTAGAAATTCAAATAAACAGCTGAAGATGGAAAACAACAAACTGTAAGGGGATATGCAGAAGGGTCCTTAAGACCAATCCTGGGCTGATAAATTTAACAGTAGCTTCAAAGCAGGCTGCATCAGTTGAAAGAGCTGTAAGGGCTGTAAGACAGCACGTTGGAAACACTGGAGCTGACAGGCAGATCTCTGCCCTTCAGCTGTGTGGGACAGAACCTGCTACAGTGGTTGTACAACACCTGGAGGTGCCCCAGCACAGGGGTCACCTCCTCCAAGCTTGTGAGGAGCAAGACAAAATGAACAATGCAACAGAGAAATGATGACCATGGTCCTAAGTGATGGATTAATACACCTACTTGAAAACTTAATTTCCTGCCATGTTGTACTTTAAATTCTAAAGAAAAAAAAAATAAATATACCTTTAAATGGTGTATTTCTGTTCTCACACATCACTTTCACTACTAAATGTAGGAATAGGGCAACTTACAGTGGTATGGTAAATGTATACATATGATAGAAATAGTAGCGTGCAGACAAACACACACACAAATATATATGATTTATGGTTAACAGTCTAATATAGGTCTCATCAAATATATCTATATTCTAGAAACATGGACAAAATTAAGAAGCCTTTGATCACTGTGCTTATTCCAAATACATCAAATAAACTATTTTCATATTAGTTTCTGTTATTATTCCAGCAACTCCCCTATCTTAACCCCATCCAGCAAATTAGTAAATCTGCACAGCTTGTGCACTGGAGTCGGTTACCTTCTTGCGCAGCCATCGCAATATTCACAATATCAGTGACATTTGGGGTCAGCTTGGCAAAGAAAGGAATCTGAACAGCTTGTCTAACCCAGCGACAGATGTTCCGTACCAGCTCTGGATCCTGTTCAAATAGGTCAAATAAATATAGAACATAATTAAAAGTAATATGAACAAAAGGTATATCAAGGAAATAGAAAACTTTGCTATAAGGGGCTATACTGCGATTTTGTGAAATTACATATCAGGACTGAACCTTATCTCATTAGATAACTTATTTCAGACACATCGAGTAACTGCAAATCCATTACAGAAAGGTTAGTTCACGAAAAAAAAGGAAAAATTGCCTTTTTTTCTTTTTTTCCAAAAGACAAAGACATCACAAAATGTTCCCTTCCCAGAGTGTGGAAAATACCATTTTGGATGACAAAGGCTTTCTTCACCCATTTATTTTTAAAATTACTTTTCAGTTTTAATGATTCACTCTATGTAAGGTATATTGAAAATAACCAGTATCCTATAAAATAACATGAACCTGAAGCATTGGCTGATCATGCCTTAATCAGAACAACAAGGATGAGTTGAGGTTGTAGGGCTATCAGAATGCAATTCAGCATTTCTGAACTCTCCTCTGACTTCAGAGAATAACTTGGGATGGCCATAGTGTAAATGGAAGATCAAAATCTTCTCTTTTAAAGCCAGAAATCAAAATCTTCAAATGTTGGCTTTTCCTGATTTCGAGGCATTTACTTCCCTTATGGAACACATCTCATGTAGACAATAATCAACTATTCTTTCCTTTGAGAACAGCTCAGTGGAACTGACATTCTGCATCTGGCACATATAATGGTTATTGTTCAATATAATTCTTAGGGTACGGGTTGTTGTTTTTTTCTGTTGGCTATTAATATTGCTCTCCAACAAATACCTTAAAATTTGCAATACTGATGCATGTAGAACATGGTGCGTGATCTGGTTAAAAACTGAATGCTGCTATTACAAGATTTAGTTCAAATATAACCTGTGGGTAGGCTAATTGGTACCGCAGCGATTATTTACATTTACTAAATCTTTATCACACTCTCAGATAATTAAGTCTGTCATATATGAATAATTTTCTCCCATTTGGATATTGTAAAAACTCAGAAAGCTGCAGTGCTATGTAGTAACTGAAAATGGGATGAACATAAATGATGTTTAGTTTAAAACAATCTGGTGGACACCAAGGCTGTCAGTCTAGTGAACACATGGGAAATATCCCCTTGTTGTTTTTTCTTTTTACACCGGTGGTTAAATACAAACAAAAAAAACCCCACAGGCTGTGTTCCTAGAAAGCACACAGTGCTTGACATGAACCGTAAAACCCTGAGACTTAGCTGTGCTATTCCAAGAAAAATGGTGATCTCCCCACCCATGCAGCTTCCATGAAATATGTATGAATGCTGCAGTATGAAAGTAGTTGGATCTCTGACTTTCATTTCTGTTTTGAATTTCCTTGAGGCCCAATGCAGAAATGAGAGACCCTCTAGAAGACATGAACTGTATATCCTTTATGTTAATTCTTCTCCTTAGAAATCCTTGTAATAATGTTCAGGATGTTGGCAACACATAACTCATTATGCTGACTTCATTGTGCTTATAGTGCTGCCATAAAAATTCTTACTCCAACACACACTAAGACTTAAAAAAAATGCAATTATTTTAATCCACATTGAATAACTTATTGGGATATCTCTTTCATTCATATAAACCCAATTTCCATCCTACCTAAGACAAATTAACTAGTTTGTCTTTCTTAATAATTTGACCTTTTTTCCCCCCCCCCCCCGAAGTAAGTAAAGACCTTTATTTTCTATCAGTTCTGCTTCTCCCACACCAAGATTAATGCAACAAATGCTGTGGAAGGGTCTTCAGTTTCTCAAGCTAGTAAACACTTTAAATACCTGATTCCACAGCACATGTTTAGACAAAGCCCTTTTGAAAGGTTCAGTTCTACCAGTCTTGGAAACCTGCCCATTTTCAGTACCCATAAACCAACAGGTAACTTAATAGGAAAATAATTTGAAAACTCAACTGAAGGAGGTGAAATCTTTTATATTACTTCAATTAATATTCCAAGGAAAAAATAGGAAAGTTTTGTGAGGCAACATGGAAAAAATGAAAAAAAATTAACACAGTGCTTTTCTGCATAGTGACACAGTCACTGATAGGAATCAGAAAGGTGTTGAATTTCATACAAAAAAATCAGAATTTCCATTAAATTTGACAATTTTGGATTGAAACAGGTATTTCTAAAGCTGATTTTTTTCCTCTGTAATCTTTTAGCTAATTTATTTGCTCATTAAATAAACATCATGTAAAGATAATGCTGGATACCTTAAAAAAATCACCATTTACCCTTGTGCCACCCCCAAAACACACACATGTGACAGCTCTCGCTGCTTCCCTTTTCAGTGCGAGTCCCTACTGGAGCACCCAGCTGATTCACCCTGCCACCCTCCCCCTCCCCTCCTCCCTCTGCTCTGCCTCCAGCCCCCTCCTGCTCAGATTCCTTCTGGTGCAGCAGCCAACATCAGTAAGCCACCTCAGCCTGTCCTCTCTCACCTCGCTGCAGGGACATCACAAGTGTCCAGTGGCCATGGGCACTACATGCCTGAGGTTCCCTGCTGCCAGACG
The DNA here is from genome assembly GCF_929443795.1 of Astur gentilis. Taxonomy (NCBI): domain Eukaryota; kingdom Metazoa; phylum Chordata; class Aves; order Accipitriformes; family Accipitridae; genus Astur; species Astur gentilis. The sequence goes on from NC_064887.1 coordinate 21,070,607, forward strand.
GATTTCTATGCCATGAAGTCACTGCATGAGAATACCAGAGCTTCTACGCTCTGCAGACAACTAACATATTCTCAAAGAGGAATAATATCCCCACCTGTTTTTATCTGTAATACCACACTTTCTTCTTTAGATTACTAAGAAAAAGTTATTCGTTCATTTATAAAATTCGTAATTTCCTACTATATTTGCACTAAGGACTTGGAAAAATGCATCATAAGTCATCAGAAGGTTGAAAACAGAAGATACTCATGTCACTGGACAGCTAATTTTCATATGAAATATATGAACTGCATTTATATAACCCAGGGGAAGTTCACTGGATGGTGTACAGCCTCTCCATAGAAGTTTGCCTTTGGACTGAGAACAATTCGCAGAAGTCACACAAGAACACAACTTTTGAGAAAGATTCAAGTAATTAGAAATACAGAATTCATTTCTAAGTGCAATCATTGACTAAAGAAATTATCCCAATTTGAAATGCAGTTCAAAACTTAAGATTTCTGAGAAAGCAAAGTTTTAAACTCAGGTGCAAATTTAACAAGGTGAGCAGCCTGGTACCAAAAACTAGTTTTAAAGAGGCTATATACAGACTTCATTTTGCCTAATAATTTTGTTGATTAAGGGCCTCCCATATACTTGGATTTCTGAAAGATTGACCCCAATTTACAAATTGCATTTACTGATTCTTAGCAGAGAATGGATTTATAAAACATTCAAGGACGAGCACATAACTTGTAAAAGAATGAATGTTGAGGCCCATAAATCACGTTACAAAAACCACCTGTCACTGCTAACACAACATAAATATCTTTTTTTACTCCAGTCCAACTTTATGAAAGTGCCTGCAGCTTTTATCATTGATAAAGTGGTTGATGAAGCCTGCATAGTTAAATATTTTCTAAATGGCTTGATATGTAAAATGTTATTAGCTGTAAAAACAGCTGGGCATTCACATTCGCAAAATCAACAGTATGAACTAACTAAAATATTATTCTGCTTAATGTAGCACAAGATCTTAACGCTTTTGGTTCAAAGCCTACCATGTTGATATAAATTATTTTCTTCTATTACACCTAACTAGGTTTGTTGGTTCTCTCATTAATGATGATACAGTGCAATTGTTACAGAACGTGTAGCATAATTTTGCTCTGTGTGTCAATCCAGAAGAACGAACAAATGCTTCAATGGACTGTAACATCCATTGCTAGCACACTTCATTTATCTGCTGTATTTTATTTTTTTTTAAACAAACATCATCTAAATAAAAGCTTGGTGAAATTATTATCAGCTAAAACATAATATTGATTCATGCACTCTAACTACAGGAATCTGTTGGTAATTTAATACCATATAAAGTCTCTTTTGGTATGAGATGTACATCAGTGTGTCTTCTGTCTTCCTGTTCTTAATCAAATATTGCTTGTTTATTCCAAAGGCACAGGAGATTTGAATGTTACACGGGTTTCTTTTTACTTCCCTAAGCAGCAGTACAGAATCATTTTTCCTGAATATTCATTATAGCCTTGGGCTAGATGGAGCTTTTAATCCTAACTAGTCATTGCCAATGGGTAGATATACTAGAGGAAAAACAACTACTCACTTTTTTTTCTAAATGATCACATGATAAGCTTAACTACAACCATAACTATAAGTCCTCAGAAATTAAAGCAGCAAGTTGTCTACTGATTGCATTTGGCACTGGTAATGAGATGAATCCCACGTCCTATCACCCTCAAGGCAGATACATCCTGCATGCTTAAAAAGGAGTGTGAAAATGCTGTGCATAGACTAGGTCACCTCTCCTTGTTTTTCATGGAAAGAAACAAAACCATGAAGAGATTACCACAGAAATGTCTGGCTGTAGATTTTTGGAAATTTCGGAAATTTTTACTATGACCTGTTTTCAGTGTTCTTGCAGGGTCCTCATTTTTACACTATCCTGTTACTGCACAATCTTTATATTGTATCCAGAACACTTCTCTGAGGTAGGGAAGTACTATTATACCTGTTTAATAAATGGAGAGAGGAGAGTCAGATAGACTGAGGTGCACCTCCTCAAACTCACCTTGTTTTGGTGCCCAGTTTTTACTAAGTCATTTGCATAAGTATCTGAAAAGGTTTGTCTGGCAGAAAACTACTCTTGATTCTTCAGAATACCTTAAAGCATGGGATACTTTCCACATTAACAGAAGAAATATTTTTAATACTTGAATTTAATCAGTTTTTCAGAGTATTTGAATAATGCAAAAGATAGAAATACAACTACTTTAGGGTAATGAACATGCTTTTCTTAACTATGCAAACAGTCCTTGGGAACCACATATGTGTGAGTGTATGTACATATCTACGTGTGCATATATAAAGAACACAAATGTCAGTCTGAAAGATGTCATAAAAATAAACCTGTTACAGAATTTCACCCAAGAACTTCAGAAGGAATGTTACCACACAGTAACATTAGCTGATCTTGTCTAATTAGTACTACAGAAAATGGACCATACCATGCAATCTTCAGTCCATCCCTAATTACTTTAACAGTGGCAGTTCTGCCTCACTAAGAACAGGGTAAGGACTTTTGCAGTTGTGGAAAGTATAAAAACATAACTCTTCTCAGACAGAATCCTGATTTTACATATATATGAAGGCTTTCTCACATAGGACTATGTTGTGGTTTAACCCCAGTCGGCAACTAAGCACCACACTGCCGCTCACTCACTTTTCCCCCACCCAGTGGGATGGGGGAGAAAATTGGGAAAATAATTAAAACTCGTGGGTTGAGATAAGAATGGTTTAATAGAACAGAAAAGAAGAAACTAATAATGATAATGATAACACTAGTAAAATGACAACAGCAATAATAAAAGGATTGGAATGTACAAATGATGTGCAGTGCAATTGCTCACCACCTGCTGATTGACACCCAGCTAGTCCCCAAGCGGCGATCCCCTGCCCCCACTTCCCCCAGTTCCTATACTGGATGTGACGTCCCATGGTATGGAATACACCGTTGGCCAGTTTGGGTCAGCTGCCTTGGCTGTGTCCTGTGCCAACTTCTTGTGCCCCTCCAGCTTTCTCGCTGGCTGGGCATCAGAAACTGAAACATCCTTGATTTTAGAGTAAACATTACTCAGCAACAACTGCAAACATCAGTGCATTATCAACATTCTTCTCATACCTAGCTCAGAAACGTAGCACCGTACCAGCTACTAGGAAGACAATTAACTCCATCCCAGCTGAAACCAGGACAGACTACTAGCTAGCATTACAGGCCACGCCGATGATTTGTGCAAGTCCATTATCCTGAATGTGATGACGGGAAGTTCTAGACAGCACTGAGAATGTTGCAAGATCCATTAGGACTTTGCACGTAAAGTCCTTAAATTTCATTTATCACTGACTACAATGACCTAAACAACAAAGTTTCATAAAGTAAAATACTTTATTCTATTTAATGCAAGCATAAGTCTGATCTTCCTTATAAACATCAAGTCTTTGATGACCACAAAACTATTCTTATATATATATCTCTTGCCATTGAGTTTCATGGCTAAATAATGCATTGTGTCTGCAATTTTAAATACTGACACTAAGTTACAGAGGACTTGTTTTTTCTTTGTATTAATTTGAGACACATGAAGGTGACATGGGATTTCTTATATATGGTTAGGATGCAAGTGGCACCAAGAGTCCCTCATCAGTGCATTCTTCTGGTGGCATATTTTCTTTCTGTACTGGCTCTTCAGAAAAAAAACAAACTTGTAGGCCCCTTACATCTATTACCACTGGAGGAATTTTTTATATGAAAAATGTCCTACAGTTAACTTCCTCATTCTGCACAGTAGATACATTTTCCAAAATAGTATAGATATCTAAGGGAAAAAGAGGGCATGCTTTTTATGTTCAGGAATGATGTAGCCTAAGAAAACCCAAGAATTTCCAAGATTTGGCCTTTAATTCATGTATCATTCTCACTTTATTGTTTCATTCAACAATAGTCTACAAGGGAAGAGTTAAACCTATTCTCAGTCAAATTGCTGTCTGAGAGCACCTTCAAATGCACCTTCATCTGAAAAACAAGAAAGGAGAAAAGAATCTTTCACTGTCTGCAGATAACCTCCATGCAACAGGGAGACTTTCTTCCGGGCCATGCTACCCTTTCCTTGTGAAGACTACGGTGTCACTACCTGCCACGGCATGCAGTGCGGGCATGCAGGGGCAGGATACATTTGGAGCAGCTTTAGAAAATGAGTAATAATAATTTCTATAGATCCCTCACCTATTCAATCCACTCCACCAGCTCAACATGTAGGTCTGGAGCTGCATCTTTTTATAGAGATCCCACAGATGTTCTGAGGACTTGTTAGCCTGAAAAGTTGTTAGTTTAAATGGTTTTTATATGTGTCTATCATGTATTTCTTTTCCAGATCAAACATGGATCCAGAAATACATTAGGAAATTGGAAAAAAATAAAAATTTTTCTCTGTGTGTGAAGAGCTACTCTTTTGCTATTCCTTCAAAGGTGAATAAAAAGTAAAAGTATGGCAATTTCAGCTTAAAGCATTGCAAATTAGTATCTTCAGCATTCACCTTTTTTTTTCATATTACTATTGATCTTTTTCACAGTTATCTTTTCTCCCTCCTCCTATGACATGTCCAACATTGCCTTCATGAAACTGTCTATCTCTAAACCTACCCAAAATTTCCACAGTACCTAAATATAGAATTTCAGTCAATCACTACAGCAAAAGAGACATTTGAATCTCTTGGTTAATGTTACTGTCTTCTCACATTCTAGAAAGGGGCAGTTCAGGTTGTGCATTTGTCCCATTTCAAACTTAATTAAAGCTAACAATTTGTTTAAAGCCTGTCAAATTAAGGGAAGGATTTCCCAGGGTAGAAGATGAATAACTCTCTACTTCTCATCTGGAATAAAAAATGCTTCCTCATTTCTCAGGAAATTTGACAGCTTTTGGTCAACATCTATTGACCACAGCTGTCAAAAAGAAAGACATGAGGCAGTTTAACCTAAGGCAGGAATAACGTTTTTCACAGTTGTATGTGAAGCTATCTATATATATTAGGAAAAATTTCAAAAAATGCCTAAATTACTTTAGAGGCTTTGGGTCAGCCTGGTCAACCCTACAAAAATGTAGCTGCTGGATGAGAGCTTACATCCTTCTGGCTAGAATCTATGATATGATGTGATGTGAATCCAATGTCACAAAATAAACTTTTAGAGATAACGACAGCATGTGAATTCAAGAGTCTTTCAGTCAATACCGTATTGCCTTTGGGCGTGAGATCCAAAGTGTACTGAAGGTAGTGGAAGCCTTTTGCATCAGTTTAGCAAAAAAAAAAAATTCCCCCAAATCTCATTAGACATCTTCAATAAAATGGTACAGGAAAATCCTATTCAGGACAAACATTCAAAAACGTCCATAAATGGAAAATTTCATATCTTGTTCTGGGAGGATCAAATGTTTCATTCCAGTTTAGGCCTTCAGCTTTTATTAATTAACTTGCACTTTGAAACAAGAGGTCTTTTCAATATGAAAAGAGGTTGTAGGGTTGGGGTTTTTTTGAAGAATTTCTAACAGATCAGAGATTCATATGAGAATTAAGCAAGGTCCACATAGTTACCATTTAGCTACACTACCATAGCAACAATATGTACTGTGACTATTGCTCACTGGTATAATTCAAGGATATACTTATTTTCTACTCTCTTACATACTCTGAAATGCTCTTTTATTTTAAAAAATCTTTTGAAAGAAGTCTACTTGGTAAATTAAGACATTTGTGTTATTTCTACGTAGTAAGTGTTCTCTTTATAATTTGAACAAAAACTATAATATATATAAACTGAAGAGATATCATATGGCTTATATAACTAAGCATGTACTACTAGTGAAACAAGCATATTTTTGCTTACAAAATACTGTCAATTAAGATATAGAGGGATAGCTTGGAAAATTCCCATTAGCTTTTACAGACTACATTCTTTCTTTTTGTTATAGTCTATTCACACAGACAAACATATTACCACTTGAAGACCATGTAAAGACTATATTTATATTTTTTATTTTAATTTAATTTTTTAATATATTTATAGGGAGTAATGATTCCCAATTTATAGATGTTTTCGCCAAAGTAAAAATCTAAGCAAGAGCCTAGAGACTTGATTCAACTTTTTTTTTTTTTTTTAATTTCCTGTGGTAAATTATAAGAACTAAAAAACCCCTGCCATCTAGCTCCATTCTTAGATGCTAGGACTTAATTACTTTCAAGTAAAGCTGCAAGCACGTTGTCATGATTTGACCAGCTGCTCTTCAGATCAGTCACTGCAAGTTCCACTTGGGGGAGCCTAACTGAGATTCTCCTTTTTTTCCAGTGATACCAATATGTCCCTGGACAAAATCAAGTCACTCTGGATTAGGTCCAGGCTTTGGTCATGTCTCAGCTGAGAAGTCAAAGCTCTGAGAGAGACCCTGTCTATAGTGGGAGAGAGAACAGCAGGTATGGAGAAAAGCCAGTGTAAGACTATGACACTACTGTGGTTCCTACTTCTCGGAGTTAAGCTACTTTGAAAAACTCAAAAAAATAATAAATAGGTGCACATAAAAAACTGGAACTTTAAATTTAACCGTCTTTAACCAACTAACCTTAAAAGACTCATAAAAGGTTTTGACAGAATCAGAATTTCAATAAATTTCAATTTTAGCAGATCCTCATCTCCCTCTTCTTTCTTACTCTCATTTGGTATTGCAATCACTATTTGTCCCTTCCCCAGCTCTACAATTAGAACCTTTGAAAGATGTTAAAAGTATAAGACAAATAGCCTTTGATCACTTCTCTCTATTCTAAATGAAAAAATGGGAACACTAAGTTGTTACAGCATTTTCTTATTGTAGTACATTACTGGAGCTGCACAAATGAACAATGCTTAACAGTATGTTTTAAAAAAAAGACATCCCCCCTCCTAACCCCACTCTAAAGCTTTTTAACATATCTCATCTAATAGCTGCCAATATTAATAGGTCAGTATCCAAACTCAAGAATACATACATCAAAGTGCTTTGTGGGAGATCCATTTTGGATACCTTATTAGCAGCACGGCACTCCTACACCCCTTCTTTGATAATGTAGCACCTAATGACTGAAAAGATAACTAACATGAAGACAAGGTCAAAAATGAGCTGGAAATTTTTGATTGACCAGTAGACAAAAGTACAAAACATAGATTTAAGTTGGGAGTTAGAGCAACGATAAGAGGGATGTCAAGATCAAGCACAACTGAGACTCGAAAAGTTTGTGTCTGTCTTTAGTCAGCTTTGCAACTACTCCTTTCTCAGATCACATAATAGCTTTTTGTTTTCTCCCTAGCACTAAAAGAAAAACAACCAAATTTATTTTGAAAACTGAGTCCTCTCTCTGCATAGGTGGTCAAACCACAACATTTTTCCTTATTCCAAATTTGTGGGGTTTTTTTGTGTTTTTTATTTTTTAATTTAAAATATTAATCTAAGCAACCAGAAGAAACATCACTGTTAGAAAACTTTCTACTTTTAAAATTAACTATAAGGCTTTTTTTAAAATTGTTACAGTTATATAATAGGAAAAGCTCTCCTTATGTTTCACTGAGATAGGTCAGTTAAAACTGTAGCAATCACTTTACAGCTATTCATTTTAATGCAACATTAAAGGAGTCAGATTAGCAAACAATTTGTTCCAGTACCAGTTGGGCCTAGATGTTTCAAGTGAAAAATGTGAAACTGCACATTTACATTTATCAACTTCTTGGAGATACTAACTGGGAAGATTTATTTATCAACAGCATTGGTATATGTAAACTGTTGACTAATAAGAATGCCTTTTTACCCCTGCCAGAACAAAATATTTTATCTTGGTTTTTCCTAGCCAACCAAAATAATGTTTCTCATATCACTGTAAAGAAGTGGTATGCAGCATGATTAAACAATATTTCAGCTCTTTAGTTCATGCAGAGGTTACTTGCTAGAAGGCATAAAGGTTTGATTAGGCTTACATCATACATGAAATATTTTAAAGGGAAGCATAGAACTTGAACACAAGTGCTGCAGCTACATTTAGCTTTTTCCTGTGGTCAGGTAGGCAAGTTCTCAGTCCCTTCCTATAATAAAGAGGCAGAAAATATCAAATAATTGAGGAAACCATAAACCTTTGAGACCATCAAACTAAGGAATTTAAAACGCATGCTCTGAGAAGGATTCCCCACATTTTTAAAATGATCATCATATAGGCCTGTATTCAGGTTTGGCCTACTGTAAAGAGCAAGCCTCCCAGCGCATTGACTAACTTTATTAGGAGGTGAGGCACAATTAAAAAAAGTATGAGCTTAGTCCTGAAAATTCCCATGTAGGCAGTGAAGACACTAGGTAACACAGTGTTAATTAACTTTAGCAAACAGTGGCATAAAACTAAAACCATAGAAAGAAAAAACTAACGTGCACTGCATAGTTAACTTTTATTGTGTACCAAGATGAACAATCTTAAAATATTTTATTTTACCTGCACATAGATACTTGTTCCCGATCATATCCTTTCCTATAAATCCTGTTTACCAGACGTCATCGGTATGAACAACTGCAATATCTTATGCTGCAACCATATATCCAAAGGCAAAGCAGTCCACAGGATCTGGACATTTAACCAAAATATTTAACCATGTAGACCACAGAAATATGCTTGCCTGAGTTTTCTACATTTCCCTTTTCTGAAAGCTTCTCAGTGCATTAAAATGCAATTGCAAGAATAAGTACAGGTTGCCATTTGGTTTTAAAAAAAAATAAATCATAGTTTTCTTCCTTTCTGGGAAGCACTCACTACATACTCCATCATAGTTAGGCTACTGAAGTGTCACTAAGCCAGCCCAAATCTTTTTGTTTCCTTTTTAAACAGTGGCAGGTCACTGATATTTTGGCCGAACTGACCTTCTTTGTGACATATATCATCTGTAATGTGTATTCCAGATGAAATGCTTCCATCATAGTGAGATTGAAAATAAGGTTATCCTTATCCCCACCTTTCATGTCTTAAGAAAATCCATTCTGTAGAGGATGGTCTCCATAATAAATAAAAAGTCACCACACATGAACAGTATTTAAAATCTTATTAACAGCCATACCATGTCATTAAAAAGTTTCAGCAAGTCAGTAGTGCTATTAACATTACAGTCATACTTAGAATCCCTTTTTATTTTCCATTTTGTCTTTTGAGTAATTAAATTAAAAATCCTTCAAAGCAGTAACAGTGGATTAAATGTTGTCAAACCGCAATATAAAATTACAGAATAGTGTTCTGATGATGACTTTATTAAACTTTGCATCTTAATTCGTTTCTTCTCAAGTGTTATGAAAAACGGAATTCTGAAGACAAAATACCAATTAACGGTTGTACCTCATTATTAAGTATTGTGTCCTTTTACATGTTACAAAAAATAGAATACATGAGCACATAAAGGACATACAGAACTAAAGACATGGAATAAATCCATTTAAATAATGACATCTAATCACACCTGAATCCTGTGAGGGCAACAGAAAAGGAATTGAATCCTCAGGTACTGGAGGAAGGTGAGTGATGCCACCAACCCAGGAGTGACCACATAGTCAGCAAGCTTTTCCTGTTCAGATTTCCAGTGAAACAGCTCATGAGTCAGTTGTTACTTTGAAATCAACTCAGCAAAGCATTTACTTTATGAAGAGGCTTTTAAAGAAGGAGAGAGTAGAAAGAGAAAGGGAAGACACACATATGAAAACCAGGGAAGGTGAAAAAATCAACCAGTGAGGTTAAAACAACAAAACTGAACTTCCATAAAGAATGACGTGTGGCCACGATCAGTGTAGAAGCCAAGAAGGCAAGCCCACAAAACATACCTGGCCCATGAAGACGTGTGCTTAGATCTACGTTTGCAGGAGTTGGAGGAGGCAATCAGCAGCATCCCTTCTCCCCGCACATCCCAAACACCCTCCCAGCAAAACAACGTCCAATGCAGCACTTCTCTGCACGCACAGAGTAACACCATCACCCCCTGAACCAAGGAATCCGTGTTTCTGAGGAGTCTGCATCTTGTGATTGAATTTCCTGCGTCTGCCTGAGCTCTTCCCTCAGCTGGACTATTAAGGCTCCTATTCATATCCACCAGCTTGGGCAGCAGACAATTTCTCTCCCCTACCCAGCTGCCTAGTTTTATGAAACTTACAGAAATTCAGTATCTTTGAAACAGTTTCAGCTCTGAGAAACATGTCTGAAACAGGTCATTTGGTTGAAACATGCCCCAAAGCAACAGAGGGCACTGACAGACACAAAGACAGCGAGATCAGCTAGGAGTTATCTTCTTAAGATCACAGCCAAAATGGATGAAAGGGGCCAATGCGAGAGAACAAGATGACACATAAATCTTGAAACTCCACCGTAAACACCAACACAAACCTCACTTTGATTATACTGGTTTATACTGCATTTTGGGTGGCAATGTTCCCGTTGCTGCTATAGCACAGTGTAACACCACCCTGCTGTATTTTGCATTAATTTGTTGCAGTAACTGATACAAAAGAGAAGAGAGAGAACTAATGCTGCCTGCAGGACTCAATGAATTACACTTAACCAGCATATTATTGTAGGCTGATAGTAGAATTCCACATGAACACAGATATAATCAAATTCTGTTTGGGGCATCATTTATTTAAAATACTTCAAGCTCCTTGCTGGCAGAGCAACAGCAAATTAGCATGCTATGCTGTGCACTTCAATTAAAAAGCAGTCTCATCTTTCCTATTTCCAAGGTACAGCAGAGCAAATCTAATTGTGCGATACAGCCAGTTCTCATCTTTGCAGAGTAACCAGGGCTTTGGGGTTTTTTTGCTTTTTGGTTTTGACAGATTTGTCTTCTCCTGAATAAGGCAATGTGGGCTTTTATGAAACTTGCCTCCTAATTGCAGGCAATAAACATGAACACAGCCAGCAGCAAAGGCTGTAGCAAGTACAGTTTAAGTAGAATGAAAATAAAGGTAAGAAAAGAACCACAAAGCAAGTTCATTTTACATATGATATGAATAGTTAAACCACCAGGATCTGGATTTCAGTGTTCACAAGAGAAGTATACATGCCTCCTTCAATATAAACTAAAAAAAAGCAAACAATCCCCCAAACCTATAGCTTAAATGCTGAGATAGGCAAAGATTTTTTATATTTTGGAGGTTAAAAGGTATGACTAATTAATGAGAAATATTTATAAGCCAGGACGTTATTTTAAATATTTTAAATATTTAAACAAATATTTTAAAATATTTGTTTACAGCATACAGAATCTCTGTTCTTGCACTTAGGCTGAGATCTTTGAATATGAGATCTGTTTTTTTAAAAAGTATAGAAGCATCCTCTGTGCTTTGGAAATTTAACTGATGTGTTGCTTTTGACTTGAGATCTCCCTGTCACACTGATCATCTCACACCAAGTGAACAGGTGAGTCCTTCTGCTTCCTTTTATCCACTACTCATTTCTTATCCCTGGTACAAAGACCACACTACTTTTGGACAGGAATTGAGTCCACAGAATCACAGAAATGTTTGTCTGAATGGATTTCTGGAGGACAGCTAGTCCAAGCTCCTGCTCTGAGTGGGACCACACAAACACCAGTTGAGGTTGCCCATGGCTTTGCCTGCCTGAGCCCTGAAAACTCCCAAGATGGAGAGCACACAGCCCTGCTAGACAGCATGTTCCTGTACTGCATCACCTTCTTGGTGAATTTTTTTCCTGATGCCCAACCTGAAACGTTCAGCCTGCAATTTGTGGCTGTTGCCCCTTGCTGTATCATCTGACACTACAGAGAATTATCTTTTCCTCTTTGTAGCTACTCTCCCAGCATCTTTGTTACAATCTTTCAAGCAGCTGTAGGCTGCTCTTTTCTTCCCTCCATTGTTTTTTACTCGCCATTAGGCCAAGGAGACTCGCTGATATTTTTGAAGACTTTGGATATCACTCATCCTAGTCGGTCTTATTCTAATGATTCTAGGTATATGCACATTACACTTACTAGACCTGGGTTTTCATCTGAACAACAAAGATTGACACAAAACTTAGCAGGAAAACCCAGATTATCCACTCAATTCAACTATTTATTCATTCTTACCAGAGTAGCTGGAAAGACTTGTTGAATTGTGGACCAAAACCAAAAAGTCAAATGCTTAAATGTGTTGATTTCACATCATGGTAATGGTTCTGAATATTTAATGGCACTTTTTAGAAGGATAAGTGAAAAAAACAAAAACCCAAATCATCTCTGCATGGTTTCCAGTGAAGAGACAAAAAGTGCACCACAAATACAACACCAGAAGTTAGGCACTGAAATGTGAGTGTTACCATCTTAGATGTTTGATTTATTATTTTCATAATTTTATTCTATAATCACTACAGTTATGAACTATAGTGGGAGAGCAACAGCGTCATTTTTTAATAATCTGCTGTTCACCACATTGTCTTTATGTTTACTGTTAAATGTTTTGTACACTTACGTGCATTAGTGCTGTTAAACCTAATGATGGAAATTCTATTACGATTTTTAATGATATCCAACTTTTATACAGTTGCAGATTGTTATGAAAGAACACAAAACTTAACTTTATTATCATTCATCAGCATTTGTAAATATAATTGACATTTTATACAGAACCACCTTTAAGTAACTTATTGGCAGCAATACAGATGCCTCTTAATATTACCCTCTGGCTAGCTATGCTGTTTGGGTGCCAGAGTGTCTGCACTAATGACTTGGAATTAAAATCAAGTAAAAGCTGAGAACTGTAACTCCGTATAAAACAAACAGCCATACTTTGTACCAATTCTTTATATATATAATTTGGATATACCTGGCATTTTTTAAATTTACAGTGGGTGTAAAACAGTGAAAGTGTTTGAGACTAGATAACAAAATAGGACAGAGAAAAAACAAATCTGATGTTCCCAGATTTCTACACTTACCCTTAGGCACACCATAGGAATTAAAATGAGGAGAGAAAGTAGACAGTGCAATTAACCTTTCCTTTCCCTCTTTTTTTTAAACAAAAAACAAAACAACAACAAAAAAGGCAGAACATTTTAGACATTACAAATAGTAAAAAATACACATACATGTTTTTCTGCCATTATTTTTCATCTCAGCAATTTCTGTAGTTTTCTGAGGATTTAATGTGCTTAGGCATGAAAAGGGACCTAATCCTTAAAAAAATTTCCTATGAAGACATGGATTATGTTATCAAAAATATTTAAGAAAACCTGCTTCACTGTACAACCAGGAAAGCTGCTCTGTCTCTCAAAGCCTCATGCCTTGACTTCGAGGTATTGAGTGGTGGGTTTTTTTCCAGAGCATATCTGAGCCCTCTCCTCCCCACACCATCTACATATGACCTATTTGACTTCAGCTCTGGGGAAAGAAAAATAAAATTAGGAGTAGAGCCAAAATACTTCCTAGCACTTTCCTGTGTTACAATGGGCCACCACACACGGAAGCTCCTCAGAGAGCTACTGATAAATCTCATCACACATATCATTATTTCATCCAGTTTATCCATACCATTTGCTTCGATAAACTACATTTAAAGGCAGCATAATTTAATTTTAGCCAACTCTGAGGAAGAACCTCAGGATCTGGCTCTCTAAAGATGACTGTTTTATTCATTTATTTGTCTAAAGAAGTAGATTCTTTCCTGAGCTCTCATTTTGGTGATACAGTTACGAAAACACAAGAATATATTTAATAAGCAAGCGTAGCATACATTAAACATTCAAAAGAATATCCATATTGTATGGGGAAGAGAGAAATTTTATTATTATACAAACATACATGTATATATAATGTAATCATCTTGCTTTATGGATCTGATCTCCTCCAAGGAGAGTCACAAATCCACACGATAGCCCTAAGTGCTAAGATTTTGCATTTGGTTCTCTGATTTTACAATAGCTGAAAGATATGTAAAAACTCATGTAGCCAGACAGCTCCCTACTGACTACACATCTAAGCAACTTCACATGCATATATTATTCCAACCAGCAAAAGCTGGAAATAACATATGCCTAAAAAAAAAGGAAAAAAAAAAAAGGAAAAAAGAGTACTTGAAAGGAGACTGTTTTCAGCTTCTGTGTGAAAACTTCAGGGCTCTCCATGACCAAACCACATCCTTCTACAGCATGCTGCCATCTCAGGTGGGGACAACCGAAACTACTGAGTTACGCTCTGCAGAGTGAAGGGTGGAAATTGCTTCACAAGCTTATAAAAACAGCTACTATAGCTCTTTGTTGTTGAATGCAATTCAGGGAAATAATTAATAATAACTACTACCATTTTGCTAGTGTGGTCCTGAAGGATTTTTATAATTCTACCCCATTTTTAATCACAACTTTTGTAAATGACCACTGGCCACAAAAAGCATCCAGATTGCTTTCATTTAAAATAATAATCTATAGCATGGAGCAGATTGACATAATTTTGTTCACAGAAAATAACAAAATGTCCCGTGCGCTGTGCCTGACAGTATTGCTATGATAAAGCTACACCTGAAGTGTGTCCACAGTTGCACTGAAATGATTACAGCCCCTACTGCCTCCCTACTAAAAGTTTTAGAAAGTTAATGGTTTAGTTATCCAACCACACCTCAGTTCATAGAAGTTTTCTGTTTAAGTGAGGAAGTGAGGATGAATTAAGATGTCTACTAGCCCCCCTCGAAGGGGATCAACTGAATAGTGTGTGTCAATTTTAGAGCACGTAATCATGATTCCCACTCAGCATCTCCTTCCTCATCTTTTTCTCCTCTCCCCAAAACGTAGTAAGATGAGAAATCAAACAGACTTCAGACTTCTGAAACTTTGATGGTCAAACGCTAGAAAATCTCCCCCGGTAGGCTGTGAACCAAGAGTTTTCAGAGACTTCCAAGTTCATCACATCTGGGCATGTTTCAGAGCCAAAACAAATTTCAAACCATGACCAAAACATGCAAAAATCTGAAAACTTCAAAAGGATATTAGTATGAGAACTGGTTTTTGTGCATGCTTGCTTTCTTTTCATGGGCAAAACAACACACATTGTCGTAACTGAAGTCACGGGCCGTATTGATAAACTGTATCAGATTTCTACATGACAGAGACATCAGGCATGGATAATTCCAACCTAAACTGTATAAACCATCAAATCTATAGGTTACAGAACACAGGCTCTTATGAGAGAAGACATTAACTGTAGGTGGCACTACCAGAATGTATGCCCTATTCCGTGATTCTAAAATACAGTTAGGTTCATATGCTAAAAACTGTGAAATGAAATGTGTGTATAACTCATGTCCTTCAAAATCATATTGATATATGCAGTAGTTACTGGGTTGTGATCTAAAAGATATCTACAGGGCACTGAAATGGAAACCAACAAATTCTGTCCAAGTGCTTTTTGGAAATTATTTGTTTCCATCTTGTTCCTTGTCAAATACATAGTGCATTTTTGTTCACAGCAAAACTAAGCATTTTGTATATTCTCAGCTTCTGTCTTCCTTTTTTTTTTTTTTGCTTTCAGCACTAAATATTTAAACACATTCAACCTAAAAATCTCAAGCTAGTAATCTGCTGCTTGTGTCTTCTCCCCGAGGTGTAACTATCAATGAGGTAGTACAGGATTGCTGAAGAGACATGAAAGAGATTGCGGTTACAGTCTTACCTGCCCACAGGCCAGGCCCATACCTCTCTCTCCCATACCATGAGGACATGATAAATTTAACTCCAGTGCATCTGCACCAGCAACCTATGAAACATGCAAAAGGGAAAAAAAAGCAAAATTAACTTCAAGTAATACTCCTTGCTGTAGCATTTACTGTTCATGTTAAATAGATTTCTTTAGACATTTCTTTTTTTTTTCTTTTTTCTTTAAAGTGAGAAAGCTATGGTTATGATAGTCTGAAAAAGAAATATGTTGATCATTACAGAGAAAAAATTTCAAAAACTGATGTGGCTTCCCAAATCTACAAAGGAAATTAAAGTAAAAAATAAATTAAAAAGAGACAGGCACAATAAGGAGCTGGTTCTGAAAAATGTTAAAAAATGAAATGTAATGACAGGGCCTTAGGGCAGCACTGAGAGCGAGGTTCAGTAGTCAGTGTTACACAGGTGCTTCTGTGCTCTGAAGCACTGTGACTCAGTAGTAAATTTCTCCTTCCTGCTTTAACGAATTTAGCCTCTAAATTTTCTGCAGGCGCCTGGACTGTGCCATAGCTTTTGTCATTAAATATTTTTATTTCTGAAGTCAAACAAGAGAGTATTAAAAGAAGTCCATACAAACATATTAGTCATACTAATTCCTCTTCAGCACCCTCTATTAGTTAGAATTAAAAAGGCAAACGAGCCAAGGCGTACAAGGGCAGCACACAACCATGCTCCTCCTCCTCCCTGCCGAACTGCTCCGGCCTGAGACGATGATCTCTCCTGTTGCCTTCCACGTGGCTGTAATGAGTATTTTGTTTTGCATTTGCGTTTTGTTTTTGCTTATTGAACAGCAGTAATTTTGCCTGCTGCGTGGCCATGGTTCAGCAGCTCCCCAAGTGCGCAAGCAGGGGAGAAGGCTTCCATCGCTTTTGGGAATCCTCCACGTCCTGAGCAGCTCTGCAAGCCCAGCCATGCTGCACTGTTGCTGGTGCTGTCGGCCTCCGTGACAAGCTGACCTTTTGTATGAATAGGTCGTCCTCCTGCCGAGAGGCACTGCGGTACCTTCTGCGGCTTCTGCTCTTTGGAAAGCCACATCTATTACCTTCTAGGTAGGTTCCTACGCATGTGATTAAATAGCACTGCTCTTTTCCAGAGCACCCCAAACAAGTGTGCTGCTCTCCACAGAGTGGAAGCTAACAACTTCTTTGTGGAAGAAAGTTATATCACACAGGTTACACATTACTGAGTGCATTTAAATAACTACTTCTTTCTAAAGGGGTAACATAAATACAAACACATTGGAAATATCTGTCTTAAAGCCAGACAGCAGTACCACTGGACTAAAAAAAGAGAAGCAAATGGCACAATAAAGCCATTCATCTTAGTCAGTTTAAAAGCGGTACTGCTCCCGTTAAGCACGGATTCCACAAAAGATTTCATGGTCAATTAGGTAAATACAGGTATAAAATGGACTAGTGTTGAAGATCACCAAGTTAATTACTGATAATGTTTAATTCACTTCTCTAAGCTCCTAAGCTATTTTTTCCCTCATAGGTTTGAAATGCCCAAAGAAAATGGAGGTGTCTTCCCACATCATAGGAGGGCTTAGGACACTGTGAATAAAGAAACAACAATGTCCAAACACACACATTCAGCCGTATGAAAACACAAATTCAGAATATCCACACCCATATCTACACATACACAAAAACATATATAAAAAAATTTATAATACTTATAAAACACTTAGATCTGAGCTAATGATAGCAATAACGACAAGGTAATTTTTTTTTTCTTTGCTTAGATTTGTTAAAACCTTCCTTTATTGATCTGAAACTATGCTTTTTATTTCCTCTAGATACTTTACATGGAGAAAACCAGTTTTATTTAAAAATAACAACTTTGTATTACATTCAGATATAGACACCTTTCTGAATGAAATTACTGTGGTCTTAATCAAGTATTTCCTATACTATTCTCTGTGGACACAGGTACATGTTTTTAAATAGTTCTTTTCCTTCAAACTGAATCAAAATTTCAGGTGTATAGTCTGTTTGCATTTGTGTGAGATTGGATTTATATTACAGGAAGCCTGCTGACTGCTATTATATATGCTGGCTTTCTCTGCTATCATTTTTGAAAGTCTGTATTAAAACTAGAATAGCATTAAATGAGCCTTTTATACTTTAAATATTCAAAAGTTTTATATTCAAAATTTGTTCTGGTGCTGTCAAACTAGTATGCCTGGAGGCAAGGTAAGATCAAGTTAGGCTCTCAAAGGTAGAATTAAATTTTATCAGGGCATCCGTCATAATATACAGTTTGCTTAAAATGCAAATAAAAAGTATCTAGATTCAAAGACTAAAGGCTTTCCAGGTACTGCTTAAAAATCCAAGGGACTATTTTTATGGAACAGATTTCCTTTAAATTTACATTTCTATCATTTTAATGAAAACACAGAATAAACAAATTATAATGGACATGCTTTAAATTCTCACTTTTCACTTTGAATGTATTTCTTTCAAGAAATTCCTTATTGCAGCTCTTGTTTTTAAGGAGAATAAAAAAAGATGCAGAAATACATTTAGGAAACCATTACCTCAGCCATTTTTGAAAGTTCAGTCCAGTCCTCCCTGCTATAGCTGCACATGATACTGGCAATCAGAATCTGAAAAGAATATATATGTAATCATTTTAAACCATGTTAACAGATTTTGTAATATAGTCCTTTACTGGGACTCCAGACATTAACGACCACTACCTGCATATGGGAACTACCAGTTATATACTACTAGCATGTATAATGAAATATAGCTGTATATTTCACTGGGGATGAGAAGTAGTATACAAAATCATCTATTTTATCCCTGTTTTTCAAGTCATTAAGGAAAACCAGCAGGTGTAGTCACATAGAGAACTTCGCATTCTCTTTGCCATGCGATAAAGTGAGAACAAAGGCTGTCACAGACACAGAGCCCACCAGGAAAACTGTCAAAGGTATTTGTTTCTGAGGTCAGGGGAATTAAGTTATTTACTATTTACAATGCCAGAAGTTACTTGGGGCCCTTTAGAGGTAGGTAAGACATAAATGCAAGAGTTTAATAAAGCAGCGTACAAACACAATATTCTAGCCGACTTCAGGAAGGCAGGCTACACCAAAACCAGCCCCCTGGAATCTCATACTATGCAAGTTAAGGACAGTGACAGGCAGCTGGGACTGTTTTGTGTAGAGGCAACTGGGAGGAGACTCGTAGGATATCGGAAAAATCTAGAACAGGCAGAGTGGCACAGGGGAATCCCAGCTTTTCTTTTCCCACAATACACATTTTATTTCCTATTTGCTGGCTGTGGCCCCAGTTCCCCAAGAGCTGTTTCTGCGTATTGCCTTTCCTCCTCACTGCACTGAGCACCCTTCAGGTTCAGATTCTGCCTGTAGCTGCTGCTGCCTCCAATATCTTTACTGAGGTTCAAGTGTTTGGGTAAAGTAAGTTCTAATAGGATTCTTCGAGGAGGACAGCTGGACTCACACCTTTCCAGTTGCACAGTGCTATTTACCGTTAAACAAATGTTAACGACTCCTCTGGTGGATGTCCAGTTTAAGTAACAATGTTAATTTCTATTTAAGAACCATCAAAGTTCATCAGACACTGAAACTCGGAAGTTGATACATTTGTGGTACAATTAGCAGAGAATTCAGCCCAGGAAATCCTGCATGGAGGACTTTGTGGAAGGATGAGGTTTGCAGGAAAAAAAGCAAGAGAGACCTATATTGCAGCAGCTAAAAGATTAAATCAGAAAAAGAAGTCACAGAACTTATGACCACAGTACCAGCGCAGTCTGTGTACATCAAAGGAAACTCCAGGGGAGGAGAACAGAAAAACATCTGGCCACACTCTTGATTATTTGGCCCTTTTACGTGAAACGTATGAAAGTTTCACATAGATGTTTGATTCACAGGTAGGATGAAATTTGGTTTTAATCTTTTTTGCTTTCCAAACAAGTTTTACTGTCAGTATTAATATCTGGGATGAGCTTAATCTGTCACTCCCAGTCAGTATAACACTTCTCTTGAACTTTCCCATAACGCTAAGGGTTAATGACTCATTCATGTAAGGTAAAATACTGAAAAGCATACTGTAGAAAAATTGTCCAATACACACAATTGTTGGAAACTATAAACTCCCAAATTATCTCCATAAGAAGGATATTTGGTATCTTTAGAAGGGAGGGAAACATACTTTAAAAAGGAAGGCAGCTAATGGAGAAAATTAGACATGGTGAGATTACAATCTATTCATTTAAAAGGACAATACCACTTACCATCATCATTATTTCCATTACTTCCATTGTTTTGCTGTGATGAATCCGCACCTATCAATCTACCACCCACCTACCTGCAGACTACCTACCCACCCACCCACCTTTCTGGGTGATGTTTGCAAGATGGTAGTCTTTTGAGAAGGAAAGCCTTTGACGAAGTGCCTGCCTTGCCTGCAGGTGCCCATCTGTGCACACCTCTGGCATAAATATTTAAGACCAAGCTTTTCACTAAACACACACAATCATTACTGGCCATGCTTTTATTACCCTCTTGACAGAGGAAAAGACTCTCTCTCCTATACCACCCTTTTTTCTATTGTGGAAAGCCTTATATAGCTCTATAGGCCAAATGTTTATGAAACAGAATTTGCTCTATGTTCTATTTGAATATTCAAGATAATTTGAGTACTCTGGAAATAAACATAAATCTCTTTAAAAAGAATCTAATATTTTTAAACACACAAATTGTGAAAAATTGATTTAAGAAAGTATATGTCAGAAAAATTTAGAGTAAGAAACTAGTTAAAATATGCACTAACTAGAAGTTAGCTAGAAACTATCTTGTCAAATTCACACTTTTTATAAACTAACCAAAGCAAAAAAAACCCCAAACAACTCAGACACTGACAACATGATAAGGGTTTTCACAGTTGCAGTCACAATCCAAAGTATATCAGAAATCTACACAATTCAGCTTTAAAACAAATCAAATTTTTCAGCAGCAAAAGTTGTAAAACAACAAAGGTGGCTGACTGACTATATTCACAAGTAGCTGAGTTAGGTTATGTCAAGTGTTATTAATGAAGTTTGAAAATTCTGCTGGGAGTGTACAAAAGAGGAGGAACAAGATCTGTGATGTTTCAAAGAGCTGTTAATTAAGACAACATGTTTATTTAATATTGATTAGTTTTAGCATTCACATTTAAAATTAAGTACATACTTTTGACAGAAGCAGTGGTTTACAATAACAAAAATAACTGAAAGCAAAAATTACATTTCTGCTGTGACTGTTCACATGAAAACCATGATGTCAGAGGGAATAATGAAAATTTTAAAAAAGTAGGGATTTTATTCTCCTCTTTTCCCTAGTGTTCTCTTATAACTTGAAATTAAACTTAATTCCTAGGTAGAAACAGGTCCTCCAGCACTCCATGTTAACAAAGCTGTCCCTCCTCAAGTGACTGTTCTTCCCCTCTATGGTCTTTTCATTTGGAATCAGTACCCACGACAAAAAAAAATAATAAAATTATCGTATGTGGACATTTAGGGACACTATCTGTGATGTTTGAGGTTTGAATCTAGTCCTAAATCACACATTTATAAAGAAATTTATAATTTATAAAGAAAACATAGAATATTATCTCTTATTACCTAGAAAGAGAATAGCAAGAAAGAAGTAAGAATAACAAGTGATAAGAATCAGATTTTCTATTGGAAAGTAATAAACAGAAGTTGTATCAAATTTCAGTTTCTCAGCCTCTTCTCACTATTTTTTTTCCCCCCATCTTTGGTGCCTGCAATGCCATGTACCACATTACCAACCCTGTAACTTTAATAGCCCCAATCAGTTGTGTCTCATGGAAGTCCAGCACATGGCCCAGCCCAGGAGCATCCTCAGAGAGTGCATCCTTCCTTTCGACTCCTGAAATTTGCAGTAGCAACCTGAGCTTAATTACAGTGGTTTGAACCACAAGTGCAAGGCCGCACCACGCTTGCCTGGCTTACAAAAGTAGACTACTGACAGATCTTACAATAAAACTGCTGCTGAAGTGTGGTAAGTGGTAAATGAAGGTTGACTAAATTGCAGCTTTGTCATAGCTTGAGAGGGGGCTGCCTGCGAAACCATGCATGACTGAAGCACAGTGGGATCCCTGGCCCATTCCTTATTCCAGATCAGAAGCATAGCTGGCATACACTGTTCCCTCTTCTTCTTCATCCAAACTGCTATTTTGCCTGTTGTTGAGAGATCCTGCCTACCCCACCCTGCGTCAAGGAGCGTGGCGGCCCTGCAGACACCACTCCCTCCCCAATGATCGCTGTGACAGACGCACCAGACAAGGTCTTTATGCCCTGACATTACACAGGTGATAGACAATTTCTCCAAATGCCTATAAAGGGACAAACGCATGTTTGTAACATCAGACACTGGTCTGTGTACAAGATTTTCTTGATCATTCATGGAAGAAGATCTACAATAAAACTTTTTTTTTGTTGGAGGGAGGGGAGATGGAAAAGGGAGGGTATATAATGCACCATTTAGGACATGATTATAAGATGAACATACCCTAGCTAAAGCACCTAGTAAAAAGCTACATTTCACACAATTCTGTAACTAATGCATTAGTAGTTGTTTGTCTTAAAAGGACACTGACAAAGTACTTCTCATAATCCTTAAAATATTTTTTCTCCCTGTTTATAATAATCCCCTGGAAACTTAAACTAGAATCTATTTCCCTTGCAAATGCTTTTTTCTCCTCCATTATCTCTATGCGGATGTCTCATGAATGCAACAGCATTAAAAGAAATAAAATGGATGAGGTTTGTCACTGTGTATGTTTTCAAGTGATCTTCCATCCCTAACACATGGAATTCACTGCAAGAGTTTTCAAAACAAAAGGAAGGAGAAAAAAAAATAACTGGGCCTACTTTGGGTCAGACAGTCCTGAGAACATCTATTTAAAGCCAGACAGCAGTAAAACTCTAGGCAGACAATTACCATTTGTCCTGTATGGCTCTGCAGGGAATAAGGGAGTTTCAGTACACACAGAGAGTCTGAAAAAAATCTCAGGGGGATGGATTTAAATGTGAACATTGTCAGTTCCTGAAAATTTAAGAAAACTTCCCAACAGACACAATGGAATCACAATCCTCTACCCTCATGCCTGTAATAACCATATTGATTTTGGTCATCTAAAACAGGCCATAGCCTGTATCTGTTCC
Organism: Astur gentilis; assembly: GCF_929443795.1. Taxonomy (NCBI): domain Eukaryota; kingdom Metazoa; phylum Chordata; class Aves; order Accipitriformes; family Accipitridae; genus Astur; species Astur gentilis. Next base: position 21,093,587 of record NC_064887.1, read on the forward strand.
TAACCTATTATTCCAGGTCTGTGCATAACCTCCCCGCACTTCAGGAAATTCAGCCACCCATATAATTTCTGCTTTCTCTTCCCTGCCTGTCCCTTCTCATTGCTGCACCAGACTTGAGGACAGTTCTGCACCAAGTGTCCATAGATGCTCCATTTAGACACTGTTGCTGGCCTCAACCTGCACCCCCTTCTACTTTCTCAAACATTTCCAAAAATCCCCAGGGTTTTATTTTTGATGTACACAGCCCTTGCAGAAATAGAAAGAGATCCTTAACATCATATTTAAGAGACCGTTCCTCCGAAAGCTGTAAAATCAAGAGGAGCTTCCAAGAAGGCTGAAGGACTGGTTTTGTAACAGCTACCTGTTTGGGAAGCAGAGATGTGGAACAGGATAATTTCTGTGGACAGAGGAAGTCCAGAGACTGAAGACTATGTTAAGTACCAGATTTCAAATACCCACAAAATATTCTTGATCAATCTAAACTTCAGAAGGTATTTGTATCTGGGTCAGACAGAAGGACCTCAATCTTCCTTTCAAGGCAACTTTCTTCCCAAACAACACAGTATAGCTTTGCCACACAACCTGCTTAGTCTGAACAAACTCAAATGTTTTTAACCAAAATTCTTCAGGAAGCATTTACTAGGAAGAAGCTTGGCACTGAAGATACAGTCTTTCTAAAACAATGGCAAAAATAGCATATTTAGTTCATCACTCACCAGTGGAAAAGACACCTACATCTATACAAGCACATTAGGATAGGAGAACTTCTTGGCAGCTGAATCATTGTTTCACAGCATTAAAATTCCCCGTCTGTCTGAATGAGGGGTATGTGCACTCAGTCCTGACCCACGCCATCTCTCACCCGCACATGGTAATAAGCCAACACACTCAGAGCATTTCCTGAAGGTCCTGCACACATGTAGCTACAAAAGTGTGTGGTCCACCTGGTGCTTGATGAAATGTTAATAAAGAACAGTTTACTGAGCACTCCTCAACTATTTCAATGACACGATAAACAATCTTGTAAAGATCTAAAAAACACATGTTCTGCATAGACTTCAAATAGTTTTTTCACACATGAAAGAATAAAACATATGGACCATAGACCAGATTCTGCCCTACCCAATAGCTCTTAGATGCAGTCTCAGTAGCAAAGAGCGAGCAGCAAGGGAATAAACAACAGCACCACAGGACTTTTTGGGTTGATATAGATTTTCCACCTTATCGAGACTTGCACCACTAGCCTGCCTCTGTAACCCTGCCTCTTGCACAACAGCAGGTTCAGGACAAGTCACAGCTATGCCACATCTTGCCAGCAGAAAGATTCTCGGAGGCTTACTGCCACTCAGTGCAGCAGTCCTCTGCTTTTCCAAATAGCCACTGGCTGATGACATGATCATCCTCAAAACCACCCAGCCAGAATTACCAATGTACAGAACATTTCTAACACCCACCTCACAAGGTAAGAGTGCAAATATTCTGTACTGCCCAAACACACTTAAATGTGCAGTACTGAAAAGCAACGGGAGCACAAAGATTTACTGTTTTAAAAATAACCCTCTAGAAACCAGTCTGATTTTGATGCCTTGTAGACCCAAGTAGGTTTCTCTTTTTCTGTACTTTCTTGTTGTAATTTTTCAATTGTTGCAGAACTGAAATAAAAATAAGCTTCTTATTAAAAACTACCTAGAACATCAAATCCCATGCAATAAGAAAGTTAACAATTGTAAACCCTGTCATGTCTCTCAGAAGCAGAGGAATTATCTTGTTATCAATTTAATAATGGAACATTGAAGTAAATGATGCCATCCACTGACACCAGTAACACTGTCTCTCCTGGGAAATTCATGTCGGTAGCAACTGTCAATCTAGATGGATATGGACATATTAAACATTGTACCTTCAGTCCATAAATCTATTCTTCCTATGCCGCCTTAATAAAAAGATTCTGCATGATGATAAAGACAAGCAATGCAGAATGTCTTGACACTGCTGACCTATAATTCTGCTTCTCTTCTCTCTTCTTTTTTCAGGGAGTGAAGAGTAAATAATTTAACAATCTCTAAACATCCACTGTTTTCCTTCTTAACTTGCATTTAAATTACATTTAAGATAATTTGAATAAATGAAAATAAGACAGGTAGGGGATATTAATATGTTTATTATTTAGCTGTCTTTCTGTAGCAAACCTTTCAAATAAAGCCCTATCTTTACCTTGTTACTTTATATTGAGATCTTCAGTTTGTTTTTCAAAGTGAAGTGGCAGTGAGATATAACAGATTGACACAAAAACAGGACAAACATTATCAGCACACAAGTAAGTCTAGAGAAGCTGATGATAGGAGTTTGAAAATATTACCATTTGCTCACCCTACCACACACACAAAATCAGCACGAGTGGAAAACAACAAAGATTCTTTTCCCAGGCTAAATGGAGATGCTTATTTTCAAAGGCAGTTATTTTCATATGATGACTCTACTTCTATCAATGAGATTCCATCTATTAAATGAGATTATTTGATGGATGTCAGTGAGTACACTGGGCTATAACTTCAAATTAAGGCCTAGAGTTGTTAGGATCTACCATCCTCAGACAAATAAAACCCAAGCGTTATGAATAAACCCATTTCTTTGTAAAATAGCAGAATGCTGTGGCTTTGATGCGAGCATGAAGCTAAACAGAATGTTCTTTAGGACAAAAAAAAAAAAAAAAAAGCTAACTTTCCATTAAAACATTTAATAAGAGTCCTACCAACCTCGAATACAACTGAAAGCAAAATGAGGGGACAGAAAAAAAAGAGACCTTCTGATGCACCTGTACCTCCTTCCATGGTTCAGGGCACTCTTTAATTAAGATGTGGTAATTCCTGAAGAGTGAAAAAGGGACCATGGGATATGAGTTCCCCAAAGCAGATGTTTAATGGAAGAAAATATAGCACTTGCATGAAACACTTCAGGGAAACTCAAATATTTTACACGATTAGAAAAAGTATGCCCATTTTATGACAGACTGTTAAAAATTTCAGTGCTTTGGGTAAACCCTTCAAAGTCCATTGAAAGTTACCCATGTGGCTGAAGACTTCCCTGGAAATTTGATAGAATCTTCGGGATTTTATTTTGTATAGGAAACCTATCCTAGTTCAATCTTTAGTCTCTTTGGTAATGACTGAAAACGAATACATGGGTGAATGAAAATTAGCATTACTGGAAGGAAAAGACACAAGTTAACAAGGGCTGAATCCAAGAGGAGAGTGAAGACAGTTTTCAGCAGTACTTCTTGCAAACAATACCTGCAAGCCCTTGTGGATCTGCCATGCCCCTGCTGTATTTCTGTACTTTTCACACTGACTAAAGAGAAAGCAGAGGAGGCCAATACAATATTGGAGAAGGTAACAGAAAAAGGATATATCTAATTCTACGATATTTCAGATGCATGCTATGACCTGTAGCAAAAGCTTTACACCAGGGTGCTGACATATTATTGATTCTTAAGACCACATGTGGAAAATAAGGCTGGCAAAAGGCAACACAAATTTGTGGAGTTTTTCCTCCACCTTTAGAATTTTTTCTCTCATCAAATAATCTGCCCAGATATACACACATTCCTTTTTAACACAGTTCTTTGAGCACCTCGCTAATTGTTGCTGTTACTCTCATAATAGCACAGGCAACTCTCTGCAGGGTGCCACTGTGAGAGGGGAAGCCAACTGGAGACAAATATGTTCAAGGGCTGTTGGCTGTTCCCAACGGAGGGAATGAGCAGCCATTGACTAAAAGGAACCCTAAGGTCCCTTTCAGTCCCTGACTGCTTCTAGACACATGCAGATATATTTCCCCTACTACTTAGCAGCAAAGCAGCTTAACTTTTTAGAAGACAAATTCAGTAGAAAATAAAAACAGACAAAATGCACCCTGAATAACTTTGTCAGAGTTCCCCAACTCCTGCATTCAGTCAGCTAGCAATTCCCCAGCTCAAATCTGTCTCTGTGTCCCTCAGAAGTCCATCCTATCTATTCCCTTGTTCCATCACCCCCAGGGCTTCTTTTAATCCAATTCCTTGGATTTGAAGGCTCAAGAAAACTAGCAGTATCAGTGCCGGTAGAGGAGAAAAATGTAGCTCAGAGAAGAGGGAGAAAAACCCCTCCCTTTAACACTTTAGAGACCTATGATCTACTTCATCATGTGACACTGCTGGTGCCAAAGCAATGTTTGGGAGGAGTAAGTGATTTTGTCAGCCTGGCTGCATCCTCCACAACTCACCCACTCTCTCTCTGTGCACCATTATCCTTGTAGTGATATATTGAAAAGCACTGATAATTTACCTGATTTTGTACAAACATCTCTTAGGTTAGGCTGTTCTGGTAGATGAGGGTATGGTCATTCAGGTGTGTGGGAACAGGCTGTGTAAGGCTTGTCCTTTCTTCAGAAAATTATCTGAGGGCTTTACACGCCAGCTGCATGGGGGAGACCTATCAGTCCCTTAACGCTATTCTCTCCTGTCTGGCCTGGCTATTGGACTTCACAGAGAGGAGAGCTTCCTCACACTCCAAAACCTGCCTGATTAATGAGACAGGTACACCTCATGAAAGGAGACAATCTGCAAATGTTCACAGGGCTGGGAACACGGAATCTTTTCAATGGCCAGAGCAGGACCAGTGGGATTCATCCCCACCAGAACTTCACTGAGGATCACTTATACAAAGCTTTTCTGGGTTATTTTCCTGTTCGAAAGCATGGATGAAAAGATGGTAGAAAGTTACAATGCACACAGTAACATAGTAATAACTGTTCTATCTATTGATCTTAATTTTCTTGTGATCCCTTTGCCTTTCTCCTCCAGACACTAGAATGATTCTTTTGAAGAACGCTTAAGTTTCCACTTCTTTGGGCATCCTCTTCAAATCCATGTAATCTTCTCTGAATGGTCTGATTTCATAACCAGTTTACTTTGAGCAGAAGGTTGGCCTAGCTCACCTCACCTCCTGAGGTTCCTGCCAACCTGAATTTTGCTGTGAACCATCCTTGCAAAAATACACATCATCAACAAGTATTCTTGCCTTATTCTCTTCATGATCACTTCATAACCTTGCACCAAGCAGAGAGCCGCCTATCTTTAGGAACTCTGACATTAAGCCTATCAAGCCTTCCCCAGGCACAGGAACCTGCTGCAGTCTGGTATTTGTTCAAACCTGTCTTTTATCTCTATATTTTGCCTTTTGTTCTCTTGTGCAATCTCCAAGCTATCATCTTTGCTCCCTTTTGAGATCTGGTTCATTGCTGTCTCCACTGTCTCCTCCTGTGATCTTGCAGGGCCAGTGTGTTTATTTTTCTTCCTTCTTTCCTACCTTCAGGTTTTGTTCTCCCCCTTTATCGTGTACTAAAGCAAACATAGTCTTCAGTTCTACTTTTTCTGCCACTATCTGAGCTCGTACAGCTTTGCTTTTTAATAAGACTTAGTTGTTGTTGAGAGACAGATCAGACCCACAGCCCAGCAGCAAGGCCATCTCCACAACTATGTGTCATCCACCTCCCTCACACACCGTGCACAAACCTCAACTGCAACAAAGCCAAATACCAGATGCACTCACATACATTCATTGATTCCTACCAGCTTTCACGTCTCCAAAAGAACGAGAGCCCTCCTGACCTGGTGGAAGACCACTGTTTCTTAGGCCCATATCAATGGGAGCCCTAGGCTCATTTAACAACAAACCTGTATCAACAGTAGTATTTCTTATACAAAATTAATTCTTGTTGTGCTTTTCAAATGATTAGCGATAAATTCACACTCAATAGCTTCTTGCCAATAACAAATTTTAGGAATTTTTAAAAGGGAAAAGAGAGAAGATAAGAAGATGAGGCAAGCAAGAAACATGTTTCATGGACTATCACAGAATCATAGAAGAGTTTGGGTTGGAAGGGACCTTAAAGATCATCTAGTTCCAAGCCACCTGCTGTGGGTAGGGACACCTTCCATTAGACCAGGCTGCTCAAAGGCCGATCCAACCTGGCCTTGACTATAGAAAAACTTTTAAGAATAAATAAATATTTTCATTTGGAAAAAATGTTTACTATATAAATATTTCTAAATTTGAAATTATATTAAAATATTAAAAAAATATATTAAAATAGTCCCGTAGCAAAGAAAGAAACTCTACTTTCTTTCAGGCACAGAACTTTTCAAGAAGTGAAGATGAAAATCCATGTTTTCTGCTGATCTCTTCATATATCCTTCCTATTATCCCCTGGTATCCCCCAGCTGGGCCAAAAATTCAGTGAACAACAGTGCCACTATGCACCAAACCTCACGATGGCAGGTTTTCAGTGCTCCCATCTGAGATATGATCAGAAAAGCTCATGAGTGGGTAGCTTTATTTTTTTTTACATGCAGACATTATAATTTACTTAAGTAGCTAGCTGTTATGTCTGATGACCCAAGTAGTTTTTTGGCTACACTCCAATAGCAAAGAAGTTACAAAATTAAGGGCTGGAAGTTGGCAGCTACCTTCTGACTAATCCTTCCTTCTCAACTGTCAGTTTCAACCACCTCTTCATCTTTTAGGGAAGCTTCTCTGAAGATGCTGAGAAACTGAAAGAGGCCTTACTATTTTCACTAAATATTTGGATGTTTAATAAAATTGTTATGTAACTTGTTCAGCATACTGCTGTGTGATCGGACATTTCAAAATTAAAATGCATTGAATAGTCTATAGGATTATAGTCTCATTCAAATGAAAGCACAGTAAAACCAATTGCCATCTAGTGTTAGAAAGATTTTCTCAATGACCCAGTACTGAGTATGTGTGCCTCTCAAAAGATAAACTGAAAAAAAATCAGGTGAAATGTGGCTGTCTCTGGCAGAATCAAAGGCAGAAGTCCTTCTAGGAACCAGAGGGGTATCAATAGTACAACATTAAGAGAATGCAAATGTGACTTACGATGTGACTTTTTAATGTCCACCCTTTACCTTGAAATGCACATACTGCTCACAGGTAAGAATTTGGGGTACCTATAAAATTCACACAACCTCTAGGTACTCTCACCTGAGCTGCAGTTAACTGAAATGAAACATTCTGCAAGTGTATTCAGATTTTAGTATGGAGGTATATCTCCCATATATATATCTCTAGGTGGCCAAGAATGGTGTGGCTAAGATTCTTACACTGCAAGAAAAGTGCCACAGATTTTTAGAAATGTTACCCTGAAATGTAGGAATAGATCTTCAATATAATTTTTTGCCAAATCTAAGACCTTAACTAGCTGTTATGTATAGACAGAAACAATCAACATAACTACAATTCTATAACAAAAATGTTAAACAGAATTAAAAGAAAAATGAAACTTGAAACAGATTAGGAAGCCTGAGCTTAAAAAATATGAGAAAGATGTAAAAACAAAGCAGCGAAAAAGCATTCTTCCTTGGAGTTGTGAACTGAGAGGTGCAGCAGCAGGAAATAGGATAGAAAACTACTGTTGTTTTCTTAGAGTTTACATTTAATTTATGTGGCTCATAACAAAGGATGTATTTAGGTCTCCTTGAAAGAAGACTTTAAAATATTTATTTGGGTTTAAGTGTTCAGAAAATAAGTACTTACTGTCACATTTTTCCTTCAACAATTAAAAGAATATACCATCTCCACTAGATGTGCACACAAGGTTTAGATGCACAAACAAATTACTGCTCATTTATGAGTTACAAGCCATCAGCACACCTGCAGCAATCGACTGCTTCAGTGGTCTTTCAAAACCCATAAAATACAAGGTAAGTCCAGCTTGCTGCGTCCAAAATTAAAGAAATTAATTTTAACTGGAATTAGCTTGTACTTGCTGCAAGTTACAAATATGCACATGGGTAGTTTACCATACTGACACACAGTAATTTGCTGTCCCATAGTTATTTGTTGGCATGTCTGTGTTCACATAAAAGTATATCAGACTAATACAGTATGAAGAAAGAAAGAGTTTGCTTTTTGGGTCCTGCTGGCCACCTGATTTTGCATGTTTAGCAGTTGCTACTTAACCTTAATAGCAAGTACAGTTCATTAGTTTCAACTAGAACATAAAAAATGAATTAAAATAGAAAAACAGGGTGAACTGAGATCTAGAATGTGGAAATGTGACAGATATGAGAAGTCTGGTGAAGAAGACCATGTAAACGTTTTATGATCATAGTTCTTAAACTCAATGAGCATAAAAAGTTCAGAAGCTATCAGCATTGTTGAGGGTGCAGATTAAGATCAGTTCAGAGCCCACTAAGAATTCTGCTAATCTACATGTTCCTCTGAGCGGATAAGGAAAAAAACCATCTTGGAACCCTCTATTTCCACATTTTGTTCTGAATTTGAGATCTTTCCACAGTCCCCCTCCCCAGAAAGCACAGGAGGCTGGGATATAGTCCAGCTGCTGTCAATCAGACTGAAGAGCTGGCTCCAATTGTGATAGATTCAAGCATGTGCCTCTGCCTTTCTTGTCTAAGCTAGAACATGTCTGCATAGAGCCAGCTCTCCTACTATCGACACAGTTCATATCAGTAAAGTAAACTCTTTGCTCCTGAACAAAAATAAACAGTTTGATGGTATAACTGCATCCACACTAGGGTTCTGCCAGGACAGCAGTTAGATGCAATTTTATTTTTAGTATTCCTACCCTACATAAGTATGTGAACAAGACTTTTAAATATAGACCTAGCCTTCATGTTTTTCTTCATTAGAGCTCTAGCAGAACGCCTAAAATGTAAACCACATCACAGAAATTAAGTGCAGAGTATGGGCTACAGGAACAGCATATACTTACTACTTTCATCAGACATAAATTTGCTTTCTTCTTATTATTGTAATATACATTCCACAAAAGAGAAGAAGCAGAATTATCTAAACCACATATACTCAGTGCCTCATAAAAGACTAAAATCATATCACAGCCAGTATAAATGAATGCCAAAGCTACTGTGCCTTCTAAAAATCAAATTTTGTAATGTACCCAATTGCCTACAACAAACATGAAATGGAAATTGGGGAGAAGTATTTGGGAGATAAATGTTTTGCACAGGTAATAAGGCTAGCAGAATTTTGTCATTCTTACAAACTTTAGATTTTAATTTTGATGGATCATTGACTGTTGATAATTTTAAAATTTTGCCATTTGGGGTCTTATTTTTTAACATTGCCACAAGGTGATTTTCTCCCCATCCAATGGCAACTTCTACATCCTAATATTAAAACAATAACTACCCAGAAAAGGGCATTTCCTAGGGAGTAATGACTGGCTGGGAGGAGTTGATGGCCCGAGGCACTGCTGAGGGCCATTAACCCTGGCCGGTTATTAATCGCCAGGAAATGCCCTGCACCAAGGTTGTTATTGCTATTTTAAGCACAGATTAGGGGGTGTGTGAAATGGACAACTTAAGTGTACAGATTTTTTTAACGCATGATGCCATTTCCTTTGTTGCAGTTTATGGAGGACATTTCTACAAAGAATGAATGCTCTGCCTGATACCCAGCCAGATTTCACAGATCATTTCACAGCACTCTATTGTGCACACAGTAACTTACCAAACTGAGAAAACAGTTGGGGATTTTAAGAGATTTTCTTTTCTCTCTAAATAATAGTCTGCATAGAAAAATAAAAGGAAATCCGAACCTTAATAAGATGAACAAAAATATGCAACTCTTCATGTCAGTGTCAGCAAATTACATTCTAGAAATATCTTTTTAATCACACTGTCTTTATGTTTAGTGCATTTCCTTTGACGGTACTCCCGCTTAATGACCATTCACATATCTCTTAAAAACTAGGAATTTTTAGCAGCAACAGCCAAAGCACATCCTAAACCAGCTTCAGCCTATGCTAGCCATTAAGGAGTTTGTCTTTTCCAATAATCAAGCAGATTAGGTTATTTTCTAGGAGATGGTTGGTGAAGTATTTCAGAAACTGCTTTAATTTTCTCCTAGTTCTTACCCTAAGGCTAAATTTTTAAAGATGTGTTCATGGTCCTCACAAAACTGCGAAAATTGTTCTTTTCTTGCAGGCATCAATAACTCACTCTCCAAATCAAAAGGATATTCTTAGTGTATGTACAAATAGTCCTCTGCCTTACTGAACTACTTACTGTTTGTCAAACCTTAGCTGTGTAAGCAAAACAAATAAGTCATGGCTTTATAACGTGCATAGGAAGAAAGTAGAGTTCTGCACTAAACTAGTTTGACAGGTTTCTCAACAAAGTGGTAGTTTCCAAGTGCAAAACATAAAAGATCTTCTCACATTTCTCCTCAAGGTCCTAATTCATCACCACAAACATGTACATCTGAATCACAGATTGATTGTAAAAATCTCACTGAATTTACCACGTGGTTCTGTTTTCAGTTACAAATAGTAGTTTCCAGCAAAAGATATGTGCTTTCTTAAAATAAAATTCCCTCAAATTGATGGCCAGAGTGTGTGTTTCCACCTCTTTGCTAGATTAATAACCATATTCTTAAAAAAATAACAACAACAAAAAACCCAAAATGAATTGTGGCAGTTGGGACCAATTGATATGAAACATACTGCATGATCATTTGAACATGCATGAACAGACATTGTCTCTGGATAGATTTTTAGCAGACTGTCTTGTGTTTCTATATGTAGGATCATCTGTGGTGACCCTCTAGAAACAGAGCCTTTCAAGTCTTAGTAAACTGAAGACAGCACTTGAATTACAAAACCCTTAGCACATAATTTCAAACTAGTACAAAATATATCTTCATCTCAGCTTGAGTTCAAGTAACGTAGCTACATGCTAATCAGGTTGTCAAAATGTAATACAGGCACAATGGTCCAAAGGTTGAGACAGGACTGGATGGCAGGAGAGGGTTTCTGATCCTGGGTACAAATATAACAGCTCTTCTTTGTGCATTGACAATGTAAACCCGTACGAATGGGTTACGTAGCTCGGTACGCTGTCTCTGACACACACCAGCAGCAGCTCTCTAGAGCAAGCTTGGAGTAATATTTCCCTAGAAAACTCTCCCAGCTTTTAAGAAATCTGTGGCACAGGAATTCCCTGAGCCAGAGGTGATCTACTCCATAGCCTTCTCCAAATGTTTCCAGTCAGTTCTTTCTCAACCCCTATGTACCTCTGGCACCAGCAATGCCCTGTGAGAATAAGCTCCACAGCCACAGTGGCACTTAGTCAAGTCTATCCTACTGCTCATTTCCACCTACCACCCTTCTGGTTCCAGTCCAGCTGCACCCTTGCTGAGACAAAAAAGTGTGAACCACACAGTGTTTTCAAAATGTGCAAAAAAAAGAAGAATCAATGTGCTGGCATAGTGATGATTTTTGCTTTGTTCTCTCTTCCTTTCCCAGAAATTCTGTTTGATATGTTTTATTTCAGTGCTATTCAGCATTAAACTGAGATTTTCATAGTCCTCTCTACTGTAACCCTTGTACAGTTAGCTTACAATCAATCGCTGTATATATAAATTTAGTACCGTTTTATCCCATGTGCATACTACATTTATCTTCATTTAATTTCATCTGGCAGTTCATTGGCTAGTCACTCAGTAATGCAAGATTCTTCACAAACCTTTATAGTCAGCTCTCATCTTTATCTCCCTACAATACTTACTATTAGAAGTAAAGTCTACATTCTTGAAATTCTCTCTCTTTTCCAGATTGTTAATAAACATTTTAAATAGAACAGAACACAGCACAGATCCCTAGGGAATGTTATTGGAGTTCTCTATCCACTGTGAAAACTGAGTATTTATTCCTTAACATTGCTTCCCATGTTTAACTAGTTATTTATACATGTGGGTTTCTTATGGATCCCACATCTTCTTATGGTAACTTAATTTCTTTCAAATCCTTCAGTGAGGGACCCTGTCAAGCACTTTCAGAAACCCAAGCTCACTTTATCAGTTGAGTCTCTCCTGATGTACTCAAAGAACTTTTTTTAAGGCATGGCATACTACAAAATGTGTTTATTTTAATTTTTTTTCTTTTTTTTTTCCCTTCTTTTTACTAATTCTGGTTTTTAGAACAGCTTCTACCAATTTGCTTTCAAGGATAGAATATTTTAGGTCTGTAGTTTCCCTGATCTCTACCAGAAAAGAGGTGTTACATTGACCCTGTGCCAGTTCTCTGCTACTTTTCAAGCCTCAAGCAGATCTGCTATAGGCAACACTACTATTGAAAAATGCTGATGAGAGATGAGAATTTTCCTGTAATTTCTCATTTTTTTTACTAACACCTAAGCCTCAAGAAGTGAAAATTTACAGCACCGTATTTTGTAGCTCAATCCCATCTCTATTAATATTCAGGTCATATGAGGCTTGAGCATTTTTTATGCCTTGTGGAAGAGCCTTTCCCAGAAAACTTCCTTCCATATAAGAAAATGTGATCTCAGAGACCCAATACATCAACATTTCTGTTACTAGCCTCTGTTTTTGTTCTCTTACTCTTGCAAACAGAAACTGCTGTGCCTACAGAAATGGATGGTCACTTCTGGTGTAAATCCACTGTGTAAATCAGAATTCTTGTTGAATTCTTCCTTAGACTGCACAGAGGAAAATGTGTCCTGCTAGCTCATGAAGAGCTGAACCAACATCAGGAGCAATGAGGACACCCTCAGGGTGGGGAAGAGTAGAAGCTTCCCTGGAATACACGGAGGGGTGTTGTTAATGTGTCTGCTCTTCTTTCATGTCAGCTCTCTCCTCTCTCTTTTCTAGGAAGCATCTTTCTGTACTCTTTTTCATCCTCCCTTTTCCTCATGGTGAAGGACGAAGAAAAAAGGGTAGGTGGTCATATGCTCCATGCTCCGAGGTCTCTTCCCTTCTACCCACCACAGTAGTCACTGGAAATTGAGGAGTCTTGGCCATTCTTGCACTCCACACTAGCTAGGGCCAAGTGGTTTAGTTCCAGGTCAAGGTAACCAGTATGAATGCCTTATTCCAACCTCATCCTCCCTCTTCAGCTAGGATTTCCTCTGATGTTAAGGCACTAGGCCTACTGCCAGTTTTCTGTAGTGAAAGGGATCTCTTCCATATGGTGAATTTAACAACTGCTGTGTGGGTTTTTTCACCTCCTACCAAGCATCTATGATGGCTGGCTTTGGGAAGTTTAAGCTGCAGCAATAACAACTTCTGGAGTTTTTTAATGTGATTTGTGGATCCGAAATTCAGATAAAGGAACCCAGGTAGCTGTTCTGCACTGCTGGGCACCTCCATGATATGGAGTGTGCAAGGTTCTAGGCAGCCCAGCTTGTGTCTCCCTTCCTCCTTGTGTTCTGTCCTTTTCCGTTTGTGTGGAAAAGCATCTGGGCTTCCAGCAAGGGTCCTCTGATAGGCCTGAGAATGCATGGCATGTACCCTCCCCATTCAGGTCCACAATACACTCGTTGCTGTTGGTACCAAGTGAGGTCCACATGGGCACAGCCTTACCTGGCTGTTTAGAAATGTTGTATTCCAAGTTTGTAGGTGCTGTGGCTTGTCAAGAAGTCTGTGACTTATCATGTGGATGCACACCTCAGCAGATATTCGGTCTATGAAGTATTGTTTCTTTGTGATGGAAAGGCAAAGCTATCTATGCTAGCCCTAGGAAGAGCAGGTGTTTATGGAGAGCAGCTGGCTGACAAATTTGATCTTGACTTCTTCTGAACATGACTACCGCAAAGATGAAGATGAGGGTTCTGCCTTTCACCTCACCTAATTACCTGTATTACAAATGCTATTCCGAATTCCCAAGTATTCCAAATTTGAAACCCAAATGGTAAACCAACCTTTTAATTTTTGTAACCTGAATCAAGTCAGTGACTGGTATCTTGAAATGTAAATACTATGTACTCTACCCAACATCCCACAGACCTCTGAACACCCATCAAAAGTGAAAGCTGTAATAATGCCTGCAAAAATAGACAAATTATTCCTAATACATCTAGTGAGAAATCCAACTTTGACCTTCTCTTCACAGTAAAGCTGTGAAGTCTATGATTCCTCTGTATCTTAAAAAGTTTTCCACCTAATGTCCCCTAATTCTAAGTCTCAAAGGAGTTCTACAGCAATTTTAGATATTCTGGTCAATTCCTCTCAGTAATCAGATTACAAGGTCTACTATTAGTGCAGACTTAGAGAGGGAAAAGGTTTATATAAATATACAAATGTTGTTCACATTCTGTAGACAAAACCTGCCATTAAAACCAGAGCTGGTTCTACAAATAAGCTTGATATTTAGGACCCCACTTCAGGGATCGCTTTGGCAAACTAATCAAACCTCTCCATGTAAACTATCCAAATAACTACTCTTACTGTTGGAAATCTAATTCTGTTCATCTTATAACTTCAGGAAATTTTTTTGAGCATTGCATTTTTATGCACCAGAAGTTATTTACAGGAGCAAGGCACTGCTTTATGCCTGTTCAATTGTATTCTTCTTGCTCTGCAACCCCCTATTTCCTCCTATCATCACAGAGTAGAATTAAAACAAATTTGGTTGTTACCTAAATTTAAACTAACAAACAAACAAACAACAAAACCTCCCCAAAACCCCAACCCCCAAAACCAAACAAAACTGGCTGCCCTATTTCATGGTAGGAAAAAAAAAAAAAAAAAAGGGTAATAGAAAAAAATAATTACACCATTCCAAGAGCTTTAAACAAACCAACCAACCAACCAACAAAAAAACAATGCTACAAGGAAGTTGGTTATCAGCCTGAGATCCAGAGATCTGTTCTCACATGCTCTCTAGCATGGCTACTCCTGACAGGTGTTCCTGGGACATTCTGAACAAAATGTTGAACAAAAATATATCTTTAACAGTTTCAGCCCTGAAAAGCTGCTCTCTGCTGATTAACTGTCAGGGAGACTGTCAGCAACATTCTGCAAGCAACAGAACAAACATTAAGACGACAAGAGTTTTCACCTTTATTTTGGGGTCCAAGAGTTTCTAGCAGAAGAGGTTTCTCAATTCAACACGTCATGACACTGATATCTGAATCACAGAATCGGTGTCACAGCTGACAATCTGGTATCCTATCTACGTTCCTTAGAGTCATGCAGCAGTGCATGTGTTCAGTTAGGAGGCCAAAAAGTTACTTTTAAGACTTCAGTATACTAATATAGCAATATTGAAAAATACTCCATTTGGCATCTTCTTCCAAGATCCCAGTACTTCCTCTCAGTACAAATTTCTCAGGCATTTTCTTGTTTGTGATGGACTTCTGTTAGCCCTGTGGGGAATGACATTTCCCCTGCAATCTAATTTTTTTCATTAAGTGTCTTTTCAAAGCCTGTACTGCTGTGACCTCCTGCACATGCTCAGACCCCAACTAATTTGCATGTTGAGGTTCTTCATTAATTTCCTTACTTTTTTATCATCTATAGGGCACCAGTTACAATTTTGGGAAGGTGGAGAAAGACTAGCTGGCAACTGTGTCCATCACCTCAGTTCACATTTTTCTGTAGAGGAGTGTTTTACCATTTTCAAACCTTGCTCTTCTCAAGCTTGTTCTCCCCAGTGCAAATGCTAAGGAGGTTTCAGGATAATATGCAACCTCAAAGTATTTGGCCAGCTACTAGACAGTATAACTATATAGACATGTTTATGGGACTGGAAGAACAGACATTTGTGTAAGTAGGTGACTTAGCAACTCAAATGAGGAGGCTGAGCTATGGTAAGCAAAAGGTTTTGATGAGGAACAGCAGCAGTTTGTAAGCTTTTTGTGGTGAAACAAGTGCTACCACAAATATATCCCATTCCCTCGCAATCACTAAAAATGATTCTCACGATTGCCAGCTTCACTATGCACACAGCTCCTTGTTTTACTGGCACACAAAGATGTACTGCCACTACCAGTATTCACAGTTCCCAGCACAGATAATGGCCGTATTGTAGCCAATGTCAAGTATGTGAATATAAAATTTCAGCAATATGGTCTCTTCCAAGGTTTTATAATTTTCTTTTCAACTTTCTCAGCCACTTCATACTGATTAAAGTTTGTAGACTTTTGCTAAAGTAAAAGTGAATATTTTTTTTCCCGCAGTTTTCATTCCTGCTCATATCCTTAGGTGAGTTCTACTTGGCCAAATTCTTATTTCTTAAATAAACTAATTTCTTGAATATACCATAATATGCCATTTTTTCAGCCACATTTTGGCTGAAAAGTACCTCAATACACCCTATAGTTATGGATCTTCTTGGTAAATAAAATATGAAAGCAGGACATCTTGTGGCATTAGAGTTAGTTCTTTTGCCCCTCTATCTAAAGCACTTCAAATATTGCATGTCCAAATTTTGGTCTAGTATTCTTAACACAAACTGACAACTTTATGCATTTCCCATCGGTGGTGGGTTGACCTCAGTCAGCAGCTAAGCCCCTACCCAGCCACTCGCTCACTCCCCACCTCCAAATCTCCCCTCTGCCATTTCAAACCAGTCTAAGCAGGACTTAGAGAGGGAAAGTCTTCTTATTTCTCATTATGATGTTGAGATAATATTTGTATTACATGAGAACAGCTTTTATTGGCCTTGGCCCAAAATGTCCCTCTATAGCAGGGAGTAAAGTGAGCAGACTACCAGACTATGATTCTGGTTTCAGTAGTCATTCCTCTCAAACAAGCAGCAATTAAATTTCAATCTGAAAATTTTAATTATTGATATTTTTCTTTCACTTTTTTCTTGAATTTTAGATTAATATAGCACTTTACAAACAACGTTTTTTGAGGGAGTAGGGATGCAAAATTTTCCAGTAACATGTCAGCTTTATAGTAATTAAGAAGGGATATTTTAATATTACATTTAAGACTACTAAATTAATAAAATAATTGTTCCATCTTTTCTCATTGTCAAGTTCTCAGTCTCTACTACTACAGAACAAAAAAAATCCATTTTCTCCTGATTAATAATTGCACAGAATGATAAATCCTGTGGTATCAGATGCTATGTGTGGCCATAAGACAGAAAAATATAAATACTTAATTGAATTTCATAACAAAACCCTTAGTTAACCTTGTAAGGAAGGTGTTTGGATATCACAAACACAGGTCAACATAAATAAGTAAAATTAAAATATCTGGGAAAGTAAAAAGAAGACAACAGATACAAACAGACCAATTTTCTTCTCACTTTCACAGCTCTCTGACTGAAAGGTTGTTTTCTTGCAGTGGACACAGTGTTTGTAACACTATATCCTTTGAAAATTTAAGAATAAACAACACTGAATAATACCATATGTTTTAAATGGTCTCAGCCAAGTTGCTGAAGTAATACCTTACTGAGATGACTGAAGTACCAGAAAGAAAACAATCCTATTTTTAACTGCAAATCATTTTAACAGAGAAGCACTTGATTTAAAAAAAAAAATAAAAAAAAAAAATCTTGAGCCTGGACTGCGCATGCCATCTAATTTCTTCTTGTGTGTGTGTGTGTTCTCTGAAAAAACAGTAATAGTGATATTAAATTAACTCAATTAAAAAAATCCCAAATTGAAACAGCAAAGGTTTTGATGATACTTCACAAGCAAACATACAAAATTCAGATACTCTCTCTTTCTGCTTTCTCCTCTGCTTGGACCCTTACAAATATTTAATTCACTGCCTGTGGCATTGAAGCAAGTTTCTGCTGGTGGCAGCTTTTGCCCTAGTCCACTTGAAGTGGATTCAAGGTTGAAGGGACAAGCTAATAGAAGAGAAGACTAGGAAAGGCTGCCAGTCAGAGATAATTGCAAGCTACAAGCAAGCATCAGGAGTCAGAAGAGCCAAAGAATGAGGCCCCTCACTACAGGGGTGAAGACAGCACAAGGAAGATGCTAGCTCCTGATCTATAGAGGCAACATGTCACAGTTACGTGACATTATCCACTGAGCTGTGACTGGTGGTCCTCTTTTGCACAACCCCTTGCAAAATTTAGTTTAAATCCTAGGCTTTGTTGGGGGAATTTAGCTGCTCTTTTTGTGTTATGGTTCGCTTCTTCCTAATGGCACAAGATAGGATGCTGTTGTGGGATCATCTTCTAGCGAGGTAGCTATTTTGCTCATTCCCTTTTCATCTGTAAGATAAATCTTACCTTAAATTACTTGTATTACATAGCAAAAGTAATTATGTATAATTTTTCATTTGTTTTTAATATTTACCATAGCAAGGTAAGCTTTTTACTGTAATCACTTGTGTTGTCATCTCTGTTTGGCCTTCATTTGAGCAGAAAATGTCATTCTTTGCTTGTTAATTACGTTCACCCAAACAGTTCTCAGAAACTGTTTTGGGTTTTAATAAAACACATCAAATTTAAAAAGCCTTTCTAGAGGAGTGAAGAGGAATTGGGGGGGGGGGGGAATTCTGCAAGCTCTATTTATACAGAATATTTCAAAATAAGCAGCAAGAAATTTCTACTCAGTAAACAAAAATCTGTTTTCAGTTGGCAACAGATTTACCATTATAATTATGACAGTCCTTAGATGAGGTCACAGGCTCATTTTAAATATCCCTGTGAGCAAAGCCAAGGTCTACTGCTCAGTGCTGCTTCCCCTGTGTCCACACAGGCTTTACCAACCACAAAGATGCCACAGCAGCAGCCACAGCCAACTTGCAGGACCTGAATTCACATCCTCAAAGTCATAACTCACATAGTGAGGGATGATCAGAAGATGTTCATCCCAGGAACCATGGAAGCGTGAGACTTCATCCCACACAAGAGGCCAGGTCTCAGAAAATTCAAATTCTCCTTTTGAAATTGTTGCTAGTGCTTTTCCTCACAGAAAAGAATGGTTTGGTCTCGAGCACAAAGTGCTGGGATAGATTTTCGGTGAAGACTGCGATGGAAGGCCATTCCCACAGCAGAAATGGCCTATGGTCTGCCTGCATGCAATATCCAGGGCTTTGACAAAGGATGTTAAAATCAAAATCAGAGAATTACAGTATTATCGTTTGATTCACACTTTCAGTATTATGATGCTCAGTCACAGCAAATGAAGTGACAGAAACCTCAGCAAAGAAACACACAGTCCATCCATAGTGAAGTAGGATATTAAACATGCAGCACTTAACTTTCACTATTAATACAATGTGTTTAAAGATTTTTATACTTGCCGATGTATACATTTAAACTCCAGGAATAAGATAAAAACCCAACTGATTATCTTCATGTCGTAATATATTCAGGAACGTTCACTTATTTTGTTCACAGCTGAACCATGGAGGTAATAACTTCAAGACAGCAGACCTGTGGGCTCTGGGATTTCTAGCTCTATTCATTTGAGATAATGATTGAGGATAATTTTGCTTTCCACCTTGTTGTTCTTATTCACTAGAGCAGCAGCTGAAAACCAGTTATGCCAGCTAGCTGGTGTCATAGCTCCCAACTTTGATTATTACCTTCTAGACAGATATTCCCCATAGCCAAGAAGGCTCTAACAAAACTCTATCCTTGGTGTGAAGTTAACTTTAAGCCAGTATTGGTTTTTTTCTCCTAAAGCAGCCAATTGCTTATAAAAATATTAGAAGTATCTTTCACATTTGGAATAAGAATGAAAAGAACAAAGATTCCTTTTATAATCAAATTCAATTCACAACAAAAATTATTATTATAAATTACATCTTTAAATATGATCTTAAATACAAAATTATTCACAGCAGAACTGACAAGCATCCACACTGGGATCAACTCTTTCCCTTGATATTATCTATTTGAATGTAAACATCAGCCTAACTAAAAAATCATGACTGTTCTCTGTTTGTATAACCGTAATTTCACAGAATTTTCTGTCATAAAGATTATTTCAATGGGCTTTTCCAGTTTTTAATAACATACTCACATGTCAGTAAAGCAACTGGCATTCTTTTTAATAAGCATTAAATAGGTGAATTTTCACAGATCTGTAAACTGGAGATTTTAAATAAGTATGTTGCATCTTTATGACTGAGTGGTACTTACATGGTTTGGAAAGTCAGCCTTCAGTTCAGCAACACTTTTACACCAATATGCTGCTGTTTTCTCACTGATCAGTTCGATGTTTAGAAAAGAGCCTTGGCCTGGGCCGTACATAGGACCTGAAGTAATTCCACGCACAATCCTTGGAGAGACATTGGTCACAATATCCTGCAAAACAGTGAAATATTTCAGATTGGTTTTGCAAAGTGAAGCATATATCAATGATGTCTATGACATAATATAAACTTAAATGTATCAGGTGTTCTAAAAATCTACTGTTATTATGGGTAAAAACTACAATTATAGGCCAGTTCTCTACATTAGCAGATTCTCTAATTAGATTCTCTACATCAGTGGACAAAAATGTTGGCTGTGTGTGGGAAATGGTATGATAATTATCAAGAAAATGCCAATATGGGGCACCTATAAACTACCATACAATCATGCAAATAATGCCTTTGTGTTGGGTAGAGGGCATAAAAGACTTTGTGTAAAAAATGGTGTAGGCCTCAGTCATCTGACAACATACATGTGAACTCTCCTCCCCAAAGATGATCAAAGTCCATGTTCTACACTAACAGGTGAAGTGCAAAGAGGTGCTGCCCCCCGGACTTTCTGCTGAAAAGTCAGGCTCACGGGTCCAGTATACCAGTGTATCAAAATTCACAAATGAAATTATATGATTGAGAGATCAACATCAAAAACTAAAACCAAAACCAGTGAAAATTAACATCAATATTGTAAAGCATGACATTTCTGAAGGTCAACATGAGGTTAGCAAACAATTTTGAAACATTCAGTAAACACACAAAATGTTGACTTGTTTAGTAGTCTTAATTAAGCTGCAATGTCACCATATCTCTATTAACAAAGAACTGTAAATTCTGACATTATTTAAAATTAAAAAGAAACATAGATGGCAAAAGGAACATTTTGCCAATTTCCAATTAAAAATAATTTTGAGTAAAGGTCATTTATTTACAAATGTATCAACATTATTTGTTTAAGTACCCCTCCTCACCATCTTGTCATTTTTAGTGAGATAACATGAACCTCCATTAGTATATACCAATTAAGGTCAATTTACATATTTTAATTAAGAACCATCCCATATAAAACAATTAGGGTAATAGGCATACTAACTGGATTTCATAACATTTGGACGTTTTTCCAACTAGATAGACAGGAAACCTTAATTAGCATTAATTAGCACTGATCTGCATATGTTTGATAAGGCATACCCTTGCCACAAAAGATTATTTATTCCTGAATCTGCCAAATGCTGCAGTTACAGAGGATAAAGGGACTTTTCTTCACATTGTATGTAAATTTGAGGTAATCTTCATTTGCTTATAAAGTTGAATTAATTATTATACAGTAAATATGCACTAATATTTTATACTGATAATTATATATCCATTTACATTTGTAGAAATCATACAAAGTGTCCTGGTTTCAGCTGGGATGGAGTTAATTGTCTTCTTAGTAGCTGGTATGGTGCTACATTTTTGAGCTAGGTATGAGAAGAATGTTGATAACACACTGATGTTTTCAGTTGTTGCTAAGTAATGTTTAATCTAAAGTCAAGGATTTTTCAGGTTCTTGTGCCCATCCAGCGAGAAAGCTGGAGGGGCAAAAGAAGTTGGCACAGGACACAGCCAGGGCACCTGACCCAAAGTGGCCACCGGGGTATTCCATACCATGGGACATCATATCTAGTATAGGAACTGGGGGGAGTGGGGGCAGGGGATCGCTGCTTGGGGACTAACTGTGTGTCGATCAGCAGGTGGTGAGCAATTACACTGTGCATCATTTGTACATTCCAATCCTTTTATTATTACTGTTGTTGTTTTATTAGTGTTATCATTATTAGTTTCTTCTTCTCTGTTCTATTAAACTGTTCTTGTCTCAACCCACGAGTTTTACTCCTTTTCCCGATTTTCTCCCCCATCCCACTGAGTGGGGGACAAGCGAGTGAGTGGCTGCGTGGTGCTTAGTTGCCGACTGGGGTTAAATCACAACACAAAGTAATCTCCGCAGTTCATCTATTTTCAAGCCTAATAAGTCTGGAACATGGACATCTCAATAATCCCTAATTTTTCTATTAGAATATTTTCCCTTAATCACAAAAGCTTCACCTCCCTCTCGACAGTTAAGTTGTATTTTCAGAAAAAAATAATTCATAACATTTTCTGAATTTATGCAAACCCAGACCAAACAGCAAGGCATGCTCCCCTCACTCCTAAAACAAAGTACAAAAATTGCAGCTTATGCAGAAGAAGCATTTACATCAGTTTGCTCTGCATTATCCTCTTGAGCGTTTCACTCCTTCTAAATTGCCTCAGAGGAGGTTGTGCTTTGACTTCATCTCAGAAAGCTGGTCATACACACAGGCCAATGCTATCACATCATCCTGCATGAAAAAACATGCAAAATCAAAATGCTGGCTGTCTGACCTTATTCCTGCAAGCACAGGGTGCACATGGTCATTCGTCAAGAGACATGAGTTACTTTAATCATGCTGCAAGTGACCAGGAGCTTCTTTTTCCCATGCTCCAAAGCAGTCAGCAGCTACGTAGCTACAGTAATATGGCATTAAGCCTGAGCTAACAGCCTGTCTGCTGTTAGGAATTATTTTGGGGGGGTTCAGTGCAAATTATGATAACATGCATGTGGTATGATTTCCATTTTGTGGCTGGCTTGTGTATGTGTGTATGCCAGACAATGCTTGGAGCCACTGATGGTACTGTTTATTATCTTACTATTTGCATGTTTTGTTGTTCTTCCAGTCTCTCTCATTTTACTACAAGTAAGAATTCAACGATCGAGATACTACAGCCTAGATTATACCTCTTGCAGGACACTCACAACTCCTCAGTCTGCTTCCATGCAAAGACACTCTGAAGTTTTTGTATCTGCTTTGGGTCTCCAGGCAATCTCCTCTATCTTCTAAGAACAGAGACACCTTTTTAGACCCCGTGACTGCTGCCGAATCCCCATGGCTTCAACTCACTCTTTCCCAGAGCTCAGTCATAGTCAACATCTGAGTGATAATTTATCTCTCCAGGATCCCATGAAGTCGAATCAGGTAATGTACAGACTTTCCAAACTGTCACAAAAGCAGTCACTCCACTTTAATGACCACAAGAGATAACACAGAGCCACATGCAACAGTAAACACACGTACATCTCTCTGCTTACGTTCCTCACTCTTGAATTTTCCCTGAGATTTTGCGAGACCCCTTTGGTGCTCAGGGACCTTCCCCTCCCGTCCCCCATCAGGAGACAGCAGCTCCTTCGAATGGTGGCTTCCATTGTTTCCCTACTGCCTCTGTGTCACAGGACACACACCCCCACCCCCCGCACTGTGTCTGTGCATCACTTTATCTTTCCTCATATCTTTTCCTGACCAAGCTGCTTCTGCTTCCAAAAATCTTTCCCGGCTTTGAAATCCAAACATTACCACTCAGCTGCCCAGAGAGATACGCTGTCCTTATTTAAGATCCCATTCCTCGGTTGCCTCTCCTAGCTCAGAGTAAGCTAGATGGAGAAAGTCTGTAATGACTGACACACTGGCACCTCTCCTGTCTCTTGTTAGCATGTGACAGCCCCAGACACAAGGAGACTCACAGTTCATGGAAGCAAAATGGAATTTTTAACTTATGGGATGATTCAAGGAATCTGTCTATCTACATAGAGAATAAAATCACACAAGTGACAAAAAGGAAAATTGTCTCCTTGAGATGAGTGTGAAATACCTACACAGAACTTGCCTTACCATTACCTTCCTCTTCAGTCTCCTGCCATGTCTACAAAAGCTAAACAGGGAGAGAGTTAGGCAAAGGATCTATTGGCTAGGCTTAGCCAACTTCATGTCCTTTGGTCTCAGGAGTGAATTTTACACGGTACTACAGGTTCCTTCACAAAGACGGGCCATTCTGGTGGCTGGCCAATTTTTACTGCTGTCTCCAAAACAGCAGGTAAGATTGGAGCAGCTGAGATAGCCATAGTGCTCCAGCCCACAGGGTTTGTGAAAGATTATCTTCTGTGTGTTAATTAAATACTGATTTTCTCTGTTTGTAGGAATTGTCCAGCCAAATGCTGGCCACTCATCATTCCTTTTCTTTTCCAAAACCCCAGCTTTTCCTTTTATCCCAGATAATGCGCACTACCCTTTTATTGTTAATACAAGTTGTGTGCATAAAAATCCACAACAGAACTGGTGCAAGAAGCCTGAAAGAAAGCACTTCAAGGTTTGAACCTGAAAACTTTTTTGATTCTAAAAAAAGCTGACTGCTACAGAGAGATGACCTGACTGATGAGTTGGTCTGGTCCCCACACGCAGTTGAAAGTAGAGGTCCAGAAACAGGAATAGGAGAATGTCCCCAGACTCCAAAACGAATCAAGTATCTTACCTTCCCATGCGATGGAAGCAATAAACAGTCCTTGGGAAAAATAGCACAAAGCTTTCATGTACTCTGAAGACCAAGGATAGAAGACTTTTAATAAAGAGCAACTAGGGGAGAACAAAGCTTGTATCTGACCACACTAAAAGACAAAGCTATAGAAAAAATAACCAAAAAAATCATTGGCAAAAGTAAACAGAATAGTCCATGGAAAATTCCTTTGTTTTGTGGGGAAATCTTGCAAATCAATGTAGACTTGGGGATTAAGAAAACTATATTCCATACTAGATCACAGCAAAACAACTTGGTTTGGAGGAGTTAATGCAAACGAAGAGAAACAGTGACAACAAATGGATTCAAGGGCCAACTGTGAATCATTAATATTTCAGCTACTGAATTTCTTCTTTTGCCTCAAAAGCTGATCCTTTTCCCCAGGAGAGCACAGCAGAAACAATAATATCAGTCACTCAAATATATCTAGCTCAGGACATCACCTAAGAAAGTGGTGCCACACAGATAAAAGCAATAATCCTGCTGCTTTTGGGTTCCCCTTTTCTGCTTATGACCATTTTTGATATTCTGGTAATTTGAGACTGAGTTAATTTGCATTACACATATATTTCTGCTCCTGTTGATTAATTAATTAACACACTGAAAAAAAAAAGATCCAAGGCATTGATCAGGCCCCATTTGCTCTAATAATCTTTGAACTCTGCAATCAGATCGTTGAATTCTAAACTACTTAAGTCTAATGGGCTGGGAGGTTTGAGACAACATGTTAAAGACAAAGCCCAAACACTCAGAAGTTTTTCATCAGTTAAATTTAAATAAAGGTGCAAATAAATTAATCAGCCCATGTCTAACTGTTCACTCTAAAAGTTGCTTTGCTTCACACTGTCCACATTTGCAGTTAATAATTGCCACAGATTTTTGTATTGTAAAAACACAACCATGCTATTTAAGCTGAGAGAGAGACACTTAAGTTTGGGCAGCAGGAACATTTTGAATTTTAAGTGACCCAAAGAGGTGTCCAGCACAGTGTTAGATCATGCGATAAGCATATTCATTGTGTGTTTCTCCTAAACTAATCAGCAGAGAAATAATTCACATTGTGAATATTAACATTGTCATCTGTAGGCGTGGAAGTTAATGACCCATGGAAATGAATCAAGCCATACACCTCTCTCTCAGAGTTATTGTTTTAGGGGAATCAAGAAGACAGCTCTTCATTAACTGGGTTCATATTTTTATTTCATAATCATTTCTCCTAGAAACAAAAAAAAAAGTTTGGAGAAAAATGTTGTGTAAAGAGGTCAGTTGCAGGAATATATAAAAACAGTCTCCCAAAGGTATACCACAGCCTCATGCCTATTCAATTAATACAGTTATATTAGGCAACTACAATAAAAAGAACCAAAAGGATAAATCTATACTGTTTTTCATATCAAAGCTCTGATATTCTGTTTCTATTAATTTGCAGAGGTTGAAGCATTCTTTTTCACTTATTTTTCCCAAAATACTACCGCTAATGGTATTTTAATGAACATTTGAAATAATAAAGTTGCTTAAGTGAACACATAGGCATTTATATGTGGGATATGGAAAGCAAATTAATTAATCATATATTTAATTAATATATTAACCTGTTGTACAAGTATTCATTCCTGAAAGTACATGTGTTCTGCAAGGTAAATATCTGCAGCACAATTAAGGTTTTGAGTAAGAGTTTTAGATTTTAAAAATACATTTAATCACACTATACCAAGTGTTAACATGTGTTTTCTTCACTCTGAGAGGCTTCTATGAGACACAGAGAACTTGCCTTGCAGCATTGGCCCCCAAAGTTAATGAAAATCACTGCATTCTTCAAATTAAGCTTTTCTCATCTTTAACTTATGAAAGCAGATAGGAATTAGTGACCTTTTCCTGTCTCTTTTCATTAATATGAGAAAAAGGTTTAACCCAATGAGCAGATTACTACTTTTTACAAAGTTAATTTATTTGACCTTTCTTTCTTTCTTCTAGGGAGGGAGGGCAGTGGAGCATGCATCTGTACATTGGTGGGGTTACTACTTACTAAATATCAATCACTGGCCTCTTTGTGAAGAAGAGATCTAAATAAATACCTTATTAAGGTATTTTTAGTCAGGTATCTCAAAACGGCATACTTAAAGTTAGTAGACAGTAAAATGCAATGTAAAAAAAGCCCAAATGTAAGTTTCTACTGTACTATATGCAGCACACCATCTTCCTTACCTGAACAACAAAACACAGTAGCTGAAAAATGCAGGTATTTAAGCAAATTACGAAGTATTCTTTTTCCCCAGATTTTCAAAGATATATTGAAAAGGCTGTAAAGATTTCAAAATCCAGTATGTGTGAAATGTTTTTGGAGCTTATTTTCTAAATCAAGCCCCCAACATCAACATTCAGTTTTCCCTACAGTTTCCGCTAATTACAGTAGAACTTGATGTACACTTTCACCTATGCAAAAATATGGAGGAGGAGGAGAGGGAGACATCGCCCTTTTCTGCCTAATATCGTAGTAGTTAAAGCATTCTGGAAATCTGCCTCGCTGCACACCCTCATAGATATGAATGGCATCACACACTTATGTCCTCGTAATTCCCTGCCAACTCTCACTCAAGGTCTTACAATGATTTGCCTCTTCTGTGACACAGCTGTCTAGCCAGACTGTGTCTAGTACCACCCCTTCTGGAGTTTTAACCATCCACAAAAGGCAAGTGAAACCTGAAGCAACAATACCACCTTACACAGCACTGCTCCTATATGTTCTTTCTGATTTGTTCCTCACCTTCTCTCCTCCATCAGAGCCGAGACATGTGACATCTCCGAAGAGTTCCTCTTCTGAGGCCCAAAGCACTGACTTGCTCTCCTGAATTTCCTCAAGCTCAGGATTTCTTAAAGCTGAGCTTGTCAGGCTCCTTTTAACAGGAAGCTAAATCCACAGCAAGGACCTCTACAAACACAAAACCATTCCACCACATACAACTATGCAGATTAACAATTTATTTCCATGATGACCTTATCTGCTAGAGTAGTATTTTTACAACATAGAGTGAGACTTACTGGCTCATGGAGCAAGGCAAGTAAATTTGGTTATGATTTCTGCCCAAGGAGGTTTGATGTAGCCTCTGGCACCTTCCAGTGCACAAACCACTGTTATGTTGCACACAATGCCTCTTGTTGAGTTCACAACACTTGTATTTAGCATTTTATTTTAGTGAGGGAATAGGCCAGACTTTGCTCTTCCCATACAAGTACAAAATCTCAGCAAAGTCACTTCCTCCCTCTCTCCTTCTCTTTCTTTCATTGAATACAGGAGCATTTTTAAAAAACTGAAACCTCCTTGACAGAAAAACTTATCTCAGAACATCCCACCATGCAGAAACTGCTCTAGTCTCTCCACCACCAGATATGAGAAATTTAGTACCATAAAGACACCTCCTTTTCTTCCTTGCCTTTGTGAATCAAGTCTAGACCTAGCCCTCTCTTTCTTCTTCATTGCTTTCCTTCTCTTGAAAACAGATAGCATATAATGATAAAATGATGTAAAATAATTATTTTTCAAGTCCTCTCACCAATATAAGAACTGAACTTAAAAATCTATTATTTCCTCAGCCTTCCAGGATTGTTCAGATTGGTGATTTAAAGCATAAGTGTTCTGATCTCTCCACCAGTACAGATCAGATCTTGAAAAAGATCCTTGCTGTTACTTATAAATTACACTTCTTCAGCTTTTATGTACAAGATCGAGTATGCTATAGAGGGGAAAAGGATACTTTAAAAAAATATTCTTATCTGTCTTTTGACGGCTGTTTGTCCTGTGTTTGCAAAGATGAAAGCAACCCAAATCTGTATGTATCTTAGATCCCCAAAGTCTGAAGTACAAAGAGTGCTTGTAAATCTTCCTTAATATTCTACTCTATTTCTAGACTGAATAAGCTGCATTATGCAAACTATTTTTTAAAAATAGACCATTACCTCATAAATGTTTTTACAACATTAAATTATCCAATTTGTGTTTATTAAACCAATTTAACACTACAGCTCCAGCAAGCAAGCTAGCTTTCCAAATCAGCAAGTTAGCACAGAAGACTGCAGCCCCATAAGGGGGAAAGCAATGCATCAGGATTTTGGAGAAAACCTGCTGAAGCACTCATATTGTGTGAAAGACAAATGACAAGTTAGAGGTTTAGTTATTTAATGTTTTTCTATAGCCTCTCATTAGTGCTTTAAGATTTAACCATGAGAATGCATGAGATACTTCAAAATTTACAGACATTGAACTTAATTTCTACCTAAGCTTTTATCATTACTGCTTGCTCAGCACACCACCTTTCTTAC
Organism: Astur gentilis; assembly: GCF_929443795.1. Lineage (NCBI taxonomy): Eukaryota > Metazoa > Chordata > Aves > Accipitriformes > Accipitridae > Astur > Astur gentilis. Next base: position 21,122,260 of record NC_064887.1, read on the forward strand.
TAATGCAGTTTTCAGACAGTAGGCCACCACTACCAATAACTTATGATTCAGATAGCAAAATCCCAAACTCTTTAGATAATCTTACTAGATTAGAGTATAAAAAAACCCTCAGCTGTTTATTCTCTTTACATTAGAATAATCTTGGGACAATCCCATCCCCATTGTAAGTCAAGTAAAAACGGTCTGCTGCCCCTCTTAAAACAAGAGCTGTCCCCCAATCTTTGTTAATTCATACATGATGGTTTGACTAGAAGTCCTAATTTTATAAACTAAAGCTCCCTAAAGTAATAAATCAGGAGATTAAATACAAGACAAAATCAATACAAATTATGAGTGAAAATACAAAAAAATGGAAGAGTAATTATAATATTTATGCCAAATGTGCAATTATATATTTTCTACTTGAGTTATATATTTTACAAGAAAATGAAGTTTTGATCTTTGTTTACAATTACATTCGCTTGAGTTGTTTTTTTAAAAAAAGCTTTTCATAATACAAAGCCATAATGCTTTAAAATTAAAACTTTTAATATTTTTTCTTATTTTTGACATATTTGCTTGTTTTCTAGACATTAGAATGTAAAGACATTTGTACTGTAATTACAAAAGATCATTTTTAAAATGTATTATGTCCTACAGCGCTTTGCCTTGACAATTACTAGATATCACATTCAACAGAATACAAAAAGCAATCTTTATCACAAGGTTAAAATTAGTCTTTGAACAAAAGATGCTTTCAAAGCAAATCCAAATTCTCATCAGTTTTATATCAGTTTCTCTGGGAGAGACAGGGAAGCGAGAGAGGGAGAGAAGAGAAAAGAAAAAAAAAAAGAAGGACATTTGAAAAATTTCTTGCTAATGTTCAGTGTGAGCACACATTTATCAGTTTTCTGATAAAGGTGTAAGCAGTAGGACATGATTAAATTTCTGCTGTCAAACTGCATTGTGGTCAAAAACTATACCCATAGAAGAAGAGAGAAGTAGACTTACAGTTCTTGAGAGAAAGTTGTATCTGTATTCAGACACTCACTTTTGGATCTGTTTTTTTCAGTGTATGATTCTTAGATTTCAGTGTTTTAATATAGTAAACTACCTAATCAATGAATGGTTGCTTTAGCTGACTGATGAGAGAAATGTTCAGTAATTGTCTCAAAACGTTAATTCATTTTCAGTGAGAGGCCACAAGAACAGAAAATCAAGTTTAAACATCCCAGACTTCTACGAGAGAGAAATCTGAAGCTGATCAGCAGATTTCTCAGGCTTGGGGGGTGGGGTGGGCAGTGTTGTTGTTTTGTTGCTGGTTTTTTAGAGGAAAAAGAGATACTTCAGCTAACAAAGAAAATTAGAAATAAGAATATAACATGGCAGAAGACACAAAATAAGAACATCTAGCAGCAAACGCTTCAGAAATTTTCTATCCACAACTTTTTGAGAGATGATACAAATTCCAACAACAACAACAACAAAAAAATCTAATTTTTCCTTGACACAAATGTTGCTCTTTCTGAAGGTTTTTAGTTTTCCATTAATTAAGCAACAACACCTTTAACAGTGCAGCATTTTTTTCTGGACTGTGCTCTGCACCTCCCAGGAGACAACCCCATGAAAAACAGTCACTGATGAAGAAGTCGGCAGCGGATGGTCAACCTTGCCATTTTAATTGAAGCACAGAATTCAAATTACCAAAAAAAGTGCACCATCTTTAGAACTTTAACCTCAGCTCCAAGACTACACCTGAAGGTACTCATTGTGCTATATGGACTGTACTGGGATCTACTAAGAAACCAGATGTTTCAGAAATCACTGCTTCAGACAATATGAAGTGAGATGCTTGAGACTATCTACAATGAAACAAAATGCTGTATCATAACAGCACAGAAAATCCCTGAGGTACTAGGATAGAACATCTTGAAACTGTGTAAAAACTCAGTCTTACTCTGCTACAAGTTACATCTTTGCATCAACAAAATGTTATTTGTGTAGCTTGGATGAAGTATCTGATGAGCTTTATTGAAAAACCTAAACTCTGTATCTGTAACTCACTTATGTTCCCTAAAATATTGACAAGGCATTTCTGGATAATAACCCAGAGCAGATGCTCACAAGTGATCAACATGACAAGACTGGGTTCTATTATTCCACTGCAAGCAAAATGTTGCCATACTAATGATTTGAGGGGAACAGAATGGAATAAAGTAGGAGTACATGGATAAATAAAATATCTACATGGATTACAGCTTTTGGTCCCTACCCTAAAGTGAAAATTCTGTGGCATGGCTTCTAAGGACCTATATACATTCACAAAGGTGGAAAATTAATGCATAATAATTAAAATACACTAGTCCATATAATATAATAAGCATTTATAAAGCTTACCCTTAGGGCTCCAGTGGATTTAGATCATAACAACTTAGCTTGCCTTAAGAGATTAATTCCTTTACAGACATCTAAAAATATTTGTCCATTTTCAGCTGTCAGGGACTACCACCATCAAATCAGTGATCAAAACTCATTGTGAAATGTACTTAACTGACCAAATAAAGGAGCAGCAATTCTTAAGGCTTCATTCTAGACAAGTGCTAATGGTCCCATGAAATGGGAAGGAGAAGGCAGTTTGAAAAGTATGAGTCTGAGAAAACCAGGCAGGAACCAACATAGATAAGACCCGATAAAAGAAAATAGTTAAGACCCAGGGAAGAGAAGGAAGAATTACATGGTATGTTTGCAGCAGCAAGTCTGGGAGAGTCACTAAAGGAGTTATGCTTACAAGGAGAATACAAATGGATTCTCTTCTTGTACTTTAAGAGGACGCCAAATTAATGTAGTTTTTCAAACATCAACATTAGAGACAACTCAATGTTTTTTTCTCTGATACTGTTTTCTAACTGCTAAACAAAATATTTTAAGAAGGCAGTGGGGAAACATCAGTAGCGGTAGGGATGAACTAAAAACCAAGACACAATGCCACAGAATTTGCTCCACTAGATAAAAAATGGGAGAGAATTGCAGGGAGTCTCATAATTGTAACAAAATCCCTGACAGAAATAGCAAACAAAGAGAAAACGGGTTCTTTAAAACACACAACATCTAGGATTTTGCACTCGATGTATAGTCATAGAAATTAAACAAACAAAAAAACCCCTCTAACACAGGAATTCTAATGTCTGCTAATTAAGTGTTTAACTTCACACTTGAAAAAAGCAAGGAGGTAACTATTTATTTAAGAGACAACACTACATGGATTAACAAAGCTCCTGTCAACAACTCTGGACACCTGTACCAAGCTTACTTATTGCCTAATTAAATATTAACATGTCCTGATAGAATCTGTGGTATAATTTTAATTACTGTTTTTCTCATAGGGAAGCCATATAATCAATGTATTTCTAGCTGTTCCTAGAGGCAGCTTTGTAAAACTCCATTAGTAAATTGTGAACCATCACTAAAATATTTTCCTCCAGACTGCTATAAGTAAATCAAGACTATTATATTCTCCTAGGGGGAGGGGAGAATAGATGCTTCCCTTTAAGGGGAGAAAAATACAATTTCTTCAATAATCAAGAAGAAAAATCTTTTAACTACAATCATATTTAAAGAGTTGTTAACATTCTTGCACAAAGGATCAACATTGGGGAGTTACAGAACTCCAAAACTATATTTAAATTTATGTATAATCCAAAATATTTTCATTGCTGGATTAAGTAATTAGGAGGAGAATCACATGACTCTCTTGAAGAATGTATTTAAATTTTCTGCTGGGGATGAACTGCAAATATTGAGGTACGTTTTGTACCTACCTGAAGCATTTTCTTTTTCCATTAAGATTAAGAATGTTTAAATACTATAAACATTGATTAGCATTTGTGTATATTTAGGGGTGAGAAATTCAAGGAAATTACACCAATTCTATTTGGGAAGGTATTTAAATATCTAGTACTGTAATTTTCAAAGTATCAATTCTCCAGGTGGCACTAAACAATTTTAAGTCATAGATAAAGGGGTAAAGGGAAGGTGGAAGGGTTTCAGTATCTAGAGGAATATTTTGGTTTACAGTCCAATGATAATCTATCCATAACAGCTCTATTTTGATAACCTGAGCTCTTAAATGTTAGTTTTGTTTTGAACATACTCCTTCTATCTTTTCCTATATAAACGTCCTATTGAAGCCAAAGGGTCTTTTGCTGAGCAGGGATTGCAAGGCTGAGCCACCTATTGTTCTCAGAGCCTGATTATACGTAGATCTGGATAACAAAATTGTGGGAAAAAACAAACCATGAAAATATCAGCCCCTATGAATTTTAACTTAGCACTTTAACATCTTGTAAGAGATTCAAACCAGTTTTAAGTCAGCCCTAAATTTTGGACAGGATCTTTAAAATAGATTTTGAATTTTGCTAGAGGCATCATCTACTTTAAAATCCATGAAATAAAACTAGTATTTTCCTCTTTGTATTGGCTACCAGAATGGGGACACACATAAGTATTGCATGCAAACTGTTAGATTTTATTTTTGTAGACATAAAAGTAGTTGAAATATCATAAAAGTATCAGAACAGATTTAAACTGAAAACCAAAAATCAAATAATTGACAAAACTCTTTTGAAATTACTGTCCTGTGAATCAACTGCAAGGAATCTCAAATCTCCTACTCCAAATTAAACTATCATCCTGACTTAGTTACCATTTTTGTAATGACTAAGAGGTTTTTCCTGACCCCCTGAATCATGGAATGAACTTTGCTAGCATGTTATGATTGACGACGATGCAGTACAGCTCTGGCAAGAAAGCTGAGACTGAACTTGGGGCATCATTTGTACATCCCAGGGAGGGCCTTTGGGAATGCAGATCCTGGGTGGGCTGCACTCAGAAGGGTAGAGCCAGCATGATCTGATCAGCCAGACTGATCTGCCATCAGTCTCTGAGAGCACTGTGTCTTCATCCATCAGTCACCACAAAAGGCATGACACATAGGCTCCATAATCTAGAGAGAGATGACTTTTTTCTCTCGAGAGCCTCAAAGTAGAGATTTGCAGCCTGCTGGGCTGATTCTAGTTTTCCAGACTGAGCTCTTAATAAATAAACATTCAGTGTTTGCACATGTTTTAACTTCTCTGACAGACGGGAATCCACGTAGAGAAGTGCTGAAGTGTACATAGAATCTTCATGCCAAAGGACAAGCTCTGATTCTGCTTGTGGCAGACAAAGAGGCCCCAATCTCAAGTCTGGTTTTCCTCCAGGTTCACCTGAAGTTTTCATAGCAGTAGGTTAATCATTGCCTATTAATTTTTTTAAATGATCAGGAAAAATGACACATTTTGTTGGCTTTTAAAAATCAGCCCTGTGGGACATAAAGCACCAATTTAGTAAAGCAAAAAAAGCAAAGTTCACTAAAATATTCTTGTAAGAACTGAAAGTAGCCATGATACATGGAAATTCCTAGCAAGACGGTTCTCCTGTTTACCAGTGAGAAAAAAAATTATTCTGAGCTGGCCATGTTCTTTCTCATTAAATGTATAATAGGTCCCAAACCCCAGCACTCTTTGGAGTCATTGCTCAGGTCTGTCATTTATGTAAATATGCTCATCAAAGGATATAGCAGGCACACATAGATAGGGTAGACATGAAATCGGTTCCCCTTGAAATCAATAGGAAGTGGTTGCTAGAGACTACAATTGAGTTAGGGTTTCATTTGGGGAATCTGTGGCAAATGTTGCCACTACTACTGCCACAGGGGTGTAAGAAAGTATACAACGGCTGTGGCTAGATCTCTGGCTTATGCAGGCTCAAAACTGGAATACTAAGAATAAATCTGTCCTCAGCTAGAGAGGGCAGCGTGACCCGCAGGCTCTTCGTTTATTCCAATACAATATTGATTTAAAACTGGGACAAGGATTCAAAAGCCTTCTGATGCTAAACATAAAAAGTCACGCACAAAGTTGTGTAAGGAAAATATGTTTTTTCACCCCACAAGAAATCCTTGGTTAGTGATAATTATATTAGTGATAAATAGGACATAGGGAATGTCTTCCCATCCTTTTTCCTACCACAGAACTGGGGAGTTTGAAGTGCAGCTTACTGCAAAACCTCACTGAGAAATAGGATATACCTGCTGCTGACACGTGTCTGATCACACAAGCAGTCTCACGCCAAGAGCAATGAAGCCAAGTTTGCATCAGGACCAAGATGAGCTCCACAGCACAGAGATGCAGCATTCCTCCCTGCAGCCATAAATCATTGATACTCTCTTCTCAGCCCAAAGCTGTATCCCCAGGTATGGAGATTAATCTATACAGTACAGTCAATGCTCACTCACATTAATGTGCAAAACAAGAGAGTATGTAAGCAGGTATGGATTGCATGTTTCTGCTTTTGAAGGCAGTAGGAATCTGTTTTTTACTCTGCTTATCATAGACGACCTTCCCCTAGCTAACATTGTTTTATGCAACCAGTACAGAGCAGGGCCGGCTTCTCTGCTGCACATCTACGAACAGCAAAGGTAAGACTATTTTATGCACGCAGTGATACAGCAGAAACTTTAATCCTTATGTTATTTAAATAGTATTTTGTAAACTACAATGCAAAACACTGAAGTGCAGTATCCCAAGAATATCAACAAACTTTTTGACAAATTCTTAAACTACAATCACAGAAAGTAGAGTCATTGTAGGAGGGAAATCAATTGGGCATTATACAAGCTCTTTATGCCACACATCTTTTCATGACTTATCTTCATATATTTGAATTGTATATAAACATACATGTACTACATATGCATATTTGCAAAGTAAGTTGCATAATTCTGAACTTGCATAATTCACACTTTAGTGAAACATTCTTTTATTTTGGTACTCTTTAACCTACAGCCTCCTTAAGGGAAAAAAACCTGTCTGTTTTACATCTGAATCTTCCCATTATTCTATGATATTTAGTGTCACCAGTGATAATAACACTTCTTACCTGGGCCTATTCCTGCAATTAATTTCATCTTCACAGTTCCCATGAACTCCAATATGCATTCCAATATGGCTTCATTGCCAGATCTGAGCCTTATTAAAGTAATACCTTTTTTTTTTTTTCCTGTGAATAGAAGGATGCTGAGAATGGGTAACTTCCTACACATTCTACGTGTACAATCATCAACAACTCAGCCCTTTGTGAAAGTATTCGTGTATAAACATGAGTACTGCTTGTATTGCAGTTCTTCAAAAGTGACTTCTCTCTCACTGCAGCCATTCTGTTCTGTAGTAATATAACACAATTTGTTTGTGAAAATATATGCATCTACTTTTTATTTACACATACCAGATTCTATACCATGAACTCACCTAATTTTAATTACACATCATTATCCAGCAATACAGAGTTCCCCCATCTAAACTGTGAATACTAGCATCTCAAAAGATTTTTTCTTTTTTAATTGAAAATAAGTTACCCCGCATTAAAAATAAATTAGCTATTTTTGTCAGTTGATTGGACACTGAATACACACAATAAATCACTAAGAGCATTGTATGCCAGTCTATGTGCTAACCTTGAGCTGCAGTTTATCTAGTGCCTGCAATTCAGAAGACAATAAGGTATTTTACCCAATCAGCTGATCAGCTGAAGGAACTCAAAAGACTGAAATGGCTTTGAAATACACAGGCTTTTAGATATCAAATTACCTCTGGAACCCTCTACTCAGAAGTAACTCGAACAAAACCCATTTGAAATACAGCTTCAATATTCAAAAAAATCAATAATTTAAACCACAGGTTGAACATTTTTACTGCTTCCACTGCAGACTGTCGTTTTTTGAAATGAAAATGCTAATGGCACCAAAGGGGAAAGCTCCAGCCAGAAGAGATACATGTGTGCAGGCATGGATTGGCTAGAAAAGCCGGTTTGCTTTCCCTCCCTCAGTTATGTTTACATAAGATGTCTTAAAATAAACAACTCTCATTTCCACGACTTTAAAAAAAAAAAAAAAGTTTTTCTTTGTTGCACTTAATGTTTCTGTCAATGACAGCTTAGCTATATCAAGACACTTCACTGTAAACATGCGTGCGGAATGCAAATACTACATCCTCAATTATGCTATTAAGTTGCATTATTTTGAAACAGGCACTAATGTCCTGCTTTGAAATACCAGCCATCGCACTGTGAACTCTGGTTTTATAGATAGAAAAGCAGGAATATAGGTGATGTTGTGTTCTAACATCTACATGAAAAACAGGAAGCAGTCCAGTGCATCCTGCAAAAAACAAACAAGTATGGAGGTCCACTGCCAGTGTTAAAAGCTCATTTAAGAGCAGAAATGGCTGGCTGACAAAAGACTTCTTAAAAGATAGGGGAAACACATAAGGAAGAGGCATGGTGGGAATGTAAACCCTCGAATGTAACTGAAGCAAGCTACACATGGAGGATGTCTGACATAGAAGCAAGTCTCTCCTCTGCATGAATTTGACTGTCTGACAGATTATTAGCAGAGCTTGAAATCCATCAGTCTCTTTGTGTAGATACTGTTCCCTTGTGGTAATTTAAACCTCACTAATTTTTAATTTTTAAAATTATGTTAAGGAAGGGATGCACGAAGCAACAAAACACACCAAAAAGCAATGAAATATACATCACAAGACAGAGCTTATGTATCTACAGGTATGCAACTCCCAACACGCACTAAGAACAATTTTTGTTACAGTAGCAAAGCATCACTTCCAGTACTGAAGAGAGTGGCATAAGAAACAAGTTGTAAGATCCATGTTCTTTGGTTTATAATTTTAATACTTTACTCTCAAAACATATTCTTACTCTCTCTTTCATATACTTTTAGAGTCTTCTCCAACCATAGAGTTAGAATGGAAAAGAAAATCTAAATGACAGTATAAAGGTAAAGTTGCTCAAGTATAAAAACCTTATGTATTTGGATACATACAGTTTTACTGTACAGTGAAGATTAAGTTTGCATTTACAGGTTAAACTTTCTGTTTCTAGAAAAAAATCATAATAATCTCTTACAAATTTTCTGGCTGATAGATTCATTCAATTTTAGCCCAAGATAAATGCAGATTTTAAGCCTAGAATAAGAAATGATTAAAGTGTAGCCATTAAAAAAAAGTGACACTCAAAAATGCATACTCCAAAAATTAGACGTGGACACCAATATTCTGCTCCCCCTAAAGGCACAAATGCAAAAGTCCATAAATGTAAGCAGAGAAATTAATCTGAGTTTAAATATACCCAGAATCTAGGAAAATAAGATTTTGTTTACTTATGTGTTAGAGATCTGCATTACTTTCATGTGAAACCACCTATTCCAGGTACTCCTGGCAGTCTTCAAAATAGACCTCCTACACAATAGCAGCAATCAACTGACCTTCCGAGAACGCTGCTCTTGGCAGCAACATAAACTTAAACAGAATACTGAAAAAACAGTAGCAACTAGGAACCCAATATTCACCCTTTCCTCAAGTCTTGCAAAGTTAAGGAGGAAAAACAAGCTCTTCAAGTTTGTGCTGGAGTTAAGAGACTCAGGCTGTTAAAGATCACCCCGGGGCAAGAGCTCCAAGCATATGCAACAACAGTGTTCAGATGAACTGCCAGCATCTCCTTCCTCTCCATCCCAGTGTACTCAAAACAGCCAGAATGGGCTGGACACATTTTTACTTTCCCAAAGAGGCACTTTGTGGTGTTCAAGCCGTGAAGTTTGTCACTACTGACAATATCTGGAGAGATTTAAGATGCAGTCCCATATAGCACACAGTGGCAGTAGGTTAATCGTGAAATATAAAGCATGGCTACTCTTAGCATGGCCTGCATTCAGAAAAGAAAAGGGGTGTAGGCTTCTGGCTCTTATCTGCTGCTGCAGCTACAGCCTGGAATGGAACTACATCCCTCAGCGGGAAGGACTGATAATTCTCTTGCCATAGCCTCTGGATGTTTCCTCTAACCATCCCAGCATTACTCCTATCTTGTCTGGATTGACTTTTGCTCAGCATGCTCTCAACCATGCCCCAGTCTCCCAGAAACACTGAATAATGCAATCGACTGCTCAAGCTAAATCAGCCGAGAGTTATAAAGCTGAGTTTCGACATATTGAAAACACTTCAATCAATGTCACTTTACTAAACCTTCTCTATGGCTTGATATACACATTAAAGAAAAGGGTGGCAAACAGGAACCATCCTGAACTGCACAGGGAGAGAACCATCGCAGGCAATAAACCTGAACATAACACCGACAATGCACTGACAACAGGCTTCTCTGACTCCATTGTTTAAGCGTGAGGTTTGAAAACGGTCAATGAAGATGGCTTTGGGAAAGAATGCATTAGGGACACTTGGGAAATGTTTCCATTTTTGATTGAGTCTGCAATAAAGTATAGATATATGATAAGATACAGCTACAACTGCATACGAAAATATTAACACATTAAAAAAAAAATGCAATTTCTCAAAAAAGTTGGTAATTGATGCTGTTTAACAGCAGCATTATCGCCACACAATTTTTTGTTATTACAGATTCTGATGCTGCAATAGGGCTTTACATACATACGTTTACTATACCATGTGAATTATCAGAAACATCCTATTCCATGTTTGTGTGACTTATTAAATCATAAATCATAATAGCATGTGCCAGAAAATCCTTTTGAAGGACATAATAAGCTAACAATTATCCTCTGAACTCCTTTCTCTGCCTTCAGAGAATAAAATGCATTAGCAACATATCCATTTGCTGCCCCATGATAGAAAATGAAAGCAAGTGTGATGGTTGCACCGTATGCTTTCAGTTCCTGCAGTTGGCTGGTGAAGTGAGCTTTGTTCCCAAATGTGCTGTCAGAGACAAAAAGAATAGTTTCTCCTATACTTTTAAGGAATAATCCTTAAAAAAAAATAAAGAAAAATGAATTGAAGAGGTTTTGTTTTGCACATGTACAGATGGATGTGGAAAAACATAGATGTAAATATCAAATGTAAATTTAAAATATATTTTATTTGGAAGAAAATTAGGAACATAGGGCATTCCTGTATGGTTTAGACTTGAATCAATTAATTACACCTTTTTCACAGAATTCACAGAATCTGATGCAGGGGAATCGTAGCATTTTATTCTGTGCAAATATACACAGAGGAGCAACATTACAAGTATTGTTATAATCCCCTCAGAGGAGGCTTAAGGCCTTCTAGACCAGCCTATCAGTGTTTGGAGTCCCATGTCTGATGATTGGCACAGAGAGAATGCTCTTAGTGTACCATGATTTTGCTCAATTATTTTTGAAGGAAAAATCATAAATAAAAATTCACAACGTAAAGGGTGCTACATAAAGGCATTATTAACTGTGCAGGTGCAGGGAGGTAGAAGCAGCAAGATCACAGGATAAAAATAGCTTCATTAATTCAAAGAAAGTATAAATTACTCCCTCGAATTTTGATTTTTAAAAAAAATCTATTTCTATGGGAGAAAAAACATATTTGTAGTTTAAATTAAAAAGAAAAAAATAAAATCAAATCAACAGTTTCAGATGCAATCCAGATCTGGAATTCACTCAGTTTTCTTTTTCGTTTCAGGAAGACACTGTGCCCAAAGCACATATTGCAAATGCTAAAAAGTAAAAAGATGGGGACCTCTGAAACAATGCATCATTTCCAAGAGTGAAAGTGGATATTAAGCTTCAGTTGCTCAAGTGACATCAAAACATTGTTAACAAATAAATACATATACACATACTTTCTCCGTTTATGATAGCTCATGATATACAAACGAGCTATTTTTTTCTGAGATTTTGCAGATACATAGCTCAAAATTAAATCTCGGCATCATGTGAAGACCCAATCCTGTATTGTGCTATGCTGATTCTGTGGGAAGCTTACATTTGTAATTAAGAAAATGCACGTACCGCATTATTTTCCTGAATTACAAATTTAAATCACAGCGAATTGATACTTTGCTGAATTGGTGTCTGTACTCCTGTACTGTCTAGGTTCTCAATATTCGATACTCCCAACAGTTTCCATCAGCTTTGGGTGGGAATCTGGAATCTAGATACTTTCATTAATCATATTATAGTTATGCATAGTGCACACACATTTAATTCAGAGCATCATTATGACCTGTTCATGCTCTGCCACATCTAGGGATGGACACAATGCCTAATAAGGATTCAGAATAGCATATATGATAGTTATGATGGTTGGCGAGCATCCTTATAAACAACTATACTTTTTCAACATTAACATATAAATAGAGTATCTTGGGAAACTACCATTTTGTGACTCCACTAAACAGATCACAATATAATAATTACTGCCATGGTCAAATTGCGCATGTTGGTGAAGTCCTTTACATGAGAATTTTGATAGTCTGTGTTTATTAGCAAAAATTTTAATTATTCAAAGTCCACATTCTGACTAAAATATGAGAAAAGCATGTGTCACTGCTTTTCTAACATTACACACTTAAGCCTCACTTTATTTACAGCTTTCAGTAGCTTTCAGCTAAATTTCTCATTGCACCCGCTGCCACGTAGCTGGAGAAGGCTAACAAACCCCTCAGTGTTCACATGACAACCTTTGTGCAAACGCATCCTTATTCTGTCATCTACTGGCAGCGTGCTTCCCAGTCATGTTCTCTGCCAGTCCTTACCAGTTTGCCAATTACACAAGCTGCTTCCCAGACATCAGACAAAAATTCCACAAGACTGCTGTGCGAGCGTACCCTAATTAACCATCAGCTTAATTAGACAATTTACTGTGTAATTAGCAGGCAATTAGTCAACACCTCTCAGATCTTATTGACTGCTGTGACAGCCTTCCTTAGTCTACACATTCCCATACGCTTCCACAGCCATGATCCCAGCCCCACCCTGTACGACAGCAACCCTTGCAAGGGAAGGAAAATCATATTACATAACAAGGGAAGAGGGAGAAAAATCAATGTATAGCCTGTTCATCTATTGAACTGTCTTCTAGCCAAGACTTTCTTTTTTCTAGCAATAGAAGGTCAGCTGCTAACAAAAAACCACCCAGCTACAACATACTCATTTGTAGTATGTTTTAGGATTTTTTTTTTTTAAAACTCTTATATTCCACTGAATTATCAGAGAAGTCAGGCACGCAGAAGTTAAGGAAAAAAATAATTTGTAAACTTACTTACATATTGTAGGTTTAAGTATATGGCCAAGAACAGTGAAAAGGTGCTGACAGCTGCTTTTGAAAGCTATCACTGGCATTGTAATTAACTGCTTCATAGTCCAAATTACATCAGGAAAGTCAAAGTAGATTACTTTAAAGTATAAAAAGTCAATACTTGATAATAATTCAATGACATTAGTGTAATTCAGTAGAAATAATTTTTGAAGTACTATGAAATCCTCCACACAAATCTAAAGTTGTATGCCCTTATAATACATGATGTGAGAAAGTACAATTAAAGATTATCATAATATGTATATTAGGGGAATATTAAAAATGTGTGTTCCTGTTTTCTTTTTCTATAGACCAAAAATTGGATTTTGCAATTAGCTGTGACAAGAGCATTTTGGATAATTCTTAAAGTAATAATTCCAAAGTTCATGGCATGGACACACTTGTCTCCTGCTGCAATTAACTCTAGAAGATTTACTCACAAAAATCCTACACTTTCTGACTGAAGGATGGAGTTCCACAAAGCCACAATCTCTATTATAATAAATATTTAGATAATTATAAATCTCAAATAATTATAAGAAGTGTTATTTAGAATACACTCACATACTTATTTGCATAAGTAATAGGTATTTTAACATAAGAACCTATCAGGTTTTTTAAACATATGGGACTTCATTCTGCTTTTGCAACAACGTCAATCAGGAACAAATGCAATTATATCACCATGAGATTCAAAAATCAGCTCTTTGCTTTCTTAACATCTTGTGTGGGCAAATCAGCTGTTAAACACAGCCCTACCAGTTTCATTTACCAAGTGGGAACTCAAGACCTGGGATAATGCAAGCATTTAGGAGAAGCATATTGCCTTTACATAAACGCTACACTGGTATAACCAAAAATCCCTTGAAAAATGATTCAGCTAAAACCCTGTAAATCTGTGTGTGGAAACATATGCCAGTTTAGAGCTAGTTATATCATTTCATCTTATGTCTGCAACCTTTTTAACACAAGCTATACACCACCACATACACACTTGACATTGATTTAAGAGTGTCCATGTAGAGTCAATTTGGGACCACATTTCTGCAAACATGTTGCAAGGTTGCATGGTCCAACCAGGCATCTTTGGGCAGTAGCTGTTGCATGAGATGTGCTTCAGCTCTCTTATGTTTTCCTTGGTGGAGATGGGGAGAAGTGCTCATCCAACAGCAGGGCTGCCACTTAACATGCACAGCTGAAGCGAGAAACAACTAGCTGGTGCCCAGGGGAGAAGGCATGGTGCTGGAAGCATGTCTTCCCCAATACATTTGCAGCCTAATGTCTGTGGGCAGAGGTGGGGTCCCAAAGCATCACCTGGACTCTTGCAGAAGACAGCATTTAACCACAGCTATCTACTTCACGTATGGATTCTGAATGTAGACCTCTGCAAAGGTGCTCGACTGTAAATTTGAGTAACTGAAGCATAAAGACCACTTTTCCTTTATTCCACTTCAGTATCTCAGTAGACCTACTGAAGTCAGGATTGCATTCTGGATTTTCTTGTAATTCAAATGTGGAAATGAGGAAAAAACCCCAAACTCTGACACATGCACTTAACCAAATGGGGAAGGGGGGGAAGTCAGTGACTTGACAGGAGGGAAACTTCTGAATTCTATAATGACAAAATAAATATTTCATTTTTTTCCTGGACATCTGTGGTTTTCTATTGAAGTTCACCATGACAATTCCAAAAAATAGGGAAGTTTATGTCATTGACACTAAGAAAAGTCCAAAATGTTAAATATGGCCTTACGCTGTGATTGTCTTGGATAGACTTTTTTTAAATATAACTATTAAGAAAAATATACTACAGCTTTTCTAATAAATTATTAAATACATTAATGCCACTTAAGAAAGTTATATGCAGTTGGTTGTTCTGAAGTAAGCAAAATACTAAAAAGAGTTTGCAACAAATCTGAATTGAGAATGAAACTTAAGTGTGAAAATTCTAAATTTCAGAATTACATTTGGCAATTTCTAGCTTACATTGAAACTGCCTTTTTAGCTGAATTCCTTTCTGACACAAGATTGTTTGAGGTATTGCCAAGTTTACCAAAAACCTTCCAAGGGCATATAAAACAACTACAGAAAATGATATCTGAATGATACTTTACACAAGTATGTTACATATTTGCTTTTTAGGATCCTGTTTATTCAGGATGTGATATTAAAAAATGTTGAGTACTTCAGATGCAGCCATCAGAAGCTGCAGATTCTCACCAGCTTTGGAACATCGTGCATGTGTGCTCTCTTTGTCTCCCTTTTGTTAAATATTTGCAGGTATTTTCAGAAGAATGAGGTAAAAGCAAAGGTAGTAAAGAGCAAAGCAGCTTCTTCAAAATAAAAAGAAATACTGTTCAGATATTTAGCCTACCATAAAATTTGCATCCATTTTGTTTGACTGATTAGCTAATAGTTGTGCTATGAATAGAAATCACATCTTCTCTTAAGTACTGGTCACTTCCAGAACATCACATATTATGCTGAGCAGCAGGAATGAACACTCCTACTTTTGGCAGCTTTTTTTTGTAGAAAGGCTTCTGTAGCAAAATACTCAGTATTGCAGTCTACGCTCTTCCGAATTTTGCTGGAACTGCTTCTCAGTTATGCCACTCTAAGTGCACAATGAGTTTCATTAAAATATGCAACAGTTTTCAGATTAAAAACTACCTGAAAGACTGTTTTACTAGTCTTTTATGTATAAACTGCCTAAAATATTCAAGCTCAAGGTTAAGGATCAAATTTACACTTTGTACATGTTAGTGCACTGTTGCTCTACTGTTTTAAACCATTGGCTCTGGAAGAGAAAGACATGAAAAAGAAACCATCTCCAAATACTGCGTAAAAACCAAACAGATGAACAGAAAATGAATTGCTGGCTTAAAGACACTATGGAAATTATGAAATGAGCTCAAGAAGCATAAGACATAAAAGTTACAGCCAAGCTTACTCTGCTCCATGAGGGTGCATGGAAGGAGAAGAGAAAATATGGAAAGCAACTTGCTGATCCTCTGTTTGTAAAAGACTACCCTTTAGCACAGATGACATTTACTGACTCAGTGCTTGCACACCTGCGTGACAGATCCCGCTTCGCCTTCCACTGATGAGTTGTCACACTGTGCTACATGCCTTGAGATAACAGACTTCTCCATGAGAAACTCTGTGCTGTGGCTCTCATTGCAGAAGAAATGCAGCACTTCTGCAATATTTAATGCTACAGGAAGAGTGGGACTAAACGTTTGCCCAGAGGTTTAATTTTTATCATTGTAAAAAGATTTTCATATCTAAAGCAATAAATACAACCACAAAGAGAACAAGAGATTTTTTACAGACAGTTGTTAAATTCTTGCTTTAAAAATGCAGTTCATTATCTTCAACATTCAAAGTATTAATTGGTCAAAATACCCAGACTTACTAATGATAAAAACAGATAATTAAAATGGTCCAAACTGCCTCACTTGCAAATTCATTGGTGTCAAGAAGCACGCCTGCAACAATTTAAGGCGTACATCTACTTGGTGCAGACTTCAGCTGTGCTAGGAAGTGAGTTGGCTTATCAATAATGACTTGGCTAAAGTTCTCAGTCCCAGACTCTTTGGCCTCTCTGCTTTCACTCTGTTGTTCAAGCTGTGCTACATCCCTCCAGTCAGGGATTCCTCCAGGGTGACGATGTGCCAAGTCCCTACAGCCCCAGGTGTATGGATTGAGGAGAAAGAATGGTCAAACACAGTCCTCTGCAGTTCCTCAGACAGCAATTTTGAAGCTATTAAAGTTATTAGCATTTAAAGAGAGCCTCCAGGCTTCTTTAAGCTGGGTCAGGGATAGGGTAAAACTAAGTAGAGATGAGTTACAGCCCTGAAGTTGAACATATCAGAGAAATACTTTTTCTTGAGCAAAGAGGAGGAAAATCTGTTTTCCTGCCACTTAGATTCACAGAATGATTTGTTCCTTTTTTTGTAGCCAAATAACACATTTTCTGCATAAAAGTATTCAACTAAAATACAACATCGTAGCTACAGCATTTTAAAAAATAATAATTACATTCTATTGCATTTCCCTAAAATAGTCTTTTACCTCCCCTGTTAACCTTTGCTAATTTTATGCAGTGATCTAAATATGTAAAAATTGGGGAACAATGAAGCTGGTATTTCTTATTAAAACTCCTTCAGAAATACGGAACAAAATAAGGTATATAAAGAACTCAAAAGAATATTAAGACCAATACTAATAATTTTAACATTTGTAAAACCAAAAAATAATTCCACTCACAGAATTTTGTATGCTAAGGAAACCTGTAAAATGCACGCTTTTCTGTTCAAAAAATGTAGTTAATAAAGGTTGTCTGATGTTATTTAGTAGAAAGGCAAACAGTCCTTTTTATATTTGACATTAACAATCTGATCATTTGTCTCCCCAAAGAAAGCCCATACAGCTTTCATACAGACCACACAATAAAGAATAGTAATATTTCTGTTTACTGAGATATCAACTGGCATTTCGTTGCAAGTCAATGGTCTATCTTTGCTACAGCATACTAGACCTCAATCTGGCATCTACAAATGTCAAGAGTATAAAAAAAAATTATAGGATGGAAATCAAAAGCACGTTCTAAATTCCTAAAAAACGAAACAAAGTTCACCTAAACATATTTGCTGCAGAAATCAGTACAATATTCAGCTGTCAATCTTGAAAAACAATGAGGGAGCAATGCTGTCAGTAGGACAGGATAATAACATTTCAAGCAGATGTTCAGGCAGGGCTCTAATTCTCACTGAACTCCCTTGGTAAGCATTTAATTTCTTTATCATATGCAAGCTAGGCAAATTGTACTTCATCAAAACTGTATTGTGAAATATTAATATTTCATATTATAGCAAAACTCCATAGAATAACCTTTGTCATATTAAGAACATCAGAATTTCAAATGTCATGGTTCTGCATTTTAATGCATCTTAAATAGCTTTTTGGCTTGGCACCATAAATTATAACTAGTTTAATCTAAATTACTATGCTGTAATACCATACAAAAATATACATTTTGTAATACAGATTCACTTCTGTGAAATACTAATGTTATGGAAAACAATGCGTCATTGTACCATGATTTTTTTACCACCTTCAATTATGAAGCAAGGTGCGCACAGTGCAAATGTACACAGAGAGCACTAGTTGGAGCCTGAATATGTATATTGTAATAACAGCACATAGAAATGCAATATATGCTGGCTAAACAAATTAATTCTCTGCCAGCAATGGTTTTAATTTAGAAATGGTTCTGAAAAACACATTGTAAAATCTACATCAGTGAATCGTATAAACATATATTATGACTAGAAAGTTTTCTCCGCTATGGTTTAGTTCAAATTCAATCTAGTTTTAATTGTAGCTTTGTTTTTAAAATTATCTATGCAACTTGCTCTATATATAATGAAAAAAAATAATTAAAGATTAAAAATGAAGTTAGTCTGCATGTGGATTTCTGCCGGTTCTCATAATAAAGGCAACTGTTTCCACGTTATTGAAAGCGACAGCATCACAAATCAATGCATGTCACAACAGAATAAAGACAGATGTATCTGATTAATCAGAATTAAATTTTAGAAGTGAAGGAAGCATCTAAAAATCAAAGCAAACATTTCTGCTATCCCAGTTGGTTATTTTCCTCTTTCTAAGCAGCCCATACAATGCTGTGAGAGAATAACAAAGCCTGAATTCTGTTGATAAAACCAATTTCTGCTATAAACTTCTCACTGTGGTAATGGATATAGTATGGAGATGTGCACACTTCACCTAACCTCTGACTTATTTTTATACTATGTTTATACAAACTTTCTGATTATAGGTTTTAATGCAAATTTTGTGTACTAAACAATACTCACTAATAAATTACAAGTAAGTAAACCAGCTCAGTATAACGCTTCTAATAAAAAACTCCCACTCACAGTTATTTGTTTAATTAATGCAGTATCTCTCATTCTGTGGGTAGTTTTCTCTTCTAAGCTCTAAAAGAGGTAATAATCGGTATTCATTTATTGTGGGCTCTATGATATGTAGCTCCCCCATTTCCCTTCAATAGCTTGCCAACAAAATTTACAAATAACACGTTGCAGCACATAGTTATCTGAATAAGACAGAAATACTATTTGAAACAACAGAGCAATGAGCTATTGATCCTGCAGTCAAAAAGGGAAGACATGAATGTAGGAAAAGGTGTGTGAAGGGACATTTTTATTCTGCTACCATTTGTCTTTCCTAGTGACAGACCATTTTAAAAGCAGTTATTCTCATTTCTGGAAGAAATCAAATCTACTTGATACTAAAGCAGCTGTGCAAAGATGCTTAATTTTCTAAATAAAATTCTACAAGTCACTATCTCCCTAACAGATACCTACAGACACATACAGGTACAGTACTTTATAATTAATATTTTCATTGTGCTATAATATCCAGTACCTTCTAAAATATTTAGTGTGCGGTATATTTAAAAGTATAAATACTCTGAAGGAATTTCAGCTATTTCTCATGTCAGCTTTTTTTATGTTTCAACAATAGTACAGTAGTATGCAAGAACAACTTTTGCTGAATCACTCAGAGTTGAAATCCTCACCCTACAAACAGAAAACACTACACTGGTTGTCATGAAGGCAATTATGCAGCAAAGTATGTGGGTGTTTGAAAAGGGAGTGAGCATGGCATGAAACAGTTAGTGCTCTGCTTACTCCCTCTGTGGCAACATGTGATGCTTTCAAGGTGAGGCCAAGACAGATGAGAGTTGGGAAGACTGGGGGAGTAAATTATGGTCCAGGGGCTAGAACTGCAGCACTGCTATACAACAGTTCCCCTATACAGGAAAGTATGGCTTCTCATGGGCTGCAGGGATCCCTAGGCTAGCATTTTAGAAGAGTTTTCTGTGCTAGGTAGCAGAAGAGGGAAAAGGAGAGGAAGTTTACATGAAATGAATCCTCTGTCTTATGAGAATCACAGCTCTCCAGCCCGAGTCCTTTTTATCTCTGTCCTTGTATCTCCTTCTTCCAAGATTTATCCTGCTTTTCCTTCTGATCTTATTCCACCACACAGTAGTTAATGCATGGAAATCTGTGGTTAGGCTGTATATGCTTCTCACTAGCTATATGTCACTCAAATTTAACCTGCATCAGTCACTTTTGCTCAATTGCCAAAGGATGCCCATGGTTGATAGGGAAGTCACTGGTTTCCCTATCAGGGACTGAACACAGTAGTGAATTCAGTAATCAGTCTGGAAAACGAAGCATTTCTCCTGTTGCTAAGGTCCCCTTTGCCACACAGGGCTAACTATTGCAAATAAGTAGGAGGCCCACAAGTTAAACCTAACCAGGACAGATAAAATGAGGACACAAGAGGGATGAACACAGAATTCTGCTTGTAACACATACTATCAGGGCTGAAGTGGAGGAGCTTCAGCTACCAAAACCTGTGTCTAGAGAGCTTCCCTTCCTCCCAGAAGCTGTTCCACTCTTGGGAACTGTACTGTCTGGGGAGCAGCTCTGCCTCCTCCCACTGACTCTGCAGACTTAGATAAGGAAATCTTTGTTTCCTGTTCCTGCTATGCAGTTAGCTGTGACTAGCCAGGCAGGACAGCTCAGTCTGAAATCTCTACTTCCATAGGTACTGCAGCCCAAGAGAGCATTCTGCTCCCTGCTTGAACACTGCGCGAGATTTATGACTACACAATCAGAAGCTAAGTTTAAAGAAAAATAAGTTACCACATTATGCCAACGTATATTATTCCAAACTCTCTGCCAAGTCCTTGTTCTGCATTAAGTCAACAAGAGCAATCTTTGTGTAGTACTCGTTCACATAAGAACTGCTGTACCTCAGCGAGCTTTTCTTCCTATTTGAATTTTTTTTGGTAGCATTAATTACCATGATACCATTATAAATAAAAGCAATTTTATTTCTGCAGCACCTCGCAGCCAAGCATCTCAAATCATGTCACAAATACTAAGGCTTAACACCTGTGGGAAGTGCACTGTTGGGAAGAATACAATAGTAGAAAAACTACATGGTACTTGAGTGGGACACAGTCCTACTGCACACAGCAACACAATTCAAGAGTTTAAGCACCAGAGAAAGACTACTCCCTCTTATTGAACTTTAGAAGAAAGCTTAGCTAGAAATCACTGGACTAGAATTCATCCAAAGTATTTTCCTGAACTTCTCTTTGAAATAAATACTACCTGCAATATTTTGCATCTTCTTGCAACAAATATTAAAAAAACCTGTATTTTGTAACTACTTAAGGTACTTGCTTTTAGCAATCCTCTCACTTGAAAGATCTCCACCTGATTCACACCTCCAGAGCACGGCATCCAGTGGAACACTTTGCAGTTGCCATTTGAGAAATGACTCAGAGTCTGCTGCTTAGTGGAGTAGCAGCATCACTTCCTACAACATGCATGTCTTTCCTCCTGAACTCCCACCAAAACTGGAACTCAGCCAGCATCTGTTTAGCTCTTGAGATACACAGTAATCAACGTGCAGTCTGGCAGGACTGCGAGCATACCAGCAATAAAACTGATAAATAAATAAATCTCAGTACTTTCTATGAATTGCCTTTAGCCCAGGCACTGAATAATTACAGCTGATGGTATGTTAAACACGTAAGTCAGTTGTAAGAACACTTGAATGACATTTATGTCCTAAAAAGCATTTTAATAAGAAACCCTGTGAAGTAGATTGGAATCCCCATTGCAATCCAGAACACCTACTTCCTTCGGGCTACTTCAGGCTTAAGTGACAGCGGAAGCCATTCTGACATATTTTACAGTATGCTGTAGTAATACAGCACTTGTCCTTAGACCTTCCTCATATTAGAGGGCCACCCTCTATAGTTAATTCACTTATGGTACTTACCCATGTAGAGGTGGCAGAGTAACAAATGCACTTTTCTCTTCTGCTGAGGTCTCCATCCATCAGTGCACTTTTACATCCCACCTCTGAATCACGAATAAAAGCCCTTTGTTTCCAAATTCATCTGAAAAGCTCTCTTCAGCTCACGCTCCTGTTTGTTTGTCACTGGTTGACAACACATTACCATTATTCACACTGTTACTCAGGCCTATGCCCAAGGACTTACCTTTGATCCCCTTCCTTTCTCCACAAGTCAAACTATCTACATCCTAGCTCAAATCCTGTTTCTTTTCTCTGCAATACTTTTATCAAAACTGTTATTTTCTTTCACTGTCTAAACTTCTTGCTCAGTCTCATTTTGCCATTTTGAATGTAGTAACAGGAAACCCATCCTGAATGCAATTCTCAGGTCAAACAAGCAATTACATACTTTAAATCTACACCAAATGTTTTATTTTAGGTGTCACACTGAGCCATAGCCTTCAAGACTTAATTCTAACTCCTTCCTCTTCCACTACCTGTTACTGAAGGGTTATGTCACTGTACTACAAGCCTTGAGCACAACTACTATTCCTTCCATAGGCTTGTTTTATGATGCCTCCATCTTTCTCTTCCACTACCAGCCAGCCTCAAGCTTACACCCACATTATCACATTGCAACTGCAACTCAATTTCAATGGCTTATCTTGGCAGTCCTTGGCACAGAAGCCAGCTTTCATGAGTTGCGTGATAAAGCTGTTACTCATTCCCTTTGCATTCTGATCCCTCACAGAAAACATTTTCACTGCAATATTTAGAAAAAGAACTATTACCCTTACTAGATGACTACTATTAAAAGATTGGGGAATATAAGGGAAGAATATAACAGCAAACAAAACAAGGAATTGTGTCACCTTTACACTGCACTGTTGGAACCTCCCAAAGTAGTTGACCTACACAATGTACCATACACTTCCCTGCTATCTTTCTGCTAGCTAGATTTAATAGTGCCATTCCCAAAAGATTCAGATTTTTCAAACATACAAAGAAATCGTTACATGCTAAATATACCTTAAAATATTTCCTTACCTTATCCAGGGAGAATGTTTTAGTGACAGCAAAGCCCCATCCAGCTTCAAAAGCTCTTCGAATCATTGAAGAACTAGTAGTAGGGGTTGCACTGGCAAGGCCAAAAGGATTTGGAAACTTCAGTCCAGCCATTTCTACACTGATGTCTACTAAATCGATAGGAGTATAGAAGAGTGGTAGTTCTGGAACAGTAGAAACTGCAATACCATGTAAGGACTGTAAAAAACAAACAAAAATCACAGACATTTTTGCTGATTCATTTTTATATAATCTATTATTTAACCTGATAAAGGAATAATTAATATATAATAACCCAAAGCTTAAGTATTCTATTATGTGTTCAGACTTGGAAATCAGTAAAACAGGCAAACACTTGCATATGTAACATCTTCTGTCCAAATAGCATTCATGCTGAAATATTATGCCATGCTGGAAATAACCGAACAATAAGAACACTGAAACAGTTATTCTACATCCTGTACTACTAGCCTGGTTCAGTCCAAAGGTTTGTTCAGCCATTCTGAACAGCCAGTTCTGTTCCCTACAGCAGCCAGCAGCAGTGAGATTGAAAAAAAAACAACACGGTATGCGCAGACAGACCCTTTCTAGTTTTCTTCCCAGTTGCCTATCTATAAAAAGTGTAGGGACTTGTGAAAAATGAGGGGAGGCATCCATGTGCAGTATCACTCAGCCCTAACTCAATGTATTTTGAACTCCTGCAACTTTCCCCCCCCCTTTTAAAGATTTTATCTGGCCTATGCAATGGGATACGTATCAATATATTCAAAACTATTATTGGTTTAATATTTAATTCTATTAACATGAATACTTTAAGGGTGACAAAAATTAGGCTCTGATTTGGGATCAAAGAACATCATACACATTACGGCTGTGACACCACAGTCACTTTTGTTTTCGTTTTGAAGACAGCCTTTTCTCTGGAGAGTCCGTGAAAAGCTTTCAATGTAAATGTTGCATCTAATACTGTAAAAATTGTAGAGAGAAAATCTTTTTCCATGTATGGATACTGAACAGCATCCTAATCAGGCTGTGGTAGGTAGAAGTAAAATTTTTGCTCACTCAGATGGTTGACTTAATAAAATCAGAAAGAAATAAAGCAGGGATTTCTAACACAGAGAAGCCCTACACAGTCTGTTCCTAGTAAGATCACAGCAGTTTCTTCTACCCTTAAAATGAAGATTTCTTCAGCAGGACAAAAAGAACCACTACTGGAGGTGTGGGGAAGATTTTCTGTAACAGAGTAAAAACCTCAGCCACTTACAGATTGCTGCCTTTTGGGTTGTTTTTTTAAAGGAACTTACTTATCCCACTTTTACCTGTGAAAACTAATAAGCATGGAAGGGATGAGGGGGTTTTGTTTGTTTGTTTTAGTGCCATTTGTTTCCCAGGCTGGTTCAAAACCTGAATGTTCACATGCCTGTTTTGTTTTGGGACTGCCTGGACTCACATCTCAGATTCTGACTCCAAATCTTTGATTCCTTGGACAGAGAGGATACATTTGGGGGTCAAAATTTCTGATGGCTTAAAAGCACTGAAAGTAGTGGAATTGTCCTAGCCTGAATGATGTAAACCTCAATGCATTCCTAATGGTGGACATTTTCAGAAAAGCTAATTTTTAAAGATCCCTAACACTTGGGTCCAAACTCCCTTCAGTATCATGACCTCTCCCAGCTAGCAGCTGATGCAGCCACACTTTACAAAAAGCCAGACATCCCCTATTTCCTCCCTCCTGAATGCTCACTGCTTCATCTGTGTCATACTCCACAGGGCTGTTTTCCTACACCAGGAGAATCTGAGTTCTTAGAAGACCAATCAGCCCAGCAATCTACATCCCAAAAGCTTTTGCTAACTGACGAAAGGAAAGGAAAGGAAAGGAAAGGAAAGGAAAGGAAAGGAAAGGAAAGGAAAGGAAAGGAAAGGAAAGGAAAGGAAAGGAAAGGAAAGGAAAGGAAAGGAAAGGAAAGGAAAGGAAAGGAAAGGAAAGGAAAGGAAAGGAAAGGAAAGAAAAGAAAAGGAGTAGTCTTTTGATCATTTTGGGTTTGATTTAATCTTTAACTATTTTTTAGTCTTTCTTAACTAAAATTCAACTGCAAAACGTTGTTTGCAATGCCAAAAAAAGAGCTTCCTGGATCACACGACTGAAATTAAAGCATTTTTAAAATGTTAGCACTTTTTGTCTCCTACATATTTGGAAGTGGGGCAATCTGCTGAAATCAACACTGATATACTGAACTCTTACAGTGCACTCTGATTTTGATTCTGTAAGAATGACAGCAAAGAAAGACATAGGGAAAGGGTTTTGGCCAATTCCACTCTATGTGCACATGTGAGTAAAAAATTCTCCATTTTGAAAGCAGTTATTTGTTAATTCATTTGCTATCCAGAATTGTTCAAATGTTCTCTGTGAATGTACTTCAGTCCGAGGATTGCTCAGGAACTATTAATTGCTTGTATAACTGTAAATGTTGATTGCTATAGACAGACAGACAGACAGCTTAAGTGCTTAATATGCAGCTTAAGTTACATTGTATTGTTTCTTTTCGCAGGCAGGACAAATTAATCTCTAAAAGTTGTTCTCACCTAAAATGAGTATTGCTTGGAAGTGATTCTTAACTAAAGACCTCAGATGAGCTTTCTGTGATAAAACAGAAAATAAATCCTATACAAGACAAAAAAATAAAATCCACCAGAGCAGTGAAAGACTTTTGAACCAGGTGGTTGAATACACCCATGTGAAAATAGGCCTTGCCTCCTGCATGCCTTCATGCGAACTGGTCATAAGGCACTTCCTAAACCATATGCAAACAGGCCTATTCTTCCTGCCAAACTTCCCTCACAAAGAGCAAAACCACAAACAATTCCACCCAGACGCACTCAAGCATCGCAAGATGTGCCTAATGCTTTGTTAATGACAAGGTGATGCAGGTGGAGATGGCAGGGCGAGGACTGAAAAAGGGTTTCAATGGAATAAACCAAGTCTTTAAAAACACACAGGGGCAGGATGCAGCTGAAGGTTCAGTAGCCAGTGGCTGTACATCCTCGCAGATTTATCTCTCTCCTTCCTATCAATTCCCTTTTTGCTCTGTTTAGTTTTTTTGCTGTTTTTTCCTTTCAGCACAATAATTATAAAAGAAATAAGCCCTGATGCGTTGTTTTCTACAAAGCAAAACTTTTGGCAAACTAAAATGTTTTATAGCTTCCTGAAAGTAAAATCCTCTTTATAATGAAGGATTTCCCTGACCTTGCACAAACAAATAGGAAAAGAAAGCCTGCAAGCATGGTTTTATTTATAATAACTCTTTTCTTGATTTGTAAAAGTAGAGGACAGAAAGTGTGGCCCATACTTCCCCTAATTTGATGCCAACCAGCTGAGCTACCAATATTGCAAGTACTTACTGTTCCAGTCACAGCAACTTTTTGGATACTGGAACAGGGTGGTGAAAAATCCCCAGCATGCTGCATGCAGTGGCCCCAGCTTGCTCTAGCCAGGGTATGCCTAGAGGCAAAAGGAGCATAGTCTGTAGTGTAGGGCTGAGAGACAGGAACTCAGCTTTAGACCTGATACAATTTGTGACATTCATTTTCTTTAGATGGAGAAAATTCTTAACCACAGCGATATGGTCTAACTCCATTTTCAGGCCCTTAACAAAGATAGACTGTGAAAGTGAGTAGTTGTATTACTGTTATTTTTCACAAGTAATAGAGAGCCTTCTCCACAAATCCTACTGCCTGGAAGAGTTATCCTGAATACTTTCATCTCACTCCTGCCTTCTCTATTTTTAAGTCTGATCTTAAAACATATCTTTTCTCCCTTGCATGTGCTGCTTCTATCCTCTCTCCGATTAGCTATTATTTAACTCTGTTAAATACATTTAAACTTAATGTTAAGTATGTTTATGTTATTTCGTACAATCTCAGAACGGTTGTGGTTGGAAGAGATATCTACTAGTGCAACAACCTTGCTCAAAGCAGGGTCAACTAAAGCAGGTTGCTCAGGGCTTTGTCCAGTTGGACAGAGGTATTCTAAGCTCCTTCCTGGCTTTCTGTTTCTGGAACAGACATATTGCTTACTCAGTGGTAAGCAACTAAAATACCAGGTTTCCTGCACTTGCATTTACTCCACCTTTTTGCAAATGCTGCTTTGTTACTTGTCTCCATGCTAGTGTTTCATATGTTGTTCTAGCTAAACAAAGGGGCATTCAATTTTTCCTTTGGTTATCCTGAAAAGAAGCAGACAACATAACTAATGGCTTCGAAGACAAGCTTCCTGGGAGCGACCCATCTCTGGTATTGATTATGAAATAATGTACATTCATGCATGCTCAAGGAATATATGAGAATGGTCAACCTTCATAAAAGGATCAACAACTATACTCTTCAGACACAAAGCCCATATATTCTTTGACAGCATAGATAAAGAAAAAATAGCAAATATACAACACTGGTTCAAAATAGCACAGTGATGTGCTCAAAATTCGTATTGAATAGCATCTTAGTGAAGTGCAGTTTATATCAGTTAGGATCTAGCTCTCCCTTCTATAAGTGTACCATGGACATTTCAGTCTAAGAAAAATATAAAAGAAAGTGTCCATACTGGGAAGATTACTGTAAAGAAAAAATAGATTTAGATAAAAGAAAACTTATTGTGAACCAGAGAGGAAAAGTCACTTTTTAAGAGGGATTTTAGTGAGAAGAAGGCAGCTTGTGTGCCACGTATGGGAAAACGCTCCACAGCTAAGCGTATGAATAGAGCAGGAATGAAGATTTAAGGCTGGCACAGTGGTCCAGGAAGAAAATACTGGAAGAATTGCGATGCGAGAGCTGTCTTTGCTCTCAAGGCACACATAGAAAATCAGAAGTTAGCCCTGCAATAATTGTGAATTACCCTGAATATAACTATTACATTATTAAATCCCATTCACTAATCAAAAAGAAATGAATGGTAACTGAGGCATAGAAGAGAACAGCAGCCGATATTGCTTCTACACAAGATCATAAAGTCACTGTTGGACAAAAGTGAGGGCCATTACAATTCCCAAACTAAATAAATCACCAAGATTATTTTACAGAAATTTTTACATCATCCACAGAATAACAAAAAGGGTTGAATCCTGAAAAAAAAGTTGTGAATAGTAGTTGCATGAATTAGGCTGATTCTGTTTGGATCTCTAATGATTTGCAAAGAACAGTTCTAGGAAGACTGACTATATCTTCTAACAGGTTCTACTACAACTATCCTTAGTTAGGCTTTGACTGGTCATGTTTATAGAAACTAACCTGACACAGCTGCAGGCAACAATTTCTGAGATGAACCTATGCTTCATACAGTGGGAGGAATATGTTAAGAGGCAGGAGATATTTAGGCAACTAATGATGGAAAGTTTCCAGCATAAGAGCAGCCAAGAAGCTTCTGTAAATAACTCGCAGTTTTGAACATAAGGCATTTCTGCTGGAGAGTCCTTGAGTCTGGATCTCCTGCTTCACTTGACCATGTGCCAGAGCTTGCAGCGACTGGAGTTTCAGGGCACATATCAGGCCCATCTGTTTGCTTAGCCTTTTGCCTGGAGTAGGTTGGGATACAAGCAGCGTGCCGTTCAAACAGTGCATTCTGCAAGTAGTCGGGATGGTGGTTTTGAGTTTCAGTCTTTGACATGGTCTTGGGTTGCTTGAGAAATCCTATGGAATAGTTTTATTTTGCTAAAGGCTGATGGCATTATTGGTAGATCCTGGTTCTGAGACAGTTGGCAATTTTGGAAATGGCTACCTATTCCTGTAACTAAAATGCAAATGGATAGATGGTATCAATGTATTTATTTAAAATTTTATGTGTACTCAATTCAGACACTCAGATGACAGGAAGGTTGCTTGCCTTAGAATCTCACAGTAGAGAGAAAATAAGGTAGTGTGTAAGGGTGTTTTCTCACTTGATATTGGAAGTTTCCAGAATACAGGGCTGTGAATTGAACACGTGCACCCACATGCACACAAAGGCGCGCGCACATGCATACACCTACCTCTAGAAACATCATGGTAATACAATCCTTCTCTAAACAGCTTCTTTAGAAAACAAACTCTCCTCCAGTCACTAAAATTTCTACCAGGTCCAAACACTGGTGAAGTAAATTGCCAAATTACAGCACTCTGAACCACAGCAACCAGATTTTACAAGGGCTGCACATCCAAATAAATGCCCCTGGGCAACCCATTCATCTAACAGCTGGAAAGGTGACACTTGACATTTGGAAACTTTCCTGTGAAGATTGCTGTAAGGCTTTCCCATTAGCTTCCTGGTGAGACTGTAAGGTTGAATAAGCTGCCTTGAAACCTACAAAGGGTAACGGAAATGCTCTAATATCACAAGCTTGCTCGATTTAAAATTCTAATTCTCAAGCCATGACTATTCAGATTTTTCCCAAAGTATTAAATACATTCCAGAAAGGAAAAAAAAAAGCAAGCTTTGAGGAGGAAGCAAGATGATGAAGGTTTTTAAGTGATGTGTGTATTTCTAGAGGTTAAAGAGGAAGGAGACAAACAGGAGATATCCCTCTCTCCCCCTCTCACAGTTACCCAAATTCACAGTGCACTGAGAAATTAAGCAAGCAGGTCAGGGATTAAAGATGTTTCACACTCAGCATTTTCATAGGGTCTAAGAAGGCAGGACACAAACAGTGCTTTAGAACAAGTGAGAAAAAATATGCACAGATACTAACAACAAGCTTTCAGTTGAAGTATTTTTAGGAAGTGAAATCAGACCCCAACAGCATGAAATTGCACAAACATGCAATCAGAGAGGCTTTGAGCAGATGGATGGGGGAGAAAGACATCGAGCTGTTACAGCCCCAACTTCAGTTGTTCAAACCTCTTTTTGTGGGAGAATGAATCATGTACCATGCTTCTAAAAAGTTCCTTGCACTATGAACGCACTCTTTGTCAGCTGGTTCTCCACACAGGCTGTGTCTCCTGTCTCTGAAGGTTCCTCTACAGCTCCTCTAGACTTTGTGCTCTTTCTTTTACTAGAAAAATTAGGGCAGAGGTGCTCAGTCAGCAACATGTAAGGAGCACCAAAAGGGAACATGCAGTTACCAGGTTTTTGAACCCCTGTTCTGTAACCCTTAAACTCACATTTCTCAGGTAAATTCTCCTTTGTGTTATTTTCCTCTGTGCATTCAGTGTTTATTTTTTGTTGGGTTCTTGTGTCCAGTTTATCAGTCTCATCAGAGCAACCTTTGGTTCCAGTGTAGATAATATGAGTACTCTGTAAACTGTTAGTACACTAAAAATGTCTTCCCTATGTAACAACACTGGCAATATTTAATTTTTAGTTTATGCACTATTGGGAGATTTTATGTTTTAATACTGATGGGCTCACTTCTTTTCCGCAATTACCCAATTAGGACTTCTACTTGCACTGTGTATTGTGCAGGGAAGCTTCCTACCCTTGAGCATAATTCAGAGCTGGGGCCAAGAAAATGTTGCTTGGATTTCGGTGTTAAGATAATGTAAGAAAACTGGGTTCAACTACCCAAACTCAAGCATGTGATCCAAGCTGAATGAATCTGTAATGTTCAAATCACCAGATAATCTACGTATTAGTTTCTCAAAACTTGTACATTTAATCTAAACCACAATGAAATTATTTTTTTAAAGTATCTAAACCCAGATAGAAATGGGAAAGAGAAAAATATTTTTAAAAAGTCACCTGTATGTATCTGTGCATGTACCAGGAAGCTTGTTTTCCATCATTTACTGATTCCACTGTAGTGTTAGCAAGACCACCAATGTCACCCCCTGCAAAAACCCAGGGTTCACTTGTTTGCATAGTTTCCAGATCTACTTCAGGAAGACCCCATCTGTTAAACTTGATAGGTGCCATGGCCTCTCTGACTGTAATTAAAGTGGAGGACAAATATGTTAAAAGAAGAAAAAAAACCACTGTTGCTAGAATCTGTCAGATATACACTGATAACAATTAGAAAAGCAGTTCCAAGTTCTTTAACTTACTTAAATGTAAATTTACAGTAAAAATGAAAATTTTTTTTTACATACATAAACACTTTTGTTGAGCTAGTGGAGGTATGTAATTACAAACAGGACTCAGACAGAAAAACAGCATACACTACATGGAACCACAGTTTAGTAGCATCAGAAAAGTAACCAGTTCCTGTGTGCCTGCAAAGCCAGACTTGCACACAAAATAAAGGTACACAAGTGTCACAAGAAGTGACTGACTTGACACAGGCTCAAGAAATAATTGGTGCTAATGTTCTTCTGGTCACTCCCTGAGAACACACTGCATATCCCAGAAGCTGGGATTCACAAAGTCATTCTCAGTGGCATCGCTCATCTCCCAGGGAAAAAGTCCAGCACTTCTGAAAATCTTATTAATGAACAATATTAAGAAAGGAAAAACAAATTTTATTCCTCTTCCTCCACCCATAGCTTTGTACTGCACTTACCATATCAACATGTTATTCTCTTGAGTAACCTACCATATACTCCTTTGTGCAACTTAATATGCAGCATACTATTTTTGACAAAAAAGAATGTTTCTGTTACAATTTCTAGAAATTCATTTAGATCTCCATAATTTACTTCCCACATTCATTAACCCTCAAAACAGAAATGATACTCTGCTACTTTCTGACAGGTCATTATTAAACCTGACTCAAAATTTTCAGATGGAACATTTTCCCACCAGGAAATGTTATGCTACCAAAGATTTGGCTTTGACAAAGTGTGTTGGTTTTAAAGAAATTTAATTCTGAAAAAGATATGTTTCAATAAAGTCAAAACTATCCTGACTTTATATTTAAACTCAGAATATCCTGAAAGTAGGGCTCACTTTGAAACTTGTTACGTATATTAAGAATAAAACCATAAAAACACAATCAAAATGAAATGCTTACATAAAGACAATAGATTTTGTATCTTTTTCACTGCAATTTCTGACTTTTTTTAGAGCATTCATTAAGATATCCTAACTTTTTTCATGTCAGTAAACAGCACATATAGGCTTTCTGCACATGAACTATTATTGTCCTTAAAAAAAAAGTAGATGTGAAAATAAAAAAGTAATTTTTTATACTGCATGGGATTATACAAATGGCATTAAATACACATAAATGCTCAGGAAAAAATATTCCTGCTCTATATTAACATAATTTTTATTCTGCATTTTTAAATTATTTTATTACAATCGCAAAGACACTTTAAAGTAGCTTCACAAAGAGAATCATATTTTTAGCAAATGTTGATGGCATATATCAAAATGAGAGGGTTTTATATACCTTTGTCTACAGGAACTGAAGATTCTGCAATAAAATGTAGGTTAAAATTGCAATATCCCTTAGGGACGTACCACTAGCAGATGCAGATTGCTAAGGTCAATTAAACTGATGTAGTTGTGCTGTCATATATGTAAAAGAGAAACCTGCCAGTTTAAGACAAGAATATTTCTCCAGTACGAGGGCAAAGTCACAGTATTGCCCCAACGCATGCCTGAGTATACAGGAAGCTTCAAATGCATCTTTCTTGCACATCATCGTGATGGAATTTTCTTCCCAGACTCTGTATCTCCCTTCACCTCCAAATCATATATTAGAAGTGTATTTCAAAGCAGGGGCTGTTTATAATTAGGGGCAAAATAATAAAATAGGAAGCAAGGCACAAACATTGTCACCTACTTGTCCCATCTACGCTCTCCTCCTCACCCTTGGCATACATAAACATATATCCAGAGGACTCAAATCCAAAGTATTTTTTTGCAACTGGTTCAGAAGCCAGAATCACAGATGACAGTTCTAAGCTGAAAGACTGTAGCAGGTTCTCCTATTAGAAGTATTTAATTTATCTTCAAGACCTATTGCTTGCACAATCCCTCCCACCCCACATATACTTGTGGCTTAACTTGGCAAAAATAATATTTGCATAGTAACAGCATCAAAAACTTACAAAATGGTTTCCTTTAAAAATACTTAAATTACTGAAAGATCACACCAAACACAACCTTCAGACTGAGATATTTTTCAGTGTGGAAAAAGAGGTCCTTGGTTTGCTTGTTTGGGTTTGGGTTTTTTTTGGTATCTTTTTTTTTAAAAAGGAAAGTGCTGATAATGGCTGATAGCCAATTTATTAAGAATCAAAACATTAACTTTCTCTTTATGTTCCAGATTGTCTGTACTTCAAGAAAGCTTTTGATTGTCTTATATTTGTCATATATAGGATAACTTATTGCATGCAGTGGTACCATCTCAGCATGTGGTCTAGACAGTTCTCGCAAGCTAAATACGTACAGGCTTGTAAAGACATGTTTGGAAAAAACCCAGGGGAAAACTCAGTGCTGCAGGATTTGGTATCAGGGATTTAATAGATGACTTTTGTTTCTCTGAGACAGGACTGAACCACAGTAAAGGTGTTAGAGGGCAATGTGCTATCAGAGATGTAGTTTTTCAGAAGAAATGATGTAAAACTGGAAGTTCTGACTACTTATTTCATCCTGTGGAAAAATAGGGTATTACCTCTGTTATCCTGGATCTATTACATTTCTCAAATCTATCTTTGGATTGTTTTGTGCTAAAATACCTGCCTGGACATAATTATACAAGAAGCTTTTTGAGTGCAAAGAATGCCCAACATACTTTCACCTGAAACATCTCCCCAGGGCCTGGAGATTTGTCTGCCTGATCAGTGTTTTTAAAATTGGGAAAGACCGTTTCGCTGGTGGCAAGGTTGACATGGTATCCAGCAGCTATTTCCTTCTGTCTTTATAATCTCCAAGATTTAGGTTAAGTTAAAATAAGGGCATGATTTAAAAGCATCTTATATAAGAGTTCCTAACGTCCTCACAATTTGGATCTGGTACCCGGAGCAACTGTGAGGCTGAAGGGACCACCTCCTAGACCACCTGCATAAAGAAGGGGAAGAATTTTGGTCTTCACAAAGGGAAGTCCCTTCTCTGCCCCTGTAAGAGGTGAGAGAGGGTCTAAGAGCCAAACCTGAGCTTGACAGGAGGTGACCCCAACTGTCAGTTCCCTGATTTGCTGTTTGACACTGAACAATAAGCAAACTAGATAGCACATGTTTTTGTTGGTGCATGATTTGGGACAGGGGTAAAGAAAAGAGTGTCTTTTAAATCCCTGCATCCTCACATCCTTTAAAGTTTGAAACTAACATAGCTTTGCTCTTGAAAATTAAAAGTACAATCCTGTGGCTGTGCTGCCTTCTCCTCCATATGCTGGTGAGATATTATATATAATTTGAAAAGATCCTTCTGGATGAAAGTCAATGTACAATTGAATTGTTCTGATGCTATCAAGTGATACTAATACAAATAACACCAAACAAAGGACAGTTCTGAATATATATTCCAAATTTGCTATATTCAGAGAGCAAACAAACATAAATGGAAAAGCAGCAGCAAATTATAGCACTTGCAAAAACAATATTAAAATATAAGTGAATACAGGAAAAATATTTTAATTAACAAAACTAATCAAATGGAAAAGATTCGTCAAATAAAGCTTTAAAAGTGAGTCTGTGTGTGTTTGACTGCCATGACTAATTATGTATCCATGTAATGTGTGTTCAATTTGGGCTTATTTAAATAGCAGAAATGCTCATTAGCTGCAGTATATCTGTGAAGCTTCAATAAACAGTTTAATGGTTTTTATGTTTAACCAATTTCATAAGTTCCTGTAATTTTAGCTTTAGTAGCTCATTAATGTTATTTTTGATATCCATCTTAAAGAATTCCTTTACAGTGAATAGTAGCAATACTTCAGAAAAATACAAATATACTGTAACAGTTGTCACATGCACCAATAGACGATTAACTGCTGACACTGCCCACTCTAAATGCCCAACAAATAAAGAAGGGCACAATCATGCTTCCCCCAGTCTCTGCCCCACTAGCATACTGAACCAGGATTAAAAAGTGGTTTGAATGGATAAAGTTGAGTCCAGGTATGCTAGGAGAGGCTCCTGCTGCAAGCTGGTACTGACTGATTTTGTTTTCTGCCTGTCACCAGCAAGCAAATGTGTCTATCAGGTGAAAGAGCAGAATTCCTGCTCTAAGTTAACAGGGGGTTAGAAGTCATCATGAAGCCCACCACTTTTACATATTGAAACTGGTAATCATTTCAGGGTGTGGAACTGCTGCACTCAAACTCATGCAGTAAACCTATTTGTGGAGAAAAATCCTATTCCAAATGACTCAGCAGGAAAACTCCTACCTATTTCACTAGGAATCTATATAAATTTCAGGTTTATATAACAATTTTAAAAAAAGTCTGGTGCCTAAAAGTCTATTCTGGGTGTGTGAGGCAGATGTTCTGCTACCAGGGAGACACCAGGTCACCCCTGTGGGCACTCCCAGCTAGGGCATCACAGCCACCTCTCTTCCTCCCTCCTAGTCTTTCATTAGATATTCAAGGCTTCAGTGCTTTGAGGCTGAAGTTACCTAGCTGTCTGAGCAGGTTGTGTGAAGAAAGTCAACATTCCTTGCAGGTTCACTGGCTTCTGTAGCATTTCAAGTTCTGGATTTGTACAAAGGAAAACTAAAATATTTTTCACTTAGGAGGTCAGAGCTCTGCAAGCTTTTTCCCTTTTTCCCTAGCAAATGCTTCTCAATCTATAGAAATAAGTATTAATTAGGAGTGGGTTAAATAATAAAATTGGAAACTACTTGGGCTAATTTATCTTTGCTGTACGTTGAACTATACTGGGGGGACAGTAGTTATACTCTAGGAAGCCTTCTGGGGTTTGCTGCTGCAGTTTCCAAGCGAGATGACCATCATACTAAAAGTAAAAGCACAGTATCTGAAAGTTGTGACCGATACCCAGAAATGTGAAATAAAATTTTGCCCTTCAGTTACCATGCAATACCTAGCTTCTACCAAAGATTTAATAAAACATATTTTTGCTCACTAATAGCCTACTGTTTCTGGGGGGTTTTGCAAAGGCAGTATTTGGAGTTGGCTTGGGTATTTTTCTGTGGTGGGTTGACCCTGGCTGGATGCCAGATGCCCACCAAAGCTGCTCTATCACTCCCCCTCCTCAGCTGGACAGGGGAGAGAAAATATAATGAAAGGCTCATGGGTCGAGTTAAGGACACTCAGCAATTACCATCACGGGCAAAACAGACTCAACTTGGGGAAAAAAATTAATTTAATTTATTACCAATCAAATCAGACAAGGATAATGAGAAATAAAATCAAATGTTAAAAAACCTTCCCTCCACCCCTCCCTTCTTCATGGGCTCAACTTCACTCCTGAATTCTCTGCCTCCTTCCTCCACAACAGCACAGGGGGACGGGGAATGGGAGTTGAGGTCAGTGCATCACATGTTGTCTCTGCCGCTCCTTCCTCCTTGGGAAGGACCCCTCACACTCTTCCCCTGCTCCAGCGTGGGGTCCCTCCCATGGGAGACAGTTCTCCATGAATTTCTCCAATGTGGGTCCTTCCCATGGGCTGCAGTTCTTCATGAACTGCTCCAGCGTGGGTCCCTTCCATGCTGTGTAGACCTTCAGGTGCAGACTGCTCCAGTGCAGGTCCCCTGCGGGGTCACAAGTCCTCCCAGCAAACCTGCTCCAGCGTGGGCTCCTCTCTCCACAGATCCGCAGGTCCTGCCAGGAGCCTGCTCCAGCATGGGCTTCCCACGGGGTCACAGTCTCCTTCAGGCATCCACCTGCTCCAGCGTGGGGTCCTCCCTGGGCTGCAGGTGGATATCTGCTCCACCGTAGACCTCCCTGGGCTGCAGGGGGACAGCCTGCCTCACCGTGGTCTTCCCCATGGGCTGAAGGGGAATCTCTGCTCTGGTGCCTGGAGCACCTCCTCCCCGTCCTTCATTTGGTGTCTGCAGAGTTGTTTCTTTCACATACTCTCACTCCTCTCTTTGGCTGCAGTTTTTTCCCCCCTTCTTAAATACGTTACCCCAGAGGCACTACCACCATCACTGATGGGCTCAGCCGTGGGCAGCGGTGGGTCTGCCTTGGAGCTGGCTGGCACTGGCTCTGTCGGACACAGGGGAAGCTTCTGGCATCTTCTCACAGAAAGCCACCCCTGTAGCCCTCCCCACTATCAAAACCTTGCCATGCAAACCCAAAACATTTTGCATGCCCCTTTTTTGTCTCTCCAGGAAAATAAATGTACAGCATAATATATTATACGACATTATCATGCTAAGATTCAGTGTTCTGGTAAATGGGAATGCTTCCTCTTTACTGTTGCCTGCTAAACAGTGTTGAACTAAACTTACATTGCCAGTCCCCTATCCTGCCTCAGTCCCCTGTCCTGCACTGCATTTTGTAGTGTGTTTTGAACAAGTGTACTATTTTCCATAATTTCTCCATTGTTTCTCCTCAGAAATTCAGGAAAATAGATCAGAGCAAGAACATTTGTTCCAGTGCAAAATTTTGCAGTCCAAAAATATTGTTCCCTTTTGCTTAACAGAACAAAATAGATAAGAAAATGGTTGTTCAATGTTTAGACTTTAAAACCAACTGGACTGGTGTTAAGATGGATGTTGAGGCTGTACGCAGTGATAGGGAGTACACAGAATTACATT
Organism: Astur gentilis; assembly: GCF_929443795.1. Lineage (NCBI taxonomy): Eukaryota > Metazoa > Chordata > Aves > Accipitriformes > Accipitridae > Astur > Astur gentilis. The sequence goes on from NC_064887.1 coordinate 21,159,967, forward strand.
TGTATATATTGAGTAGTTGCAATTTGGAATAGTGACAGAAGATATTTCAGTAATTCACTAATATGTCATAGGCCTCCAAAATAACAAACCAAGCAAAAGAGCAGGAACACGAGGAAAGGTACAAAATTCTCTCACAGCTCTTTATGTGGGTCAGTTATGATGGCTTGAAGGCTTTGGCAAGCTACGCAGTAAAAAAAAGAAGCTTGTGCTTGCAAAATGTTTTTTTTCAACAAGAAGCAAAACATTTTTCTTACTCCATCTGTAGTAGTTTGATTTGAACAATTTGTTGGGGGTTTTTTTATTGGTTTCAGTAAAGTGGTAATGTTCTTAAAATAGTCTAGAAGGCAACTCTCCTGTTTTGTCTGTTAGCAACTTCCCGAGCATAAAATGGACTTAGGAGTCCATTTTTTTAAATTAATTATGGATTTACATGGTTCCCAATGGGAGGATGAATACCTACTAGAACTGTTGCTTGAAAACACAATCAGCATTTTATTTTAACAAAACAAAAAAAGACTAAATACCTACTGTGAGCACATGGAATTTCAGTTGCAAATTTAACAGTTAACGTCCAAGAATAAGAAACACCATGTTGAGGATAATAGACTAGAAAAAGCTTTCTAACCTATGAGCTATTTCTGCTCACAACAGCAGCCACCCACATGCTTATGTCTTATTAAAAAAAACTTTAAAACATGAGCATCAAGGCTGCCCTGAAGACTTTGCTGAACTGGGGCTAAGTCTGATTTTAATCCCTCTGGTTTTCGTAGTATTTTCTTTATTCTTCTATCAGTAGCATCAGCATTTAACAATATTAATAACAAATAGGACATATCCTGCTAGCTTAGCCCTTATCAATACTGCATTTGCAGTTCCCTGAGGTGCCTTATGAATTAAGTCAATTGATAGAGCTTTTTGCATGAGCAACCATTAACACATTTATTCAACCTGCATCTAAGTCATTCAGCCATAAAATAATTCAGACTAGAAGGGCGCTCTGGAGGTCACCTAGACCATCCCCTTCTTCAAAGTTAGATCAAGTTCCAAGTCAGATCGGTTTGCTCATGGCATTGTCCAGTTTTAAGTACCTCCACTATTTTCATGTCCATCTTTTGGTGGAGAATACTTAAATCTCCCTCTCTCTCTTGAATACAAAAATGCACTTCGTTTTTTAAAAACCCCCAAAACACTAAGAAGATAAGATGCTTTTGTTGGTTTGGGTTTGTTTTTTTTTTTTCATTTCTTTTTGTTATGTATGTCGAGGTAGCCTGGAGATTTGGTTGTAATCCAGCTCAATGGTGAAAAGCAAATTTGACTTTCATTAAGACAGCTTAGTCAAAAAAGAGAGATTTAAAAGCAACTGAAATGGTATGCTCAAAATAAACACTTTATTTCCTCATGTCTTAGTTTCTTTTCACTTTCACAACATCCAAAACAAATGCCTTGCCTTTTTCCTTGTTATTTGATTGCTATTCTAACAGCAGTTTCACCAAAAATACAGTGTGAAAATGAGGTGTATTGCTCACCCTCAAGGTAAATGACTCTATTCTTTCATGATTAGCTCACTGCATGACTTTGTTCCCCTCCTATTTTATGTTCCTATTTAAAATCCTCACAACACCTAATTTAGACAGTGAATGCGTACTAGGAGATATAAGACTGGCACAGTATTATGGCTAAGCAACACAGTAAGTTCAACTTTTTAGCTGAAGCAGTTTTTAATGTGGGAGAAAACAGAATCACTCCTTTATCACAGGGTCTATGAATCACAACAAAACATACTGATTGCACAGGCTAATATTTGATTTACCACATGAGGTTCTAGAAAACCTTCCAAAAAACTTAAACAGAGGGTTTTAAAAACAGCAACAACAAAACTTTCTAAAATTCTCAGTCAAGTAAACTCCACCATTGGAATAATTCATGAATCTCCTAAAGATTAAAAAAAATTCTTAATTTTCTCCCCGCTTCCTGAAGGTTAAGACTGAGCCCTAAAACATGACCAACGCAGATGCCAGAGTCTTTGTACAGCAATACATCTCCAAGTGGAATGGGAGTCTGTTCTCTCAAAGAGATGTAGGCTGCACCTCCTGTGTCCTATAGAGCAGAAGGCAACTGCAGGGCAGGAGGAAGCACTGTACGTAGCTGGGTGCAGTTGCTGTCTAGATAACAGCCTAAGCTGCGTGAACCTATCCCAAAGGAATAGTAACACACATAAGCTAGGAATGCTCCTGGAATTAACTTCACATGTTCCTCAGGGAACCAGGTCGATCCTTCTTTTTTACTGTAGGAGTGTTTAGACTCTTCTCATGGCTATATGATGGTTTAACTTTATCGACAACTGGACTGGTGAACAGGAAGCACCGAGTAGCTCATTCAGATTACAGACGACTCTGCTAGCAGCTATACTCTAAAATTCTTCAATGGGACCTATAATTTATTTTCATTAACTAATGTTTTGTCTTCCTGTGAATTGAGTACACTTTTTGTATAATTTTACCAGTAACTCTAGAAAATCTTACTATCAGAAAACTCATTTCTTTAACTTCGTTTAAAAGTGTTATCTATGAGGCATACACAGAAAATGCAGATCTGAGAAGTCATACATTTTTCTGAGGTATGACCACAAATGCTACTAGACTCTTCTTAGATTATTTTAGATTTATGATTTTCCTTGATTGAAAAGATTCACAAAACCATGTTATGTTAAGAAATTTTGAAATTCCCCTTGCAATGGCAGAACCAGCATCTAACTACCAAATTTTCTGGCCACGTGCACTCTGAGGCACTTGCCAAGTCCTCTGTCAGAGCATTTATACCCAAAGGACCATGACAACATGTCATGAGTTAATTGGCTGGCATGACCATGCCCTGGAGAGGTAGGCACATCGATCACTAAGGCTTTCAGAATCTGCTAATGTTGATGAGCGTCTCCAGGCTGAAGATCTATTCATTTTATCAATCTGTCTTCTGCTGAGTCAGTGTTTTTTACTTTTGAGGCACATCTGATGTATGTGTCTGAACTCTTTAAATCTAACCTAGTGTCAGAGAACAGTCTGAGCTCTACTCAGTTCCCATGTTTTTAGTTGTACTCGTGTTCTTCAGCTCTCTTTCTGCTACAGCCAGACAATTTGTTCAATCTCTGAAATGCCATCTCTATGGCAATTTCTGTATCTTTAATATGGAACTATGTAATTGTTAATTTTTAAGACCAAAGCTTAGTTTTATTGCGTATGCACAAGAAATGAGTGATACCCAGTCCAGCTGAACCACAATAATGAATCTGTCCTAATTCTTGCTTAATTTAATAGGTTAAAAAAAAAAAGTTTCAAAGATCAGATCAGACCAGTTCAAAGGTATAGTATAATGAGTTTTTCTAAAGTTAATTAGTGAGACCAGAAGAAATCCCCAAGAGTATTCTTTGAGATCCCATTTGCATTGAGAGGAAAAAAGACATATACTGAGCAACTGTACCTCTAATCTGAGTTCCTGCTCTATACAATGATGTACAGAAAACTACTTTGTTATCAGAGCCTCAAGTTTTGTTCTAAGAGGTATACCTAAAGGACAAAGAAATTCCTGTGAAGGACCAGCAGTCACAAACTGTGTAACCTCTAGAGGACTCATTTCACAAAACTGTCAAAGGACAAGAAACGGCTGCAGCTAAAATAACAATCAGCATTTACAGAATGCATTAGGCAGGGTTACCTTTATTGTCACTTAAAACGGAGCCAAAGGCACTGATCACCACATCAGCTTTCAGACGGACAACCTGATCCTCATCTTCTTTCCAGTTTCCTTCATTGTCTTGTTCGGTTCGAACAAACTCCATTGCAACAATTTGTCCACCTCTAAGTACAACTTTCCGAGGGGAGAGGAAAGGCAGAAATTCACACTTCTCTTCTTTTGCAAGTTCCATCTGTAGAGTAGAAGCAATGAAATATATAACTTGAACATTGTTGTGTTTTTATGAAAAAACAAACAAACAAAAACCCCAACATTTTTTGACTCAAGATGCTACCACGCATTCTTCTGTAGTAGAAGTCACCTGTGTACGGTATACAGTCATCTTAATACCAACTTCAGAGCCTTCCGTGCTATTAAATAAAGCAATTCTAGACAGTGATACTAGGTAAATTTGCAATGTAAATATTTCTCCAATATATTTTCTTATTGTTCTCTGTTAGTTTTAATAGGTATAACTCCTTCAAGGGCAAAAGAGTTACCTTATGCAACTGTGTCTTTTAAGAAGAGGCCTAGTATTAATTAAGTATATGCCCTAATTTCTGTTTACTGTCATTTTAAGATGTTATTAAATGCTGACCACCACATGCAAACAACAGTATTCTGAGTGACAATCCATACTTAAGATCTTCTGAATCTCTCCTGTGGTAAACCTGCTGAAGTCAAACAGCATTTTGTCTTAGCAAAATCTTCAGGATTTGATTGTCTAAGTTTACACGACAACTTTTTTGAATATGTAATATCTAACCTGACATCATTCTAGCATGGCCATTACTAGCTGAAGCTACTTTTATTTTACTTTTTTTCAAGGCCACTGCATGATAGTATGAGTACAAACACTGACAACTTTTAGGAATTTACCCAGGCTGCTAACAAAGATTTTGGTTCAGAGTGACAGCTGATTCTTGATTAGTAAGAATCTGAATAGCACATGAGTCTGTCTGTTCAATGGCTTCAGTAATCTCATTGTGTCTAGATTCTTAAATGTAAGTGCAACAGAAGTAAATTATTCATCAAGAGACCCTCTATTACTTTTTTTGCACTTCTATTCCCCTTCTACAAGATCTCTAAGATGCCCACCTTCTTGAAAGAGATGACCAAACTACCATAAATCTCATTATAAAGATGCATTACATGTCCTGATATCCTCAAGTATACAAAAGTGTAAAGTATGTACGAAATAAATGATAATGGAAAAAGACCACCAAAATAAGGAGATCTAATCTGAAAAAAACCTCCTGTAGTACAGACATATTGAGGAAGCAGAGTCAGTTTCAAAATGTGCAGATGTCCTGATAAATGCCAAAGTGCAAAGCCAAACTAAAAATCAAACTCAACACTGAAATCTGTGATAAATGACATTGCTTTATTGCCATTGGCAGTGATTCAAAGCCAAAATCACTGTAAGTAATTTTCTTACAAGATTTTATAGGCTCCCAAGGCAACGTCAAGATCACTGAGATTCATTAGACAGCAGCCAGAAGGTATCATTCTAGGATCTAACCATGACCTGAAGAGTCACCTACAATACTCAAATGGCTGTTTGATCTCTGGGGTGCTTCCAAGATTAAAAATTTTACTGTAATTTCTAATTTACAAGAAATTCTACCCCCTGTATGCAAAAGCACCTCTCTGACTTTACAGGAAACGGGTACAACAGAGGAAAATTATTTATACAGAGACTATATAAAGTGGGCCTCAGATCATTAATAAACATTTATACATTTTAAGAGCATTTTATAAACAAAACCTTTAGTAGATGTCTTCTAAGTACCTATAGCACACTTTCAGGCCCTGTAGAAATAACAACCAATATTCCTTCTCATAAATGCTGTTATTTAGTTTTACCTCTTCTGGGACGGCCCTGATATTAGTGAATCCCTTCCTGAAGACCACAAACACACGCCGAGCTCCACAGCGTAAAGCAGATGTTGCACAGTCAAAAGCAGTGTCTCCTGCCCCAAGTACAATCACAGTTCCATGTATTGATGGCAATGGAGAGTGACAGGCACACATCCCTGAAAGATGAAAGCAAACCCCCATTTTCAAGTAGAGAAACCATTTCTGCATGACAGCTCAAAAGGTACTTGTACTCAAAGCAGTGTAAAATTGCATCTTACAGTTTCCAAGCATGGAGTGTCACTATCAAATTATTCTGCTTCACTGAAAGACAGTTTTATTTCCGTTTTTAAGATATGCTCATATACATAATTTCATAGTCAGTACTCTAAGCAGCTGCACCTTTCTATCTGGAAAGAATTCAAATGACAACACGTTTGTAGGATTGTGGGTCCTGTCAGGTTGAAATTAGCAATGTGATATATTTTTATTCAAAAAGTAAGTTTCTCTCTTTTCATATTCATTATCCTCCCAGTTAAAAAAAATAACATCTTTTAACAGATTATAAAGAATAAGACTTGGTATGACCAGTTGTTGATAGTTTTGTGTAATAGTTTCTCAAAGATAGTCCCCTCAGTCAATTTTCTACAAGGCACTGACACTGTTCTGGCAATGACACAGTTCTCAGAGGCTGTTCTCTACAGCAGCTGAACATGAGGCAGAAAGAATATTGTTATTACAGTAATTCCTAGATCTTCCAGTGGGAGAAAACGTTTAATCTACATTGGCTTTCTACAAACAATTTGCAAAAAGTTACATGGAGAGAATGACAACATTATGTGTTCGTCATCTACAGCTTGTATTTGATGATTTGATTATACAAGAAATACTTAAGTAAAACTGAACTGTGTGTGTTGCTTGTATGAGACTGCACTTTATCACAAGTTTAAATACAACTGTTGATTACACAAATTATTGCAATTTAAAAAATAATGCCATAAACAATATAAAACTATATTCTCAATGAGCTTGTGATAATTTCATTCAGGAGGTGCTAAGCTGGCCATTTAATCATTGCACTGTAACTCAAGTATCCTGCTATAGTAGCAGCAGATTTTCACATGCAATTGTGAAGAAACACAGGTATCGTTCAAGTAAACAATGCTTTCAATTTAGACATATAAACAGAGTGAGAAACAACATCCTAATACACATATTCTCTCTCCATTTCTAAAATGCTTTATGTATGGCAAATACTATCATTTTCCCCCCTATATGGCACTGCATTTACTATTTACTTAATAGGCTTCTTATTCTAAAATTTTCTCTAAACTTTTCTCATTTATTTTTAATGAACTTAATCCTTCACAAAAATTGTAAATTGAGCAGTGGAAAAAGCACAAGCGCAGCAGGGTAATGGCAGCTCAGAGTGTCATTACAGGACTCGTCTAGAATGGATCAGTCACAGCAGCTCACTTTGCTTTCGGTGAAAAGGCCACTCCCAAAGTAAATTCACATCTATGTATTTGCAAGGAGAACCCCTTTTGGAGGAAAGTATATTAACAAGTGGTATTCAGAACTTAGTAAGCAGGCAGAATATCTATTTTACTGTGAATAAGTCTATTATGTCTATTATTTAGAGAAATGTCATTGTAAAAAAAAAAGAAAAAGGATGGAGCTGGATATAGGACACATATATTTTATTTTAAAATTCCATGCTTTAGAGAGCCAGAGGTAGCTACAGCTGCAGACAGACACTAGGAAATTAAGTAAAAGAGACCATGTTAATTAACAGACAACAACGAAGAGCTACTATTACTGTCAGTCAGAAAATGTTAGTTCTTCAAAGTTCATCCTTTTTTTCATTGTAGACTGTCATGGTTTCAGCTGGGATAGAGTTAATTTTCTTCCTAGTAGCTGGTATAGTGTTATGTTTTGGATTTAGTATGAGAATAATGTTGATAGCAACAACTGAAAACAACAGTGTGTTAAGTAGTGTTTAGACTAAGTCAAGGATTTTTCAGCTTCTCATCCCCAGCCAGCAAGAAGGCTGGAGGGGCACAAGAAGTTGGGAGGGGACACAGCCAGGACAGCTGACCCAAACTGGCCAATGGGGTATTCCATACCATGTGACATCATGCCCAGTATATAAACTGGGGGGAGTTTGCCAGGAGGGGCCGATCACTGCTCAGGAACTACTGGGCATCGGTCAGTGAGAGGCAAGCAATTGCATTGTGCATCACTTGTTTTGTATATTTCAATCCTTTTATTATTATTGTCATATTATTATTATTATTACTATTATTGTTATTATTGTTATTATTTTCTTCCTTTCTGTCCCATTAAACTGTCTTTATCCTAACCCACGAATTTTACTTTTTTTCAGTTCTTTCCCCCATCCCACTGGGTGGGGCAAGTGAGCAAGCAGCTGTGTGGTGGTTAGCTGCTGGCTGGGGTTAAACAACGACATAAAATTAATATAAAAAAATATCATTGCATATCCTGGCAAATCAAGAATGCTACTTTGCAACATTCTAAAAGATGCAGATCACAATATATAGGATCCTCATGTAGGCAGGTGGCATACAGTACATGACTATTACGTGTCCACACAGAATTCTATAAAGTATTTTTAGTCAAATTATTACAAGAGGGCATTCTTTTGCAGGATTTATTTTTCCCTTTTTAATCCACAAATGTTTTGCAATTCAGATTCTTTATCTATTTCATTTTTAAAAATCTATTTCTTAAAAAGAAAACCAAACAAACCCCAGCCTTTTCTCCCAACCCATTTGAGGTCACTATGAGCTTAAGAAAACAGACAGGAATAAGCACTTGATCAAAATAGCAGAGAGATGGGACTAATGGGATGCAGAATTTCCCTTTCTAAGTATTTTACATAAAATTTACTTTTATATGCAGAATGATTTGCTGCAGAAGATATATTCTTCAACACATTGTTTATGGAAAGTCTACCAAATACGGGGGCAACCCTGTATGACACTAAAAGAAATTTCTGAATGCTCAGAAGAAAATAAGATTGTAGATAAAAAAGGTATATGTGTGGTTAAATATGTGGTCCTATGTACAAGACCTCATATTGCACTAAGTATGTGCCCAGAAAACTGTACATGGAATTTCTTTTTTATCAACACATTGGGGAATCTAGACCATGAGGGAACATGGCATAGAAATCTCGAGCTCCATCTCATACATCCATCTGGGGCTTATGACTTCACATTCAGGGCCACTGAAAGCAGCTATACTCCTTGGGGAGCAAACACAGCCATCTGTACTCAAAACAAAGATGTAAAAGCATAAAACTAGACTGTATTTGGTGCCTATGAACTGAGTGCTGTCTTACTAACTCCTGGCATACTACAGTTGTTCTGAGTCTTAGACTGTAAGTTGTTTGGGTAAGGAACTAGTGCTCCCTTAAATGTGTCTGTAAAACATACAGCATGTGACTTGGGATCAAGTAAAATCATTTATCAACAATATACAAAGCAGCTGCTTATATGGGTTGGCAACACATTCTTTAATATCAGATTTTTTCAGACCATCTTATATACACTATTTATATCAAGATACTTTATATAAATGAGAAGCTTATGACATCTTTTGAATATAATTCAAAATAACAAACATAACTTATTAGGGGTAATGATTTCCCATGTACTTATATTTTTATATATGACTATTTGCTTTACAGTCTCTAGGACTGACTTTCCTGACCACACTCCTGAGGTTGCAACTCACCAAGAGAAAACCCTGCCCCAGACCTATTCACTGGGAGGTGCTTCATAATTGGACGTGCTGCTGTGTAAACAGCTGTCCATTTTGATATATCAGTAACTGCTAATGACTTACTGAACATGATTACAACAAAAACATAGTATCACACACCTGGCTTACTTGCCATTGCTACCAAAGGTAGGAAGTCTTTAGATGTGTAGAATCCTTGATCCATTCTCAGTCCTTGGAATATACTGTCTCTGTTTGGTTCTGGCAAACCTAAAACAGATATTTTAAGGCATATCAGAACTACAAGGGAAATTTCAATGACCAATACATATTTGACATTACATACACATTCTCAAAAACCTCCTCAATACAAGCACTTTTACAAACCCTTAGATGTTTCTAAAAGAACATCACAGATGACTGTAGTTTCATGTTTGTAGTCTGTAGCTTACATAACTCATGATCTTTTAATGGTACTGGCACTTGAAAATAAGGTTGCTGAATAACCTGTGTATTCATATAACTCATACCAAAACAAATGCAAAGGAAAGGATTAGAGAGAACAGGATATACAGGGTGCAAAAGCAGGGAAGCTACTGGGGAAGAGAAGACTCTTGTAAGCTTTTCTTGTATCACTCTACCTGCACGCGCGTGTAATGCTGTGAAATGGTTTTGCTCCCTTTGTTCTGAGGCATTCTTCAATATAGCTAGTCTGCAGATAATACAAATGAGGCAATAATAAACAGCTTAACCGATGAGGAAAGGAGCACAAATGGCAATGCTGTAGATCTGTCTTATCTGTGAGTATCTGTATGCCACCATTTTTTGCCACTCTTGATTGTTTTCTCAAAACCCAAAAGTCCTTATTGGCTGACATTTATTTATAGTTATTAATAGCACACACTTTTACAGAAGCCGTAGGATACAGACAGGGGTACACCTCACAACTAATAATAGCAACAAATACCTTTCAATTAAAAGAAAGCAGCAAAAAGCATCTTCCAATTATCAAAGAATAACTTCTTGTTGCTGTGTGAACATTTGGACAGCACAAAAAACCAGTCTGGTTGAGACAGAAGTTAAAACAGTTTTTTCATGCAAATGCAATGATCTATCAGGGTATTTTCAACAGGACCTTGACTTTCATATTTACATCTAAAAGCCATAATATTATCAAAGTATGCTAATTAATAATTATATACTGAAATGGAGTAAACATCAACAATTTTTCTAAGAAAACACACTAGAACCAAGGAGTCCTCAGAGCAAGCAGGCGGAATTGGAGCATGAAAAGCAATCTGTGTTCCCTCCATTCTCAGGCATGGATGGCAGCAGACTAATGTTTCTTCTCTTTGAGACATACTGGTCTGGAAAACCCCAATAACATCATGTTAGTGTCAACAATAAAGCAGGATTGCATATTGAGGAGTGCTGTACCAAGTAGGGAAGGTTTAGGGCCTTTTTATATTCCTGAAGCAGCAAAAATCTGTCTCATTATATCATAAGACCAGGACTCAGTCGTGAGAAAGCTTAGGATTTTTTCATGAGTTACCTGATATGAGGGAAGTTTCTTAAAACTCTAGATCCCTGAATTAAGTTACTATAATACAAAATGGAAAAAAAGTGTATTTTTAGTTTTAACAGGTTCAGGGAATAAAATGAAAATGTGCTCTCAGTGAATTCAAAAGGCTTACAAGACAAAAAGCAAATAAAAAATATCCTGAAATTCTTGTATTTCAAAAATCTCATGTTATTGAGCACTTTGTTGATCTCTTTTTATAAAAAAAATCATGACTCAGTTGCTGAACACCTGACTTTCAAAACACCGCTGATCTATAGTTGGATATTGAGAAAAATAAGGTTAGAAAATACTAGCATGTACTGAACTTCAAGACCTTTGAATGCTGTACTTCCTGGGTAGACTGGACTATCAGCTAATGAAGAATGAATAATGGGTATCTTAAGAGGCTACCAGAAATACTTAATGCTATTGAAAATACAGTATGTAAAATGCATTAAAGAAATTATTTTTAAAACCACATAGGTTTTCCTCTATGTATATATTGCAAAATCATCTATGGCAAGTAGAGTACTTCAGAAAAAGCTCTCAGTGACTGCCTACGCGCAGAGGACAGAGTAATGCGACTAATTCTATTGAGGTGTCCATAAACCAGCTCAGAGGCCTCAGTTTACTCTTGGGAGAAACACTCTTGTCATTAGTGAGATGTGCAGTCTGCATTAAAGATAATTTCCTTTCTACCTAACATCTATCCTAGTTCAAAACCAAGGAGAAACCCTTACAAAAAGTTTTTCCACGTATTTTTGCCACTTTTATAATTGTTTCACCTCTAACAGAATCGGTAATTTAGCTCCCATAGGTTGAAGAAAGAGTAGAATTAAGGGAATGTTGTAATGTTCACGGTTCAGGCTCATCACTAGTTCAGTGCCACTGAAATCAAAGGAGTTGGATTAAGAATGCATTGGATTCAATGATGTTTAGCCTAGCTGATATGACCAAAAAAAAAGCCTAATAGGTAGTCAGTATATGTGGCATTTTTTGCTATTTATTTTACTATTTTCATTTTGCTGAAAAGTCAATGAAAACCAATTTTGCAATATTTACATTTGAAGGAAATGCAGGGGATTTTTCTCTTATACCTATAAACACCTGGCACAGTTTCAAGCTCTTTGTTAAGCATCTGCTGGAAGTTGTACTGGATTCTGATGTATCTCCTTTTGCTATTTAGTATTTGCCATTATTAGGATTATGATTGCATTTAATTTTGTTAAAATAGAGAGATAGAGTACTTCTTAAAACCACTAGGTAGCTAAGAAAGAGGCAGGCAGAGGCAGACAAACAGAGGAAGAGATCAAGAACTGATAAGATCCACTTTAGAGACAAAGCATTTCATAATAAATGGCCACCCCACAGAAGTATGCTTTACAGACAGATCAAATATTGATAAATAGCCAAGAGCCTCTTAGGAGAGAGAACATTTGATGAAAAAACAGCTGTAGAGGAAAAATATAGTTTCAAGCAAATGCTTTTAGTGGAGAAATAAAATTTAAAAAACCCCAGTCATCTATGAAAGACACAATTTAGGTCAAAATAATGAACCAAGAGAAATACCCTTTGAAGATAAATCAGAGAGATCCTTTAGCAAAAGGGATTTCACACACCAGTACAAAATAGCCAGGAGCTGCCCAAGAAAAAATGCTTAGAAAAACATGAGGTCTTTCCCCTACGTTTTAGGCTGGAACCAATGGTAGTCAGTTCTCTGCTCTCCAAATCTACATGCAACCCATTTAAAAGGCTTTTTCATTTATTACTTGGTATTTCCCGTCCTGAAAGAATCTTTCACTATTCTAGGTCTCCTGTCTTTAAATAACCTATATCAAAATCTAGTGATAACAATTATTTCTTTCACCTGCACTGAAGAACAACTCTTCTGGAAGACAACCAAGAGGATGCAGCCTAGAAAGACAATTCCACTGGCATTGTTCAGATGGACTCTGCACACCCGTACACAAGCAGAGGGCTATGCCCCACGCCTTGCCTTCTGCAGCCAAAGCCCTGGACTTCCTGAAGCCTCAGTCCCTTTACCCACTGATGCCAGGGAACAAGCTTCTGTAGCAACTGATATACAAACCACACAATGAAGCCTCATGGGCTGTGGAAAACAACATTTACTGAGAACACAAAAAGTAGAAACATTATGAAAATAAGAGCTTGAATGACAGATCTAGGTCAGCTTTGCAAAAAGGTAATCTAGACAGTCGCAGTCTGGGTCAGGTACAGCGTAGAAAGCAATTAATCTCTATTCCTGACCCTCTGGTTTGCTAGGCCCTGCGCATTTTATCTCTAGATGCTCCAGCTGTTTCTCAGTAAGCATCACTCTCTTAGTATGAAGCCCTCTTTCCTTCTTGCCTTGATTTGATCCTCACAACCCCATCTCTAGTGGGCTATACCTGAGCATCAGTGTCTCTCCCGTGTCTGACATACCTTCCAAAGTCATTAGCCACTATAACAGTGGCTTTGGAAAACACAGACTTTATCCTCCCTTTTTCATATCCTTTATATATACATATCAAAATACACATGCATATATATATTAGAAGAAACAACTGCTTCCTATCAAGATCCTGTACTCTTTGTTGTCACAATACTGATGCATGTCAATTTTCTTAACTTGCAGTGTTAAGTCCATTGTCTCCATTTAAAGAGAGAGAATTTAGATCCTCTCACAATTCTCTAGTCCAGATGAAATATGAAACACTAAATGATTAGAGGCAATTTGTTGGATATACAAGGCAATATAGAAGAGTGATGCATACACAATGTAAGGTACTGGCATGCAAAGCAATGCACCTAGTCCATGTGGTTGCTGCACCAAATAAATCGAGGCACGTCAACACATCAATCAGTTAAGCCTGAAAAGGAAATAAATACTGCTGCTATTAATGTAACTATTAGCCTGGTCTGAAAAGGAAAACTAAAGTGGGAGTAGAGGCACAGCATATCCCTCTCTCTCTCAAATCCCCTCTCCCCAGAAATAGGAATGCCTTCTGAACTTGAACTCATTGTTTGGATTACTTAAATCTGACATGTTTGGGCAGATTTGCAGTTTCAGATGAACTTCTCAGTCAGTCTTAATAACCGACATACAAAATAAGCCTTCGTCCTTGGTAAGGGTCAAATGCAGTTTTCACTGGCACCTGACTGAAAACAAATCTCCAGACAAAAAAAAATAGAGCTGAAGTTGAAGTGGAAGTATACAGTAGCCTACAGGGACAAAACTTACTAGAGCATTGTGAGGTTTTCTGTTTTCCCTCACATCAACCGCCAAAAAGTCTGGTTTGCTTCATTTTTAAATGTAATAATACCACATTCTGGAAAAATTTAAGCTGGACCAGGTAAACAAATTAATAACTAGCACCTTTGAAGCAATATTCCCTCTCTTTGCATTCTTAGCTGTTGCTATCCTGACAGAAGAGAGTTTTCAAGATGACAATTGGCTGCATTGTTTTTACCAACTCCTTACTTTCAGGTAAAAATGTAAATTCAGGCTGGTGAATGCAACCTGTGTTTGAATATACCGAGAACTATTTTTTTAAAAGCCAAGACACTCTATTTTGACATTTTTTATAATGAATCCTTCAACTTTGTTTCAAAATGATATTACATTTATAAACTTATCCAAACTGAACTCAAAAGAAAATAAAGAAAATTGGATTCACTGGCCAATGACATCCAATTTTCTACTGCTTAAAAACTGGCAAACCAAAACCAACATGAAACCCCATTCACTTTTTTTTTTTTTAAATGTTCTTTTGTCATATAAATATGGACCATTAGGTAGAAATTTAGAGGGTAGGGAGGTCTTTCCACCTTTTGCCATATCCATGAAAACCTGTTCATGTTTCAAAATTAAACAAGATTTTGAAAAATCACATTTCTAGAGAAAACTCGTGTTCTGCCCTTCCCAGCCTCCATGACAGGGATTTGCTGAGGAAGGGGGGCCCAGGAGATCCTAGGACCAGGTAGAAAGCCTCGAACTGTAAGTATCTACTGAGAAGAAAAATGCACGAATCTCATGATACCAGATGTGGGCAGAAGAAACTTATTATTAGCTGTGTATCTGCTCTGGTGGCAATGCAAATCTCCTGAAATAATACCTGAGAGGCTAAGCCCAGACAACCTGAGACCCAGCCTGCTAATCAGCATAAGAAACTTGAACATAGCCCAGTAATGGGGCAGCATAGGTTCTGCACCAGCAATACCTCACCTTTGGCCAGCTTGAGGAATAGGAATAACAAGTTGTGCCCACTCATGTGCCCTGGGCAAAGGAGCCATGGAAGGCTGATGGACAGAGACTGACATGAATCTTAGAGAGGAGCTGACATGCTCTGGTAAGTTATTTTTGTTAACAATATTTGTGTGTGTGTGTGTGTGGGGGGGTATTTTCTTAAAAAGATGTGCTAAAGTACATACCGAGCTAAGAAAATTGCTCTATAAAGGTGAATTTCTAAAGGCACCATTTCCCTTCTGAAAGGGGCCTTTCGAATTAACAGAGAAGTATCCATGCTGTCCCTTCTCCCTGCCCTTTTATGCACCGAGTGTTCCAACTTGCTCCTTGTGTTACTGTATAAAAATATTTCAGATGTAACACTTCTGATAGCATTTCACACTTGCCCAGAGAGTTGCAGCTATAGCTACCATATGGTCAGAGTGACTACAAAGGTGCGTGGCAGAGAAGAAAGAACATATTGTAAATTCCAAGCGCATAAGCATCCTTAATATTTCTGCATGTTCTGTTCTTCTTCAACAAGTCTAGTTTGTGGTCTGGGGAAATGGAGATCAAAATCTATGTATTTAAAGCAGTTTTATGTCACACAATCCATGAATTGTATAAATTGGACCATGAGTTTTAAGTACATTAAAGTATTTTCTTGAAATGTAACATTGAAACAGTAAATTCTTATAGCTGTCAAATGTACAGGTTTCCCTAGACAAGACAGAATCTATTTGTATGCAGTGGCATATGCTCTACCTATTTGTTTATAAGAAGTTACATTCATTTGTATCAATATTGATAACATTGCTGTCCATGGATCAATATTACATCACAATCTAGATATGAACTATACTAAAGTGCATTACCCAAATATGGTACCTAAGCTGTGCCACATAGCTGATTATATTAAACACAGCATTACAATTCGTGCTATGACATTCATCAGAAATGGAACAGAAAGCCAATGGTATCTAAAGAGTTACTCTCTCTACATTTTTAAAGGTTTGCTTCTGAAAGACTAAATGCCCAGTAAAGTTGCAAATGCTCTGCAGGTGCTCAGCTTCTCTCAAGGTCAGTCCATTAGTGATTAACACATTAGTAAATACTTTTGAGGCTTGTATTTTTAAAGGATCTCTCTTGTTTTGCTGGAGATTTTTTTTTATGGTGGCAGCTTTGTTACTTCCTGTTGTGAGGTTCAATAGAGTATGTTTTCTAGGTGGTTGATTTTTTTTTGTTTGCTCTGTATGTCGATGGAGATAAGTGTTTTAATTACTTTTTTAATGTCTATGCTTTTGTATTTTCTTCCTCTCTCCATTTATTTCCTGCTGTTGAGATTACTGCCTCATCTCCACAGCAGGTGGCTCTTTGAAATTTGTTTTCTCTGTAAGCCTGGTAGATTTATTTTGTAATATAACTGCTCCTTTTTACTGTTTTTTATTAATGATTTCTCTACTTTGGAATAGGTACACTTGCAAGGTTTGTAGGAGTAATTCCCTAATGATGGCTAAAGGCCCTGTTCATAGAAAAAGAGAAGTAAGGGTAAAAAGTAAAAGAACTACAAGGCACTTGGGTTAGGCTTTTCTTACCCTGAAGTTAGAATGAACACTGTATACAGCATACGTGAAAGAGCACCCTTGACATTTAACAACAAGAGCCATACACAATTGCTGCAGTACATTCTAAGTAGAACAGCTATGTCCATACCATAACTCCTTTTAAAAACAGCTGAATGGGTAGCTGAACCTGGAAGTAATGCAGTCTATAGGTCTCACACCTTACTTTGTTGCTAAATTAGACACAGAGACAAGAATCTGAGCTCTTGGAAATGGTATTGAAGTTAACAGGAATGAAGTAGTCAGATCAGCCAGAACTAGATTTGTTCTTATAATCCAATTTCTCTTTGAAGCCAATTGTCCAATCCCAGTTTAGATGTAGCCAAAATTTCACAAGATCTAGGCATCAGAAACTGCAGATGGGAATCACAGGCAGAGTTTAGAATCAATTCACGTGAGTGATGGAAATTAGGAATATGACCACGCAATCAGTGTTGTATGTCTGAGCTTGGATTACAAAACACTGCAGCCCTGTGGTCTGCTCTCACAACATCTAGTGATCCCATGATCAGATTAGATTGGCATCTAATGTCAACCAAAATGTCCAAAGATGAACCATAACTCATTAGCCCCATGAAATATAGAGTCCACCCCTAATTTGGTTATATCATAATCAGTCTAGCTTTTCTCAGGGCTTTAGCCTATACTCCGCAGCCTAGCTCTGGTCTTAATTGCTCTTCTTAATTTTATTATGGTCAACATATGGGACCTGCACTTCAAATACTATTGGGATAACACTCAAGTATGACTAAGGTAATGTGTTTTAGTGAAAATCATCAGTGTTTCAAGATGATTAAACAAAGATATGGAGAAATTATGTGGCGATTTTGCACTTCTCAATATCTGGTATTCAATTAAGCACCATAATGATTTTCAACTCCCAATTTGACTTGAGCACATATCCTCTAAAAGCACTTTCTTAAAACGCATACCTCAGAACTGAAGCAAAAAGTATCACTCAGTGTTTTTAAAACATAATTATTTAAAGGACACACTGGAAGTGATACTAGACAAAGTATCTGGACAAAGTGATACTGGACAAAGATATACAGCTTTGTAAATTAAGGAACAGATGGTAATTCTAGCCTTTCTTCTCAGGTTGGAAACTTGATACTTAATGTTGCCCATATTTGAAGTGATAGTTAAATTGAGGATGCTAGGAGGTTAGATGGTAGTTCTGGTGAAATGACTTGCTAAAATGTGAAGATTACTATAAAGTAAACCTCATCATAGAGAAGGATGAATGCAGAAGTCTGCTTACCTTCCCTCTGGTTCTGTTCTGCCTGGTATTATTTATTGCAGGACTTAAAGTACCGAAACAGTTTGCTATGAATCTTGATTTGTAGAACATAAGAGTTTTGTAAATTGTAATACAGAGCAACTGAAGAAGCATCTGCTGTAAAAAACAAAGTGGAATATTGCTGCAAACCTTTCTTATGTCATCTTGGAAACATTTTTTATACTGGCAACAAATCTGAAAAGGTCACTAGGAAAAATGCATTTAGTAGTCTCAGTCAAATCCATCTCTAACATAAGAATGTACCATTCCACACAGGAAAAGAGCTTGGTCCTGTCTGCTTACAACAGAGCTGAACTGGATTTTTAGTCCTGACTGGAATTTGGTCACTTCTTACCACTAGCATAAGCTGTCATTATTCAGGAGCATCCTTGAAGCGGCATAGCAGGGATGCTGAAGTTTAAGATCTGACATGCTAATGTCGTCAGTTCCTTTCCCTCTTCCTTCTACAAGTTTTTTCCTAGCACTTACCAAAGGAAAGACACAGGGGGGGCTGTGTTTCCTCCAGACACCAGCCAGATACTATTTGTCAGTGTGATATGCTGCACCATGCTAGAGCAGAAGAAACTGGCCCCAATGCTTACTCTTGTTCAGTAAATGGTGCTGAAGTGAAGTGGCCACAAAAGCAAGATCACCTCCTTGGGGACTCTCTATCAGTAATTTGAAGGACACAAAAAAATCTATCATCTCAGAAACCATATGTCACAATAAAGTAATTTTTATACAGTATAAAAAATCTGAATATGTAAAGTGAAAGCAAATAAACTGGACAGAGAGAATGCGAGCAACTGACTCCTGAAGAGAAAGCAGAAAATACTACAATAACTGTTTGCAATAGAAACAGTATCTTTCCCCAAGTAGATTCATTATAACTTACCTGTCTAATATGTCCAGTTTATAGGCAGTCATGCTGGCATATTGGAATAATCAAAACCAATGAAAATTTACAAAGGGAAAATCAAATGTTAGCATAGAAAGCATCTCTTCATATTCATTTTTTATTTCAAAAAAATTGGAAAAAATCTTGAAAAGTTGGATCAATAGAAGCTACATATGGTAAATATGCAGGGAATGGATAAAATGAGAACAAAACTGATGGAAAACATTCACAAAGAAAAAAACCACAAATGCTTAGTTGGCATCACAAATTAAAATAAATACTAGACCTCTACACTGTTGCAAATCAACAGCTAAAAAAAAAAATAAATATTTATCAAAGGCAGCAAATTCATCCTGTAGAAGTATGTGAGAAAAAATTAAGTCATTGATATTCTGGAAAAATACCTTTGGTCAGATCTCAGGCACTGTACAGCAAGGAAGTTGCAATGAAGTGTACTGAGACAACGTCAACTTGTACTAACTAAAATTATCCTGTATTTTTGATGTAATAGTAGTATAATAGCTGATAGGTGGTATCAAAGTGTTACAAATATAAACACTGATTTTTATAATACTGTTTCCTAAATTTAATTAAATTGAACAGTTAAGAATCAGAAAAACATCTAACTCTAGCCGTTTCTCTTAAATCTGCTACTATTACTCTGTTGCATGCCACTTCTGTAGCTTCCATTCTATTTGAATATAGTGACTATGAAACAACAGACTGGATCAATTATAGCTTTGCACCCTATATAACTGTATCTATATTAAATACTTGTAAAACCTTACTTATCCAGGAGGAAAATCCCACACACTAAATAATACTTGAAAAATATAGGACTTTCTAGCTATTCCTATTTTTAAAACTTAACAAGGATTCACCCCAACGTTTTTTTTTTTTTCAAATGTAAAAGTCTTCAGTGTAAACCAGCAATGTCTCCTAAATGCTACTGAATAATTACCATTCTATCTGAAATTTCAATATAGGAAACAAATATTGTTTCCCAGTTCTTTGTTAACATATTAAATTGTCTTAGCTTAAATCTTAGAATATTAATACACTGGGTTTGTCCACATGGAAGAACAAAAAGATGCTATAAAGCTTATTCAGTAATTACTCCCAT
Source organism: Astur gentilis (assembly GCF_929443795.1). NCBI lineage: Eukaryota > Metazoa > Chordata > Aves > Accipitriformes > Accipitridae > Astur > Astur gentilis. The sequence continues at coordinate 21,180,002 of NC_064887.1, forward strand.
ATCATTCCACCTATGCTCCATTTTTTAATCACTTCAGGTAAACCATCTCTACATATATTTTAATATGAAGCCTCAAAAAATACTTCTAAACATTATTCATTTTTCTGCAGCACAGATCTAAAACTGAAAACCTATCATCAGTGCATTCTGATGAAAAGGTAATAATTAAATCTTTTTTCCCCCTTCTTCTACAGCACATTATTTGACCTATGATAAAACAACCTATCAAATTTCCATTTATTATTTCTACCTGAAGGGTTTTGCCAGCTCACACAAACATAAATCTCCATTTGTCAGATTTAAATTGTACCTCTCCCATCTGCTATGAGGGTTCATAGCTCTTGTCCCTTAAAAATTACCGAATAGCATCAAGCAACATAACCTCCCTCCAGCCTTCACTGACCCTTGCAATCAATAATATTTGTAACCTGTATGTGCACAGTTAAGTAGAAGAGAAGCCATGCACTATCCTAGTTAACCACATTGAGCTGCGATACTAAAATCTGCTCCCTTGTGTCTCCTGTGATCAATTTTAATCTCTGGACCAAGAATAAAAGAATGCAGACCCTGTGTCCAAATTCATCTGAAACGGATGTTACAGATTTGTAGGTGTGCACAGGAGCTGTGGATTTAATACAACCAGCAGTTCAAGCAAAGAACAAATCTAAGCTATCATTCATTCTCATTACCCTCAGTGTATTTTGGATCTTCAGAAGACATTACAAAACACAGGAAAATGCACATGTACTGACATAAGCCTGTTCTCTTTGTTAAAATACCATCAGGTAACAGTTATTTGTTCGAGCTGTATCCATTACTGCCACTGCAGGTAAGGTGGAGGTCAGTTATTCCATTATGATTACTTTGTTTAAAGGTTTATAAATAGACTGCCAATATTCATTCCTTCTGGAAAAGTGTCATATAAAGTAAATTAAACAGAAATTCACTAGAAATAATAAAGCCTGGTTCTGCTTTGTTAAAAATAAACAATTATTACAGATAAAAAAGAGTAATTCAGGTTTCTGATGGTATTTGTTCTCTCACCTCCAAACTAATTTTATTTAAAGGAAGGCAAATTTGCCAGCCAATTAGTCTAATTAGACAATGGTATCTGAATGTAGAACAGGAAGAAAGCAACTTTAGAAACCTACTGCAGTAGAAAAAGCCCTTTTTGAATCTGTCACACTACCAGAATGCATGTTTCCAGAGTTCTCGTAACTGCGTATTTATAGGCTTGGCTATATTGGCTCCTCATCAGCAGCTCCAGTGCCATGAATCATCTATCAAAACATTTGAGAAGACTTTCTTACTCATTTCTTTAAAGCAACATTCTGAAGAGACACTTTCAACTTGATTATGCTCCAGTGTTCACTATCAATTAAGAAAAATAGCACACAGTTTTATAATTGCAGGTAAAAAATAAGTATGCAACGTCAGAGGATTTATCTTCTCAGATTGTCTCATGATGTGTGTCAGTACAGAGTATGCTGCAACAAATATGACATTCTTGAGTAACATGCTGGAGGGTCAATGAGCTTTCTCACTCTGGTCATTTACCCACTTCACATTGATACCCTTATCATTAAGCACATATTTATCTCCCTTTCCTTTTAAAAGCAACTGTAGCAAGGAGTTTTATGTAAATATCCTACTAAAGTGATATTCTCTTACACAAGTAGATCAGCTGAGAAACATTAAACCACCTGTATAGCTACCCCTGCATGCTTTCACATACTGGAAATAACTGAGTTAAGGGTCAATGACAGAAAGAAGTCACAGATTGTCTAAGGGTTTTTTTTAATGCATTAATTAAGTCTGAATCCCTTTCCTAACATCAGCATATGTTGTATTTTTGAAATTTTATTCAAAGATGGACTGTCTTTATTAACTAATTATACCATTTTCATCAAGTACCTGAGTTTTCCTTGGGTGTTTCACATAGTGCTGGCAGGGCACTAAATACAATGCAGTTGAACCTCAGATACTGTATGGCTACTGTCTAGAAAACAGACAGAGAAGTGATGGTGAAGATCTCCAAAAGCCTCCTCAATGCCCAACAGTCAAGAACATGAAGTGAAACATTGTCACACTTAAGATTATGGGTCATGTACTTGGCTTGTGGGTGCAGAAATCTGCACAATCACACACACAAGATCCCTCCTTCTCTTCAGCTTATTCTTCTGGTGGCTAAATAAAAAATTCAAAATGGGAAATTTATACTGCTTACGTTAAGCAACTAATTTTGGTGATACTTAAAGCGTTAAAGAAGTAGGAACCTATGTTCCTTTTCAGTCCATGAAGAGATGGCCATGTCCAGAGAGATTACTGTTTCGGGAAGTTAAAACTAGATGCCTAAAATTGCCTGCAGCCAATGGTGCAAATACTCCCAAGAGAGCGTATGCTTCCCCTGACACGGCATCCGACCCATACTAATATTAGTCCAGGCACACAAACATACCAAGGAGTGAGCATGAGTCCTACAGCAGGAAGATTCTTTCCCAGTGGAGTTTCAAATGGTAACAAAACCAAGAAGCATCTGATCAATAGATAGAAAATCAAGTTACATGGTCCCAATAGGTCCCTCGAACAAGGATTTCTATCTGAAATGTTCACGCTTGTCTAATGTTGCTGCCTTTAATCCTTTCACACCAGTGGGTCCTACATGCTTGCATTAGTGCTAATGTAAAAGAAATGAACATTTTATACAAGGATATCCACTCTCCCCAAGTAAAGGGGTTAATACTAAAGTAAGCTTTAGGAATGTAAATTATTTTCCCCATGTGGCTGAAAAACTACATGAGTTATTCATTTAAAAATTATTAGCATATAAAATCAGTATTATCTCTGCAGTTAATGTACAGTTCACTCACAACCTTTTGGACCATTACAATTAAGAAAGGCAGCATCTTTAATGAAGTTACAAAACACGTTGTTTATTAAATAGCAAATTGTATCTTTAATTACTTTAAATATTATAATCTGATGAAAAATTATTTCATAAACCTCAAGACAAATTATGTCAGAGATGGAGTATGCATTTTGTTCCTCTGAATCCTAAACAGCACTTTCAATTTGCTTACATGTTTCTGTTGTATGCAAATCTGCTCTTGAAATTGCTTTCAAGTACCTAAACCCAATGCCACTAGCATACATTTCAGATGCAGTTTGTGCTATTCTTTGTTTTTAAAACAGATTTAATTTTTTGTCAAATGTAGAATTTGGCAGTTCTAGTAAATGCAGCTTTTCTATTAATCCTCAGGAGGTAAACTGAAGATAGGTTTCTGTGGGGGTCCCAAAATCGGGCTCATTGAATTAAAGACTATTTGGGTGTCTACTGTATTTTATTATTTCACTGTTCTATTTTGACTTAAAAGATAACTTTTGTTCAAAACTGTGAAGAGCTTTGAGGATACACTGTAACACCAACAAGCACATACTGAGATAATTTGAAATATTCCATCTTTTTTTATACAAAGTAATCTCTGCACACTGTCAAGACACTTTTTGCTGTCTGTCCAGTATTAGACCTACCTGCTTGGTGTGCTGGCCACTATATGACAAAGGCTGAGTACTGCACAATTAAAGAAAAAGTTTAGTTGTTCACAGCATCAGGCCCTTCACTGTGCTTTGGATCAAACCCAGACCAAAGTCAGTATTAAAATGCATTGATTTCTGCATCACTAAGACAAAATTAATACATTCAACCTCAATTATGTCAACATCGACTTGCTACTGAATATTTTGACACTGTCTGGAAACCCCCGGTTAGCTATCAGACTTTCTCAGGCTAATCAATGAATCGAGAAAGCTCAGTGATTATCTTCAATTCCTTTATGCTAAAAAATTGCTACATTCTATCTATGTCTTCTTTAGCAGAAATATTATCCATGCAAATCATGAAGACAGACTGAGGAGAAACAATTATTCAGTGTAATAGTAGAATAGTAAAAATTAATTTTAAAAAGTACCAAACTTTTTTTTTTTTTCAAGTGTCTGCAGTGGTCAATAATTGATATCATAGAATTATAAAATACAATCATTGATAACATGTTGTTTAGAGTTGAAACAAAAATACACTGAAGATCAAAATATAATAAACATGCTTACTTGCACCATTAGTACAAATACTTTTGAACATGGAAATCTGTTCAGAAAAAACACTTGGCAGTCTTTTGGGACTACGTATGTGCCATAAAGAAAAACCTAGCTGGGATCTGTAGGCAAGTTGAGTAGTGAAAGTCAGATACATTTGTGAGAGCACTCACAACAAAATCAAGTTTTGAAAAAAGTTTTCCTGCAGAAATCTAACGTTAACTGTAACACAGTTAAATGTGTTACAGACCACAACTGAATACAGTACTTGAAACAAACCTCTTCATGGGTGTGCACCTAAATACTCTAGTTGATTTGGGCCTAAGTATCTTCAGGATCTATACTTTGTCTTCCAAAAGATCTGTATGTCTCTACATTACTGACGTGCTATTTAGCAGAGAGACTGCCTTGGAGGCAAAGAACCTCAGGAGTGCCAGGAGATTTTCAGAGTAAGCCTTCTTATGTGTTCAAAGATGTTCAAAACCCAACTGCATATGGTCCTAGGCAACCTGCTCTAGCTGACCCTGCTTTGAGCTGGGGGGCTAGACTAGACAATCTCCAAAGGTGCCTTGCAACTATTTTATGATTCAATGAAATACCCCCTGTTGAGGTCCTAAGCCATGGAAAGATTTCTGAACTTCTTATCTGGGATTTGAAAAATCCACTAATACAGTTAGGTAAAAGAAAAGTATTCCCTATTAGGGCATAGGTAGCACACATTCACAGTAAATTAAGAGAAATTCACAGGCATCTACAGGCATTTTCCACAGACCCTGTATGTTTCTATTGGTTACAGAGCTCTCCTAGCCATTGGCAGTGTACTAGAAATCAGACCCTTTCTTCATGTACCCATGCTACAAAGAAACAAAGCTCAGGGATGGAGAACTAAAACCCACAACTTTCACACAAGGCTGGAAAGTTAATTTTTGAAGCTTCACTCCGAAACCTCCTTCCATGCTTCCATTTAATACTATACATACTTGTTTGCAGAAACCACATCTTGCCACTCACAGTCACCTTCCCAGTGATGGAGCTGGCCTTGTCTTACTCAACAAAAATAGTCACTAATCTTGTAAAATAGGAGTATAGGACAAGGACAAGGACTTTAAATCCAAAACTGAATAAAATTTTCCTCCATTCTCAGATTATTTAAGTTATTAGTATTTAAAAACAACTTCTTAAATATCACTACCTACAGTCATGGGTATTTGCAACATGTAAGAACAGTAATTCTACCTCTGATGTCATTTTTTTAACAGGTTACAACTGATACTGCTCAATACCAGAGCTTCCTTAAAGTCCATGTAAAAATCCCACCATTCAGATGGAAAATCTTGATTTGTACATCCACTTGCCTTTCAGAAGTTCAGCATCACCAAATCAGTTCTACCAAACCGAGCCTTTCACACCAGTATTTTTAATGATAAATTAGTTTTGCTTCACATATAAAATTAGACTATGCCTGTTTGAACACTTGCCACAGAATGACTTTAATTAACCTTAGCAACAGTTGTGTGAGAAGAGACTCGGATAAACAGAATCCTCTGCTTAAAATAAAAAAAAATAAATCTACCTCTGACTTCTGCATTCTGGTAACCACCACTTTATTTCTTATTATAGTACACATATAAGTAGAAAACAAGTATTCACTTATGCATTCAAATGCAAAATCAGATCTGTATGTTAAAGGTACAGCATGCGCAATGAAATCTACGTAACCCTGCACTGATAATCACATCACCAAGCATATGCACAGGTACAGCTCCATACCTGTAAGTACAGGTCTTTCCAAAAGCTCATGCCTTCAAATTTTTGGAGGGAGGGATTAGGATTACAACCTTTCTTGAGTCTGCAATCAAACGCTGAGCAGTTATATATTTATAGGTTAGACAACTTCTTTTTTCCATGGCCATCTCTATCACCAATTTAACAGAAAAGAAAAAGCCGTTTTCAGAGACTCATAGCTCAGGAACAAAGTAATAAATTAAGCCACATTTCAGAATATTTGAATGAAGAAACTGTTGAAGGGGCAAGAAACAAAACTATTTTTAAATGCAGCCTTTGCAAGATAAAAAGAGGTTACTATTGAGGCACCATAGGGCAGGTTGGGGGACTTTTCTATTTAATTATTTATTCATTCAATCATTTACAGATCATTTAGAACTCTGTACTGAAACCAAAATTCCTAATTACATAGATTTTACAGAATAAGGGAATATTAATTAATAAAAGGTAAATCATACATCCAACTAAGATTACTTAAAAACCTGGAAAGAGATAAAAAGAATGATGCACTTGGCAAATGGAGCCATCAGAAAGATGCCATAAATGCAGTGCTATCATGACACTGAAGAAGAAAGGAATAAAATGGAATATTTAAAATTTCTGAAGCCTTGTAATTAAATGTATAACAAATGCAGCATGCAGAATTTCTGGGTGTACTGCAAGAGCCATAAAATTTATAAAATGAAGGTAGTGATATTATAGCAACACCTTCTCATTTTCATTGCATGTAGAAATGCAAATCAGTTAGCAGACAGCAAGCTTTACTCCATGCTTGGCTGCATGAGTTATTTCAATACCAATAGTAACAAATAGCACAGTTTGTAGTGCTTTCTATTTTCAAGGTGCTATACAAACAGACAATCCTCAAAATATCCAGTATCCAGATAACAGATAAACATTTATCCCTGCACTTTACAGATGTGCAAAGAAATTTAAGTGATTTGCCAAGGACCATGCATTAGAAGCAAGGTTGTGATGGCTCTTGGGCACTCACACAATAGGATTTTAAAATGCTAGAACAGTGGATCTTTCATAACCAGAATCTTTATGGTCTGGGAAGCATGCAGGCTATTTCCTGCCTACGACAGTGCTAGTGCAAGCATTGTCATAAGTTATCTCCTTGCAACTGGAGCTCTGGAGGCACCCAGACCACCTGTACCCTGCACAGGAATCAAAGTGCTGAGAGAAGCGGGCAATGTCCTTGAAAGGCCACTCTTTATGGTCTTAGAAAGGCCTTGGACACTGGAGGAGCTCCTCAATGACTAGAGACAGGTATCAAGCCTCCAACATCTATTAATTAGTGTAAAATGCTTATTTTTGCAACTATTTTCCCTTCTTTGTTTTAAGGAGATGGATCATATCTACAGGCCATGTTGCATCATAGCTACTTTGGCAGTAGCCTGGACAGAGTGGACACAGGTAAGAAGACTTGTGCATATCGCTGGGCAGCTGCACCCTCTGTCTTTGGGAAACACATGTGAATGCTAATATTAAAAACCTAGGAATAATACGTAGTCAAAGGGTTATTCAGAGAGCAAACCAAAATTAGCACCTCATTAAAAGTCCCCCTATTTCCACTGACTCCACATAGAGTAGTAAGAGCCCAGCTGCAGAAGCAGAGCGGGAGGTGACTATTTAATGAACTGTACATTTGAATAAGATGGTCATTTGGTGTCAGCACAGACAATGGGAACCTTCCTTCATGATTACTAGTTTCCGCTATTTGACTTTTTTTGGACACATCTAATTATACATCTTCTCTTACCTGTCACCTAGCAACCTCAGATGTGATTTAATTATGTTTGGTGAAAAAAAAATATTGGCTGACATAACAATATGCTTACTCTTTGAGTTGAAGTAATGTAATCAAAACTGATGTAAAAATCCTCAAAATACACACATTTCCCCATCCTTCAACTTATTACAGCTGACCAGTCAGGAGAGGTATTTAAATAAGTACTTCTTTTTTTTTAACTTTAGATCTTATTTATTTGGTATATGTGGCAAACAATATTTTACACAGAAAGGAAAGGAACCAAATTCAGCAAAACACATTTATTCCATTCATTTGTTCTTTTTCTTTAAAGAAAAAACCGACATCTACCTTATCAAAGGACAGAAACTATTGAAAATCTGGCTAAAATAGCTATAGGAGCGTTTTGCTTTATTTTAATCCTTTCCATTTTTATCATCTTTATGGATATTGCTCATGTCTTTAAGCCTTTATTTCTTAAATTTGTTTCTTTGTCAGTTTATGCATTCTATCTGATTTATCTTCCTTTATATTTCCTTAATTTTTTCATTTCCATTTTGTAGTAGATATATTTTTCTTGTTTGCCTCATCTTTATCTACTATTTTTTTCCAACTCTCCCTCATTTTTTTGCAGGGTTTTCCCCTTCAGTGTTTCCCTTCCAGGCTCACACTGCCAGCATTGTCTCTGGAGCAGCTGAAAGTAACAAGACGCAAACACCACTTGCCTAGGGGCCCAGGGATTTGTCAGCTACAAGATGCTTTGGAGAAAATGTTTTCTTCTAACTTAGTTATATCATTGCCTTAAAAAATGCCAGTTAAAGCATTTCAGTTTGGTACTTTAAAATATAGATAATGTGTATTTATTAAAAAACCCCAACTTTTTCTAGCAAAGTATTAAGTCTAGTGGAGAAGTAATGCCTCACATTTGATGATTTTGAACTTTTTCAATCTGTAGATCACTACAAAGGATTAATGGGGCTGTGGAACTGGCTCATTGAAGAAGTTATGATGTTGAACAGCTGTATATAGCAGTACCTGTCATTGACTGCTATACTGTAGAAAGTGTGGAGATGGCACAAACATACCTGATACCAGTGAAAAAGATCATATATACTTTAGGCAGATGTCCCATTGGCTTAAAATTCTACATTAAAAAGATACACAGCTAATTTTATAATTTTTTTTTCTGCATAAAGCAAGTGCTTTGAGCAGTTTTTTCTTGCTATCACTTTTCTACAAAATCATAAGGTTGTTGTACTGCAAGCATTTACATTCATACTGAAGTCCATGCACAGTAAGTTAAAGTGGTCTGTTGACACTGTCTATTGAGGTAAACCCCGAGTCAAGACCAAGTTTTGCTTCCTATACAGAAGGCAAGCTCCCCCTCAAGCAAATCTTGTTCATGTATCAGTCATTCAGACAGGACACAGAGCATGGCATGCATAGCCACCCCAGACATTGCATCAGAGCTGTGTAGACATAGCCATAAATGCCAATGGAATTACTTACATTGTGTAAAGTGAAGTCTGTGCATAAGCTTTTGTGAGAACAAGGCCTAACATTGTTTTTAATATAAAAACATTTTATACAACTCCTCCCACATTTCTTAAAACTGCATCCCTAATTATGGAGTGTGGAGATCTACTATAAGTGATTAATGTTGTTTTGTTTGTTGTTATGGAAACAAACCAAGTAGGAGTCTCTGCTTTGCGTATAGAATTTCCAGTCAAATTTTACAGTAAATAGCTAAGCTTTCCAGTATGTAAGCAACAACACCATATGGCCATTAATCTCCACCCAAAGACTATGTCCTCACTTGCCACTATTTGTTAAAATTAAGGTCTTTCCAGGAATATAGAAAAATTACCTGCTCCACCCTGTTACTGGTCAGTAAGCAACAAAACGTGGTAATCTCAATTAGGGACAGTTTATAAGAGTGAACACTTGACAAACTTGATCAAAACATTCATATGAAAGTAATGCTTAAATCAAACTTGAGTTGACAAATTCCGCAGCTCTCAGGACAGAACACCTGCCCTGGGGATGCTACAGCCATACACAGGAATTTATGGAATATAAGTTCCCAACAAATTAACGATGCATCCAAAAGATATAAATTTCTAAAGCATTATTTGGTATTGAACATGTGTGATGTGGGTACCTTCCAGACAAAATGGAGACCAGTGTTCCCTAAGGAACTTACTATTCAATAAACAGAGGTTTGCAAAAAGGTTGTGAGCAAGATGAAAGGTGAAAGCCACATGAAGAAAGAAAATATCAAAGGGGTATGGTTTAGTAAGAAAATACCAATGTTAATTTTGCTTCTGTGGGAGTTAAATGACCTGGATAGACCAGATCATGATTCTTGTCCTAATAATTTTTGGTTTCTGCATATAGAGATAAACTTCAGCACCGCATATCTGAATCTAGCCCTGTGTTGTGGTCATCTCCTCTCCCTGCACCTGACAATGGGGCTGACTATCCCTTTCCTTTGGACTCCTCCAAAGACAATTGTAATTCCACAAGGACCCTCTCTGCCATCAACAGGCATTACTGATTACCTTAGCTCTTAGTTTGTACACTCCTGGACAGGTTCCCAAGGAGATAAAAATGTTCTCCCCAGTGTCAACCCAAAAAAGGGAAGGTGCATCCATTTCCTGCTGAACTGTGGTACCAAACAAATTGCTTGTAAATGTAGTCACCACCAGTTCATACATTGGTGGAAGTCCAGTGGTTTCCTGCCTTGCCCACTCTTTCGTCCCTTCTTGGAGTCACACCAGAAGCATTCTTGGATTTGCCTGAAGTGATCACTACTAGCCCAAACACACAATAATCATTACAGGTGGCTGTTTCCTAGCTGCCAAGCAGTATCAGACAGGCCTCAGTTGGCCTCAGAGACATGCACATGGATCAAGTCAAAACCTGTCCTGCCATTAAGACCCATCAGCAAACCTCAGTAATTAGAGGTTCTCCCTTTTGGGTCCGAGGCACATTCTCAAACACACCACAAATCTGCCTTTTTGATATCGCATTGGTTCCTTGTTGAAAAGCCAGCCACTTCACCCCCACAAGGCATGGCAACTTCCTTAGATACCCAGGAGCCCCAGGAGGGGAATGGAAACTGCCCCAGCCCTGCTTTATCACCTCCTTATTCTGCCTCTTGATTCTATCACTGATACCAATTTTTCTTGCTCATATTTTTGCTCTGAGGGATTGTAATGTCACTCTGGTTAGGATGACAAGCTTCCTCACCCATTCCTGACCAAGAGACACTTCTGCCTGGGAAAACACTAATAATGAGCCTCTTTTGACAGTGGATATTTACGCTGCCCTAGCGCCCTTTGCTGCATCCCTGGGTGATTTCTAACCAGGCCTTAATGTGATCCCATTAGTTATCCTGCAGCTTTGGGGACATCTAATATACACCCTGTCTGAGTGTGTACAGCTATGGATATAACCCCTACAGTCCTCTGCTGCCTCCTCCTAACTCTTCTTACTGCTAATTCAGACATCAGGCTGGAATCTGGCTGAAGGACAGGGTTTAAATATCCTTCCTGGTACACAGAACAACAGTTTGTCCATCATCTGAATAAGCAGTGCAAAGTGTCTTTACAATGAAGCATTCAAGAGGACTAGGCAAAATAAACAGTAGTCTTTTGTTCAGGCTTGTTTGCCTGAGCAATGTTTTACAACCTTTGGGCAAAGTTTCTCTTTTTATATCAGAATGGAAAGCAATGCCATTTAGATGGCACAGAAGGTGAATCACAGGACTTGTAAAATTACAGAGGCAGGTAATAAGAATATTATAGGGTGTTTCATAGGTGATATAATTGCAGTTATTTTTGATAATAAAAATCCATTGAAATTAGGATTTGAATTACACATAAATGTAGTCATAGGGCTGTACTTCTAAAATCTCAGATGAGTACTTGATTCTCATTTAAAAGTGAAACCAGGATTGAATAACCAGCAGCCAATGCTACTTCTCTACAGCAAGAATAACTAATACAGAGGGAGTGAAATGAATAGAGCTAGCAATGCATTTCCCCCCCAGCATATCAAGCAGGTTTTCATACGGAAGCAGTGGTCATCAATCACTACCTCATTACCAACCTGTCATCTGAGTTTAGGCTAAATGTATTCTGGCTTGCTGCCATACTAAATGTTCAATGAAACATCCTTAAGGCTCTCTACAAGTTCAGCTGAAGTCGCACATGCTATACATCAAAGAGGAACATTAGCGTTATCATAGCTTAATAAATAGTGCCATTCTGGCAATGTAATCCTATGTTCTAGAGCTATCTTCCATTCCCAGTATTATACTGCTTAAGTAAACAATCTTGCTGTCTTGTGTGAAGTTTATTTAGTGATAAATGCATGTAAAGATAATTAGTCATACTGTTATAGATACAGTTCCATCCCAGCTGAAGAACATAAGCAAAAATAGCATAGCATTTTAAAAGCATACAAAGACATAATGAACTTTATCTTGAAGCATTAGTTCATAATTCTTGCATATTGTGGTTTATTATCCAAGTTTCACTGCATTGGAAAACAATGATGACAGTTGAAGGATCCCATATCAATGCCTTTTCAAAATAACATTGGCTTGAATACGGGACTTTTGGATACCCCTGGGATGCAATGCAGCCACTAAGATGACTGCAAAATATATTTCAACAGCTGTGAATACTATCTGCTTTAGGAATAACTCCTGACTTAAGTAACAATACTTATAATTAGTCATTCATTTCCATGTACACTTGGAGCACTAAGTCCGGAATTTCTGTTTACATTTAAAAATGCCAATAAAACTTACATCTAGATTCTAAAGTGACAGAAACTTCAAGACGCATCTTAAAGAAAAGCCTAATAACACATTTTTATATATGTGAATCAGTTTAGCCTCTTAAAATTATTTTTAAATAATGAAAAATCATCTAGAAATTTAAGAATACTTTTTCTGTCCTTGTATAAAAACTTTCATTTATAAACACTACATTTGTTATGCAGTCAGGCCTTACTATTCCTAAATTAAAATATGAGAAATGGCTGCAGTATGTTCAGTCATAGATTTTCCAAATGATATTAAGTATATAGCAGGAAACCTGTCTTGACTAGTAAGCTGGGCTTGTTCTATGCAAAACACATTGAACTTAAACCATGTATTCAAGCCCTTACCTATATCTGACACTGTTCCTTCCCATTGTGCATTGATCTAAATAAAACAGTAGCTGCACCAACCCTTGACCTAAGTACAACTGGTAAGGGAGAAAAATCACGAGTCAGCATCCTTCCTTTACTAATATAGTTGAAAAGAAAAAGTTACATACCAAAGAGTGCTCCCCACATTACCATAAGTCAACAGAAGCTGGGGACACTTTTCAACAAGTAAAGAATAGAAATTGCATGGTGTTTGGATGGTGTCCTTCTTGATAAGGGATGGCAGAAGATGCTCTTTACAAAGTGCATGTCCTGCCTGGCGAAAACAATGCTGGATGCAGAGTCCTTCTCCCACATGTTTACTGAGGCATACATACACAAGGAAAAGCAATTCACTTTAACTGAAGTTCTGACAAACTGAAGAGGCTGCTAAATGATTCTTTGGTCTGAACAAGGCTTATGATGTATATTGCTTGCTTAAACCAGGCTCTCCCTTTCCTGTTCTGTTGCCTCACCTTCTAAGCCGCTTAACTAGAAGTCAGTCTTGGGACAAATTTGGTTGTCTGTGGAGTCTTAGCAACAGAGACTGGATTTCCAGATATACATCTGTAGAATGAACTTGTCGTTTCAACTTTGAGTTGTCTTGCTTTTTGCTTGCCTATTCCACCACGTTTAAGTTCTCTTTTGCCTTTAAGGCAAGGTCTCTGCTACAAAATGGTGACGCTAGAATAGTTGCATTTAGCACTAAGAAAAGATGAGATGTCAAGAAGCAGTAGTAGTTGCACAGTTCTGGCACTCCTGAGAGCAATAAGAGTGTATTTTGTGCGGTTCCTGCTCAGGACTGCAAAGAAAAGCTGTCATAAGGTTTTCCTTTTACTCTTTCTGTTTCTGCATATATACAAAGGGCCAGGCATCAAACTTGCTGTTAATAGTGTGCAATAATATAGCTTAAAAAGCTTACACAGGTTTCATTTAAGCCACACATTAGATACAAAATGCATGGCTTCCATCAACTGCTTTAGTAATAACTTCAGTGGAAAAAAGATCAGAATTTATATTCTTAAAAGTTACACATTGTTAGGCGGCATTTTTTTTATATTTACAAAGATACTGAAGAAAAAGTATGAAAAAAAAAAATGTTGCATGTGAAAATCTCACTAGATCCTTGATAAAACTAAAACTGTTCTTATAGGACCACAGCACTAAACAGTTCTGTCTTCAACCCCAACCTTAACTCAGTGGCATTTTTGAGGTCTTCTACAACACTGTTAGCTTAATTCAGAAGCTGAAAGCAATCACGAAACACAACAACAATGAAAAAGGGCATTACAAGATGTATCAGTTAAAGGCATACTATTGTTTTCCTGTGTATTTGGTGCACAACAAGGGAAGGGGAAAAACTGTGCTTCGTTTACTACATACCTTTTTTTACAACAGAAGCCTGCAAAGGGGCTTGCAGCAGGTCTGTCCTCTTCCATGCCTGATAGCTTACAGACTTAGCTGCCTGACCAAGCAATTTGGATCCAGATCCTTCATTGCAGAAATTATCAGATTTACAACGCTTCTGACAGCTTTTGCTTCTGAAGTTTCAATTTGTCTGCTAGACTAAATTATTGCAACATCCATTTAGCATTACTACAAATTCTGATTATCTACTTCTTTAGGTTTGTTTGGTTTGGGGGTTTTTCCTCCTCCTTCTTTAAAGATACATGGGTCAGGATCCTGTGAGAGCTCAGAGGACTTAGTGTCCAGCTGTTCTTCCATGTGTTCTCTAGGCCAACACCTGCTGCAGAGATACTACCAAGACCTCATGGTTGGCACGCTGCTCTAATTCCACTCGGCTTGTAGGTTGAAAGGTCACTCCTTTAATGCAGTCAGTTTGTGGCTTCCACATTAAAGAGAGGGAGTTACTATCACGGCTGGAGCTCTATTTTATGAAATCCAGTGACAGTAAAACCAGATGCCCTCTACTTTCATAATTGCTTTAACTGTCAAGTACATCTTAGAAAAATAACTTCTAGGGCCTGATGAGAGGACAAGCCAACCGCTCCATGAACAAGAGAATCTTCTAACTTAAAGCTATGACATTAGTTAAGGACCCTAAAGAAATGGCTGAAGGCATGGTCTGAGGACAAGATTCATTTGCTTGTCTTTTTATGTCAGAGATACTATGAAAAGAGAATTGAAGATAAAGAGGCTTTTTTCTGCTCTCTAACTCCCACTATAGAGGAGCCCGTAAGATCAAAACAAGATGAAGAACAGAGCAGAAAAGGCTATATGTGAAGAAAGCAAATGCTATGAATAGAATCTAACGGGAACTTAAACAAAACTTTTGATAAACAATGATAACTCTAAGTGACTAAATACAATATGACTACTATGCTGTAGCCCTTCAGCACTAATTTCCACAGACAAAACAGGGTGTGAAAACAGGTTCAAGGGACATAGCAGCACATCATCCAATTTTACTAAAAATTGGCACACCTTATTAAAAACTTTACCAGGTTATACTTTCTTTACATGACAGCAAAACATCCTTTTTTTCTGGCTGGAGTTTATACACACTTAAGTGATCAGTGCCAAATCCCAAGACGAAAAATATTTTAGATGCCTACTGAATTAGACAGAACAGAAAAGTAAGAAAGTGGGTAAGGTGTACACAAATAATAGGTCTAGATTTATGGAACAGCTTAGACCAGCATTTCCAAATATTCCCCACTGCAAAGAAGCGCTCCACAGTCACTGACCTCGCATAAATGAGAAAATGGGAAAGTAGGCTGTATCTTTCCACTGTTCCACCTTACCTATTTCCAAAACTAGACAAAAGACAGTTTTCTCTAACACGGGAGTCAGGGCTCTCCAACTTGTCTGCACCTATGTTGCAGTTTCATGGAAGTGAGTCTGCACCATCATTAGCTCTACGTGATCTGAACTCCATGGCAGCTCCGAATACAGCCAATTGACCTGACACCAGATCAACACACAGAGACATGTACCACAGAAAAAATAAGGCCACTTTATAAACCAAGGGCAGTCTAGAAGACTACCCAGCAACTCCAAGACTAGCCTAGAAGTGTGCAAAAGTAAAACCTCCATCTACAAGTCACTGCCCATTTTCAAACATGCAGCTTACGTAGGGAGAAGAGAATTATACCTTTGTTCATAAACACACTTACAGCAAACTTAACAAACTTTAATGGCACCACCTTTTAATGACACTACCAATTAATTAATTTTCCTGATTTCGATGTTAAAATTGCATCAATACATTTTTTTACTTCTATTATGTATCTAAGAGAGAATCCTTTCTGTTCATATGTGCAGTTTGAACAGCTGTAAATGATGCCAAATGCAAACATTTAAGGGAAGTTCCAGCATATCAAATTTAACCCTCATTTCTGTCTCAATGACAGATGCAAGAATTCCAACTAGGTGGATTTTATGAACAGTTAAATGATTTGTATTCAGAGCAACATTAAAAATCCCCATGACAAAGTGCACTTGAACAAAAATACCCTCCTTGTGACACATCCTTTACAAGTAATGTGTTTTCATTTTTCACATGTTGCATCTCATTTATTTTATTCAGGCACACATAGTTAAATCTACAAGATACGGTAAGCTTCCAATACCTTTGAAATAATAAATCATTTCTTACAGATGTTTTCACCCACTGCAAGGCTGCTGCTTATTAATCAAACATTATCAGTATCTATCACTGCCCAGTGCTAAACAGGAAAGGCACCTTATTTTGAGTTTTGACTTTTATTCACTGGTTAGTCCCTGACCCTTACACTACTGCATGCTTATTAGAAATATGGAAAGCCCTACTGCATGGCAGATCTTACTACAAGGAGTTTTAGGAGTGTTATACAAGCAGAAGCATATTTTTCTTCAAGAACTGAAGGCAACAAAGCCAAGCTGCTCTTCAAATTGGCAACACAAATGCAATCACATTGTCTTCAAAGCTCTTTTCCAACATGTAAGTAAAATGTAACCATGTTAGCAAACTACTTCTGCTCTAGATCTTTTCATATCTGAAATGTTTCATTTTTGATAAATTATTAAAATTTCATTTCAGAAAACAGTACATAGGATACAATACATCTTTAACAGTATAATCTTATGGCGGAAAACTTAAAGAAAATGGTACAATGTGAGTAAGAACTTATCTGATAAAAAAATTTCAACTTCCTTGTGATCATTGAGAAATTGCTGGATTCATGTCAATAATGCAAAATAAAACTTTTGCATTATTTAATTTGCTATTTTGGTCATTACACATCTTTTTCAAAATGCTGGAATAGAAACAAAATTTGGGGAAGCAGCACAAATTGCAAGTGGTTAGGAATGGGGATTTCTGTAGCTCCAAGAAAGACTGAATGTTTGCCAGCAAGAACACAGTCTAGCTTCTCCACAGCACTTTTACAATACTGAGCATTTTTATAGCACTTTTAGTGCTAAGTTTCACCATTCCCATATGATAGTACAGAAGAATGAAGTCGGCCAGGAGGCCAATAGCCAGAGCCCAAGTCTCACTCTCAGCAGAGCATCACACCACACTGCTTCCCTCCAGTGATCTACTGTGGTTCATGATTTATATTTTTGTCATTAACCAAGTGAAAAATTAAAGGCAATGAACAAGGCTTCCAGTTAAAAACAACCACCATCTCCTGCCACAGCTGCAATTCACTCAACTCTCCTTTAACTAAACAGTTTGCATATTCTATAGCTTTCTGAATGAACACTGAACACCACACTTGTATCTATGATTATTCACTCTGCAAGGCTGATTAAACACATTCCATTCTTGCAAGCATGGCAGGTCTACAGAAGTGACTGAGCTACAATGTGTATTTCTATGCTTCAATACAATAAAGGGCACATTCAGCACATGCAAAGGCTCATATTTGCATCTGAAAAATAAGGAACCAACTTGCCAATGTAGTGGGTGTATGAAGACTCTTACGTCCCTATGATTTAAAAAGTGCTAAGATTTCAAAACTTTCTTTACTTAATTTTACTGGGCTTTCCAGAAAAAGCTGTGCACAAAGAAGGCATGGATTGTAACAATTAGGGGTGAATTCTTTAGATTCTGTCTACTGAGGGAAGGAAATCAGGTTTTTTAATGCAAATTAACTCCAAGCTTTATTATCAAGAAGCTACTACAGCAACAAAACAGGATGGAACTTTATCCCAGTGATTAGCACAGACACCACAAGCGAGCACCTTATGCTTCCTGCACAGAATAGTCACTGTGCCTCTCTCCCCTAGCTCTGCAAATGTCTTTCTGCTAGGAACAGGCAAGAACTCAAAACTCTGAGAGTAAGGAGACAAACCAGCAATTTTAAATCCCATAATCTGGAACAACTTCAGGATCAGTACCAGTCTGGAACTCAGGCTAACCGCACTAACCCCTGGCATAGCACCATGCCCCGAGCTCCTGTGCTGAAGCTACAGAGAAGGCTGCAGGAACCAGGCTCGGCTATCACCTCAGGCTTCAGCATGGAAGAGCTCTGCTAGCCCGCCAGGGCCTTCCCGAGCTTTGTGTGGAGAGCGTGGGGGATCAGCCACCTCACCCGGGAGAGGATCAAATAATTAAAACTGCCTAAAATCTATTCAGAATAGGCACCACAATGCTTCACATTTTGGATCTCCCCTTTTCCCTTAGCCACCAAGAGTGTTTTTTCTACAGCACAGTTGTGAGTAGCAAACTTGGGAGCCACAAGCTACATAAGAATGTAAAGACCTGCTCTTTGGTCACCCAAGTATGTAAAATCTTCTTGGGAGCATTTTTGGGGGTTTTGAAGCAACCCTTATCTAACACTCTAAAGGTTAAGAAATCTCCCAGATAAAACTTTAGCCATCAGTTTTCATCTACAAAAGATTTGTATTGGGCCATAATAGTAGAATCAGGCCTGTGTTTCCCAGCAAACAGAAAAGCAATCAGGTCTAAGTCACCTGTATACTGAAATAATGAATTGTGATATTTTCACTCTCTAACTTCAAAACAATATACTAACTATAAAATTAGAATAACTCTTTCTTTTAGAAGGTATGTTCCATTCTCATTTAAAAAATCCAATGTATTAGAGAAAAAGCTTTAAATATGGTACTGTTGAGAAATGGTTAATGATTTCATCTCAATTTAAATAAGAACCTGGTACTGAAATTTCATTATCTACTGAACTGTCAGAAGCTATTTAAAAATACACATCACACTAAAATAAACAACCATCTATTACCATTAGTCACAAACCAACAATGAATTATTTGTAACAAAAAAAATCCTAAGAAATCTGTTATACCATGTTCTATTACATCAATGAAACAATAACAAACAAAACCTTGACAATTCTTAGAAATGTAGTAATAGAGTAAAAGTTTCTACTTAATATGTAACTAGTAATTTCAACACAATGGCAGGATTAACATTAACAATTAATTGTCTGAAATCTGTTGATCTTTAAATTCTCATTATTCTTTTTTGTTTTCTTCCTGCGAAACTAATCACCAAAGATCATTAGAGGGAATGTTGAATCATCATACTAGCTGTTGAATGCATTTTCACTTTCTCTAACGATTCATGTTCAGCTTACATTTTTAGCACAAATGAATGAAAAATAGCCAAAGGATTTCCTGTGAAAGAAAACACTGTCAAGGACAATGAGTATGGTTTGATACTATAAAACATGCACAGAAGACTATCTATGTGACTTTATGCACAAGGAATGTCAAATTTCATCTCATGCCTATAGGACACACCTGTACTCTACACAAACCCACAATAGAGAAATATTTGCATACCTGTTAACCTTTCTTTTAAAAGATTTGCCATGTGATACATACTATAATATTTATATACTCTATCCTAATTATATACAGTCTTAGTAATCATTAACATATGTATTCACACAGTGTCTTTTAATTTCATAGTAGAAGCAACCATACAACTGGCATCTCCAGAAAGAATAGATTAGAATAGTAAAGAACAATTTTCAAGTATCATGACCATGACAAGTGGTTCAAAAGCCTGGATAATTTCTATCCACTCAAAATTCAAGACACAGCAGCAAGAATATTTACACAGCTTCATTAAAGATCGCTTACTATAGTGAACATGTAAAAATTTTCTTCTCAGATATTTGTTGCCCTTAAAAACTACCATCCTATTAAAAGTAAAGAGATCTGGAAGGTGGTGGACATGCCTTCCCATGATGGTAGAAGCTATTGTAGTGGATAAGAAAATTACAGATACCACTGGAATAGGAAAGTTTTTCAATTAATGCATTGAGCCTGAAGGAAGGACTGAGGGATTCCCTCAGGCACAGACCACAGGCAAAGAAGGCTACAGGTCTCAGAAGGCCTTCAGACTGTGAATCCCACCCAGACAAACAGAATCACTAGTGAGTGTGCCCCAAGTTACACGAAGGACCAAAACTGGCCTCAAGCACACCTAGCTGTCAGGATTTTCCCCTGAAATTAGGTAGCTGCCCTTCATTATACCAAACTGTTCCTAGATCAACAAAGGCCTGACTACCAAGCGATGATGAAAAGGGAAGCAGATGACTGAGAAGCACAAGACAACCACCAGGTCAGACAAAAGCCTTGACCCCTCCAGCAGTGGCTTCCTAGAGACCACTCTCCCAAAGCAGAGAAGTGGCAGAGCAAGAAGTTTTCCTAAAGCAATCTCTAAAAGTCCTTCAAAAAGTACTACAAATCTACTGCACAAATCCAGGTTTTGTCTTAATTTGTCAATTCAATTCAACAAGCAGATACACCCCTGTTGAATGGGCAGTGAAAGGAATATGAATTCAGGAACATTATGAGACATAAATGTGTGCAGGAAGACTGCTTAAAACTTTACTCATTAACACAAAAAAGTGCTTGCCATCTTCTCACCAATTATTGGCACTAAACAAGTGAGATTTTGATACCCTTCCTACTCCTTTACAATCTTTAAAAATAAAAAAAAATAAATCCAACAAGCCCAAGTTTTTAACTAGCCTTTTATTCTTCATAAGCAAGATGAAGGAAAGTAAGGAATTTCTAAACCTATTGTTTAAATTTTGCATTGTGTCAGCCCTCCTATAGTATTAGGTAGAACAACGTTTCAAAAAGTGTCTGATTGCATTAAATACATATTGGACCACATGCAGAAAGCTCAACTAAAGCAAATGGATATGCACCCACTTACCAGATGTATTTTAGATGGTTGTTCATTCTGTGTCTGAATGTTAACATGGAAGTAAAAATATGGCAGCATAATTAATACTCTACATCTAAAAAGATAAAAGTAAATGACTCATGGAGTGAACTTTCAGAAGCAACAGGTAAGCAAGCAAAACCCTTTTCTTTAGGTGTAAGGCACTGAAGTGTGCAAAATCAGAATATGAAAATGCAGTATCAAACATCACCATTTTGTTCAATATTTTCTTTTCTAATGTACTTCTCAAACATCAAAATGCTTAAAAATAAATGCTTGAATAAACTCCCAAAAAGTGCTAAATAATGCTAAGTGCTAAATAATCTGCTAAGATATTAAAAAATTTAACTACTCTTAAAACAATATGAATCAAATTGATATATTTAGAGCCACATTTCTTCAGGGAAACTGTCCAACATTATGGAAAGAGACAGGAAAGTCTTTTATAAAAAATGTGCAGTAGAGATTGTTATGCTAAGTAGTTTTTTGGTAGGAAAGATGAGTAAATAACAGCATGAACATCTGTATAATTTGCAAGTGAATAACTTAAGGATGCCCATGGGCAGATTATTAGTATTTTTTGAAAGTGTCCTAAGACTATTAATAGTAAATAAGCTGCTTTGTGCATCTGAGCCTTAAAAGCTTTCCACTGCCTACTGCTTCCGATGTGTATCAGGAAGGTTCCACTAATATCCAGAGCAGTAGTGACAGAACTGGAAGAACAGCTTACTACAAATGCCAGTAGTAGAAAAAGATGCCTCAAACATAAAAATTCTTTGATGTATATATATTATTGGTCTCCAGGAAAGATGCTGCACTAGGAATAAAAGCAAGTTCAAAAATCTACTATAAGCATGTAAGAACAGGTTCTTTCCTTTTCTAATATAACTATATTCCTTTTGTTCTTTAATAACAAAATTTTTTAGATTAAAGAGTAGCAGAAGATGAGAATAACATGAATATTGAGGACTAACCAGTTTTGCATTAGTACCAATTTACGCTGTAATTTGTTTATAATACTCTTCACATGAGACATGAAAAAATTAAGAAATGTGTTATTGTAGAAGAGTGCATTCATCCTCCAAGCTGTGAGCCATGAGCTATGGCTCTCCAGGAGGGAGACTATAAAGAAGTCCTATACATGACTGCACAAACTTAGGTAGACCTTCTTCCTTGGGACTTAATTTCACGCAGTTGCAGTTCAATGTGCAGTTTTGATCCTGTTCTGTACTAAATTGCAAATGCATCTATCACTGGCCATCTCATGGATCTTTATTTAAAAAAATATTGTTTTCATCTTAATTTTAAAATTATTCGGGTTACTGTAAGGCAATTGTGAAATGCTTTGAATTGGCTTTGTCCAAATCCTGCCACTGCTCTTTGTCACTCTTGCTCTTCAAACTTTTCAAAGTGCTGTGACTTCATGACTCATCTTGATGACTTCATTTTCATTATATCTAATCCCAAAGTGTCACAGCTTTTTGAAGCTAAATGGATTTGAGTAGTTTGTTTTGTCACAATAAAATGTAATTCCAAGTGTTTTCCCTGGCTCTGCAGCCTGTATTATCTTTTACTGCATAAGGATACTGATGCCTGAAAGGCCAGTGTTGTCACCATTTAAAATCCTGGGTAAAAAGCACGATTTTTGCAAGATTCTGAGACAGTGACAACCCTTGTCTACAAGTGTCAATAAAACCAACCAAGAAACTAAGCTAGACACACATTTATTTTGAGTATCTAGCTGATCATGTTTCCAACAACATCATTCTTTCCTGCACTACCTTCCAACACATTATTTTTCACCCCTGCTTGTTGTGATTTATCTGGTCTTTAGGCTTTGGATTCTTTGCAGCAAAAACTGTATCATCTATAAAGTGTCAGAATACTTAGGAAATTATAAAATAATACAAAAAAAAACACCAAAAAAACTCCAAAAATAGAGCTGAAGATCCTAAGAACCTAAAGCTGCTCAATGCTTGTGCTACAGTTCCATCTTTAACCAAGATGCCTTATATTTTACATGACTTGCTACATTACCTCTGAGCCAAACAGGTCTTCACAAAGAGGCCTAAAAGCAGAATTTTGGGGAACATCTTAAATGCCAAGCAACAGAAAACAATTCTGAAAAACAACCAACCAACAGATAAATCCTGGATATGCTTTCAAATGACTCTGCCTCTAAACTTTTCCCTCTGGAGGTGATAAGTGAAAAAGCAAGTGAAGAGAAAAAGAAAATTCAGAAATACAAGGTAAAACAAAACCAGAGAAGCAAACAAATAAAAGTCTGTTCACAACCTGAAATGAGAACTATTTTGAATATGACATATTTCCTCCATAAATGTCTGTGCTGGCCATGGGCCTACAGGCCCCATATGCAGATTTCACGTCCTCCAAATTTAGTTTATGAATCAGGAGTATGATGCACAATTTTTTCCTATAGCACAAGCAAAATGAACATCTGTTCACTTTTTGCCACGTAGGTTTATATCTGTGTGGGTGGGTGTGAACAGAGCTCTTGATGTGTAATATTCTTCCCATCTGCACACCAGGTGGCACTGCATAGTTAATCAGAAGATAATAACAGGCATGAGGAGATTACTTACTTTTGGGGAAGAGACAGTAAATCAATCTCACAGGGTTTTTTTTAAAAACAAGGTACATCAATGCTTGGACTTTTAATTTCTTTTTTTGGTGTGTAATTTCATTCCAATCAATGGAATCATCTGATTATATTATTGTTCGAATGCTATGTTAATAAACTATGAATGACTGCAATTATCACAAAGGTTCTTTCCACAAGGGATTTAATTTATTTCTTTTTTTAGGTACAGTTTTAACCCTTGCAAGCAGGATATACTATTTAGGATACATCCAAACAACAATCTGTTTAGATTTACTCTGTATGCTCATCTAACCTACCATTTCACAGTACTTAATACAACCTCTGAATACCCTAATACAATGAAACTGACTTTATAGCAATTCAACATCACAAGATGGAGGAAGAAACAAGAAAGCTTCATTAGTAGCTGCATTTGCCCTACAATGAGAAGTTAACTAGAAAGTTAGTTTGTGCTGCAAGTTTAAGCCTACAGACACTAAAGTTAAAGTGTCTAAGCAATTTCTGGGAATGGGGACTTAAGATTTTTTAAAATATTTTACCAAAAAAAACTATTTTTGAAGATATATTTTTATCTGAACTTTATATAAAGAGAATGTAAATGTTATATAAAACCTCTATGTTATGGTAAAATGTTACAGAATAAGGATAGAGGTTTGTGTAAAAGTCTGCAGAAAATATGTTTATGGTGATAGCCTTTCTATATATTTGTCTGAATGTCACATGAAATGTCCTTAAAGACTTTGAATATTTAGGTCATTCATTTTCATTCAATTAAATAGTTGTATAAAAAAATTGTTTTGTATTTCCTCTTTCAAAAAGAATATACAATGCCTTGTGGAGTCTTAGAAGACAGAACCACAGAATCCTGTTTTCCAAAGAAAGTAGCTGAACTTCAAGAAGGGTGAGTAATAAAAGCCTAGTATTTCTGCATTTGCTATGATAGCCAAGCAAGACACATACACATAGACATTCTTTGTAAAAATCATAAGTATTCTACCCTGAAAATCAACCAGGAGACACAGTAATGCAAAGTGTTCAGACTACTCTGTTCTCCATAAGATACCCTTCGCTGCTGTACTTTGCTGTCTCTGAGGACCATGTGCTCTCTCCTCTAGCCCCTCACCCCATCATTGATTTCTCTTTTTGCTCTCAGCATGCCAATTCTCTGTTGCCCTGAGTCTCTATGATGTTTACAGAAGGCAGCAACTGATGCGAGACTTTTTTTTTTAATAGCAAAATTTTCAAAATTATTTGTCAGCTCAATCACCAATTCTTCACAAACATTTCTTATCAAAAAGCAGACCTGATTCTAGGTAAAGCATGTTGAGTGTAATCTATCAAATCTGGAAAGGATTTTTTTTTTCCTATGCATAAGTTTAGAGGTTAATTTTAAAACTTTGAAAGTTCAATTGGGAGGTTTAATTCATATTCATTAATGTTTGTGAATAACAAAATAAAACTAAAAGATCTGTAACTGTTAGATAAACAGAATTTTAAAATGAAAATTTTAAGGACTCTGATTCTACATCTCTAATTCTTAATCGGCATTTTTAATTGCCCATTGAAATAAGACTGAATAAGTTTAGAAATTGCACCAAGCTAAATGACAATGAAAAGAACTAAAAAACATAGTCGAGACTCCCAGAATATATTTAACAGGTTGTTCCTCCCTTTGTATGGGTGCTGCCTTTTAGTCATGTGAAAAAATTCTCATGTGTGCTATTGTCTATCATCACTTTTGATGTAAGAAACTGAGATTCATGGACTACCCTTTATGTTAGCTGTAATCTGAAATCAGGACTGCTGGAGAAAAACAGAAGAATGGTCTATCCCTTGGGTCCTTGTATGTAAAACACAAGATGTGTCTGCTGCCAGATGTTGCAAAATATACATCTTTGTAGAGAGGAAACTGAGAGGACATGAGAGTAAATGAGGGACAGGGAAGAGGCAATTCATGTATTGATCCTCTAGAAATAAACAGAAGTACATCATTAAGAACTAGCTGGATGAAACACAGTTCAGATAAAGCAAAAAACAGGAAATTGAAGGAAAGAACTACCAAAAGCAAAAAAGGTAACAAGCAATCCTCTGACTAAGATTCACCTACCATTTGTTCTGAGGTTCTGCTATCAGAGGGCAGCATTGCCTTCCAGTATGCCATTGCCCAGATTGATCTCTTTCATTACCACTTACCCAGGTAACTATGAAAGCTTTTCCTTGGATCCAGTCTTTGCTAGTTCAGCGTATGTCTTCGTAACCCCAAATTCCATATCAGTCTCTACAACATTACACACACAGCCACAGCCTACTTGGGAAAGATAAGATGGTGCAAAATAAAATAGTATGGAGGTAAGGTGTGACTCAAATTGAGATCCTAGAAGTTGCCAAAGGTTCGTGACACATACTGGCCATCTGTTCATTTTCAGGTGTAGTACAAGTTGTTTTTCTGAGCTTTAAACAGTGACTTAAATGCACCAGACCTACTGGCTGGAGAGAGTCTTTCATGGTAAGATAAGCCATCATAGTCTCAATGCCTCAGTAAGCAAAGACTTGAAGCTAAGTATTTTTTATTATTATTATTTATTTTAGAGTAAGGCTGTTAACCTGTATCCCTTTGTGAACTTCTTAGGAATTCTTTACCCTTCAGGTCTGAAACAGAGCAAATATGTTGACTAGAGCATACTTTTAACACCTTTCCAAACAGCTCTCACAAAAAGCTTTTGCTATTCATTTTTCTTCAGTAAGGTCACTTGCTAGAAGTGATCAAACCTCAGCCACCTATGCTTTACCTTTTATAGACACAGCTGAGGGGTGTACTTTTCCTACCTCATGCAACATTCCCACAGAGCAATGGACTTTTTCCTGATGCATAACTGTGTGGAAAATAGCTTTCAAATTTCTCTTTGCATCTCCACCTGCCCTTATGCAGCTGGCTATTTACAAGTGCTCTTCCAGTTCATGAATCACACATGGACTCTTGTACAATCCTGATGGACAAATTCTTGAGTTCCGTATCATTTGCAAGACTAAAGGTGTGCTCTTCAAAAATCACATGACTATGACAAAATCCTCTTACAGTGTACTCCCTCTTCCTAACAGGGACTTCACCTTCTTTTACACACCCATTCACTTTTTCTTTCTTCCGCTAATAAGGAAAATTGAAAACTACCATGTTAATTTCTCATCAAGGTACAGATTCATTCAAAAGCAAATTACAACCACCTTTAAAAAAAAAATCTTCTATTTTATGTAAGTAGTGTTCTCTAATTATTTTACTCCCATGATTTAGGGTAATCGAATGCAACATTTCATTGAATATGTTTGTTCAGTAGCCAAAGAACACAAAACTAAATACAGTACAGACTCATTATGGAAAAACTGCTGCTGTTGAGAGTTTATAAATGCTCTGTTGCATTAATATAACTAACCCTAGAAATCTTTAATCCCTTGGTTTGTCCTCCATCTTTCACTACCAGTATGCAAGGCCACATTAACTGTCCAGTGTCTTACACAGTACTGTAAAAGAGAGATGACAGGCAGACATGAGGGTACAGAGAGGGACCAACTTCATCATGAATGCAAGGTAGCTTCCAATAACAAAACTTTGTAGGAACACATAATCCTTCATTAGCATTTATACCCTCTGTTTCCTAATACAGTCAGTGAACACATGGTTTACAGGAGAATTATGCTTCAAATACCTTCTCTTGTTTATTAAAATTCTGGCTGTGTCCCTTTACCTAGCATCTGTATGGCACAATGTGGTCTGTATGTATTTCTAACCAAAAAATATTTTATATCAGGATAAATTTATTAAGGTCAGAAAATAAACCCACATACATAAAACAAACATTCCAATCCTATGTGAAGTGCTTGGTGGTCATTTTTGCTAACCTTTAACTGAACTGTTATTTTAAATTTCCTAGTCAGAAATGCAGGGGAATCATGCCAATATTCCAAAAATGACTGATAATTTTTTCCTAAATGCTAGACTCTCAGAAAACAAATGTTTATTTATGAATTAATCCCTCATTGGTGAGATTTCACAAAACAGTTTCAAAGACAGATGAAAACAATAAAGAAGGTAAGTTGGACCATTCCCTTGTATACAATTACATCAAAATATGACACATCAGAATTCCTATACATGGAAGGTCTCTAACAATGTGAGGATTTAGGATTATATAAATCACAATGTTCTGCACTATAATCACATGACAGAATAGACCTGCAAAGCTTATTATACTGCATAACCAGATGGTAAACAACAGTTGTCGCTGTACTAAGAATTACATCTCTGTAATCAATAATAGGAAGGAGGAACACAGTTGGACAACTTGTTTCCTATTATGTTCACTTAGGCAACGTCTAGATCAATAAAGAGCATTAAGCCTCATACCAACTGTAAACAATGCCTGCTCAACATGCCTATCATATGGTAGCGATAGGTCCAGCTGTACTTCAAAATACTGGTAAATGGATAACAATTCTAACATTAAAAAGAAGCAATGATTCAAATAGCAGGCAGGTGCGGGACTTCTTTAGCATGTGAGAGAAGACAGACCTATGATGCCAGTTTTAGTATAAGTCAAAGTCAGCTTATTTTTTTAACCCATCCCATAATTACATTTCACTACAGCCTATCTGAAGGATGTTACATGTTTTATATGGAGAAAAGAAAAAAGAAACCAAGCATGGTATCACTAGCTTACATATAGACTCAGTAATTATGTGGGTATAGTAAGCTGTTCACAAAAATTGAAAACTGAATTTGTGTATTGCTCCAGGCCAATATGGCAATTAATTACAAATAAGTTTTCACTTCATCCATTTTTTAACTATTTAAACAAATAATAAATCATCCCAATCAGCTACATTCTCGTCTTACTTAAGAATCACATAAATGTGAAAAATTTAACAAATAACTGTCTTAAGACAGCTAGCTTTAGCTTCCTGGTTTTTAAATTTTCCTTATATTCCATACTTCCATAATGCATCAAATTGAAGCTGTCTCACATCATGCTATTAACACAGATACAAGTCCCAGATTATTCTTAGACAGTCATTCAATTTCAGGATGACAAAACACAGAACAGACAGCTCTTCTTACCTATTCCAATAAAGACTGCTTCATAGCCATCTTCTTTCAAGGTACGGAGTGTCATTCCATGCATTGCAAGGCCTTTACTAAAAATTATCTGAAAGAATTAAAGGTTACTTGCTTTTAATGTGATAATGTGAAAATAATTTCTATCATGTCCTGCATACAGGCATCTTGCAGGATCTTCTAGTGAACAAACAAAGCAAATTATTTTTTTTTTCCCCCCAAGCCAGGCTTAAAAGGCCAGACTGGCTCTGATTTAAGCAAGTGGCCCAAACTAGCTATGGGTAAAAGGTACCTTCAGATCATCCTCAGATGGGGGCCACTACAGGCTAGCTTGGTTTCTGCTGTAAGCTAAAAGAGTTAAAGCAAGCTAAACAAACAAGAGAAGCGTGTCTACGGAACATGGTACTGAAGTAAAGCTGAAAATGGCAGTTTTCTACTGTGAGTAAATTGTTGTATTCAGTGCTGACTACAAAAGGTTCTATTCCCATGTGAAAATCAGAATGTAAGAAATATGATGTGGAAGCAAGAACCTTCTTTAGCGAATATGCACTAAACAGATCACCCAGCACACCAACCAAAAAACAAGCAGTTTAGGTTATTGCAGAAACATTAGTGAAAGTATGAGCCTCTTACAGGGAAATAAAGAAAAGACATGACACTATTCTGCATTAACAGGGGTTCTGAAGAGAAAACGAAGCAGTGTTTCCCCACACAGTATCAGGCAGTTGGTAGGCCTCCAAGTGTGCAGAATGCAACGTACTTTAGACTCTCTGAACTTGAATGTCGTATGCCAGTTTCTGTTACATCACTTGTGTATTCACTTTACAAAATGTCATGCTCTGTTGTGTAAGCACTATACTTCGTGATCTTAACAGTTTAGTCTTCATGTCATTGTATGTCTTGTTTGTTATTGAATCTGCCTATTTTCCATTTAATATACTTTTCCTATTGGTGGAAAAAAAAGGCAGATGTAAAATACAGTGTAAAATACTTAAAGCACTGACTTTTTTTGTATTTGGAGATTTAGTATAAATTTTATCAGAGGTGCAAAAGCCATGTACTGTTGTAATCCTTTCAAGAACACAGACTACATCCTCACTGGCAACAAAATACATTCCATAAATTGTCATTACATTTTTTTATCCTATTGTGTACATATGTTATGAAAACCTAATGAAGGAATTTAAATGGCAATACTATTTTATGTGGGGATTCATAATACTCCTAGGGCCTAGATCTGTAATCCTTATTCAGCTGACTAATTCCTACTAATTTCAGTAGAATTACTTGAATAAACAGCACTACTGAGCATTTACACAATACAGCGCCTTCCACCACAGATCTGAAATGTTTTAAGTAAACACCAGAAAGTATTTCCAGCTTATAGAGGTATAAAACTAAGGTACTTAGTTAACCAGCTTGCCAAAGGATCAACTGCAAACCAATGGCAAAGCTTGGAAGCAAATTTACATTGAGATTCTCTGCTGCACTTCAAAACAGCGGAGGACCTGCAGGTCAAGATGACATGGTGGCTCTATCAGTCCATTCTGGAGACCCTGTCATAACAGGGAGCTCTGAGGAACTGAGTTTTGCAGAGGGTTCCCAAGAGCCTATGGCCAGCAATTTTGTCTAAAATTGCCTCAGTGCTCTGATTTTAGCCCCTTTCCTAACTCAACCTCCATTCTGTCCATCTTTTCAAGGGTTGCAAAGGGATCTTTAGAGTAGAAAAATAGACCTGTAGCATTTAAAGCCTTATCTTACATCTTACCAGCATTTTTATAAAACCTGGACAGGATGAGGTTCTCACTTGGGTCTTGTGACAACAGTCTACTGCTTTTATGATACGAACCAATGCAAAAGATTCCAAGAAGAATTTCCTGCTTCACTGAATGCTTTAGTATTGTGTTAAAAATATATTAACCCTCCTGGTACTCAAAAATTTGATACAGTGATGCATTCTACATTCGTAACTTCTATTAGAATGTGCAGCAGTTGTAAATACTACCTAAATCTTCAGCTCAAGCCCTAAATTAACAATAAAGAGATGTTCCCATTATCTATAAACAACACACATTTGTTTAACAGAATAATGCATAACTATTACTTTCCAAGAAGCTGAATGACTATTATTGTTTATAATAGATGATCATGTTAACGCTTTAATTTGATGCATTTTATTATAAAATAAACTTGGATGCAAGACTGGATGATAAACCATTAAGAAAAAACTCAGGGAGAGGGAACAAAAGGAGAAATATCAAATATGAATGTTTTAAGTAGTGCCAAACTTGCATGAAAAAAACTCCATTAAAAAAATCAAATCATTCCAATAGCTACATTGAACCCCTAAAGCAATTTAGGAATTTGTTTCTTACAGACAATTAATCACATTCAGGCATGCCAGATGAGAACTATTGATTGCCCTTTTCCAAACTAGTGGCATTCAGACAGGAGACAGACAAATGCCCTGAGCAAGAGGAAGCATCTTCCTGCCTCTGTCTAGCGTAGCTTTTAATCGTTCTTTACTAATGTGCATGACATTTTGCTGTTAATCTTTGGCACAGTTCTTGTTCTTTTTTCTTTGAGCTATACATAGACAGGATACATTTTTCATTACCTTCACTCCAAGATCCTTCATAAGCTCAGCTTCAAAATTCACTACATCATACGGCAATCGGAACTGGGGGATTTCAGATGTACTAAAACAAATAAAAATGCTTGTGAAATACTTCCAGCTATTAGGAAGAAAGGATTGTTTAATTTGTTAATAATGCAATACTTATAACAAACCTTCGTTAATTTTGACGTATGTGAATGGAAATGTGCTGAAGCTTGACCATTGGCTTTTTTAACTTGTTAGAGTGACAAAACAGCATTATTCAGCCAATGCTAAAAATATAGGCCAGAAAGGCAGTACCTTGAGGCCAATCCTCCCCACACTTCTAGGTAACCGTTTAACATATGTTAAGCTTGGGTCCAAAAGAACTTCATCTCTGTTACTTTTGTGCACCAGAATATGTAACACTAAACAAAATTAAGACATCCATTTCAGAAAAGATCTCATGGGTATTAAAAGCAAAGTGAACTTCTAGCATTCATTGAGCTATCCAATAAGAAACAATCAAATTTCCTATACATTTTCTTTAAAAGTGTTGCATATGCTATTTTGAGCAATAGTATTTAAAACTGTACCCTCCTCCATTTCTACTTCATAAATTTTTTCATGATCTTTCAGGATGGACAAAGTCGGTAATGGTCTATCAGCTTTTGTATCTCAAGTCCGCTTTTTGACTTAATGTTTATTAGCTGCCATTTTTTCCTCCTGGGAAAAATTAGGAATGACATCTTCAAGTTCCCAGAATCACAGACCTCCTATATGGGAAAACTGAAGTGCCAGCACAGAATCTCAGTTTTTATCTACTGGTACAGATCTTTCTCTCCAATGAAATGGCATCTACTTATGCCAGTTCAAAAACTCTGCCATAAAATGCATTACAGGAAACACAGTGAAGTTCTATTTTAGATACCTTTGTTCAATGAAGATAAAAAAACCTGAATATGCAGAAAACTGAAAGTCTCTCCCCAGATATTTCTAAGCTTCAGTCTAGTATGTTTTCAAATTAAACATAACAAAGCACTAGCAGAGATTCACTGTGGCTTTATTTTACATACTGTTAGTGACCACACGACCTTTAACATCTAACTTTGACAGCCCAGAAGGATTTTATTTATTTTAAGTTGCATCAACTTTAATTATATCAATAAGAAACTGGTGTTCCTCCTTATCATTTCTAATATTGCCCTTTTTTCAACTTTCCTGAACAGTGTGCAATGAAAAGTGTTCTAAATACCAGATACAATGAACACGTCATGATAATACAACTTTCATAGATCATGCTAAGTAAAAAGGTGTCTGAGGCACAAACTAATGTATACGATTCTGCAATAAAGAAATCTAATAAAAAAAGGAAAATTCCATTTTCCAAGCCACCTATATATCTGTTGAAGGCCTGTAATTTCCATTACATGCTCCCAGAACAGCACTGGCTGTGTTATGTCACTGTCAGAATTTGTAAACAGTTTTTTTCTCTTATTAAACTTTCACTTAGTTTTGTACTGTGCAATATACCACATACATGTACATATAAGTTCATATGCAAATACACACAATTCTGTGGGGACACATGCTTGCATATGTATCATGAAAATAAGCATTTTATGAAAGTCAACTGGTACATCAATAATTCTGATACAGTTTCTTTCAGCAGCAGAAGACAGTCTGACTCTGCAATGGAGAGACAGAGCAGGAGAAGGAAATGGGGCAGAGGTTCAGGAGGGATGCAGTGGATGGGAATGGTGTCCCACAAAATTCACCTCTTCCTCAAATCTGATCCAAGTTAGAGGTGCTTGGACAGGTGTTTGGTGCTTCCCAGTGATCCGAAATTACTTTTGCTCAAGGAACACCTCTTTGGCCTAGTGAGAGAAATATTTTGGTATATTGTAAATCAGTGGCATAGCTAGGAGCACAGGCAGTGAAGCTTATTCACAGTCTCTAAACCAAAGCGAGATCTGCTCCTACCTACTCTACTATAAAGCACAGATTTTACACAACTGGTGAAATGCAGGAAAACCTCCCCATGAATGTGAAAGATTCAGCCATGTTGAGACAACCACAGACTTATGCTATGTCTAAATATCACACCACAGGAACTACAATCACAAGACACCTTTCTGTTGTAGCAATATTATTAAAGTTAGCTATGATGTAACATGCATGTGAAGGAACATCTTAGTTAAAAACACTTAAAAAAAGGCAGAGCGAACTGAAAAAGGGCACAAGCACTGCCCTTCCAAACAGCTGATTCCAAACACAAAATTAATTTGGTCTTGTTAGCCATTTGCAATAGTTTATGCGGCCTTGAAAATACACCCATTAATAACCCAAACTTGTTAAAAGATGTACTTCAAAGACTTACAAATGCAATAATAGATGATTGCTGCCACAGGCCAGCCTCCCTTCTGTTCCAGGATTAAAATAAGGACAAAAGGAATTGATGCCCTTAAACCTGATGTTAAACTTTCTACAATGACTGGAAGTAAAATTTGACCTTGATTGCTATGGGCTTTTGAAGACTCAAAAAAAAAAAGAAATACATTTCAAAATGCACTGCTTGACCATTAAGAATACTAAAGGAACAGGCAAAACTTACTGTAAGGCTTTTTGCAGTAGAACAAACAACAGACTAAGCTTTATTTTAAATTCAACTTAAAACATGAAGAACAGATGCAACTTAACATCACATTGCTTCAAATATGGAAGCATATGGCAAGTAACTGCAGCACTGTACTGTAAGCACTGTAAGCAAATGCAGAAAATACTGTATTATATTGCTGAGTCCAACCTGAGTCTAACCTGTCACCAAATAAAGCTTCATTGTTAGAAACATCTCATTATTTCTTACCACTTTACAGCAATAAAATTCATTTTAAATCTGGTATTTATAAAATGTGCTACTCAACAGGTGAGTAAGTATTTCATGTACTAAATTTGCAATCCTCTATGGCAACCAGTTCAAGTAAAACAGCTCCAGAGATAAATGCCTATGTATCAACACCTTGATAATTAGAATCATAGAATCACAGAATTGTTTAGGTTGGAAAAGACCTTTAAGATCATCAAGTCCAACCGTCAACCCAACACAACCATGCCCACTAAACCATGTCCTGAAAAGGTAGAATACTTCTGAACCTCACTGTGAAAAATGCAAGTAATCCATTCAACTTCTCCAGCATTGATTCTCTATCTTCCAGAGCACTGGATAAGTATTTCACATTATGACATTATGGATCAAATTCATTAATGGTTGTCTACTGATTTCAGTGATGCTGCAATGAGAAACACAAGTGCATCACCCTTCTTTCTCTCTCTGTTTCTTTTCACTTTTTATTTTATAAACACTTTAGTGTGGTTACATCCTCAATATGTAAAATTTCTTTTTGATTTTGAATGGGTTGGTATCCACTAGTCAGTTTCTGAAATATTTTATCTTATACTTAGGGATTCCAAAAAAGTTACAAGATACAATCTCAGCCATTGTTAGAGTGGTAAAAATTCATCTTCTAGTGTAGAGGACATGACACCATGCAAATATCTGCCAAGTGTTTACTATATGGGAAAACTGCAAAGGTACTGTCCTTTGAGTATCGGCAATTTGTTGAAGGTTTAGAATTGTAGGGGGTTTATTTCACTCTTATGGTATGGTTTACTAAAGCTGCAAATCCAGGCATACATAATGGATTTTTTACTGTCACCTTTATTTGCATAAGGTAGTTCATGAACGCCTTCTAAATTTAAAAATCTCCATTAAATTAGTATCTGTCTGAAGCATTTTAAACATCTACTAATTCTTTCACTATGTAGGGCTACAAGTACTTATCTTGTTTTAAAAGCTTTGGATAAGGGAAAATGGTTCCTGACATAATTTTCTAAAGTGTGAATTTGATAATGTCTTGGTTTTGGCTGGGATAGAATTAATTCTCTTCCTAGTAGCTGGTATAGTGTTATGTTTTGGATTTAGTATAAGAATAATGTTGATAACACACTGATGTTTTCAGTTGTTGCTAAGTAGTGTTTAGACTAAGTCAAGGATTTTTCAGCTTCTCATGCCCAGCCAGTGAGAAAGGTAGAGGTGCACAAGAAGTTGGGAGGCGACACAGCCAGGACAGCTGACCCAAACTGGCCAATGGGGTATTCCATACCATGTGATGTCATGCTTAGTATATAAACTGGGGGGGAGTTGGCCTGGGGGGTGGATCACTGCTCAGGAACTAACTAGGCATCAGTTGGCAAATGGTGAGGAATTGCATTGTGCATCACGTTTTGTATATTCCAATCCTTTTATTACTGTTATTGTTATTTTATTGTTGTTGTTATTATTATCATTATTAGTTTCTTCCTTTCTGTCCTGTTAAACTGTTCTTATCTCAACCCACAAGTTTTACTTTTTTTTCTTTCCCGATTCTCTCCCCCATCCCACTGGATGCGGGGGCAGTGAGTGGCTGCATTGTGCCTAGTTGCTGGCTGGCATTAAACCATGACAGATAACAATCGCACTGTCCTGGTTTCAGATGGGATAGAGTTAACTGTCTTCCTAGTAGCTGGTACAGTGCTATGTTTTGAGTTCAGTATGCAAAGAATGTTGATAACACTGATGTTTTCAGTTGTTGCCCAGTAGTGTTTAGACTAAGTCAAGGATTTCTCAGCTTCTCATGCCCAGCCAGCGAGAAAGCTGGAGGGGCACAAGAAGTTGGCACAGGACACAGCCAGGGCACCTGACCCAAACTGGCCAACAGGGTATTCCATACCATGTGACATCCCATTTAGTATAGGAACTGGGAAGTGGGGGCGGGGAATTGCCGCTCAGGGACTAGCTGGGTGTCGGTCGGCGGGTGGTGAGCAATTGCCCTGCCCATTTGTACATTCCAATCCTTTTATTACTACTGTTGTCATTTTATTAGTGTTACCATTATCATTATTAGTTTCTTCTTTTCTGTTCTATTAAACCGTTCTTATCTCAACCCACGAGTTTTACTTCTTTTCCTGATTTTCTCCCCCATCCCACTGGATGAGGGGGGAGTGAGCGGCTGCGTGGTGCTTAGTTGCTGGCTGGGGCTAAACCATGACACGCACCCTGGAATTTTAGAGGTCATGTGAAAAGAATATAGGAGAGAGCCACCAGAGTTTCAGCTTGCCTGTAACTGTACCTATTTTAACTCGAAGGATGAATTATTTAAATAAAAAATAAGTTTTCCAGATCTGAAATTTTTTACTCTCTTCCTTTGGTAAATCTAGAGGGATCATGTATACACTATGTTTGCACAAATTTTTTTGCTATGCTTTCTACAGTCATTGGAAACAGTGCTTTGTTGTCATTGTTTTTTACCTTAAGCCACCAGCATACTCCTGCTTTTCAAATATGGTGATGTTTGAATAGCCCAATCGAGCCAAAAAGGAAGCACAACTTAAACTTGCAGGTCCTGCACCAAGAAGAGCTATCTTCACATGATAGGCTTCAGGCATATCTTCTAGAGGAGGTAAGGAAGGGTTTCTGATCTGAGGAATATTCATAGCTTTGAACACCTGAAAAGCAATACATTCAACAGGTTACTTACTTTACATTCCCTCCTCAAATTTTATTATTAATACCATGATGGAAGCTTCAGCTAGTACTGTCCCCATTCATTGATATATTATTGCAGATCGCTTCACAACATTATAGGGATTCCCAAATGGCATGATGGGTGCATTTGTGAGGGATGTTGTGGATGCAGGGTTTGGTCCTTCTATGGTTCTTTTTGTCTTAAAAATGTCTGAAGTCAGATCTTTGACTACTGTAAATTTTACAGAGAAGATGGAACCAGACTATGAGTAACAGAATAGTATTACAATATCGGCGAGATAGCAGAGAATCTCTGTAATACCAAAATCTCCTTCCAAAGAATGTTCCGATTATTCCTACTGCTAGAAGAGTATTTCTGTGAATAACACAAAGGATTTTAATGCCAGTGAAAGCGGCTTTGCTTCTTCAGGAGACATCTTGTGTAATCCTGGATAAATCACTTATGGCTTGACTTTTTAGAGGTGGTAGGTAACCAACCTTAGGTGGTTTTGAAACTTTTTTTTTGGAACTGCCCCTAGTCTTCAGTGCTGTATTTCCAAAGGTAACCCATGCTTTAGGTACCTTCTCAGGTAATTCTAATAGGACTTATTTCATGTTAGTTGCTGATCTATTTCAGATATTCTCCACTTTTTAATTGGGTGTCCAAAAGTTGTAGGCATATCTGAAAGTTAGACTGTTCTCCCTATGCCTCAATTCTTCACCTGTAAAATGGTGATGATCCACTCCATTCTGTTCTTCACTATTAAAAGTACTTTGGGGCAGTCTCTGACCACTACTATGTATTTATACAGAACCCAGCACAATGGGCTCCTAACCTAGCTGTAATGTCACACAGTTTATTTCAGATTTTCATTAAATCAATTCTTTGCTCAGGCATACAGGTAAGAGGCTAAGGCAGAAATAGTCCACATTCACTGAGCTAGACTTCACTGTCCTCTGCATTTACATATACTGTAGGGGAAGGAATGGTTATCTTATATAACCTACAAAAGGAAAAAGGATGGACTTGCAGCCCTTGCAGGCTACTAAAGATTAGGAGTGTGGAAGAGCACAGTTTCATCTTCATTTTATTTTAGGCATTAGGGGGAAAATATTTAACCCAAGGAGTATATCTTTGTAGCAGAAGCACAGTATTATACCAAAAGGATACAAGAGCTCATTGTATTGGGATTCTCAGCCATATCACAAACACGACAAGACTGCACCTCAAAAACTACCAGAAGACAACGTTGTTCCCCAGCTATTTCAATGCAGAACTGCATTCCGTAAGTATTAATTAGTCCTCTAAAATACATATATTCTCATTTAATAAGTAGCTTATTTAAGCTATTTAACAGGTTTACCAACAGTTTCTGCTTTCCTTAGAACTCAAGAAGCAAAGGTTTTTCAAGTTAAACTTTGGCAATTCCACTCATGAATAGAATTTTTCATTTATATTTTGAATCAATGTTCATTTTCTTCATGCGCACTTGAGCACTCATGCTAGGTAAACCAATGATTAGTTCCTTCCCCCTCTAAAATTTCTGTGTCAAATCTCCCAGTCTTTGTAAATTGACATAGCATTTTAACAAACTGCAAGAAGCAAGAGACAGATAATTGTTTTTAAAAAGGAATCATTTAAACCTGACAATTCATACAATATGGGAAGGTTTAATGTGGTTATTAATGGATTTCAAGGCTGAAAAGCTTATATTGTACTGTGAGACTAGACTGTGATAACCAAAATGCAAAAGGATATTTCTAAAATGTCTGCTTTGTTACATTCACACAGAAATGGCTTGAATGATACCAAATTTCCATTAAAGTCTCATGCAGTTGTTTTAGAAGGCTATTCAGCAATACAAACCATATAACTTGCAAATTTAATGTGTATATTGAACACTATGAATATGCATATGCTTAATAAATTTATCACCAAATTTACTTTATTGTTAACACAATCATTTTTATGTTTATTACTGAATAGTCATACCCATCAACTAAATGTTATACTAAAGTGCTGCACTACTGTAGTGTGGTGTTAAGCTTCAGAAACCAAGCACTCATGCAGGAAATCCTAGTAGTTCAGGCTGAATGGTCAACTTTAATTCTGACTATTTGCAAATAGGGTGAAACTGTCTTTATGCAGCAGAGCCAGCTTGTGCGGTAATATCTTGCCATCTGGAATTCAGTGGCAGTTTTGCATATTAAGGCTGGCAGGGTAACTGTGTGAAAATAGCAAACTGCTTCAATGCATTTCAAAAGATTTTCACTCACCTCATGGTGAAGTTTCCCTACAGTGTAATTCACCTAATTAAATATCACTGAATTCTTCTGTACAAATCCTTTGGTGTGCAAAAATGACTACCTTGCAAGCAGTGTTCAATGCCACATTACACACAACTGTCCTCTCCAATATTAATCTGCTCAAACTGTGGTCAGGATGCAAGTAAAGTTTAAAACTATTGCCTTTCTTGTCCACCTTCCCGTCTGCCTTTCCTTCTGGCTCTCTCTCATACACAACAAAAGAGATTAGATAGATTATTAATACACATTAATAACACTGGGCGTTTATTCTTTAACTTTTTATCAAATACTACGCAATCATCATTACTTCACCATCTAGGGCCTGTTCAAACTAAACCCACACAGATTCCATCCACTTCTTATGCTCCATGTCCATTAGGGTCCATAGAAAGAATATCCCAGTTTACAAAAAAGATTATGGAGACTTTGTCCTCAAGTGAGATACAATTTGACCAAACCGAAACAGCCAATCTGTTCTGCTGAAGTTCCAACAACTGAAGAAAATTCTCTCTTGATTCAGACATTTATAACATATTACAGTTTCCCTATTTGCATTACTTCAACATGTAAAGGTGTGAGTTTGCTCAATGTTGACTCCAGTGTGAAATCTGTGGGTTTGTTCCCTTCTCCCTTGTAAATCAAACATCCTTCACTGTATTGGGGTTGGTTCTTGTTCCAAAACATTCAGTATACTCGACAAAGAGCGTAATTGGAGGCACTGCATGCGAACACAAGTTTGTATTAAGGTTCCACAATATTTCCCACGTAAGCAAACTACAGTGGTTTTGATTGCTGAGCATCTGATTCAAGTTTAATTTTCCTAGAAACTTTTAGCCAACTCATTTTACCTGTTTTTCAGAATGCAGACAGGGAAAAGCATATTGTTCTCCTCGTGTAATAAAATTCTGGTTCTTTTCTTCGCTACGTGACTCTAGTATTAGCATGTTTTGATGAAAAGATATGACATTTGGCAGAGTGGCAGGTGACTCGGAGAAATGTATTTCGCTAACCTGATGAAATTCATTTTCTGGCATAGTAAGCATGAATTAAATGAATCTAAAACATTTAAAACCATTAGAGCAGGTTAGAACTGTTACTGAGAATCGTTATCTCAGTTTTTATATAAATTAGAATAAATTAAAGTAACTCACTTCTGTCACTTTTGAGTTTGCTGATCAGAATTTTTCTAAAAGGAATATACTATAGAAGCCCTTCACCTATTTGCAGAATTCAAATATGGTCAGACAGTTTTACCCTAATTCACCTTTATTTAAAATTACCCTTAGAATATGACAAAGAATGTGTTAAATAAAACAGTAAATAGATTGAAAGTTTAACCTCAATGTTAAAATGTAAAAAACCTTTGCCTAATCCTATGAAACAAGATAGGCTGCTAAAAAGCATATTTGGTAGTCTCCAAGACATACACAGAGGGTATGTGACAGTGACACATAGGGTCACATTTCTTAAGTAAAAAGTGCATGTTTAATCTGTCATCTTCATCACAAAACCTTCATCAACAGAAAAAGGCTGAAAAAAGAAAAAATAGGGAAAATGGAAGGAGCAGTAGGAAGATTTAATCTTTTAGTAACATAAGTTTTGACTTCATAACTAAATCCTTTATATTCTGGAGGCATAATGCTTGCTTCCATGCTGAAAAGGCTATAGAAAGAAGTTTATCAGTCAGGTTTGCCATTAAATATCCTTCACTAAGATGATGAGAAACCAAACAGTTACTGATGTAGACCTTAGCGTCTAGCTGGTATTTATTTTAGTGTGAAACACATTAGTACATTCTGAATTGTTATACACAGAACTGCTAGTGCACAGAAAGAAAAACACAAGCAATGAAATCAGTAACATTCAGGAACTGATTGTATTAGTTTCACACTTTCCCACTGGTTTCCATAGATATTTATCTGTAGGCTGGTTTACATTTATGGGACAGTTGAATATTTAAAGAAGAAAACAATATTCTGCACAGATTTTAATAAAAAAAGAAACAAATCGCATGCTTAGTAATCTTCTTGAAGTTGTCAAATTACATGATCACACAGTTAATTTAATTTAATTGCTGTGGATAGCACAGGATGTACAGGAAGTGTTTTTCCACAAACGTGAGCTAGTTAGGAAAACTTGTTGATCCACCCTCCACAAGATAACAGCTAAAGTTGTAATACTGCAGACTTTTGTGCAAGTATGTGAGTGTTGCTAAAACTAGGGCCTAAAACATCTCATTAAAGACTTTTCAAACCTACATAACAACTATACATTAATATTATCCCAGTCCCAAGAAAACCTAGGGGCATCGCAGAGTCTATATCTCAAAATTTCATGAATCCCACCAGTAAAAAGGACATAGAAACAGTCATGTAAATGCCTTAAAAAAACCAAAGAATGTTTAGTGTCTGTAACACATGCTGTAGAGAAATTTATATAAGTTGTCCAAATATCAGCAAGTCTTCCAGCATTGGCCTGAGAAATCAGAATTCCTCAGATTCATCCCCTTGAACTCTTGTAGAAGGCTACACCATCCCCTTTAGACAAGCCTAAAATTTTATAATTGATTATTTTAGATTTCAACAAGACTTAAAAGAGAAAATAACTTCTTTATTATTAAAATGTTAAAATATTATATTATTAAAGTGTTAAAATAAAAATTAATACCAACAAATAGTTTTATTTCTGTTTGTCCTGCTGTCTTAGCTCCCCAGAACAATCCTCCTCTGATGACGCAGCATGCGTATCCATGCCAGCGATGGCGAGGGGCTGAGGCAACCATCCCAAGGCCATCCAACTGCAGGAACTGCAGCTCCACAAGAACCACCTTCTCCCCCCACCTATGTTAAGACTGATCAGAGCTGCCAATGTGCAACCAAAAGAGGGACCCTGAGCCTGAGGGTGCAGCGCACCCCTCCATAGCAGTCCCTCTGGGCAGCTGTTGCTTCCTTGCCCGTGGTGCGGTGGGGGAGAAGGGAGGTTCAACACTCGGAGGAGGACCCTTAGTACAGCCCACACCTCCCAGACCAGGCGCTCTGCTAAGATGCCCCTAGGTTAGCAGCAGGTAAGCTCATACAACGCATCTTTCAGGAAAAAAAACATATCGAGTCTCCTTTCCCAATTTCTTTCTGCTGCAACAGCAGCCAGGATATATCTCCAGAGAGGAACAAATCACCAGAACTGTTGCTGGCACAAGAGCCACAGTACTAAATGATCTAGTATTTAAATCTAGTATGCAGCAATTAAAATAATACATTTTCTATTTAGCTTGTGCTGCTCCATTCAGAATGATTAACTAGAAACACAGGAGAACCTTTAGAATCAGTAATGTCTATCCAGAAATGTAAGATTTTGAGGGCTTCTTACTAACACAATGTAATCGATCACACTTCCTTTTTACTACAAGCATCCAAACTTGTACTTGAATAACCAGTAATTTTAGTTTATTTTGTGGGACTGACAGTCATATAGCTCATGCCTATATCTATTGTCAGTGCAATCTCAGTATATTTTCCCTGAACTTGTGTTCCAAAACCAGAGATGTTTCCTGATTCTAAAGTACTTGGGCAAAGGAGACAGATAAAGACATTAATATAATTTTGACCTGTGCAGTAGCAGGTGTAACCTGCGCTTGACACTCATCATTTATAATAGTGAGCTTTTACTCCATGTTATTCTCTAGATGCAACAGTTACCGTGGTAACTGCATCCCAGTATACACATTCTACACCACAAATACAAACGGACATTTCCTTTTTTTCCACTTGAACATTTAATTGTCAAAACCCACATTTTTTTCAGACTGTATTACAATTTACTTTAAGAATGAACCAAACATATTTACAAAACTATATGGAAGGGCAGAAGGAAAATGCAGGAGGTGTGAGGTGCTATTTTTTTGTTCTACCATATGCAAGACAAATATTTTACAATTAGGGAGTTTTATCTGCAGTATGAACAGATGATCAGTCATTGTTCAGAAGCACAAAGGGGCATACGTCATACCCATATATTTTCCATTTTAAATCCACATTCCTGCTTTACTGCAATTTTATCTTTTATCTCAGCTAGCAGTTGTGCCTTTTTATTATCGCTTGCTCTTGTAATGCATCAAGAGTATGATCCTCAGACTAATTCCAAGGGAAAAAAAGTCTAAAACTGGCTTTATGCACAATGGAGTTTTTAGTAAATAAGCCCCTGTGGGACAAACTATTACACAGTGCATGAGAATTACCATGCAGCTCTCATTAAGAGTAACACATGTTGCACACCTAAATTACACAATTTGTTATGTTACTCATATAGGTAAAGCTGTGAATACACTTCGCTTGCAGTATCTAGGACAAATTTTGGATGAGCAGTAGTACCTTATGATTTTCTTCAGTAT
The DNA here is from genome assembly GCF_929443795.1 of Astur gentilis. Lineage (NCBI taxonomy): Eukaryota > Metazoa > Chordata > Aves > Accipitriformes > Accipitridae > Astur > Astur gentilis. The sequence goes on from NC_064887.1 coordinate 21,223,584, forward strand.
TTTAATCTATATTTTTATAACGATTGTTACTTGGAAGCACTCATAGCATTATATTTTTTTCAACTATGCATACTTTCACACTAAAATTTAACTGAATGAAAGCTAAAAGAAAGTTAATTACAAAAAAGTGACTACCTATTATTTCTAATTATGAGTACTACAATACATACAAATTCTTCATTAAACAGCAGTAAATCTAAATGCTATTAACAACTAATTTTAACATTTTTAGGATACTATAAACATATTAAGATAATAAACTTTACTGAAAAGTTATTTTTGTTAAAGTACTAAATAGAACTGTATAACAATTTTATTTTGTTAGAACTCTTGACACTAATATCACTTTAAACAAACTTGAAACATTAGGAGCAAAGCCATTCAAAGCTATTCATCCTCTCTGCAGTTTTCAGATCAATCATTGTGCCAGCACTGAGCATTTTTTAATAGATTTCTAAAGATTTTTGAAGAAAAATGGCAGATATTTAGCATTATCTATCAAGTCATAATTCCCCTCTATTAATCATAGCATTAGGGCTAAAAAGAGACACAAATCAAGTTTTAACAGATATTACTTGCATTTGGTTCCTAAACAGTAATATTTCATCATTGTATTTATCATCTGCTTGACAACTGTTTAATCTTTCTTTTTTCTTTTGGTTTGTTTTTTTTGTGGGGTTTTTTTTTGTGTGCGTGTTTAGGTTTTTTGTTGAGCTTGTTTTGTTTTGTTTTGTTTTTTGAAAAAAATAAGTCTCCTGCTTTGCAACAAATACTAAGTTTTTACATATATGGAATAAAGACCATTAGAAGAAAAGCTAATAAAATTGCCTCTTGACTGATAAAACCTAACTATTGAATATACACATAGAACAAATACAGTTCAGAGTCTCTAGCTTCATCCTGTAAATAAGAACTTTGGTCCAAACTGTACTGATTATTATGCTTATATGTTCAAATCTCGAGAAAATTGAAGTGGATAGCTGCTTAAATGACAGAAGGGGGAGAATATTCAGCAACAGCTAGCAGAAAAGTTTAGCAAATGCTCTAGAAGTTTTACAAATCTCCTGGAGAGATGAAAGGAGGGATACAAACAGATAAAAGAAGAACTGCAGCAGGTAGCAACATTTGCACATCAAATCATGACCGACAGCCATTGAGAAGGGGGTGTGAAGCCTATGAATGGCAGCAGAGAAAAAAAATTGGCCTTACAGACATATCATCTGTTACTTCCAGATAGATTTGCATTTCTATTTTGGTCCTTCCTACAAAGTTTTTTTTCTCAGGCTTTGTAAAGGTGACTGGAATTTCATCATGTGTTTGTAAATATGATCAGCCAAATCGCTCAAGATACAGAAGAGGGACATGCTCATTAGTTAAGGACTATAGAAACATGCAATCTTAGCACATGCATATGCCTTTTTTTAGACAGCCACAACTTCCTCACTTCTACAGAGACCAAAATCACAATTTTTACCCAAATATACTTCAGATAGATCAGATGAGGTGCCAGCTGAGACTATGAGTTTGGTACAAGTTCTCCATGCCCTCAATGGAAGTAAACAAATGAGTAGTAGCCTCCATCTTTCTTCAGATGGAATTTGGAGCGTTGAAACTATACAGTCACAAATAATGCACATGCACCTCAACAGAAACCCTTTAGAAGACTTCATAACATCAAGTGGCAAGTAACAATCTTTGCTTCAGTCGCCAAAATATACACATACCTTTATGAACGAATAAATGTACACATATACATGTGTGTGCATCTGTATTTATCTAGATAGACGGACACAGACATATATTTCAGGTCAGCCTGAAACTACTTGTTTACTTAGTTTTGGCAAAAAAGGACAGTAAAAAGTCTAAATCATCTGAAACTTTTCCTTTGCCCCAACGCCAGTACCAATGCACACTAATTCTGCTATAGGACCTACCCTATGCCCAGAACAGTTCTACGTCTCCTTAACATGCAGTTACAGATGCAGGTGCACTTGATTTTTTTCCCTACACAGCCTACTTCAGTAACATCCACAATTTCACCTGGCTTAGATAAAGCTTTCATTATAAAAAAAATTGTCTCAACTACTACTGTGTCTAAAGAGTCATCCTGCTCACAATAATGTTCCTTATATTCCTACAAAGTATTGCATTATGAAAGCATTTCTAAGCTTCTGAACAAGCCATAAGAAAAAGGATAATTATTCTAACTTTCTACACCTTTATTTTATTAGTACCAACTTTTTTTTAAACAAGTCATTAACAAAGGCAAGCATTTAGACAATAGTTATTGGTACAGACAAAGAATTTAAGACATTTGCAAGTCCTACCTACCTCAGTAGCAAACTGCTGCAATCCACCAATATTAACTGGTCCCTCCTCAGTGGCATACAAATTGCAGCCACCAACACAGAGTTCTGATGTTGGACACACCATTCCACAGGTCAGGCCAAGTGGATTGTCTGAAAGAATCATTTTGGCAGCTCCATAGTAGTTCTGAAGAAAAAAGGGGGAAAAAAGGGGCGGGGGGAGAAGAAAAAATAAGAGAAAGTCACATAACAAGGAAGCAAAAATTCAACAGAAAATACCAAATACTTTTTCTATAACTGGCTAGTAGAATAATATAGAAATATAAATATATTAACTAACACTGACATTATTTAAATGTACAACATGTTATACAGCATTATGTTAAGGACACTGGAAAGAAAGTCTGCCAAACCATTGATTATGTAAAGATAAAAATTAACTTTTTAGTTTGCAAAATAGTTAAAAGACTCTTCAGTCTGGATCTTCAGTAGGATTTTTAGTGGCTTAACAAATCTACATTCGAAAACTATTGTGCCTGCATTATGTATTTGTTAATACTTTCTCCATTTCTAGGTCAATTGGGCAATAGTTGAGTTGTAAACCTTGTTGGAGGTCTGATCAGAAAGGGTCATTTAGATTATCAGTTCTTTATGACACAGGGAATGAAAAGCTTATTTTACACATCCGTGCACACCATCTCTGCAGATATGCCTGTCCTTCACACCAGATCAGTAGGGCCAATTGTCCCAGACCCATGAAGAGAAGAGGAGAAGGTTTCCTATGTAGCTACCCATAGATACTGCATTACTGAATTCTTTTTGGAACTCTTTTTCCTCAACTACATACTGATCAGGGCAAACACTTACTCTTCTGTTTCCCTAAATAGCAAACCAAGGAACTGATTAAAGAAGTTATGTACAATTTACAACTTCTCAATATTCAGTGCACATCTTCAGGAAAGGAACCGTTCCCTGATATATGAGAGCTAGCAAGATTTCTTTCCATTCTAAAAATCTAAGGAATGGACATTAGCCAGCTCGCCATGCCTGACGCCATGAGAAAACAACCCCTGGTTGTTTTTCAGACTGGATAAATCTCTTAAGAGGGAGCATGAGAGGAAATGCCAGCAGTAAACTGAAGTCTCATTTAGAGGGGGAGAACTACTGATTGCAGTTCCAAATTTACATTACATTTACATTAATGAAATTATGGTGTAATTAAAGCAAACAACTTACATCCTATCTTTTCTTCTGTATAGTCAAGATAAAAGTTTAGTAAACTGTATACTCTAGTCCTTTCTTCATTTTACCACTCCTCCCACCCACTTTAAAAGCCCCACCGAGGGTTGTTCATGAAGCTGGGTTAATGCTAGTTTGCTTTAAGGACCAGAAGACAATACAATACCCCTTATAATTAGCACACGGCTGAAGTTCCACAAAAGTTTGTTCAGCTTTCTCCAAACTAGCAATAACTGAGAGATTAAAAAAAAGTATTGTCTCCTTCCTCTTCCACCACTTCTTCCATATTCCCATCTTCAGTAATCATCACTAACATGAAACTGTTTTTTATAACAAATATCTTTACCTCTCTGTCCCAGGACAGCTGACTCAGAACAGCCAGAACATGTAGCGTTCAAATGTTGTGAAGTACTTGGTCACAGCAGACCCTATGCAATGCCTGTGACTTACTGCCTGTCAAGTAGGCTAACGTATGCAGAAGCGTTCATTCAAAGTGAATGCTATGCCAGAGCAAGAATCCAGTTACGAATAAAAAGAGCAGTGTCAAGATCTGACAATATAACCAACAGTGGGTAACAAGACTTTGATTTGGGAGGTTCAAATTCACTAAAGGCATATCAAAAGACTGAGCATAAAATTCTTAAAGTTAAAACTGATGCAATAGACACAGCTAGAGATTCTGAAGAGAATGCCAATGTTTAAGAAATGTATTTGTAGATGTAACTGGACCTTTTGCTTACAGATGCTGGTCTACTGCACAGCATGAGCCCCTGTCCATCACTTAGAAACACAAACCAGCTACCTCAGTGTATTTTCATAGGATTTTTTAGACACTATTAAAATCCATTGAAATTCTAACCCTGGCTGAATAGGCATCTCTTCTGGGAGAACTTTCAACCATTTTGCCTGTGGTGACTGGTAAGGCACTTTATCACCCCAGATTCTCGTTTATTCCAATGTAAAGGAGTATTAGTTAAACAGAAATTGTATGTATTAGCAAACATTTTTGCTCTTCCAGATGAATGATACTGGTTTGATATGCCAGATTGTTAGAGCTGCTAAAAACAGCCAGTGAAGACATTGTAAGCTCAATGCAGCAGCAAAACACAGAGGTCTAGTTATACTGGAGATGTCCCTGAAACATAACCATGCAGACAGCAGAGGTGACAGTCAATGCAGGAGATCCACACCTTTCTGAAGCAGAGACCAGCCTAGATACCTTACAGCATCTTAAGTGGCACTAGATGTCTGTTCCCCAGGCAATTACATCTAGTCATTCCTTTTTTCCACTCTAAAGGAATAATTACATACTAGTATTGGGGATTTTTCTCACTAACTCAAAGACAAAATGGTTTTCAAAGGATTTTTGCTCAGTTTGATATTTCACTACATATGAGAGTTATATTTTCCCTTCCTGTGTTGTCCAGGATTATTATTTTTATTATCTTCAACTCTGGTTCAATGGAAACAATTACAACAACATGCATTTCCATCTAAGTAACTTCATTAAGGATTTTCTACATTTTTAGGCTATGTAATTAAAATCAATATATAAAGCTAGTTATTATGCCAAGAATGCAAAACTGTTAAATTTTCCTTTTTAAAATTTATTTTATTACATATCTGTAAAGTATATTCTCACACCTGAGCTGTGCCACTACAGGCAGCATCAACACAGCTGGCACATTCTAATTGTTTTGCAAGCTCAAACCAAACTCTGAGCACAGCTATGCTACAGAAAGACAGGGTACATTAAAGAAGCAAGTGACTTCAGAGAGATGGGATCAGGGTCATTGTGGGTGTAGGACTGAGATCACGGCTTATTGAGGGGATATCTAGGAAAACCTGTCTCAGAACATCGTGCCGGACTTCAGTAAGGAGGCTGGGACTGAAGTCCTAATGGGGGTAAGGCTAACTGCTGCTGAACTCTGAATTTGGGGGAAACATGATGGAGTATATAAAGGTGGGGTCCTGATTTGGGAAGTTTTGAGATGTTGCTGTCATGATCCTGGTTGTTACTGCTACCACTAGTTAAAAAAAAAAAAAAAAAAAAGGGGGGAACCGTGTCCTCTTCACATGAGAGTACCAAAAGCTATATATAGTACATTACCATGCTAAAATATTAAGACATTAGATAAACTGTATCAAAGAGTATATATCTTCTAGTCTTAACACGTGAAATGAGTTTTAATGATAAATTAAAAGACAGTCACACCTGAAGTCCAAAGTGTTCCACTCATCTTTGGGAGCAGCAGGGCAAGTCTTCTGCACTGCTTCACTAGTGTGCTCCCGCTGTGCTAAAGTGGACTACTCTAAAGATGAAAGGGAAGTACATGTTCAGTGCTGACTTAGTTTCCCTGTCTGCCAACAAAAAGTCACCCTGTGTCACTTTTACCATTGGTAAACTTCTAACATACTTGCAGAAGAGCTGCAGTTCCCTAGCTCTCCTCTTCCACCTTCTAGAACACCAGTGTAACTAACCACTGTTCCCATTGACATTGATACTGACCATTACCAGTGAAAGAATATGGCCACGTGCTGCTACCATGACTCTCTGCAGTGGCTCAAGAGCAAGCCCATCTGCAATGTCCCTGATACCCAAGGTGCAGTCCAGCATGGAGACTGGGCTGTGAGCAGGACTTCAGGAGCCCAGCTCTGACTTGCTTCATCTCTTTGTCCTTCCATTCTATTTAATAATTTATCCTGCCTTTACTGTGTTGATTTATTATCTAACATATCAAACATGATTAAAAAAATGTTTCCCAATACTTGACAAAAACTGGCAGGGAAATACAGTATAGTCTAGTAAATTACACTAAGTGGTGTTATACAAACTGTGTTAAAAAACTGCTGTCGTGGTTTAACCCCAGCCAGCAACTAAGCACCACACAGCCGCTCACTCACTCCCCCCCATCCAGTGGGATGGGGGAGAAAATCAGGAAAAAAGAAGTAAAACTCCTGGGTTGAGATAAGAACAGTTTAATAGAACAGAAAAGAAGAAACTAATAATGATAATCATAACACTAATAAAATGACAACAGTAGTAATAAAAGGATTGGAATGTACAAATGATGCGCAGGGCAATTGCTCACCACCCGCCAACTGACACCCAGCCAGTCCCCGAGCAACGATTCCCTGCCCCCCACCTCCCAGTTCCTATACTAGATGGGACGTCCCATGGTATGGAATACACCGTTGGCCAGTTTTGGTCAGGTGCCCTGGTTGTGTCCTGTGCCAACTTCTTGTGCCCCTCCAGCTTTCTCGCTGGCTGGGCATGAAAAGCTGAAAAATCCTTGACTATAGTCTAAACAATACTGAGCAACAACTGAAAACATCAGTGTTATCAACATTCTTCGCATACTGAACTCAAAACATAGCACTGTACCAGCTACTAAGAAGACAGTTAACTCTATCCCAGCTGAAACCAGGACAACTGCAAACTGTTGTGTTACTACAGTAATAAATGAGAGTTTGTAGTATAGGTACAGTAGTATATGTACAGTATCTTAAATGTTTAGTCACATGAACACTTTGTGCTTTCATAACTTCTTTTTAAGCTGAAAACATGTATTAATGATCATTACATTTACCAGTGACATTAAAGGTAGAATATTCATAGCATATTCACATTTTAGAAAAAAATATTGATCACTTTTATTTCACAAAACCAGGGTGTAGCAGACTGCACACAAAACAGACATGAGATGCAGACCCGGCAAGTTGGTAACTACACAACCAGATGTTACATGGGAGAAAGGATCAGAATTAAAGGGAGGCTGGCTTCATTAAAATGACAAAGTTACTCCAGGGCATGGAATGCAGGAAGCTACCTTAGCAGTTCGGAGTAATTTTTTTAGATGCTGAAATAATAAGATGACTCAGTTGGCTAGTTTCTTACAGGTGTCGTAGAGGAAGCAAGTCTAAAACTAGAATGTTTCTGAATTTTTTAATGAGATAAATGTCTGCTCATGTCTTTGTTCATAGAATCTTTTTTCCTGTGCACTTCCATAGAAATAAATTAATCTAACTGCATAGGATGTTTTGTGGTTTCCTACATCAAAATGTCAATAAATACTACATTGCTAACACAAGGAACAAAAACAAGCCTTAAACAGACATCAATAATCAGTGGAAACCAGGCAGAGGAGGATCTCCACATGTATCATTTGGAAGCATTATATAATTTGCATGCAAATGAGACTGGTTTTTACTTGAAAAAAAAACTATTAAAACACATAGGATCAATACTGAGAGACCAGAAGAAATTGCATTTACTATCAGGAAATGCTTATAGCATCTTTTCTTTCAATTCAATTCAAGAGCTTTCTATATAAATTCATTATGCATCAGGGTGTTTTGATATCGCCATTTTCTCAAAAACAATGAAGAGTATGCATTATTATGTTTTGTGTAATAAAAATGAACACACTGCCTTCATCAGGATTTGGGGGCAGAGTGAATACTTTAAAAGAAGAAAAAAGTGGTAATTTCCTTTTCATCTGGGTTTAGTTTAAAAAAAAGAGAGACATAGCAAAAAATATGGGAAATTATCACCACCTCCTATCCTAGTTCATGTTCTGTGATGGCTTTAAAATTTACTCAAGATGTATTGGATTAAAATATTTTCACACACCGAAGAGCCACTATTTAAAGTACGTTGTTATGTAAGTAGCATTTTTCACATTGACACAACAGTTCAAATATAACAAGAAACACCCCCAGTCTGTCAGCCCCCCCAAATATCTTCTGAAGAAGAATGAACAAAACATAACAGCAACTTATCAAATCATACATATTCTATATTATAATGCTGATGATTTTTAATCAATCCAGAAATCTTTCACATCATTTGACTTGTGTCATCATAACAGGACTGTAATTTCACACAGTGTCACTATCTTTTTATGAAAAAGAACGGAAGAAATATCTTGTACTGTCATTTTGTCCTTTGTAGTCTAGAATGTGAGAGATTCCTTAATTGACATAGTGTCATCGCAAAAGTCTATTCTACATAATTACACTATGGCAACTGAAACCAGCTGTCAGCCATTCCATTACACTAAGTACAAACAGACATCTCAAGAAAAGTCACTGTTTCAAGTGCATCAATTTAACACCATTACTACTTTTTCTTTTAAATGTTTTTTTGTATTTAGTGACCTGAAATATACAAAGATTAACAGAGAAAGCTGAATAAAACAGCACTTTCAAAAACCTGGGGCCTCAAAGGAGTACTTAAAGATTAATTGTGATGCATATCTGTATATAATTATTACCAATCATCTAGCAGCTTTCCGACTTCCACAATCCTTCATTGTATTAACAGTATCCCACTTACTGTATTTTACATATGAACTGTGACTCATGATTTTCTAGAGTCTTTGCAATGGCATATAGATGTCCTTTGTTAATTTACTCAGAGTTCCTCTGGCACAGAAAAAATATCATTCTGTTTCTCTCACCTGTCATAATCCTATGTCTCTCACCACCCTTTCTCCCTTACAATCTTTTATTCATTTCATTTTCTCTTAACGATCCCACAGCTTTCTGTCTCTTGCCTTCCTTTGTCTACCCACTTTTCTTTCTCACTTCCAGTATATTACCACAAACACTTTTTCCTTTACTCCCTCAATCTCCCAAACTTCAGATTCACCCTTATACCTTGGTATCCATCTCTGTCTTCCAGTTTGTTCCATCTCCCATTTCTCCCTTGATAAAAGCCCACACATTTCTTTTGGTTTCATTTAAACCTAAACATTCCTCTGAAATCCTAAAACTTACTCTCGTGTTCCACAACTTTCTTTGTACTGTTCCTGGCATTCATTTCTCTCTCCTCCATTTCCCTACCAGTATTCTGCACAGTCCAGGGACAACCTCTTATCCAGAGGGAAGCACAGCTTTGTTGGGTTTAGGGGTTTGGGTTTTTTTTTGGTTTTCTGTCTTTTTGTTTTGTTTTGTTTTAATGTTGGCCACCAGAAGGCTTACATCCACCTATGAAGCCTGTTAGAAAACAGCTGACATGTCAGCTCAGACCAGTTTATTACTAAGGGATATGGGAGAAGATGGTCTTTCTGAACAAGGAGAAAGCTGTTGAATCAATGTCAGGAATCATTGTAATACTGCAAGACTTGAGATAAAAATTTGAGAGCTAGTAACAGAGGGCTGCAGCGACAAAGTGTGATTTTTAAGTACTGGTAACACAAAAGATACTTCTGCACCCCCAATTCTTCATTATAGTCTCAGACTATAAAGGCTGAGTCACTCCTTACACCTGTGCCATGTAACACAGCAATATCCCCATGCCTAAACTGCACCAACAGTTGTTTTTCAATGCAACTACTCAACCATAAAGTTGTCTGATGACAAAAAGGCCCAAGACCATCTCACTGGACAGTACAAAGGTAGAGCATATGAGCAGCTGTTGCTTTCTAACAGGCAGCTTCATCTGGCACACACTTCTGCATAACAGGAGAAAAGCTGGACAGGCTGCAAGTGTTCAGGCTGATGGTTGCTTCTGGGAAGCTGTAGGATTTTCTGCTGCTGTACAGTATATGCTTGTGCCAGCCCTAAAGGATGATGGGTGCTGGAGTTCCATTTTACCAACTCCTTGCTTTGATGTAGCAACACAGGGAAAGGAGGACGTAAAATTCTAACATCACTCCTAGTACTCATTCAGGGATAGGGAGGCAAAGCTTTCTTCTGCAGCAGATGAACACTTTTCTCCTAGTGTTTTTTATTTTTAAAGAAAGAAATAACTAAGATGGCACTTGTGCATTATAAAACAAAGAATATACACTTTGCAATGTTGAAGACTCTCTTTAAAGAGAGGACAGCTGAAGTCAGAATACTTGTCTGCCATCTTCTGATGTTTAGAAACAAAAGTAGTGATGTGTGCATAGTGAATTTGAAGCCCGGTCTCTGAGAGACACAATCACAAGCGGTCTGTATGAACCAAGAAACACTGACTGAGAAGACACAATAGAATAGATTGTACCTTTATAAAGTGGAGTTGTAATCCAGTTTGTATGGAAAAAGAGAATGGAAGTTGTGGCCTAAACTCTACTGAGTCACAGCAGCTAACACAATACAGCGTAAGTGACATCCTTTTTCTCAAAGAGGCTCAAGGCTCATTGAGTCTGGCAATTCAATTACCCTCTGAACTCACAAGCAACCCCTCCTCCCCTGTCCCTCTTCTACTCCTGAGCTCAGGTGTAATGGCAGAACAGCCAGAGCAGCTACATTGTACATGGCCTGTAAATATCTAAAAAGCCTCAGGCTTAAGAGAACAAGAATCCCTGACCTTTTATGATTGCTATAGCAGTTTTCCAACAAAACAAACTACATACAACAGAGCTCTTAAATACCTGACAAAGTAATTCATTTTCAGTACGCTGCTGTCTAATACTCCATATTAATAATGAATCATGTTTAAATAAATACCTGCGTGCAATACTGCTTACTGCTTATACAGGGATGAAGACAAGGAATTTATTGAACTGAATCTCCTCTAAACAAGCAGAAGGGCAACCTGCTGAAGGGATTTTCTCAAGTCAGTGATGAAGAAAGATTCACAAGCAGGACAGGGACTCAATAAGCCTAGAAAGCATACCCCAAATTCCTGGATTTATTGACCTCAAATACCTGAATGTTCTACACTTCACCTATTTATTTCATCTAGAAGCTACCAGATATAAGTTTTCCAATTAAAAAAGAAAGTTTATTTACAAGGTGAAAACAGCAAAAAAGATTTAACATTTTGAAAAGTATTTTCAATGTGATGTAAAATATCCTTGATCATGTGAAGTAAATACTCTTATGACAATAATACAAAAATATTCAGCAAACAGATTGCTGAATGATATCTGAATGATTATTTCAATAGAAGTTTAGAAAAATGCATAACAAAGTGAAAAATTACTTACTGGTTCCATTAAAAATTTTCAAAACTATAAGTTACAGTTCTAATGTGGTTTTCAAAAGCACACCATTCTTGTTTTCTATCTGCTCTAAAAGCATATGGTGCAGGTACCTCAACCATCAGAGCAGCGGGCTGAAAGAGAGGAGAGGACACTGCAGGAGCAGCCATGGTAGTGGGCTCTCACAGAGACTCTGCTGGGGTCATGCCTTCAGGTGAACCATTTCAGCTTTCAGTACCCCTCTCAACTTCCACCTCATATTTATTGCTTGCTTAGCAGAAAGCAATGAGTTTCAAAGCACAATAGTGTAAAAACAGTAGTACATACCTATACATAGAAAAAAATCCTATTAATAAAGGAAACCAGAAGAATTTACTGCTACCTCTTCTGAAGAACAGAATTTGTTACAACAGAAATATTTTCTAGCAAAGGCACCAGAAACTAATTCATCAAAAGGAAAATTCAGCCTAGCAGACTGCAGCCATGAAGTCAAGGTTGGGTTCCCTCTAGCACTGTTTATTTCCCTGAGAAGTTGCTTGGTACATGAATTACAGGAGGCACAGCCATTGACATGGAGGCCACAAATACACAGGACTTCCTTAGCCTTCTTTCTCAGCCCATGACTTCAGCTATTTGCTAAGCATATCTGGTTGTGGGTTTTTCTCACTTCTAGGTTTTTGGATTTGTTTTTTTGTTTCAGTTTTCTAGTTTTTTGTTTGTTTTTAAAGACAGCATTAGAGCTGTTGCAGAGGAATGCTTCCACAACCATGCTATATTAGATTTCTTACAATAGGGTAAGGAAAGAAAGCAAAGGCTAAGACTGTATGTAAACTCACACTTGGAACTGGATTTCACAGAAGCAGCGCTGATTTTAGACATGCAATTTCCCATCCTAACATCTTGGCTAGCAGAAACCGACTACCTGACTTTTTTAAACTTCCTGTGTGTGAACGTTTCCTGCCATCTATGCAATTATCAGGCATCAACATGAGGTAAAAGCAGTTACTAAAACCATTGTATATCTTTTCTAAAAACTAGTTTCAGAGTGGATACAGAAACTATTGATAGATAGGGATAGGGTCCAAAAAGAAAGGCTGTTAAGTATGTTTCAGGAATCTAATATACTTAGGTATTTCTGTAAAGAATGTTAAATCTCCTAAGATAATAGTAGTATATTGCAATTCTTTTCTAAAGCAGGATTTCCTGATAAAACAGCAAGCGATTGGGTCACCTGCTCAGGACAAGACCAGCATCTTACCTAGCTTTTGCAGCTTCCAAGATAATTTAAAAGAATTACCGTCAAACAGCCCAAACTCTGTAGGGTTGATCCACCTCACTCACCATCTGACAGGTTGGCGCTATTAAAACCTCTAAGACTGTACCCATTGGCTTCAGCAGGGCAAAGACTTCACCTCACACCTTTGAGGCAGTTTCCTAGTATTATTCCAGTATACCTTTGCCAAAATACAACTCTCAAAGCTCTGCAGTCACCCCACCTTGATTTTTTCTGCTCTGTAATGGATTCACAGAATTCAGAATGAATTCAGCTGTTAAAATGACTTACCCTTTTTGCAAAGGCACAAAGGGGCATCATATTTCTGAGGCTATCACAGTCTAAAAGATCCACCAAATTTATCATTCCAGGATGCTGTTGGTGTTAGTTCTCCTTCTGACATCTTCAGTTGCAGTCTTCAGTTATCTTCCCTGGTTCCTTATTCCCAGCTTTTATGTTTTGATAATCAGGCCCTTTTCCTTTCCTCAACAACACATCACCCTATCCTACCCAAAGCAGTAGCATAACTACTACTTAATAAGAAAAGACCATCCTGGTAAAATACTTTCATAAAATTTGCTTTATGTTTCCTAAACAAACTACAGCACAATGATGAGATGGAGACTAGCAGTTTCATCACTGCCTTGTACGTTCTCTGTTCAGTTTGCCTGCTTCATGATGCCTGGAAGAAGTAATAAGCAGCAATATGCCGCATACTATACTATGGTTGCAAACAGATGCCTACATTCATGAAAATAAATGCTGCAGTGACAGGGTACAGATTAGATAAGAAAACTGCTTATATGCAGATGCTGGGCATAATGCCAATTACTGTAAACCACATCAACATGTAGTTACATTATAATTGATACATGTATCTTAATATGTCCTCTTATCCTAATGTTTCTTGTTAAGGTGCAGAATTTACCGGTGTCTTTGTACAACACGCAATGTAGCAAAAGCAACGTGGCTGTTAACTCGCACACAGCAGTGCTGCTGTTGCCCACTTCATTCCAGCTTTGTTGGCCATGTCAGCTGCCTCTAACAGTGAGACATGCTAGAGAATAAAATGCAGCCAGAAAATCTTTGTACCACACCCAGTAGATTATGAGTCTAGTTGGGCTCATACAGACAAATAAATCACATAGCAACTAATGATTCCACAGATGGGGAGTAAGTTTTAATAGGTATGGGGCAATCAATATCCAGTCATCTTTAGGCTATCCCAGACAGCCTAATGAATCTTGTCATATCAACTTTGCAGTCATCTTTATATATTTCTATTTCTGACTGTTAAAAGTCACTTGTCAGAATAATGTTTTTAAGATTTCATTATGATTATTGTATAATAGCCTATTAAGAAAGGAAAAGGTACAGTACCTCCAAAGAGGGGGTTCAATTTATTCCTGTAGTATTTTATTAACAGTCTAAGTGACTGACTACATTTGCATTACCAGAGCCTCTTATTATAAACTACAAGAAAACATTCCTTGAGATGACCACCTTCACGCCGAATTTCTGCCGAAAGCAAATTTAAACTGTAATCACTTCTTTGAAAAAACCAACAACAAACCTTTAACGAAAGAAAAGGTTTGTAACTGTAATGCCTCAGTTAGCAGCAATGTTAAATAATTACACTGTAATGCTCAGTTTTTTGGATATCATTATATTTGAAAACCATCAAAACCAAAACCTTTAGAGAAAAAATGACATGAAGAAATAGATTTGCACTATACACTATCTGTGTGGGCACAGAACAGCAGCAAAAATAATTAAAAATTAGCTGACTTGAACTTTCAAGCATCTGTTGTAAACACTACTTTTTTTAAGACTTTACAAAGATAAATCTTGAAATGCAATCTCACTAACAGAACTCCAAGTAACTGCTGTTATCTGCTTCTGTGTACTACTGCAAGCCTGATTTTACCTTGTTTGCAATACTTGTGATGAATGACTTGATGTCCAGATTAGTTGGGCAACTCTTCTGACAGGGGGCATCTGCACACTTTAAGCATCTACAGGAATAAAAGAAAATATGTCAAGGAGACATGGAATACAAATGCTGCCAATAGCGTAAGGTTTTCAAGTTAACATGGTAGAAGATAAGCCACAGTAGAATAATACAGAGCATTTTCATAAAATTTCTATTTAAAACTTCTAGGCACTACATGATCATTATTGACTTGCATTCCACACTGGTTGGTTACATACCGTTGACTCCACTTTACAAAGGAAGGCAGTAGGGTGCAGCTACAAACATATGGGCTACACATGTCTAAGTATTAGGAAACATCTAATTACATAGAAGTAATTTTTTTCCCTGGAATCGAAGACTGCTAACTTCTGACCATTCCATTTTCCTATTAGAAAAACATCTGTGCTGTGAATCTGAATTTATTAACAAAGTTCTCGAAGTGTCACTGTGGATTAGATTTTGGATGTTGGACAAATGAGACATACAAAAGCAACAGCATTTCCACAGAGGAAGGAATTACTTTGTACTGTATGTGCCAAAGAATAGGAATGGCTGATAAATTTTCAAGTCACTTTTCTATGATTTTTGTGTGATATGTCTGTGACTTCTGAAAACAATTCAGTAGTCTTATGCATACTCCCAGCTGAAATCCCTAAGACCCTCTTCTTATCATCCCTAATTCCCAGCAGAAAAAGACCTGGGGGTGCTGGTTGACAGCCAGCTGGATATGAGCCAGCAGTGTGCCCAGGTGGCCAAGAAGGCCAACGGCATCGTGGCCTGTATCAGAAATAGTGTGGCCAGCAGGAGCAGGGAGGTGATTGTTCCCCTGTACTGGGCACTGGTGAGGCCACAGCTCGAGTACGGTGTTCAGTTTTGGGCCCCTCACTACGGGAAAGACATTGAGGTGCTGGAGCGTGTCCAGAGAAGGGCAGCCAAGTTGGTGAGGGGCCTGGAGCACAAGTCCTGTGAGGAGCGACTGAGGTAGCTGGGGCTGTTTAGTCTGGAGAAGAGGAGGCTGAGGGGAGACCTTATAGCTCTATACAACTACCTGAAAGGAGGTTGTAGTGAGGTGGGTGCTGGTCTCTTCTGTCAGGTGGCTGGAGATAGGACGAGAGGAAATGGCCTCAAGTTGCAGCTGGGGAGGTTTAGGTTGGATATTAGGAAAAAATTTTTTACTGAAAGGGTTGTCAGGTATTGGAATAGGCTGCCCAGGGAAGTGATTGTGTCACCATCCCTGGAGGTGTTCAGAAAGCGCGTAAACGAGGCACTTCAGAACATGGTTTAGGGGGAATGGTTGATGTTTGGACTCAATGATCTTGAAGGTCTTTTCCGACCTAAACAATTCTATGATTCTAATGACAAAACCTAACTGTATATTAGAATGTAGGAAGTAGCAAAGATTTATTTTCTGTCCCTGCATAGTCTTTCATGAGGATGTACCAGTCTGGTTGCTTACACAAGTCCCATCTAAGGATTAAGCCCTCAGGGTAGTCTATGCAATTTGCAGTAAGCAAACCTAACAAAAAAAAAGGTAAAAGTCAGCTGAGATGTAAAATGGTTCTCTATTAAACACAAATGTATTTGTACACACTTTTGGTTTTACATATCAATTATTATCATAGGTCAAATGCCACACTACTAATTATCTCAGAATTCATTAAGTTATTCCAGATGCTCTTTCAATATTGTTTTACTAACATACAGAGTTTATGTAAATTGTGGTTTTAACAATCTATGGCAAATGAAATAAAATTTGTTTTTACCTATTACCTGAGCACAACTACTTACATAAGTTCCACAAGTCCACCTTAATTATTGTTACTTAATGACAGGTAATAACACTGTGGCATTGGCTGGGACAGAATATTTTTGAACACAAAAAAGCTGCAAGAGGCCTATGGTCTACATGCACAAAGAAATGAATTCCTTCATTAAAAGGAATGAAATGCCTGAAATATCTGCAGTGAAAAACTGGCTTGACTTTGTCAATCACAGATATTGCATTTATTTTCTTTTTTTGTTGGTGGTGGGATTTTTTTTTCAATTAAGGGTGGAATAAGAGAGAAGGCAAGGCCAATTAAGTCAAATATTAAATAGACTTTCACCTTTCTACTCATTATCATCTAGCTGGGTATTGCAGACATCATGGCACCAGCAAAATTTGAAGGCACAAGTGGTAGTGGCTGTTTGGATTTTCTCACAGAACTAGTCATGGGGGAAAGGTCCCAGAGGAAATATTTAAAGGAAAATAGGTCTTACAGGATGCAACAGCTGGGAAATCTGATAAAGCTAAATCCAGGTTCAAGACCATAGTGGGTTACTAGTTTATCTAGTCAGGATGTCAGAGGGCTCTGGCAGAAAAGCACCAGCAGGTTTAGCTGTGGCAGTTAAATATACCGCTGCCCAGCACTACCCACTGACAGGTCCATGTTATAAATGCCTTAACAAGCAAAGGCAGGCCTGTGGGGACCCTCAAAGTGTTGATCCGGCCAGAGCACCAAGTCAAGAGGATGCTCTTAGCATTCAAAGCAGATTGAAAGACAGCAAAGTTTTAGTACTAGAAGGCAGAAAAAAAGGAGGTATGCTAGACAAAATACACCACTATGAGGGCTCAGATGATCATTTTGCCTGTGTAGGCAGGAAGGAAATAATAGAAGTGGAAAATCACGCATTTAAAAAAGGCAACAATTCCATTCTGACTTTTTGCTCTTCACTTCCCTGAATATGGTTTCCTTTGAAATACAACAGTCCTGTATCCAAGACCAAAAAGAATTGTACTTAACATAAAAAAACCTTTCTGTCGATTATATATAGAACAATCTCATGTCAAAACTGACTAGAATGGCACCTAGCAGGATAAGCAGTGTACACATTGTGGCTAGCAAACATCCTTACTAAATTATTTCTCTTTTGATTTTTGAGCTGGTTCACAAATAACAGCTGTTGAAAATGGCAGCAACGGGGGGGGCAGATAATACAAACTTGAATGTGAGCTTTGGGGAGGAGGGGAGGGTGCCATGAATATGCCAGTCCAGACTTTCTCTTATAATAATACCATCTTCCGATTCTCTGAGCACTCTGCAGACTAAAGTGCACCAGGCTGCCATTAATCCCACTTATCACCCTGACAGCTCAGTAATTACACTCCCGCTATAGCTAGGTACTGTAAGGTACCGAAGTCCTAATAAAACACCAAGCACTGTGCAGAACGCGTGCTGGTGAGGTGTTTTATTAAACTTGGGGGGTTGATCATCAAGTGACATTAGTGTTGACCTATTTTTCTATCTGACAATAAATTATCCTCTGACCATACCATAATACATATTACAGAGTGCATTTACTGTACCAAGGAGCAAAGGCATTGCATTCTGTTTAACAAGGCAAAAAGCGTAAATAAAATAGTAGAATTGCCCACCAGAAAGTTATTACATAAATTGCTGCAAGTGATTGATCCTTTCAAAAATCACAGGCAAAATACTGTGCTTAAGGGAATATACCAACAATTGCCACAAGCTTCAATTCCACATGCATGTCCCCATACAAAGAAACACTAAGTATTATGTTTTTTTCCTTCTTCTGTAACAGCCCTTCCACCCTATGAAAGCCCACCTTTCATTTTACAAGGTTATTCCATTAATATGGGTTTAGTTCTAAATAATGTAAAAAAGAAACTAGAAATTTAGATTAAAATTCTTTAATTCACCTGCTAGCTCCTACCAAATTTAAATTAAGAGCTACACGCTCACTATTAAAAAAAAAAAAAAAAAAAACAACAAACAAAACCAAACCAAACCAACAACAAAATGAAACATACATGTTTTTAAGTCTATTCTGGACTGCATAAAAATACAGAGCATTAGACAAAGCCAGACCTATGCTAATCTCAGAGTGTATATCCCAGCATTTCTTAGTAAAAATATAGGAAAAATCCTTCCATCTATCAGAAAACACCCTATTATCAATTTTTCCCCTATTTTTTCATGGAACAGCACCTCCTTTAGAAACATATATGCTATGTTGAATCTTAAAAGATACCATATTCACTTCATATGCATATTGATTTCCATGTAAAAGGCAACACCATAGTCTTTGCATCACTAAACCCCAGCTTGAGGAACTCAAAGAAAAGCAATGATGTTTTCCATTTTGTAAGCACTTAGCTGTTGGTTCAACTCAGTCTCATTATGAAATGGTAAATTAAGTTAGATATAAAAACCCCTACAAATGCTATGCAAGTATAGCATATTTATATAAATATTTATGCAAATATTATCATTTGGCATAGCTTTATAGACATGCCTGTGACTATATAATGACAGAAATTCACGTTTCCCACACATCTAGGCACAAAATTTACATCTCTTACTTAACAGTGTTAAATTATACATATGTATCCCCAGTGAACTTAAAATCTTTAACTTCTTACTTTTAAATGTTGCAACACTGAAGTTATTTATTGTTTAAGGTAAGCATGCTTGTAAATCTCTTTCAGGCACAAATAATACATGCAAAGGATACTTATGCAGTAGCCCAGCATTATCAGCTACCAGGTTTGCACCTTTCAATCTTGTCAGTGCAAAATAAGCACCTAAAACCATGCATGTATACAAACAAACTCATACGTTCAACCTCTAATAGCAGGGGTACTAATACAAAAAAAAAACCCACAAAAAAAAAACAACAACAAAACCTCAAAACACATAACACAGAGAGGAGTAGATTACAAACATCTGAAGACAATAAAAGGAAAAGGCACTTCAAAAGTAGTGGATTTTTTTTCAAAGTAATAAAAAAGAAAAATGGAATAGACAAATAAAAGTTACAAATTTCTGGAACACATACTACCCATTGGGAAAAAAGATGCAAGGAACCATGAGGTATGTCTATGCATAAAAGGAATAGAAATCAAATGAGGAAAAGAAAGGATAAAAAAGTAACAAATTTCTCTACCAAAATCTTTCCCTTAGGAAAAAATGATACCAGAAACCAGTTGCCTACTCTTGTGTAGAGAAGAAAAAGAGAAAAGGAAGCCACAGCCAAGACTAATTTTCTATTAACAGTTTTGATTGTTTAATTGTTGAAATATTACTCAGTATTTCATTCTGAAGTTAAAATATCTGACCAACAGGTAGTCTCATTTCTATGTCTAGACCAGCTCTTAAGACATTTTTGCTTCTAAACAAAGAAGGGCAATTTAGTCATATTGTTACCTGAAATTGCAGCAAAAGATTGTCTATCTAACTAGGAAGAATATAACCTGAAGTTACAATCACATGTATGCTGAAAGGCCAGGGGTGAAACAGATAATATGGAGTAAGATTCCACAACGGATCATTGCTGATAACCTATCAAATTTTCATATATCACAAAACAGGCCAAATAACCTTTATCATGGTTACTGTTGGCAGAGGTTTAGAAGCAGATTAAATCCTAATCCATTTATGTGGGTTTCTGCAGGACACAAACATTCATTTTGAAAAAATGCTTCCAGCTCTACTATTTGTAGAAGTTTTTAAAATTTTATTCACTACTCAAAGCAATAGCCCACACACCCACGTAACAGTTTTACACAGGTCTCATAATGATGTTCTGTATACACTTCCCAAGGCTTTGGTCAATTAATTTTAAGAGAATGGTAGAGCTTATTCCACCCAATGAACTAGAGGCCAGTTTGCACAAGAGACCCAATTACGATCTCAAGGTTCTTCTTGGTTCCAAGTCTCTTGCACCACTATCTAAAACATGAGTTGGGGATGGTAAACAGCGGAATAAAAAAGTCACATGTAAGGAAGAAATAAATCTATAATTCCCAAGCTGAATGCCCATCGCCTTTGATGACAGACGTGAAGAGCATCACATAAGGTTTTCTCTTGAGGTTCAATCCTTTAACCACTTAAGGCTAATCTTGCAGAACTTAGGCTTTCTTCTCCCCATTTGATCTTGCTGTACTTAAACAGGGTCAAGGACAACCCTAAACAGAGATTTGGACATAAGTATGCTCATTTAAAAGAGATGTCAGGATAAAGATTCTCTACTGCAATGGAAAGCCGTTGGTGAGAACCTACTGCTAGCAGCTCTACAAAAAAAAAAAAAAAAAAAAAAAAAAAAAAAAAAAAAAAAAGGAGTTGCTGCCATTATATTCTTTATTGAAAAAATCAAAACACCCCAAACTAACAATCAAACAAAAAATCCTATGCTCTTTTGTCTTCCTGTTTGTTACATTTCACAATGGATAGAAGAGGAGAAAAAGATTATAAAGCAACGGGGAGATTTTGTTGCTGAGTTTAAATGTCAAAACACAGTAACAGTTGATACAAGGGTTTGATGAGTACCAAAGACAAATGATACTTAGAGGAATATTTGTTTTCATTCAAAGTCAAGAAGCAGAAAAAGGGACTCACACACACAAGGCTGAGAACTCTGTTGTGTATGTGCAATGTAATAATGAAGACAAAATAATCTTAAATTAGAATCAACTATGAACACATAATTTTGGACCATAGGAGAAACAGAGATAATCCCCAAGAAAAGCCTCCGAATACAATGGGCATCAGAAACTGTATAAAAGGCAGTCAACACAGACTATACAAACAAGCAGGTATCATGGTCCTGGATATGTAAAACTGGAAAGAGAAATGCCCAGCCTGTTAGCAATGCACAGGAAGAATAAGAAACAAAACATTCAGTATCATGTAAATTGGCAATACCAGTTCACATGTGAAGAAAGAAGGAAAGACTCCCACATCATCAGTGTTGCCTCTTCAATCACCTGGGAATCCTGTGAACCTTTGGCAGACCCACAAAAAATGGGAATGCTTCTCTGTCAGTAAGTTAAGATGACCAGAGGAAGCAAATTTTAAATAGAGGCACTCTACAGGATTAGAGACAGATATGACACTCTGCTGGCAGCTACAGGAGGTATAAGGGAGGTGCTTTTTATTGAAAGGAAGAAATGCTCAGAGTTGAAAGTCTTCAGACACAAAAACCTCCTACCCTAGTGCAGAATAATAGCACTTAGAGACAAGGTTATTTTCAGACACTTGAGAGGTAGTGAATCACATGGACATAGACTCCAAATCATTCTATTCATCAATGACTCATCTTTCTCTTTTCTTCTTTGTCTCTCTACACAACCATAATTCTTTCCACATCTACTTCTGAATCCCCTTCAGTGCAGGAACTCTCCTCTCCCCTTTGCCTCTGTGTGGCTGTCTTCCTGTTTTCTGTAGTCTTTTCTCCCCATTCATCTGAAACTTCTCCACCTCTCTGTCCTATAACTTTTTATCATTCTTCAGCATAACTCCATTTTAATGGATAATGTTGGTAACATTAAAAAAGCATGACTCAATGTCTGCCAGCAGATATTTATGACAGTGGTGTAGGAGAGTGAGCACCAGTCACTTTTCAATCCATCTTACAAGTTTTTGCCATCCACCATCCAGCCCTTCGGAACCTCCATTTCTCTTAAGTTCTTACAAGTTTTTGCCATCCACCATCCAGCCCTTCAGAACCTCCATTTCTCATAAGTTCCTTCACTAAATCTGTCCTTGCCTAGTGCCACCTCTTTTGCATACCTTGGTCTGTGATCAGACATATGCAAAGAGTGGCGACCAGAAGACAAGTAGATTGGTGGGATTTCCTTTTAAACCCTTGCTGAATGGTGGGAACACAGCCAGACAGAGCTCTGTAGTCAGCTCAGAAGTAGTGCTCTAAGCACTGCTCCATGGCAAGAAGCCTGCTATGAGTCAGTTCATGGAAAATTATATTCTGCCTGCTCTTAAATTCTTCCTGTCATTTTACTGGGACACAGAATTTTTCACTTACTGTATTGCAATATAGCCTCAAAGACTATTGCCTTTCACCCACTTCATTTTATATAGTTGGTATATCATTACTTTTATCATATTTCTTCAGTTTATAATGTTACAGAATAAAACTGCTATATAAATTGATTAAAAATAGAAAGAGCAGTGCAGCTTACAGAATATTGTAGCACAAAGCATGTATATCAGCACATGCCAAATCAGAAAAGCTGTAGCATCCTTTTGATATATCAGAAATAAAATAAAAATATATATATATAATGCAAATCATTTCAACCATCTTATGCTTTCCCATACACTCAATCTGTGAACAAGCAAATCAAATAAATAGTTACTGATAGAAATGTGAACCATACTATACACAGCTCATACCAAATCAATATTATTACTAAAAATATATATATTTTAACATCACCAGTACTAGAATCTGTATGGAATACCTTTCACTAGCTCCTTCACTCCCATACAGATGACCTCTTCTTTGGAGTTTTACTAGGGCAATTTATTTACAGCATCTTTAAATCTACGCTTTGTTTTTACAATCCATTTGTTATATATTGCTCTACAACATTCAGAGGTCTTTGACTTCAAAGTTATTATGATTATGTCTCACAAAAAATTATTGCCATGGTGCATGAATATAATGCTCTCAGATTGTATAAAGGAATGAAGTCCAGAGAGTGTCAAAACCTATCAGTTCCTCCCCCTTAGGGGTAGATCTTAAATGGGCTATGTCAACCATACAGTTCCTGACAAGTATGTGCAGACTCATGTACCACACAGCTCTCTTAGGTCAAACCCATCTACATGCTTTTACGTGCAGCAATTATTCCACCTCAGCCTCTATAAGTTAAGACACAAAATGAACCTCTGATTCTTCATTTGAATGTTACTCTTTTCCATTTCTTGCATTCATTTCCAAGTAACAAAGGTTTCTTTGCAGTTTATCAGCATACTATGTTTTGGAAGGGGCTACTAAAAATAAAAATTTTCTCTTTCTGCTCCATCCAAGACCATGGTACATCAAATGCTGCTTCAGTTCTCATTTTTGACACTACTGGTGTCACTAGGTTTACATCAGGTAAAGTAGTCAGAGACTAAGTCAGAATTAGCTCTAGGTAACACAGAGACAGCAGCTTTGAGTTCCAGCAAGACCAACCTATCACAGGAATTTGAGGTTATTCTCAAGCAGCAGTTACCAGTTTGGGTGCTGTCTATCACAGAAAACTATCATGGGAAACAGTACCTGATGTGCTTGCGAGACTCCTGGTCTTCTCATCTTTTCAGTTATTTCTTGTCCTTTATATTGTGGCACCACCCTAATGAGCTTTGGCTGGTCCCTTTATTGATATTCTGTCTCAGACTAGGGCAGTATTACTGTACCTCTTCAAAAAGCTTGTATTTAAGTTGCTACATTTTTGCAATTCCCATGAATGACAAGCTAGGTATCTGTTTCAATTAGCTTTAAGAATTCAATACATTGATTTGTCCACTGGCTTTAAAAGCTGACAGGTAGCATTGGGATTTCAGTTTGATTTTAAAAAAGAAGTCTCTTATTTTGCATATCTAACTGTTTCTAAAAAAATCCTCTCTGGAAGACTCAGCTATCTTAGCTTGTTGCAAACACTCAGAGATAGGGTTAAGAAGTTTAAAATAATCCTGTAAGACCTCTGTACAAAACTACAGAGTTTCCGTAGTGTTATATAATACACTGAATGTTACCAGATGTGTTTAAACTAAAAAGTCAACAAATGTGGTACTTGAATTTCTATTTTGAAATATTGTATTAGAATTAGAATTTAAGTTTAATTACTGCAATCGGCCCTCACATCTTATACCTATTCCATGGCCTAATTGCTACCAACAAGTGCTTGGCTAAGAAGTCACCACTGCTCTCGGAAAAATGATTTTGTAAACTCTTTCCAGCAGAACTTAGTACATAACTGGCCTAGAGACTGTTGCTTTGTACAATGAAAGAAAAAGTATTTGGGAATCTGGGTCTTCAAATTTAGTTATTTAAAATTAATGTAAGAGGAAATAAAGTTGAACTTAGCAATGTACATTAGTATGGGATACATTTTCAGAAGAAAAAACTACTTATCTTCAGTTTAATTTTCAGCTTTATCTTTATATCCACACCACTGGCCAAACACATGAATGCTTAGGGAAAAGCAGGTGCTGCAACTAAAGAATCTGCGGGCCACCCGTACATAAGAAATCCGTTCCATAATCTGGATAGCTATCTATTTTTCGTACTTCATTGTTACAAGAAGAAAAAAAACACAACAAAAACCTACAAACAAACAAACCAACCTGCACCTTCTGAGTAAAGGATATATCAAGTAGACTAGTTACTCCCATTCACTTCAGAACTGAAAGAATTCTTTTTTATTTCAAATACAAAAATTTTAAATATTAGATTTTCAGCAATATTCATTCTAAGCATTGTTCCCTTTTTTCTTGTTTCATATTAAGCATTATGAAACTGCTGTGTTTTCAAAAGTATTAATCAACATTCAAAATTCATTAAACTGTCCCAGAAAAACTAACTATAGCTAAAGTTTTTATTACTGTCAACAACATATATTTATTTAAAACTTAAGAGTTTTTAGAGTTACAAAAAAAAGTAGTTAAAAGTCAATTTGCAAATTCTTTGGAAAAACTGATTACATTTCACACTACATATTAATTAATATTTTCTCAACATAGGAACAGAATATAGTTTGTTGCTCATTATGTCAAAGTTGATGGTATCCCATATTATTCCAGTAGTGCAAAAGATGCACAAGAAACATATCGCTAAGACCTTGATACAACCTATTTAGAACTCGGACTGTGCTCTTTCAAGTCCTTGAGAGCAGCACTTTAACAGCCAAACAAACCACTTGTGGCTCAGCCACACCTAGCCTTATGGAGTTTTTTAAATGGTTACATTTATGTTCACCACAATAGTGATCCCTTTCACATAGGAGACAGCTGCTACATAATGTTCAATATCCTTTTAATCCTCTATAGACCTTAGACAGAAGGTTTGACAGAACTGACAGTTTTTATTATAACTTGCCCTGTACACAATAATCTTCTTTCACCTGGACTTTTCTCCCAGAAGCGTTACAGACTTTTTGACTTATATCAAGGATTATTTCTAAGTCTTTTTAGGAGAGAAGAAATTATTTTTATGTGACATGATTCTTATCCTGTGTAAATTACCTTTTCAAAATATGAAACACCTGTTGTCTGTTTATCTTAATGTCAGTGAAACTCCTTAGGGTTCACTTCAGGAAAAATACACTTCACAAGTTTAGTCACAGACGTTTTTTCTCCCAAAATGCCTTCATCATCTATGCACATCTTAAAAATGGCATTCTGTACAATACATCGTTAACAACAGTAATACACATCTACCGTTTCTTTGTACTGAAAACATTTAATACATTTAATAATAAGATATATAAACAATCTATGATGAAATATAATGTAACTAAAATGCATGAATTGGAAGTTTAAGAAAATGTTCTCAGTTAAAAACTACAAACCCAGAAGAAACCCATTTCCTCACTACAGCACCACAGAGACTCTAACAATCAGACCAATAGTGCTAATGCTCATCTGTCTTGCAATTTAGGCATGCCAGCAATTCCACCACAATTAAAGCAAGAGTGATTTAAACAAAGAACCTTTATGGAGAAGTAGTCTTGGGAAAGGCAGTAACAGCAGAATAAGCTCACGTTTCCCTTAGTTTTAGGATCTGAGCACCAAAGAATTCTCTGGCTCTCTCTTTACCATCATCCTGTCATTTGACCAGAGAACTGATCTGATTTTGATCTAGAATCCAGCCACTTGCAAGACAGACTTCACTGCTCTCTGCACACAATGCATTCCCACAATTTCCAAACCCATGATGCTATTTGCAAGTGGTAGGGGGTGGGAGGAAGGGAGGAAAGAGGGTAAAAGATCAAGGAGGTTTGTGCAGGCTTTGCTGGTGGCGTCACCTGAACATTTAACCATACACTGAGTGTATTCTGGAAGTAGACAAAAGCACAAATTACCTCATTGAACTCTGTATCCAAAATAGAAGTTTCAAAAGTTTCAGTTTCCCTTGTTTTCAGACTTGTAGAAAAAAAAATATTTTTGGCTGCTACTACAGTTTAGAACTCCAGAGAAAACCAAGAGGTCAGTCACATTTCCACTATGAACCTGATAAAAAGGCTTCTTCCCACGCAGGAGATAAGTTATTGACCCCAGTCGACCACCTTTTTCCAAATTCTAAAAATCATAGCCAGAGTATCCTTAGTAAAGCTCAGTCCTGCCAGATGGTGAACACTTTAGTTCATTATCAGACTGCTTAACTGTGCTTTATTTTAATATCTGTAGTCCCCAGTGGGACTCAGTTAGACCATTCATTTGCTTATAATGAAAGCCCTTAAGCAATCTGTTAAACCAACCTTTTCCAGAAGTGAGTTCCCAGCACCCAGACTAGCAGGAATAGCTCCAGCATCCTCACTCTTTTCCTCATCTTAATATTGATGCAGCTATACATATTTGAGAACCATGTGCCACTCCTCATGTCTTCTCCCTGAGAGGATCCGCTGGTGTGGAAACTGCAAGAATTCAGCAGAGAATTCTAAGATTTAATATTTTCTCTAGAAATTGCATGTGTACAATGACTGTCTTCCATCTTCTTTTGCAAATAAAGAGGTTTGTCTAAGACACCTTAATAAGTGACACTGTCACTTATTAATATGCTCAGCCATGAAGACCGAGAAAAAAGGAAATATGCTTGCTAATTTGGTTCTAAATTTCTAAACTGCATATCATTTATACATTTTTTAGCCACAGGAAAACAATATATCACTGTTTATAATATATAAGCATCTTTTTTTAAAGATGGCATTTTCTTGTGTGCTTTGGTGTTTAAGGGAATTAATTTGGCTTTGTTTTTCTACCTTAAATTTATTCAGAAAGTAGATTCAAAACCAGTATCCCTTCAGCAAATGAAAAGAGCTTTATGACACAATAACAGAAATCATATAGGCAAACTACAGAGGTCAGCACAGAGCAGAGAAACCCTCTACAAATTACACTAAGAATCAATGTTGCATTCTTAATATCTTGAGTGTAAAGATATAAGTAATATTTCAATAGTAGATAGTTGAAAAATCAGACTTATTTGTTTACTAGAAGTAAATATACTAACTCATTAAGACTGAATGATTGGTTTGTATGTTCTATATCTAGATTTTGCTATAATCACTTGCACTGTGAAGAATTTTACAACATTCATAGTATGATGATGTAAATAAATGACATAGCCAAAGTCACGCTCCAGACTATTGACATTTACATGAAAATAACACATAATTTAAATACAAAATGCTTTCTTTTTCTTTTTCTTTTTTTTTTAACCAAAACTTATGGAGACAGTAGTGGTAATATGCAGGCTCACTTTCTATCGATCTGAGTGGTCACCAAATAAATTTAGAACCTGACCCTCTTGATGGCTAGGCTGGTTGACAGAAGCACCGCACTGCATCCTTCTGCCTTATTACAGTTTCATTCATCCAGAGTAGAAAAACTCCTACATGCAAACTACTTAACTGGGGATATAAGATAGCCGTTCAACCTTTAAAGTCTCACCAACCAGGACTACTGTAACGTTACGTGGACAGAAGACTGGACTACCTGACTTAACAGGTTTACACTTTCTTTGCAATCTCTACTAGTATGTTTAATAATGGCCTTTAAAAATGGCAAATTTATGTCTGTTTCTCTATCTGCAGTTGAGGTTTCCCACAGGGAGAAGCAAACTTCAAAGAATTTAAGAGTTCATATATCTCTCAAGTTATTTAGGATTACAGGAGTGACACAAGTATTCATTTCCCTTATAAATTAAATCCCTATTTTTAGCACCTTACCAGTCACTCCAAAATTAGAGTAAATAAAAGGACTCTAGTTAAAATAACAGTACCCAAAGGATCTAAAATATTTATTATATACAAGGATTTTCAAATGCAACTGCCTGAACACGTTTTTAAAAGGGTTTGATTTCTAAATGCTATAGCATGGCCTTTTAAGTGCATGTCTATTGGCAAACAAAACTCCATCTACTAGCTAAACATAGAAAAGGCACTGGCCTGCTAATGTCAAGAAGGCTTAGGTGGCAACTAGACCACAATTGGTTCATCTGTGTTTGCAAAAATAGGACAAACATTTGTTGCTAAAAGGAAGACACAAAAATATTGTATTTTAGGTTTTACCCTTACAACCCAAGTAGGAAGAATTTTCACATCCTTTTAAGAAGATTATAGAAAAGACAAAGTATTTGCCACATTTCCTCCCATACTGAAGCTAATGGCATAAGAATGAATACATTTTCTGGGATGGCTCAACAGTTAAGTGCTGTCCGGAAAATATTAAAAGAAATGTTTTTTTCAGAGAAGCACAGCTCAGGGAAATTTTAGGATGAATAAAAAAATCATTAATCTGTTGATTCACCATGGTTTGATAGATCACTTGTTCTTGAATATGTGGCATTGCACTTCTTCGTACATGCTCAGATTGTTAGACCTACACCAAATACAGCAGGACTGTAAATGTAGTGCAACTGAAAAAGCATACTTCTCCCATTTTCCAAAGGCATTGCATTTTCAAAAACCTGCTGGAAGGATTTAAATATTCTCTTTTGGTAGATAGTTCCTCTTGCTACAAATGAGCAGATGCCTGCCTTTTGGCAATTCTTTTTTACGCAGTTATTTGAAAACAATTACAGAAAATGTTAAAATTGATATATAAAAAAAGTACTCCACAAAGATCCAAATACTGCATTTCTCGGACAAGTCACACAAAGACATTTTAGAACGCCTAGGAATCAGTACAAAGTGCTGCTTCTGTTCCACCCTCTATTAGTACTGCCTCTCTCTACACAAAAACACACACAGTACACATTAGCAATTTCCCGTTTGCTCCTGCACCCCAGGCTTAGACACTGTGATTTTAGTGTTGCTCTTTTCTAACCCAGAAGCATTAGGGTTTGATGAATACATTTGATAACTTCCAGCAGCTTCATGCCTCAGGATTTATAGGATACTACCATACAGCCTATGATATCAACACAATCACAAGCATAGCTTCCTTAACAATGAGGGCTGCTAATTGTTTTCTCTACTCTATATGAATGCCAAAAGAAGAGGATACCGGCAGATTCAGACAGCTCTTATTAAAAGCTCTTTGCAGTAAGAATCCTGTAGCTCTCTACCCACGCCCTTTTTATCATTGCTTAACCACCACTCTCCCTGTCCTGAGCACTACTGTTGCTAAAAGCCTTCAGTGCTCCCCTGGATCTCAGCTCTCACCACAAATGAAGCCAACAGGAGAACCTCCTTGATCGTTACTCCTTTCAGTCTGCTCCATTCCTGCATCTCTGGCTCTGGGAAGACAACGGGCAAGCCTAGCTATTGTTCCCACCCTCCTTGGCCAGAATCTGATCACAGCAGAATATATTCCAATTTCAGGTTACTGTAGACCGGTAAAAGTTTTGACTGTATATGATGTTGCTGCTTTATCAGATTCTTTTCTCAGTCAGGACTTGCCTGGTTAGCAATTTTAAAAGCAATTAGCTCACCTGCATGAAGGCATCTTGATAATGGCTTCCAAATTTTACACAGCAAAAGGAAAGATAATTTGTGTTAGAATCCCACTCCAGTCCTATTTCAGGTATATTCAAGGGCTGTATTTTCTATGAGGGGCTGGATGGTGTTAAACATTGTTCAGTCTAGAAAGGTACCTAAAGATACTACAAACTCCATATGTTTCAGCTTCAGTCTACGAGTTCTGACTAAAGTTATGCAGTTCAACAAAGACTATCAATATAAATTCAAAGCAACACTTAACTCGTGTATTAGTTGTGCTGCTGATACGTGTTCACTTATGTAATATGAAGCAGTGAAACAGAAGATGACAAATGCAAGTAAAGGGTGTTTAGTCACTTGTAGTTCAGTCAATACAA
Organism: Astur gentilis; assembly: GCF_929443795.1. NCBI lineage: Eukaryota > Metazoa > Chordata > Aves > Accipitriformes > Accipitridae > Astur > Astur gentilis. Next base: position 21,254,121 of record NC_064887.1, read on the forward strand.
TTTGTTTTTCCTTTGCAAGACTAGAATAGCAGAAAGATACAGTTATCCACTCTAATTTCCCATTTCACTACAGGCCTGAAATGTACTAGTCACATTAAGACTAGAAACACATCCTTGGAAATAGCCTCTACTCATTATTTTCTACACTCTGAAGCAATTTTTTCCATATTCAGAAGATGGGATATTTTGCCAATCACAAGACGTTTGTCTTTCTGCATTAGACAGGAATGAAGAATAGTAAAAGCTCTTTGTCTTTTCTTCATCCCTTCATTTCCTTATCCATGACTAGCCCCTTCAGCCCCTTTGAAGACCAGGAGCTTTTCACAGAGAGAGGAATTTGACAGCTATCACTCAAAGAGAGAAATAAAAAAATCTTTTCCCCAAATGACAAAAAAAATATAATCAGTGTAATTATGGGCAGAATTCCTGTCTGTATTTTTGAAAGATCTCTCCATAAATTCATTTTAGTGCTTCAGAGATGCTAAAATCCAGCAACCTAAGTTGTACTAATTTGTGTTTACAAAACATGACCACGCAAAACTCTGTCCAGAGTTTAAAACAAAAACAATAGAAATATGCACAATATATTACATAAGGCAATAACTCTTCCATTTTTCAGCAGAGAGGAAGGAGTGACACTGCTGTGGCAAAATGCTCTACTGATAGCATAGCATGATCTTTGCTAAAATATACTTGAGTATGTTTACTGGCATGGTGCAAGATGAGGTACTAGCATAAACAGTTAACACTGAACCACAAATGTCAAAACAGATTAAGTACATTATGTGATACATTATTCCTTTTTTTATTGTGTTTGTTAACTTGCTAATTTGCACAATTCAGTAATTCGTAAAAGGGTCTCCCTATCATTAGTGCAAATTAGTAATTTTCTAGCACATAATCAAAGATATGCATTAAATTTATACTTTACATTGCATGTTTGTTGCCTTTGTGAACATAAAAAAATGTTACACAGTCAAATGAAATTCTAGGGTGATTATTTTGAACCTGAAAATAGCTCTACACAACCTCCTGACATATTTCTCAACATCAGCCTGGTGAGTGTACTACACTATCACGAGCATTTTTCTGCTTAGCATGAAAATATAAAGCTATTTTTTCTGAATAGTTCCTGATAGTACTACCTATTCATATATTTTAAACTTAAGTCACTTCTTCTCTGGATAAATCCTATTACTGCCACACCAGTAACATTATACCTGTCCTAATACTTCTCTAACACACACTTTTTCCATAGTATAAGCCTAAGTCACTGTGTAGAGATAAATCTCAACAAGAGGCAGGTTCCACCAAAAAATTTAAACATCATATTTTGGTTTTAGATTCAGTCACATAATCATTCAACTACAGTTCACAGTACTGCTTTGCAAGAGTGACAGTAAAGGTTCACCATCATTTGTGGAGCGATAAGGGTTATTGTTAATACATCTATCTCATTACTAGCAGAGTTCACGATACAAACATTAGAATTAATAATGAATAGTTCAAATAATTTTCATGTTCCAAAAGAACAAACAAATCAGACTTATTTTTACATGTGATTTAATATTTCCTTTCTATCTATTAAGACAAAAAATTAAGAAGTTCCAGCATTTTCCATAGTCTCACAATATATGTAAGATAAGGTGTGGAACACAAACCACCTCAACTAAAAGAGCTGAAATCAGTTTAGTCAGCATCCATGAATTATATGTGACAAATGCCCTCAAGTATTCCACCTTTTTACATAGTTAGTTCATAATGGCTCATGCTAGTATCTACTAAATATTTTATTAATTTACCATGAATATAAAGTATGACATTACCACTTTATTCTTGGAGAAATAAGAGATTAAATTACTGACACACTGTATCAGGGCGGGGGGGCGGGGGGGAGGGAGAATGATAAGTGGGAAAAATGTGGATTAAGCAAATGGGAAAGAAAAAGAAAAACCAACAGTAGCAACCATTAACTAATACAGACACTTACCTTGCTAGGCCCAATTTCTCAAGCCAAGCCTATCCCAAGAGCCCAAGTGTTTCAGAATGCTACGGACACTAATTCTGGGACCAGCATTTACAGCTCAGAGACCCACAGTTCTGTTGTAAATATGCTAATAATGATTTGCTGATTTTTCAAAAATTACACATTTCCACATTTTCCTTTTTAAAAAAAACAGGTATTTGAGTCATATTCCAAAATGCAAATGCTCAGTTTTACACTATGTTTTATGAAAGTGCACACTATATTGTACTAAATCTCCATATTGGTACATCTTCGGTTACTTGACAAACTTATTTCTGCAATATTGTTATAACACAGCTGGTCTGAATTTTTCTGTCCAGTTACAGATCACTATTCCTTTAACAGAGGCCAGCAGCATTTCTTTTCCAGGCTCAGAACCCACTCTTATTACCATAGCTTTAAAATGAGCAACACACCTTTTGCCTCACTAAACAACAGACAAAAGCACTAAGTGATACCTGAAGCAGGTATCATGAACAAATGAGCCATTTTCAAAAATACCATTTTGTAAACCATGACCTCCTGCTAACATGAAAGTTGTCTGCATTGTGACTCCAGTGATTAGTGTTCATCCTGAAAATGGTCAGTTACAGTTTTGAATGCAGAAATGTTGTTCCTTAAATCAAGTCAAAGAGCCTTACACTTTAAGACATCTCCTTGGTAGCCCTGAGAATATAACAAACTGACTCTCAGTGTGTTGGCCAGTCCCCAGCATTGTTCAGATCTGCCATCCTTGGGGATGCGGACCAGGTGTTAGCAAAGTGTCAAAACCTTTCACCTTGAATGTGGAAGCAGTATAGCTAGGTCAGTGCCTGTAACCACATGTGGAAGAATTAGTTCTGCCCATTTCTTATTCTGCCAGTAAACACAGGCTCAGCATAATGCTGGCACATCTACCATTTTCTGTTTGCCTACACAGGCTGTAGAGTGTCCATCCTTGGAGATATTCAAAACCTGGCTGGACACAGCTCAGAGCAAGCTGCTCTAGTCAACACTGTTCTGATTAAGAGGATTGGACTAGACAATCTCCCTATGTCCCTTCCAATCTCAGTGAGTCTGTGATTCTACAAGAGATACTTGAACTGTCTACTTGAAGATAATTTCTCCCTGCCTGCCGTCCCTAGGGTTTATTATCACAGACCCAGAGCTATGCTAGCCACAGCTTCACCCTGTGCTAACCAGAGTCAGCTCTGAAGGCAAGTTCACACCTGTACAAAAGTCTGTGTTTATCTCCCTACATTTACCTAGACAGTCATCATCAATATGGCACCTGAGCATCTCTCACTCTTGGTTTGTATTTCCCTCCCCATCAAAGCTATAAGGCCAAGAAATACTATTTCCATTTTGACAATGAAGGACTAAGGCACAGAACACTTTAGCAGCTTTTAGCAACCTAAGCACAGAAACCACTTGCATCCAAGCCTCCAAGGCAGTACCAGAACCACTGAGTTATCCCTTATTCTTGGGTGCTCCAATGGACCATCAAGTTAGATGCTGTTGTCTTACTTAATTTAACAAAAGCTTTTGAAAATTTTTATTTAAAAGCTACCACAATCAAGAGCAGCACTCTTAATCTGCTGCTCCAAGCAAAGAAAATCATGGTCCCAAGGAAGTCAATGAGAAGTCTGCCTCTAACTTCATTGTACCCTAAGGTGAAATTATAGCAACACTTTTGCTATTTTTACTCATGCTTGTTCTGAAGAGTGAAGGCAACTCATTACCTGGACTTTAGACTGAGTCATTGATCATCAGGAAGACTGTTGAGTATCAGATGGAGAATCTTTGTCACAGGCATTAATATGACAGTAAAAAAGAAAAGTTTCATTTTTAGACTGCTGATTAAGTTGGAGGCCTATTAATCAGAAATTTTTAAAGGAAACATATTGTGTAAACAGAACCAGTAAATTTAGAAGTCATTGAGATTCAGAGTTCCTTGATGACATTTTAAAAATCTCTTTTGAGAAAAGAATAACCCTTTAAAGTTACACCAATTTTTATTTTTCATATCATACACTTGTGAATGAACATTGACTAGAGCACCAAGGTTATTGTATAGATTTTAACACCTGAATGAGAACAAACTGCACACAGTTATTAAAAAAAACCAACAAAACTGTATTTTTGCATGGCAAAAGAAAAAGTTGCTTTCAAGTACAAAATCCCACATTATGGAATATAGCATTTCTCAAATTCTGCTAGATATAGATGTAATCTCAACAGTAAATATCAACATTATGCTAGATAATTTTTTTTATATTTAGGGTGACAGAGGTGTAACTTGAGACATTTCAAGACTTTAAATATTGCATTTTTTTAATAGCTCAGAAAAATATTATGACCACCACTGTTAAATTCTCTGATAATTTTTGAAGATATGCCAAATTGCTGTTAGTATTAAAATAATTTCATATTTAGTATTTTTCATTTTCAGAAAACTAAGTAGTCTTATTTGCATGGTTCCTTAGACAAAGAAAGAAGCTGAAAGTTTGTCTGAAATTACTGGATAGGAAAGACTGGGTATCTTTACATTGTTCATAATATTCAGTTCACTTGACATTGTTCTCCACTGCATCTAACTACAGCAGTAATTATTGCAATAAACAGTATGCTCTCACACTAATGAGAAATCCTACAGAGTAATTTTTAAAGTCTTTCCCTTAATGATTCTCCTATCAATTCGATCTTCTTGGATCTGAATATCAAAACAGCAATCATACAGGGAGTATCTAGTAGGTTCTCTGTTAGTTTCATAAAGGAAATAAGGTGTAATTTAGCATGTATATATACTGCATCATAACATTAAATAACCATTTTATTTTACATCTAACTTCTGTTTGTTGGTTGGGGATTTGGGGGTTGGGGGGTGGTGGTTTTGGTGGGGTTTTTTTTAAAGAAAAAAATACCTGAAGGTTAATGAATGTTAACAGACTACATTCAAAAGACTGAACAAAACATGGTGATTTGTACACTGTGATTACCACGTGGAATAAAATAATTTAACCCACTCAAATGTGTTACCAAACGTATCAGAAACAGTATTAACATGAACCTCTCTTCTTTCTTAGTTAAATAGGAATCCAGACAGAATATTCACACATATTTCTTAGAGAGTAACACACAGAAATTATTTTCTAGTTGTATGCAACATTTTGAAGACATGTTCTGCATGGTAGACTCTCACTTCTTGTCTGAATTTAATGTTAGGTAACTTTCTCACTCGTTTCATAACACCTTATTACACCTTACTACACTGCTATCTTTGGTATTTGCTACACACTGTAATAAAATAAATAAGGATCCTTCATGTTGATAAAATACAGTATATCTGAAGACAGCAAGCATGTGCCCATTTGTTTACAATAGAATGCACAAATCAAATGTTTTATTTGTATTGGAGCTGGCACAAATCACTTGCTAACAAAAGAATTAGTGCTATCCCGAGGCTGCACTCCACAAATAAACAGCTTTGAAAAGAAACTATCCTAAAGGAAACCTCCATTTTCACCTGTCATATAAAGCATCCACCTGTCTGACGCACACTTATGGAATGAAAGTGAAATTGAAGTGTGACTGTGGTATCCAATAATTCTATTGAATAACTCTAAAAGTATTCAATAAAAGGAGAGCTTGTGAGAAGGAAACAAACCTCTTCCATCTAATCAGACTTTTAAATTCTTTCAAAATACTTTATTTCAGTAAATTCAAAATATAGCAATCTCTAAATTAAACCATCTGTGGTATAAAGACAGGCTCACAGGAGACAGACCTCAGAGTTTCCCTGTTTTCAGCCAGCATGTTAATAAACAGATCTTCCTGACAGAGCCCACACTGCCAAAGAGCAACTAGAAAGCGGTGTACTCCAGAGAAGAACCCCTTATGTCTCTAACCATCAGTCCCTTCTGAAAGCTGCCTTTAAGTGCTACAGACAATTTTAGAAAGTACTTCCAGCCTACAGACAGCCAAGCTAGATGAGGGGCAGTTTTTGTAACTTGCTGCACCAAATGAGTTGCAAAGTATGTGTGTTAATGAAATTCTCCACTAAGACAGGATAAAGTCTCCAAGAGTGTCCCTATGAGGAGTAGTGTGAGGCTTCTACAGTTGGAAAACTTCAAATTACAAGACATTATGTGGAGTATATTACATATTAGTGACAGTGATACAAAAATACATTGTGAAGTAAAGGCAGATTCTTCTCTGCAAGTGTTCGAAATACTACAGATTCATGAATACCAACAAAGCTACATATACATAATATTCAAAACAGATGATGGTGTAAGGAAAAATTAATTTTCCATACATTCAGTGGTATCTTTAAAATATCTGTCTGTGGCTGTTTTCTCTTTATTCCAGTAATAATACATAGCTTAGTCACTATAAGACACATTCTGTGCTGTGTATACAGGGCTACTTTTACTGAAGCAAATGCACGTGGAAATGAATTGACTATCAGCTCAGGAGCATCCTTTAAGTATTTAAATATTTTAACTGCATTGCTCTAGGGCTTAGAAGTGAAACTGTTTCAAGAGCTCATTCCAGTTTCAAGTTCTGCCACATGCTGCTTGGATCATCTAGAAAAGGTCCATCTTTGCCTTGTTTTATTTCTGTAGTATGCAGAAATAATACCGGTTCTTAAAGGGGCTGTGAGCATTGGTGGTCGCTTACATATTACAATACCAGGGCTATAGGCAAACTGTGCTTTGTTTTTTGGGGCATCTATGTTACCACTTTGATCAGCAGAGGACTTCAGAAGCAAATCTCCCAGGAGAGCGCTCCAGTTCTGCTGCAGTTCTACAAGTGCTCCAGCCTTCATCCAGCCTGAGGTGTCTAACCAGCACCCACACACGGGTAGACCCTCGGTCTGCACAGCACCACCTGTTTCACAATACAGACCTGCGCCAGCATCCAACTCCACGCAAAGCACTCAGCATGAAAGAGCTCTCCTGCACTGTAAGGAATTCCCCCTCTTGTGATAGCATTGAAGATGCAGCTAATAATTTTACCAGATAGTACCCTATTCAAACATGCATTAGCATTAGGACACATTTTATATCACTTAAAATCTCAAGAGTCTTTTCAGTATTCCTGAAACGAGGCAATTCTCTGCTGGAATAGTTGTATCTCAGAAAGTCTGTCTCCAGACACAGGCTGACAATTTCCTGGACTGAAACTCATTTAGCTATGTTCAGTATCACTGTTACCAGGCTTTATAAGTTTCTTTACCTTTTCTTGACCAATGCCACTGCCAACTGCCATAAACTTGATTTTTTTCTTTTCTTTTTTTGATAATTCATGTGCACTTTAAATGTAATATCACTAAATAGCTTCACTACTTCAACATCTTTCCTCTTCCTTACTCCTGTATTTTTATGGTAATTGACTGATGCTCTCCTACATTTTAACTGAAAAATCCATTTTTGAAAACAGAATTGCATGGAAGACAGTTTCACTTTCCAAATGCCACACAACATTTTTTTTAATAGTGCAATTTCTAGGTATTAAATAGGGGTTTCTTTTCTTAAAAGAAAAACATTGAATTTATAAGATTATGCCAGAAAGGAAATACTTATAGCTTATATTAATCTCTAAAAAATGTAACTCAGCCTTTTTAGTGAAACTTGAGGGAATGAAGGTACATGAATGTAAACATTTGCCACTGAACACTAAACTTGGTTTTGGAGACTGAGTATCTGTCTTTTAATCTATAAAAGAACAGGTCATCAATTAAGACTGAGGCTATTCATTTATGAGTCCAGAGAGTCCAGAAGAAATCTTTTTGAAATTTTCGTAGCATCACCTGCTACAACACTATCACAAAATCCTAGGTTTACATCCTGGTTGCCAAAAAAAACCCCAACCATCAACACTAAAATAGGCTATTTGGGGCTATAATACATAACATGATTTAAGCCAGTTTCCAAGTATCTTAAGTTTTACCCTTTCTTTATGTTTTCTTTCACCTTTTAATGTATCAATCCTAACATACACAAATAATTAGAAGAATGAACACAGTAGAAAGTTCTTGCCAGATTTCCCCTGCTCCAGGAAAAGCCTGGGAACACAGAGGATGCTTACAGGATGCCCTGAAAGTCACCAGATCCAATCCAAGCCATGGCAGACCCAGGAATAGTATAAGCAGCCTTTCACTTGAACTAAGGTCTCTTATCTTGACTGCCCAGCGCAATGGCAGTGCTGCACAACCACATTAGGAAGAGCAGCATCACCCTAAAAGCTAGTTACAAATCACTGATGCTTTTACATCTCTCTTTAAAATAGATACATGCACATCTTAAATGCTGTCCAAAACCAGGCAAATACTTATCTGGAACACTTAGTAAGTGGCATGCAGTCACATCCTGCATGAGTTTCTCTTTCTAACAAGCTTGCAGGAGACGAATACGGTTATTCTCCCTTCCACAAATGAGAGGTAATATGCAGATTTCACTACTATGCATTTATCAAGACTACCAAGAAAAACAACAACAAGGAAAGCAGAAAAACAGAATATCCCCAAGTGTAAGTCACAGTTGGAAGTATAAAATGAAAGCTGCTGCCAGTTAACAGAAGACACTGATAGAATGGGACTTTGCAACCCTCAGTACTATAGGCTCCTATGGAGATCAAAAATACGTGACCCAAAGAAGTGACATCAGAAGAGAAAAGTTCCTCCCAACAGTGGTTTTCTTAAAACCTATAACCAGGCTTGCCTGCAAATACATTTACCATCAGATGCTGCCAGGAAGAATATGGAAGGTGGACAGCTGTTTACCCACAACTATAGCTACCTTTCATACCCTTACTACCTCTTAGAAAGGGGAGGAATTGCCAGCATGCAATTCTCACGCAGCCAGTTCTCACAAACCTTATCTGCACTTCCCTAATTAGACCTGGCTGCTTAGCATTTCTAGGTCAGCCTTCTTCAGTCACTTTTCCAGAAAAAAATAGTGGTGCTTCAGCCTCTGCTACACAAAGTAGTGTATGAAACTTTGTCCCAGTGTATGGAAAACATCCATCACTTAAAATGCTGAGTACACAGAGACACAGGTGTTTTCCAGAGCATCTAAAATGAGCATGGTGTCTACTGCTCACAGAGTAGCAGAGCAGAGCACGCATCTTCTCTAACATCCATCCAGCAAGCAAGATACAACCTACAGGGTTTTTTACACTATGTAGTATTAAACAACATGTATCTGGATTGTAAAGTGAATGTTGTAATCCCCATCTTTGTATCTAATTCTAGTGTATAATAGTTTAATCCTAATCTTTTTATTTTTCAAAGTATGACTACATTCAATAATCTGACTATTTAACAAATTAAATTAATTCAAGGAATGACTTAGAGAATTATTAAAGAATGTTTTTCAATGAATATTTGCAAGAAATGTAGAAATATTTCACATAAAATTGTCTGGGTTCCTACCAGTAAAACAAACATATTATTTCCTTTAAAACTCAGAGGGAGGAGGAGGAAGGAAGAAGCTATCTGTAACATGAAACATCATTTGCACAGTCACAAGTAGTTTGGGTTAATTACTCTTAAGGTGTTTGACTATCCAAGTTTTAATCAACAGAGCCTTACTCTGGTGCAGATGTTGACATCTGTAAAAGTTAGCGCCATTTTATCTCCTCCAGGCATTGTAGCACCTGGAGAAGCCACAGGGAAGGCAACATGGATTCTTCTTGAAATTACCACAGCAGCTGTCAACTCAGGAGGAGGTATATACTGACTTGTACCAGACAACAGAATTGTACAAACCTGCACTCTCTCTTCTTAAATACAGTCTTTAAGCAACACTGAGAAATCTGTAACAAGAACACAATTTACCATATGACAAAAAATATCAGCATTCATTGGACAGATGTACTGAAAGCTTTTAACTTTGTCACACAAGTATAGACTTTGATTTGGCAATCGTATAATTAATATTGTAGATAAACCATTAACAAAGTCATATACAGTTCATGGTGACATAATAACTTCTGTTTAATGACGTAGTGCCTTTGATTCAAATACCTGGATTTTAACAGGTATGCTGCTTAAAACCACAATGAAAAAGTGGGAAAAAAATTACTATGTGAACTCATTTTTATCACCTTATTCTCTTTTTTGTAGGTCTACAAACTCTTAAGTGAAAAATTATACACTACTAAGAAAACATTAGTACAAGAACCCAGTAAACACATACTGGATACTACAGAAAACAGCTTTTCTGCAGTCCAATCTTGGAACAAAGGACCAACAGTTTATTCCTGTTTGAAAGTACATCCCAGTCACAAGATGAGTGTCACAAACTTACACAAAGCAAGTTACAGAGCTCTAAATACAGCAGTATTACTACAGACAAAGCACTGCAGCCCTTCCAATGTGAATGCTATACCATGCCACACCAAAATCACAAAAAAGAACAAGCAAAAGCTTAAAATAATAGACACGTATTCATTGGGAATTTTGTACAACAGTATAATAATAATAATGATGATCGCTTTTCCAGGTTAAATTCCCATCCAATTTGTCTGCATGGAAATATAAGCTAATACTAAGAAACTACACTGTAGTGGCAGAAAGGAGAAAATGCAAAGCAGTAGCATCACTCTTGGGCTTTCGTTTGCTTTTTAGGCAGTTACTCAAATCCTTTCCAAAGCCCTAGCACCCAAACACAGGTTCATGAGGCAGATAACTTCATCAGCTTTGTGCCCAAGAATATCTGGAGTAACAAAAATGGAAGAGTACTTATGTTTCCCTTAATTTCATAATAACAGAATGCTACAAAATAAAAACAAGCAGAGTGCAAGGCTAGTAACTTCAATATGTATCCCAGATCCACTTCAATAACAGCATAGCCTATCATGAGTCATAGTATTTAATAATCTTGCTGCATGTTAGTGCAGCAAGAACAGAATCTTCCTTGTTCTTATAATAAACTGCTGTTAACCTCTTCCTAACACTACAGAAAATACTCTCTGATCATTTCCATTGTGTTAGAGTAACTAATCTGAACTTGAAAGCTGAAAGGTGTAACACTAATGCCACGTACTGACATAACTCAGAACTCTTTTTTATTTTTTACACTCTTAAAAGTCAATCTACTTCCATAGGAAAAAGAAAACAGATTTCAGACTACTGTTTCACAGAAATCTGACCCTTATAGGCATTAGGGGTTTGAAAATATTTTCTACTGGGTGAGAGCAATTTCTCAGATGTAGAGCACATTTATGAAACTTATTCTGCAGAGAAGACCAGCTTCTATTCTTGATTTCAGTCTATGAAGACAATAGATAAAGCTGACAATTGTCAATCTATAGTCAATCGCCCACTGATCTCAATGGGGTACTATGAAAAAATCAAAAAAGATAATAGACATTACATATTAATGAATTTATAAATTATCATCATTACTTGTTCAGTGCCGCATTACCACACTTCAGCTCACTTGGGGGGAAAATACATACCTCTCCCTTTTTGAACACTGCTTTACAGTACTGTGTTTCCCTTTCACTCATCTCTCTGCAAACTCTTTGCTACAGCTCTCACTCTTCATTGCAGACTCCACTTTTAGGATCTGCCCCATAGATCCACTAAGATGATTGTTTATTAAACAAATACATACACCAGAAATACTATAAAATGATAATACATACACCTAATAGCAATCATTAGGCCTTAGAGAGACTCATTCCAGTGATGCCAGAGTGGGAAGAGTATACACATCTCCCAGTCTTTCTTTAGGCTGCTTTCAATGCAAATCTCCACAGCAGCATCTAAAACAGATTAAACTGGGATGTCTCCTATCATAAAATATCTCTCTCTTGTGGTCCAGGGCCAAGTACTGTATCCAGAGGAATTATTCTGAAGACTTAATGCTAATACTGAAATTATGATGTAAAAGCAGGTGTTAGAAGATGTATGTAGTCAAAACTCAGAGAACACAAAACTACATCTAAATTTTACTTTGAAGAAGATAAAATAAGTTACCCAGCCAGAGTTATTGATCCAGTCTCATTTGAAGATTTTGAATCAAATTCGGAAATGAAGAAGAGTGAGAGTTCAAATGTGTCCAAGATGGGGGGTCTCCTGGGGGTTCCTGAAGGACATGCAATTACTAATGCAGCTCTTAAACTCTCTTTGCTTCCCCTCTCCCATTTGCTTACACTTGTGAAAAACAGAGGCTTTGGTGTACAAAACTGAGAAGAGATGTGAATGGGTACTTAAAAAATACATGTGGATAGGATCTGAGGGGAATTGAAATCCAGACTGAATCCAGCTATCCAAGATGATGTCTGTTTGTGCTGTTTCTAATTCACCTCAATACAAACACAACTAGAATGATAACACTTATCTTGAGAATTGCAATATACCTAATTGTATTGCCACCAGAATCAGAATTACCTTTCCTCAAATCATGCAAGCAATTTGAATTACAGGCTCAGGCTTACGTGCCATCTTGAATATACACCAATAAGATTTGCTCTTCTCACAGTTCCAAAACTTAAGAGGGATTTTAGAATATCCTACCTTCTAAATCTTCCATTTACCAGTATAACTGCTCATTCACAGAGTTAGCTTGTATTTTGACTGCTAGACCTTTTCTGCAATTCAGGCACACACAACTCCCTTTCCATGAATTCAAAATGCAACTATTAAAGTAATCTTTCTGACCATTGTTTCATCTGCAAAAGCAAGATTTGGGCTTTGCAACCCCAAAATTAACTAAAGGTAACTTCCAGCTGCCCTTCTGTGCAGTGAAGTAGTTTGACCCAAGTTAGATGCTCAGGCTCCAAACACACACTAAATGAATGGACAGAGTAGGTAGGGGTATACATGAGAGAGTCTCAAAAACAAAGCCAAGATGCTAGCTGGGAATATTTCAGTTGCTTAAATACCTGACATGGCCTGAGACAAACCAGGGCCATGGCCCTCCTTCTCCAAAGGCTATCACTATGAACCTGCTCATGAAGGAATAAATTTAAGCTTTGCTTTTCGATCTGAAAAAGGGGGGGAAAAAAACCAAACAAAAAAAAACCCACAAACAAAAAACCCCCCATAGTTGCACAGCAACCACCAGCAGACAACCTATGTTTGAGCCCTGAGCTGTAGAAGTGTTTACTCAAAAATCAGGAATAGCAGAGATTTGAACTCACCTTTTTAATATGCCAAACATACTTGCTAAACCTCTAAGCTATTAGCCTTCAACATCAGGTAGTTACTAGCTCCTTCTGTACATCTGGTTTGGTCAATCTGGAGGGACTGAATCGATGTGGAATAGGAAGACCCCATCTGGAAACCTACAGTAGAGTTCAGCGTTGAGTCTTTAACTGTAGAGCAGTGTAAGTACTCTGGCAGGCTTTAGGTGCTCTCAGGCTTTAGGGACTTAGAGGGGCAACTCTTAAGTGACTTTAATAATCACACCCAGCGTCTCATAACTACCAGGTATTTTGTCTGACCCGGTAATCTAAAAGATATTCTTACATGTTAATAGCCTTCTCAATATATAAATCGATTAAATAATCAGTCCATTTCTTTGAAAAATATTATCTACTTTTCAATAAATTTGAAAAATACATATATTCTGTTGAACAGATGTACAGTATTTCAAAATCACATTTCCAGAGCAAAAAGGTCCAAATGGATACTTCCAAGGATGCAAACTAGATGCTGTATTCAATAGATGTATCTATTTCTACTTAGCATGATATGAAGCACTTTCAGACACTGTTTTGGCGCTATATATGGTACATTACTCATTCTGAGAAATAGTTAGCATAGTATTTTACAAATGGAAGAAAATAGCTACTTGCACATAGTTTTGTGATTCAAAGCCTTCATTTAAGCAATGACACCCATCCATCACAAGTATGCCATGGTGTATGTTTTTTTATAACAGTTCGTTACATACAATGAGAGAATCTAAATATCCAACATGTTTATAGCACATCAGGCAGTCCTTCTAGCACATCAACCTGATGCTGATTTTGGACGAGCTCCTGATAGCACATCAAACATTCCATCATTCATTAATATATCTCTGCATCTTTCAGGAAGAGACAGATGATCTTTCCTTCGAGGCCAGTGCAGCTTGACTGTACTGATGGGTCCCCAATTAGACCTCTAAATCTTAGGTGAGCATGCCTCAGTAAAAAAGGAATAAGAACTGATTAAGTATCTTGTTTCCTTGACAGCAGTATAGAAGGCATTTAAGGAATTAAAAAAAAAACCAACTACTGTATGTTTATATTAACTCCTAATAGCAAAGCTGGTACAAAATACTGTTTCATAGAGTTGCATTTTTTAATAAGTTGCTACTATTGGTAGCAATTTGTTTCTCCTCTCAGCTGTTCACCTACAGATAGGCACATTTGACAGCTAAAGGCAGACCATTTCTATAAGGCTATGAAATTTGACATAACCCCACTACCACCACTACTACTACCTCTCAAAAATCCAGTATGTCCATGATCTAAAACTAGGAATAGAACACAAGAAAGCCACGTGGGTTTTACATACATCCATGTAAGCATCTTTTAGTTTTGAGGTACAGATAAAACATGCTTAGTCTGATCTGCATTACTGCAGTGTTCTTGTTAAAAACCACCATCTGTCAGAGATTATCCTATTTTACACAGAGGGAACACACATTAATTATTAATCCTACTCCTCACAGAAATGTACTCACACAAGATCAGGACTTATCCATGGTGTGACAAGAGTATTACTTGTTCTTAGTAGGCAGTCTCTGGATGAAACTCAGGATTGGTCCCTTGAGTACTTCCAGCAAATGAGCTGCTTCAGGGCAGGTCACTGGCCACATGGCAGAGCATCATCACACAAGAAGCAACAGCTGAATTCCCAGGACCTGAATCTACTTCCATGAGCCAATATAAATACTACATACAATATAGACATTACATTTGCAGACACAAGCACTGTGGCCCTATGCTGTGCATACACTGAAGCACACATTCAAGTTTAAGCATATGAATTTGGCTTCATTTAATTAGATGCAAGAGTAAGAGCTTTCTCAGTGTTGGCCAAAGTGCTTGGCACTTTGCTGTCTTCCACATGTGCTGAGGGAGGGAATTCATAGCTGTAAAATAGCACACCGATGTGGCAGATCTAATTAATCCACAATGAGAACCTGATGATAGGCAAAATAAGAAGATAAAGAAAGCTCTTCATAGATCCTAGTGAGGGACAATGGAAAGTGATCATTCTTCCCCAAGGAATTCCCTAATCACATATCATTTTCTAGGGAAGCTGGTAGAGACCACATTTCTGCTCCAAGACAGTTTTACCTATGTGGTATTGTTTGAGTGTACAATGTCATATATTGCCTTCAGTTAAAACTTCATTACCACTGAGCTTGTTTCCTTGGTCAGTGGCAAACTGACCAGTCAAAGCATTTTACAAACAAACTTCTTGCAGGTTTTAGTATTTCAATGAGGAAAAACTTAGAGAAAGACTACTGAGCAAAGTAATTTGAAAATAAAACTAATTATGCCATACAGAAGTAGCTAATATTAGACAGCAACTTGTAGTCCTAGGCTGTATTTGGTGCAATACATACCAGAACCTCTATTTTACTATGAAGAACAAAACTAAAAGTATATTCTTGATTCCCCAAAACAATAAGACATGTCAGAACGTGAAGGACTCTTCTGGATAAACAGAAAATATACTAATGTCCATAAATCTCAAAACTTTGATATCGTTTCTATTTTTAAGGTAATCTCTTACATTACAATGTCTGTACCTTTCTGGGCAAGGAAGAGGTTAAAAATCTTTCTTTCTAAAACCAGAAAATGCTCCACTGAAAAGCTGCCTAAGCTGCCAAGCATGGAGAGATAGTACTCCAGTTGGAACTTATTACAGAGACAACATAGGAGAGCTGATCCAGCTTTTTATTTACTGTAGAGGCAGAAATTACGTGAACATCTTTCTGTGTAGACCTAGAAAAATATGTTGGCCCTGAAGCCAAGGATCAGAACATTACGACCCTGCCAAAATGAAATAGGTTATTTGTTTTTTTTAATTTAGTGAGATTTGGCACCGATTTATGTATTTTTCCCTGGAGAAGAGGAACTATTTATATTCTTCAGAGCACAGATCACAATTGTTAATTTTCGGTGGCCCTGCATAAAGAAATAGTAGGTTTACTATTTTGAAACAAGAGGACCACAGTTTTCAGTCTGGTAAGAAGAGACAATTTTGTGTAGAGCCATTTTAAGTCTCTTCCGATAGGTGGAACTTCCAAGAGAAGGGGTTTTTTTCAAGTAAACACATGTCCATGTCTCTCAGGGTCAGCAACTGTGACAAACAGGAACGGGCACACAAGTCCCATGCTAAAAGTTCACCTTCCATGAAGTGAAACATAACTAAGGACTTCTCCCATTCCCACATGGTTCATTTTTTTCCCTGGATAAAGTCACAGCACAAAGCACCAAGTGGTGTCAATTGTGCCATCATAAAAATAACAGGTGTCCTGTCCATTGATGCTCCTAAAAAAGGATTTTACTCACCCTTACACCATTCAAGTACCATGCACACTCCCTCATACATACAGCACATAATATAGCTCAGGTTGTATCTCCAGATCAGATTAGGTTGCCTCTATCTGACAAGAATCATGAGAACCTGTCAAAGGACCTTCCCAGGGCTCTGCTTACAGACCTCATTTCAGAGGTTTAAATTGACTATGCAGCAGGACAGTGACGCAGTATTATGTACGGTTGGACCCTTTGTAAACCACCAGGTCCTAATCCACTTCCCTGGCAGCCAGAGCTGGACCTCAGCTTTCAGGCTGCTTCTTCTGAGCACTTTGACCACTCATCAGCCAGCCAGAGACTGAAGGAGAAAATGTAAGATCAATCTGGAAAGTTGCAACCTTTCCAACAGCTACTCCATAAACAAAGGAAGAAAGATTACTTTACAGGACTTGGCTCAGTTCCTCTTAACTAGCAAAGTCGTAGTAGGCCACATGAGGAACATCAAAAAAGTATACCAGAGCCAAAAACAAACAAACAAACAAAACAAAACAAAACAAAAAAAAGCAGAGGAAACAAAAGGGGACAAAATTAGCTGGTTAACACAAAAAAAAGCCCACTCTTCCTGTCTCCCCATCAGGATATCAGAAACTGGCCATTGGGGTTTGGGGGGAAGAAATCCATCAAACTAATGAGCTGAGATCATTCTCTTACTTGAAAAGGTAGGAAGAGATCTCTAACTCTCCTTGCTGTTTTAAAACAACAATTGTGTCACATACAGAACAGAATTATCAGTATTTGTCCAGTAAACCTAAGGAACCATAACTAAATGACACCAAAAGCAATACAAGAATTAATGCTACCTATTTTGCAGGCAAATTGTTCTTAATTATTGCTCTATAGTTTTCCAGGCATTTTTATGCAAGCAGTTTTGGAGACATGTTGTATTTAAGTATTAATGAAAGAGTCCATCATATAGCTCACTTTTAGATTCATTAAAAAAACCAACCTAACAACTTTATTGTACCTACTTACTTATATTAAAAAACCTGTCACTACATAACACTTATCCTGAGTATAACTGCTCGTTTGGGTCATCAGGTATACAAAAGACAACATTTGATTTTTATGATCAACTTGAGCTTCTTGCTCATTACTGGCAGCTGTAGAAGTTCCCCACAGTCCCACAACTACCCACCCTGACCTCCCTACTCCTTCCAAAACTGGGACAATGAGCACCTCTGGCAGTTCTAAACCTTTATGACTTGCTTCCACAAGGCCCAGAAACTCTTAATAAGACCAAGCTGTTTCTTTCAAATGAAACTTACATGGGTTAAATATTACTGCACTTGAGCAATCATGTGGCAATACATATTGCATTAGCTCTTCAATATCTAGAACTGATAAAAATAGAGGGCAATAGGAGGAAGATTTTTAAACTATCAGACTTTTTAGAGTATTCCCACAAAGTTTTGCTAACATCCATATTAATTAGCGACCTCCTCACACTGCAATAAATATATTTGTCAGCAAACCTCTAAAAAGAGCAACAGCCATATGATAAACAGGAGACATTCCATGAAGCCAGTCCATTAATTACCACACACTTTTCCACCATTATTCATCACATGGATAATAAATGAGCCCGAACATAAGGTTTACTTATCCTGTGATTACTTCCCCCTAGATCGTCAGTTGCAGAGGTTTTATGGTACTGGTATATTCCATCAGTGCAAAACCTGAGCAGGTTGTGTTGACCCCCCCCAAAAAAAAATTCAAGACAAGAAATAATCAGAACATTGCTTTTCTAGAGATGAACTTACAACTATCAAACTACTAAAAAATAGCCCAACTATTGCTTTCAATGCTTCTCCTTCAGGTACAGCAATTCAGAAAGACAGATCAGTGGGAGCTTCATGGAAGTGACTTTTTCTTATCAATTTATGTATTTCCAATTAAAAGCAGAGTACTTTGATGCAGGAGAGCACACTGCTTTGTAATTTTGTGATTACATAGCTGGTTTTCATTAGTTTTAAAGAAATGGCATCAGAAAATTGTTGTTTTGAAAAACATGGATAGTACCTATTGGAACACTGACACCCAGCATGGCTCTTTTCTTTACATTCCTTCATCGTTTGGATGTTATTCCTACTCTTTCAATAGCTTTGCTACAATTCTTTTTATAACCTCAAAAAAACCAATGTTCATGTAGCTCATTCATGCAAGAAAAAAAGTTACAATTGTTCTATTTTCACACAAATTTGCAGCATATCTCTGCAGCTCAAATCTCAGTGATGCAGTACAGATACGCATTTTAGAAATGCTCATGGACACAGACAGCTCCTTCAGAACGTTGTTCATATTTATTCCTTCACAAGTCAATTCTCACAGAAAACGGCTCATCAAGCTGTTCTGTATTTCTGTCGATGCAATATAACAAGAACTGGGGAAACAGATTCCATCTGCAAGCTATCTTGCAATTTAAAAAAATACTTCAAATTTAATTAAAAAACATTTTTTGCAATAGGCTGTCTGAAGTCATTATAACTGAGAAAATGCTTTCTCCAATTCCATTTTTATATGTTATAAAATATAAATTAAGTATTTAAATAAAATAATAATAAAAAACAACAACAGAGGGTATCATTCCATTAGGATTATTTGTCAATGAACTTTCACTAAATTCTAAAATAGAAAGAAAACTTTCCCATCACCAGAATTTTGTCCTTCAGGGAAATTTATCTTGCACTCACAATTTTTGTAGTAGGGAGTTACCATATACATACATATTTTTCACTTCACTACAGACTTATTTAATCAAGTTCCATTTGCTCATTCTTTTCATGCAATAGTAGCTATGATGTTTTTCTAAATGGCATGTCTCAAAAGTTTTCTTTCTTCTTTCGTATTTATACATTTAAAGCTCTTGAATTCTCAGCTACTTTGAAAACCTGGTCATTAGCCACTTATCTAGAATGGGAATTTTAAAAGGAGCTTAAGGTGAGGTAGCCATACACAACTGCAAGTTGCATACCTAAGCCCTCTGTAGGAACTTTTGAAAATCCAGCCTAAGGTTGGGGGAAAAAACAAACAAACAAACAAAAAAAGCCCAAAACCATGGAGTTTACTTTTCTGAAAATATGTAACCTAACCTGCAGCCCTTAAAGCATACTTAGTGCCAGTTCTAACGAAGTGATACAAGGAGCACCTGTGCCAATTTCACCACATTATGTGACCTTCTTGCCTTCTGCCATCAAGCCTCAGCAGCTGCATTGTTTTTACCAGGATCCATTTTTCAGGGTCAAAGATACATTCCATCTTATATACTGGGAAGAGTATCTTAATCTTGGTCCAGAAATTTTTCCCTACCTATCAGTGTAAGAATATATAATGCAATCAAACATCTCTTTACCTGTCCCTTCCACCAAACAGCCCCCATAAAATGGCAGCAAAGAAAACTGAAAATGTCCCTTAGTAAAAGTAACTAACCCAAAGCTCCCGTTTTGAAGGAAGATGCCCACTTTCATGCTGGAAATAATGGAAAAACAAGTTTGATTTTTTTTTTTTTTTTGTTAAATTAGCACACATTTGCAGATCCGATTCCAGGTGATAATGAACAGAGTGCAAGGGATTTTGGTTTTTAGTCTCTTAAGTGTTACTTTCTCTTTTTCTTTTTTTTTTTTGTGAAGATATAACCATATTTAGATTTCAATTCAAACCACAGCTCTAGTTTATTGTACATAAAGATGTGTCTGAAGCACAAAGTACTGAATCAGAGAAAGGAAAGCACATCCCATCCTACAGTGGTGACATGAGTTACTTGCATAGTTGCCACAAAAGTAATAATTACACTGTAACTCAATGGGAACAATGGTAATTTCACAGTAGCTCATGTTGTTGTTATCACCCTATATCCTGATAACTGTGAAATTAATTTGTGGTACCACTGTATGTGTCAGCTTTAAGCTGTTCCCTAGGTAACATTACGCTACCATAGAGAAGGAATGCTTGGCAGTAAAATGGGTAGCAGCAGATTGATTATACAAAAAGAATCTTCCCTCTACATACAAATAACTTGGCAATCAGGGAGATGTTGCGAGAAAATCCTCCCCACTGCCTTTTTTTTTTTTTTTAAAAAAAGACATTAATAGAGTTAATGGTATTAACTGACCATTATCCATACACTGGAAGAATGCAAAGGTAAAACAAAATGAGCAAACTCCCAGATTATATTTAGTGCTACTGACCCATTGTTCCAACTGCAGCTAAGATGCAGCATAAAAATGTTGAAAATTTCTTCTTCCTTCTTCTAGTCATTTCACACATTAACCATTAAATAGCAATTTTAAATATAAAAGCAAATATACAGCACTAAGATGTATTTAGGAGGGCAACAATAGTGTAGGTTATGCTTTCACAAATAATGCTCACTTCATCTCAGAGGCACAGTCCTTTCACCTCCTGAACATTTAACATTATTTTGCAATACTACTACTGCCAAAAAGGAGTTCCACACTAAATATAAAAGACAACACTCTGCCACACAACACATTGAAATGCTTACAAATTTACTGGAGAAAATTCAGTGCCACAATAACTGAAGGTCTGGAAAACATTAAATCATGGAATTTAAGTAGGGAACTTATTACTGATTGGTAACAATAAACAAAACACTGAGTTTAAACTTTCCAGTCATTCTGCTTGGTACAGCAGTAGGTATGAGGCTTTGGATTAAAGATGCTATTTCTTTCTATAGAATTTGGATATTTCTTTCACTTTTAATCCAGGCCTGTTCACATAGCATTAGAAACGCATACTGTAATGCCGCCTTCTCGTATGTTTGTCTGTAAGGAAACAGGTGAAAAAAATCACAGCATGTTACATATACAGACTCAGTGGTTCAGCTGGAGTTTTGTTACTGAAAAAGCAGCATCATCTCAGTGTCAGCACTAGTCATCAAAGCAAAGGTGTTGAGCAGATACTCTGATCCAGGATATCCAGGGACAAGCATGTTTTGTCGCTCTGTAGTTTTGATCTTTATCTCTGACTGATCCTCCTTTTGTGATTGCTGCCCCCAAAACCCCTGACAGGTGATGTTCAAATGTGTTTTGTTTTTTTTTTTTACAACCCAAAATAGAGCTTTCAGAGCTCTGAAAGCAGCTGTAGGAGCCTAAATCCAGCTTGGACAGTCCCAAATGTGTATTCTTCATTAAATATTGGCACATACTATGCCAAATTATGTCACTGCTGAGAGGAAAATTTTGCCCGTCCTATACTCAATTATTCATTGGAAAGGCACTCTGATCATTGCCACTATCGACCCAGGAATTCAACCTATATCATTTGCCAAATCAGCACGTACCCTCGTCCACTCAACACTCACTCTTCTTCCACTCCCCGCTGTGTGAGCCAATTCTGATGCACAAGAACCCTTAAATGCAGGCAACATATACAATACACATTTGCAGTCAGCAAGCTTACTACATTAACTGCATGGAGAATTTGCTGGTGCTTTTGATGCTGGTAGGAATTACTAAGGGATATCAGTACTGATTGATCCCCTTTTTCAGTCCTATTAATAACTGTCTGCAGTTATCTTTGCTTTGGTAGACCAGTGCAAAGCCTTGATGCTCAGCTAAATCAGTGGTCATTTTTTTTCCACATACCTGACACTATTTCTGCCTGAACGAGCATGGGCCAAGCCTTATGGCTGGCTTTTTAACCCCTGTGCATCCTCCTCTGTTCTTTTTCTTTTATACACTCTTCAGGTGTCAGTGCTGAAACAACTCCAATCAGTTGGAACAAACACACCTCCTGGAACTACAAATGCTGCCAGTGACAAACAACCTTCCATTTGCTGGATCAATGCTGTCAAAGGCATTCAGAAATGCTTCAAGAAAGGTGTATGTATGTATGTACGTAACTAAAGATCTTTGGAAAGCTTTGGACGCTAGTAGCAATTACTGGTTTTGCTGTAAGCCCAAACTTACTACCGCAGAGAAAATGTCTGTTACCAAGAGGTGTCAGATGCTCTTTTTAGAAAGCTGATTGAAAAATGAGTAGTGTGGATAAAAAAATGCCTGAGATGGGGAATTTTACCTTTATAATCATTAAATCAAACCAGGTGCAGTACAGCTGGTATTTTTACCTATGATAGTATTCAATAACCCGCTTGAAACTAACTGATGTACTCTGAGATATCTGTGGTTCACAAAAAGGAATCCCAACATTGTTTTTAACATGCACTGGTAAACTCTGTACCAAGACTGCTAATGAGGCTGAAGATTAACTCCTTAATTGTGAACTATTTGCTAATACTCCATAAGTAGTGGCTGTTCCTTATCATATTTCAAATATGCTGAGATACACCATGGAGCAGTTTATAAAGCCATTCCCATGCTATTTTAAATGTATATATTTTGCTGAGGACTGTTCAAAATTGTAAAGAATATTAATGTATTTTTAAGACAGTTGTGGTGGGTTGACTGCCACAGTACAACAGTGATGTCTACTGACTTGGGAAATGGCTTTGAAGTGATGTGAAAATTAGTTGAAAATGAGACCGACCACAAAAAATTCTAAGTGATTCCTATCCAACCCCCCAGGTCTCAGCAGCAAAGTCACTACCAAAAAAGATGCCTTGCCATCTCTGGTTTCTCCAAGCTGCCAAACTGCTGATACATTGCTAGTTTTCTGGGCTTCAAAAAGAAATGAGACAGTCTGTTGATATTATACATATATTTTCATTTTAGATCTTATTTTAGACATATTTTTCCGGAAAAAATAGGACTTTTTTGGAGGAAAAATTTACACCATTTGACCAAATTAATTGAGTAGTTCTTTCCAAGTTCATAAGATTCAGCAGGGTCTTGGACATGATCTCTAACCATACAGAAATTATATTTGATTACTAAAACTACAATGCCGTAGCATTTAGAGAAGCTTGTTCAAATGTCTCTAGAACACCATAAAGTCCCAAAATTAAGATATAAATCCTTGCAATGAAATGACATCAAATACATTTCAATAAGACAATCATCACGTACATTCATTCAGCAAGAGTTATTAGCCAGCATGCGAAGTCTTCGAATAACTTCCATTGCACTTCCAGCCAACTGTAAGCTTGATGCATTACCTTGGAAGAATGCCACATTTCCCACTGTGCTAAACTCACTGAAACAAATAGGAAAGCAGCATTGCTGTGTTACATCCCTGCTTTACTATTGTGTAATTGGACCACACTACAGGAACAACACTTTGTATTACAAATATTGAGTTACCATTATCAACTTGTGGCTTCACACTCTCAGCACAAAAGCAATGAATTCTCGTCTTACATCAAGAATTAAATGAGTATGATAGAAGAGAAAATATTAAGAGAAGTTGCATTTCAAAGCTCTGTTTGCAGTTATAGTTTTAAGACAAAATAAATTTTATATGTTATGACATTGTTACACTAGCAGGAGAAAGAACGTTTAGCAACACTAATAGCAAAAGATTACTCAGGCCTTTCCAATTTAGGGGTGAAGTCTTCACTCACTCACATACCCAAGTAGAATAAAAGAATAAAAATTGATCACAGAAGCAGGGAGTACAGGGAGATAGTTTTACACTTTCTGAAAACATATCCAATTCAACTAGGAAAGAGAGCAAAATACTTGTGCTGTATAGTCCCTGCTGGTTAAACGGCTTCTTGTGTTAGAAAAGGAAAATCAGGGATTTCATCTGCAACTGGGTGAACAGTGGTCCTCCATCCTCTCCTGGGGTATTAACCAGCCTTTCCCCATCATTTTGGCTGCAGAAGAATTTATCCCTAGAATGGCTGCATCTCTAATAGCAGAAGATACCCTAGAAGGACTGTATCTATATGAGCAGCATGGCCCAGCAGCAGGGGGTCTCACCAGCAAAACAGTTGGCATTAAGACCTGACATCACCCTTCCCAAAATGCAGGTAGTGTTTATTTCAGCATAGTTCTAACCTAGTCCTGTAGGCTTGAGCAACCAACATGGACATCCGTGTCCCTGCAGCTTCAGCGTCACAGCTGCCTGTGCTGGCTGTCTTAGAGATAGCACAGAAGTGCTCACCTGCCATGAGGAGGACTCACAGCAGCAGCGCATCCCCCTGCCTGGGCACGCTACTGCCTCACTGGCTTTGTACAAAATGTCATCTGAATCAGTGAGGATGACACAGAAGCACCCTACAGGTGGGCCATGACTAAACGTATGACTCTACATAGGAGCCATTTAAGCTTGTCTATATCTACCCAAAAAAAAAGAAGTTACACCAGATGCTGACAACGGTGCAGCTGCATCTCAGTGCAAGCTGAAAGATGCATCAAGAAAGGGGACTTTCAGCTCTGTTTTGGCTACTGCAGCCACACGGCTAGCAGTGCTCTGGCTTAGCCATGCAGTCACAGCAATCTTTAGCGGAAAACACTCAATAGAGCCAGATTCTCTCTTAAATATATAACAATTCCTATTTAAGTAATTTTAAATATCCCTGTATGATTCTTTAACTATAGGGAGAACAATTCCCAACCCAGTTAATTATTTTATCTGAGAAGAAATCACAAGAGAATACACTTAAGGACAGAAGAGTGTTAACACCACTAACAGTTGCCATGCAAGTAAATTTGCAATGGGAAGACTGAGGTGTGGACACTGTGAGGCACAGCCCAACATCTAATAGCCAGCCATGAGCCAAGCAAGACTCTGGAAGTCCCTGGGAACAGCAACTGTTTTACACATGCTCAAGTGCATTTCCTGTTCACTGGAAAAAACCACAGATAAGTAAGAAACCCCACTGAGGAAGGGCCTATATGCTGAAACAGGAAGACATGCCAGATAGGAGGAAAAAAAAACAAACATGGGGGAAATTATTTTATAAATATGTATTTTTCTATAATAAAAATACTCCTTGAAGTATAAGTGTTCTCTTGCCCTTTTGGTAATACTGTCAGATACTGACCAAGCCATATTTCTTTTTTTTTTTTTTTTAATACATTACCAAATACAAAGTGCTTGGTTAATACTAATTAATACTAACAAACATGGAAAAATCTGCAATAGGTAAAATAGCCATAATAAAAGTATTGGTAGTATTAAACAGTACCATTAAACACTACTACTGCATAGTAATAATAAAAGTAATAGTATTTACAAATATAGTAAAAGTAATTACTTTATTAAATAAAAATATTAAAAATAGTAATAGTAATCACTACTTTTTGAAGTACAGTAACAGTAGAATTATTAAATACTATTAATAAATAGTAGTAAAAAAGTAGTAGTAGTATTTAAAAATATTTCACAAAAACTTACTACTTTTAAAAGATTATTGTATTGTAATGGTGTCAGATTGTAAATCAATGTCTTTTGTAAGTATTCTGATGGAAATCACATTATAATTCTTTCCATTAAACTCTGTTCCACATGCAGATCCATTCTTAGAATTCACTTGAATGGGTCCAAATACTATGGTGACATTCAGAACTGTTCAGGGTTTGTTTTACAGAAGAAAATGTCTTTTTATTTTTTCTTTGTGAAAAAAAACCTTGAAGTTCAGTATTGGACCAAGCCAGAACTAAATGCTCCAGATTGGTTGAACAAGCTAAATACATACAAATGGAAACTTACTGCAAATGCCTGTTCCACAAAGAATCTTGTCACTGCCAGTATTCTCTGCACATTACAAAGCACATCCTAGACAAGCCGTACTGGGCATTCAAGACGGCAGGAGATGCTGCTCAAGAATATTTAGTTTGTTCCTTGATTCTCTGTGACACCTCTTATGTTTGTAAGCAGCTTCCTTTGTACAAATTGTTGCCTGAAATCTTAACACTCTTCACTCCTAGGGGTGCTAAAATTTAGTAGCCTTGCCTTAGGCGCTAGCAGTGAAAGCCTCCAGGCTATCCTGAATGACCTAAAGTGGTCTAGGGCTTAATGGGCTCCCCACCAACTTTTCAACAGCAAGGTCCAATAAAAGGAGATTATCCTGTAAAGTATCTGTGTTCCTTAGAAAAGAGGATGGAAAATAGTTTCTGCAAAATTTTGTAGCCAAATAGCTAAATGTGTGGCACTGATGCTAGTCTATCTTCTTACCAACTAATTTATTGAAAAAATCCAATACACATTAGAGTCTTATTTTCAATAAACAGGTTGATTCCATTGGAACATTAAACTTAAATAATCTTTTCGTGCTCTCTCAAATAGCCTCAAGTAAATAAACAGGATTTAAATTCAGAATTTTACAGGGGAAGGCCAGATTGATTTTGATGGTTGGAACCACAGTTTAATCTTTGGAACACCCTTACCCCAACATACAAAACATTTCTAGGAAAATGGATGTTTGTTCTTACATCCAGAACCACAACAGCCAGTATAATATAAAGTTAGGACTCTTGAGAAGCAGCAAAAAAAGTAAGCGTAGCTACTAATATTCATTATAACCAAAGGGTTCTAATCACACCATAATCAGAAAAGATAATGATGATCTGGCCACAATGAACATACAAAGCAAAGACACACTCTACCTAATAAAGCAGTTTTGAATGAAGACTATATTTTATCCTCAATCCTCTAGCTTTGCTTTATATCCCGAACTCCAAGAAGAATGTACTCAGAGATGCCCATGGCAACACAAAGCCCATTGACTTCAAAGGACACGACAAAGGAGGGAAGAAAGAGTACACTTTTGGGGGCTTTTGAGAGCTACAGTAAACATCTGAAAAGAAGGAAGTTCAGGTATATTTAAAATAGCATTTGTAAAGACAGATTGGTTTCTGACTGTACACAAAAGAAAAATTACTGTAGGAAATGGGGTTTCCTGAATACATGTGGAATGTGGTACTCTCAATAGGCTGGCTACAGTGGAGATTAAATTCATGACTTACAAATAAAACAGCATGAGCTTCGACATCTTGAACTAAAACATCTGACTCCTTTGCCAAAGCGGTAACACGCTCAGCTTCTGTGTATGTCCCAGACTTTTGTTATGGTCTAAAATGGTATAAGCCATCTTCTAACTAAGCTATCCAAAGCCCTGGAACATAAAATCAAATATCAGTAATCTACAGAAAGCCATGACTCATGGCAAGACCACCAGCACATTCCCTTCACTCATCTCTGAACTTTTTATTTATTTATTTCATTTAATGAACCAAAACCTTTTTCAAAGTGTACAGGCTGGTGAAACTCAGGTATTCATAAGCCTGGTAGTCCATCTTGTATATATAATCTCTAGCAATCCAGAGCATTTTTTCCTGATTGTTTTCCTGATTTGTCTGTAGCAAAGAACAAATTTCAGCAATATTTTAAAATCTTGCATTTTAAAAAGTAACAAAGGGGGAACCCATAGAGCAAACTCAAGATTCTGTAGTGCAATTTTCTACTCTAACAGTTTGCAATCGAGTGGCTATTAGTCACTAAAACTTACAACGCTTCACCCACTGCATGCCATCTTTGGAGTCTTTGTGGTAAGCCATCTGCCACAGTGGTTTTCAAAATCTCTTTCACCAACATCAGACAACATCTCCTGCAGTTTGCTAAAAAGCAAAATTTTGACTGTTATCCAATTCTTTCCTTTAAATCATAAAACTAAATGGTTCAAAAGCAAAAACAGGCTCCCCTCCCTTGAAGTGACAGAAAAATGTTTTTTGTTTTCTCCTCTCCTCTCCGAAATATTTTTGGGAGTGGTACACATGAATACAGCAGCAATGTGTTTACCATACACAGAAAAAACCTGAAGCATCATTCAGCACTGTAATACATACAAGAAAGAGTATGGACAACATGCAAGATTTTCACAAAAACATTCATGTAATATCTTGCCTAAAGCACACTTCAGTATATCAACAAAAGTAGTAATTGTAATGCAGTTTCCAAACCCACAAATATTGTTACTTTGCTATTGTGCTAACAATGCTTTTGTTCTATATCCATGTATTGTTTATATACACTACAAGGCATAATTCAGTCCTCTGATGTAAAGCAACTGCAAACCTGTATTGCCAATTGGAATCATAAAAAAAATTCAACATCGTTTTACATCTGCCAGTCATGAACATCATCGATGCACAACTTTAGGTCAGTTAAAGTTGCATTTGCTAGTTTATGCTAGCTAGGTGACTAAAAGAACATTCAAAGGAAAACAATCCAACTTATCTTGATCCCCTCCCCTGTAATATCTAAAGAAACAAGCCTATCCTCTGTCTACATCACTAGCTAAAAAATAAATTACAATTCATAAATTAAAAAGGAGAAATTATATACAATATTTTGAACAATGTATGTGTAACAATCAGCTGAAATGAACTTGTAAATGTAATTCAGTATCAAAATTTCTGGTCAAGGTATTATGAAGTTGATATGCAAGTAGAACAGCCCATCCCACAATCAAGCTCAAACCAAGACACTTTATAGTTCTCTTGATTATACTTTAAAAATATTTAAAGTAATGCAATTACATTCTAAACTGCAGAAGATAAAAATTATCACTCGTTCCACAAGATCTTCACTGTAAGTTATACCTTTGACTTAAAACAATGGACTTGCCATATATCAGAACCTCCTTTTTTTAATTGCAAAATGAAACATGAAGTATTTTAATTCTCCACATAAATGATACAGAAAGACAATGCAAGTTCTAATAACTATCACAAAAATAATTACATTAATGTCACAGGTTCCTATACATGTTTGGTGGTACAGCTCTGCACAGTGTCTGCCTGAAGACAGAAATTATGCTATCGTGGCAAGATCTAAGTAATGCATCCCAGGCACTGCTAGGCCCCCAGAGGGTAGCTAGTGAGTGACTCTGGAGTTAATTAGCCAACAAAGAGCAAGGTAAAATTGCATGAACACAGAACCTTGTTAATGCCGCTAAACAGCTTCTAGCACCTAAGCAGCATGTTTAGTCATAGCTATCCTTATACAGGGCTGTCTTGCACTGTGAAGATATACGGCCAATATTTGGTCAATGCAAGTGAGGTTGACAATCTGTTTGATCTGTAATGTACACAAAGGATGACAGTGAAGTTCTGGTTTCAAAATGGCACTCAAAACTAAATTCATTTCTATTAGCCACATAGGTCTTTACTATGGAAGTACTACTAAAGTTCTCAAGTGCTTTAATATTCTGCATGTATTCCTATGCAACACCAAATGTAACTAGCAACACTAGGATTCTGCAGCATCTGCTTATTTCCATATGCTATTAATAATATGGTAAATTTATAAATTGTCAAGAAACATATCTAGAGAAGAAATTCTAAGGGGAGCATGGTCTATTCCCCAAATTCCACAGTTTTGTGTGCTGTTTTGTTTTCAGTCTGAGAATATCTCTGCGGGTAATTTTTTTTAAAGGAATATCTCTAAGCCAAATGTAGTCTAAATAAAGGTCTAAATGAATATGCCTATATATATAAGTGGTTTACCTAATTATTATGTTCTCTGGAGTGTGTGGGGTGTTTGATTGTTGTTAGTGAGATACATCAGAGGAACATGTGCTAGTCACCCAAGAAGGCACAGTGTTGTTGCACATTTTTGTTAAATACATATAAAGCAATCACTTGCTTCTCTCTTAAAAACATGCCCCAAGCAGCATTCAAATGATTGCACTGGAGAGAAAAGTAAAGATAGAAGGTGGAAGAGGAATTTGAACTTACTCCCTCAGTCCCAAATAAGCACACTAATCACAAGGCTACTGGAACTCACTCCAAAGGATTCCACCTCCCCTGAACATGAAGGATTTCTTTGAATAGATGATCTTTGAGACCTGGATCAGGAACCCAGAAGCAATTATCTTTACTCCTCCTCATTCACCTTTCCTTTCAACTTACCTGAGATTGGTCCTATCTCTCAGAACAGCTTAAGAACAATACAGGGAAGCAGGCATACTTTTAACATGACATTTTTCATTATTCTCATTTTCCTTGTATTTCATGCCTGCATTTCTCTAACACTCCAGCTCCATGATGTGGCTTTTTAAAGGGGGAGAATCAAGTTTCCTGACTCAGAACCGGAATATGAACCTGTATTTGCCACATCTCAGGCCACAGCCCTAACAAGTTGGTTACTAGATATTTTGTAGTTTGTGTTTGCAGACTTGTTTTGTTCACATGTTTCTAAATCCCCAACTTTTACTCTGCAAACTAATGAACACTTGTGAAATCATGGAACTTCTTACAGTGCAATTTTCTTGGGTTTTGCCCAGCCATAGAAACTATTTGTCAAATACATCTGAGAGTCTAGACCGTATTAAAAGAAGCCTGATTATTACAAAGCCCAGCTTATACAGTTGTCAAGACAACAGTGAATATCATCATTAACAGAAACTGTTTCTATCAAACTGGAAATCACCGTTGAAGCCTCACACCCGTGTTCACATTATCCAAAACCATATGCAAATATGTGAATGGAAAACAAAATTCCAAATGAACTTTGGTTCCTTTTTATACTGATCCAGACAAGCAAACTTTGTCTCTCCTTTCCCACTTTGAAGTAGGAAGAGATATGTTTAAATCTTCCTTTATTAACAAGAAACCTATACAAAAATAGTCAGCTTTAATTTTCACTTGCAAAGCTTTCACGTATACTAATTCAATGTTCACAAGATAGAACATACACATATTCACCTACAAGTAGGACCCACACATGTATTTAACATCTCACCAGTCTCACTGACTACTCACTGCCGTAAGCCACTGACATAAGCCAACTCAGTTGATAAGTAAACAATTGCAACACCAGATTCAGAAGATGTTAAACATTATGACTTCATTTGTCTGACACCAGATTCGTGAAATGTACACTAGACATAGGCCTAAAGCATACTACTAGTACAGTGTTCAAAAGCAATCTATCATCTACTGCAGTGGCTGATACTTCAAAGGGTTGGGCTGCCAACCAGAGGGATCTCAACAGGCTGGAGGAATGGGCCTACAGCAACCTCGTGAAGTTAGGAGGAAAAAAAAAGGGGGGGGGGAGGAGAAAGAGACAAGTGAAGTTCTGCCCCTGGGGAGGAACAACATCAGGCACCAGTACAGGCTGGGGCCAACAAGCTGGAAAGCAGCTTTGCAGAAAAGGCCCTGGGGGTCCTGGGGGACAAGCTGAACATGAGCCAGTCCTTGCAGCTAAGGCCAGCGACATCCTGGGCTGTGTTAGGTAGAGCATCACCAGCAGGTCGAGGGAGGAGATCCTTCTCCAGTGCCCAACACTGGTGAGACACACCTGCAGCGCTGTGTCCTGTGCTGGGCTCCCCAGAACAAGAGAGACACGGACATACCCAAGCAAGTCCAGCAAAGGGCCCCTGAGGTGGTCAAGGGACTGGAGCATCTGTCACACAAGGAGAGGTTGAGAGATCTAGCGACATTTAGCCTCCAGCAGAGAAGGCTCAGGGGGGATCTTATCAATATGTATAAATACCTGATGGGAGGAATAAAGACAACAGAGCCAGACCCTTCTTAGTGGTGCCCAGTGAAAGGAAGAAACAACAGGCACAAGCTGAAACACAAGGAATTGCAGTAAAAAAAAAAAAAAAGGTGGGGGTAAACCTGGCTGGACACAGCCCTGAGCAACCTGCTCTACTTGACCCTGCTCTGAGCAGGAAAGCTGGTCTAGGCCAGTGATCTCCAGACTGGAGTGTGCACAAGACAACCCACCTGGATGTGGGAAGAAAATATTTTTAGTAGCATTAATAAATATTTTTTTTATTTCATCTTTATCTCATCCTTTATTAATTTCTGTTCTTGTGTGTGTTTTATAATACACATAATATATTAGTACAGTGGTACATGTATATAATTTATAAAGAAATAAACATATACATATCGGGAGTGTATGCTCAAAAACATTTTGCTGGTCCAAAATCAATAAAGTCTGGAGACCACTGGTCTAGATGATCTCCAACAGTTCTTTCTCACTTCGGTGAGTCTGTGATTCTCTCTCTTGATAACGACAATGGATGCCTATACACAAAGTAAGGGAACGGATTCAGTGGAAAAAAGAAATTTCCTTCCTGCCAGCTGATGTCTGTTACTTTCTGAAATTTGTCCTTCACCTTGTTAAACCCAGTAACTACCTAAACCTTATCTTCTTCTAAATTGATATTAATAATTGCATTTTTTATTTCTTCTACACCTCTACTAAAAGTTACTTTATAGTTTGGACGGAGTTTTGTTGTGGTTTTTTTGGTTTTAAGGCTCCTCAAGGCTTCTTTACCCTACTTTCCCAGAGGAATGATTACTGCAGCAGTCCAGATTCCAGTTTTGCCACCTATGAAAAGACTACCAGGGTCAGCATACAGTTAGCTATGCCACTTCCTCCTCCTCAAATACTTATCTCCTCATAGCAGCCAAACCAGTCTAAAAGGTCCTTTAAATTTCTAGATGAAACTTTACTGAGGAGCAGGATCCAGATTTTTTACAGTGATTATATATTAAGAACAAACTGAGCCCTGTTCAACAAAAGCTTAATGATCTTACTTATGCAACCTGACATTATAGGTATACATCCATGCTATTTTTCTGCCAAGTTACTACATAAAATACCCAGTTAAATTATCATATACATATTCAAGGTATGTAAAGCAATACTCTGTCCATTTATAAACCCCAATTCAAAAAACTAATGTATTTTTATTGTTTACATAAGCTTTGCAGTTGCATTAAAATATACTAATAAATAAACCATTTGGAGTACATTAATAAAATAAGCAAAACATTAACTGAATTGAATGCTTTACGATTTTACATGCAATCATAAGTAAACCAAATTCTTACAATACCACTCTTTATACACTGAGTAATGGCAAACTACTATCAGCTCATTATCTCATTCAAGGTCTAAAATAATATGTAAAGTAGAACTAGAGAAAGTTCATACGCTTTATGATCATTTCAAAACCCTTCAGAAAATTTATTTTGCATACATCTATCTACATAAACAAGAAAGATGATTTTCATGTAATCCTTAATTTGAACACCATTCAGTTTCTGAAGGCTGGAAAAAGAACAAGACCCTTCTTGGATATTAGTGTTTGTTTATGCAGAGCACAGTGATATTCATAGACTGGAAATGTATTGAAACCCCTATTAAATTGACCATTTTTCTCAAAGAGAAAGTTAAAATAGAAGGTCTCATTCCAAACAGGAGCACTGGGGAAAAATGTTCATTGTATCTCTCATCTGGCAGACCAGTAGTACCACTCTGGGAAATCAGAGAGGATTTGGGCAGACTGCCCGCTCAACTTAAGGCTCATCTGAGATCCACATATATCTGCTTAGCTATCCAACTAGGATTTTGTTGTTGGTTTTTTCATGCCCACATGATTTTAGTGCCTTTGTGCAATGTGCATCCCTCTCTACATGCTTCCCTTACCAGAAGGAGGCAGGTATCTCACAATACTGAGGCCAGCAAATCTGTGTCCTCCCACACCTGGTCCGATGTCCACTATAGTTATGGGAAAGCAAAGTGAACTTTAATCTGTCAAAATGTACCACCTGAATTACATATGCTATAGATAATCTTGGGATCCAAATAGAAAAACGCAGCCACCAAGGATATGGGGTGACTATGCAAGCAGTTGAAAGAACCCTACAGCCTAAAATAACAAGTGGTTTTTTTACACACATTCAGAAAAATATGTACACCTACATGCATATACCTCTCTAAATTAACATTTTGCAGCTTTTATGTGTTACTCAAGTACATTATAAAAACATACTACAGTCTTAATTTAGTAAGTCAGGTATTTTCTTTACTTCCATTAAAACAACTAAGAAAAAAATCAACCATATAATACTGACTGCAATTAAGAGAATTCCAGCACTGCACAGTATCCGTCACACTTCACAATCAATAACTATTTCTCAGAATGGCTTGTACACTAGCAGAAATAGCCAGGATACAAATTTATGAGACAGTAAAGTGCTTTTTATTGTATGCACAGCATAGAATCATAAGAATCTTCTACACAGTCCTTGTAACAGAAACATGACCTTTGAAATGCCAAAGCTCCCTTCCCTAGCTAATGTTTATCACCAAAGAGCTGTCAGCTCCCAAGTTTTTGAAAGATTAACTCTGCTGAGTCATGTATCACAAACACTGCAAACCTACCCATGGAACATTGTTACAGGAGAGCAGCAACTTGAAATCCAATTTGTTGAAAATACTAAAATTAGCTTCATATGCCAAAAGTTCCCCAAGTCTTTATTTTAAGTAAATTTCCATTTACTGGCACTACACGAAGGATTTAGATACACAGATGACCAATCACATAGGGAGAAAACCCTAAATGTATGAAGCCGAACAAGCAAAAAGCAAGAAATCACAATTAGAAAGGTGAATGCCATTATTTTTACAGTTACTAGAAACACTAGTATTTGAAATATTCAGAAAGGAAAGAATATAATTTGGAGGTAATAAGAAAGGCTTCAAAAGAGGCAGGTTGCATGTCAAATCAGAATACTTTTACAAACACTTATTCATAGCACTGTACATAAGACAAGCATCATGAACATAGACACACAAATAATTCATTCAAACACATCCATAAATTTAAAGGGATTATGAACACAATCAAAGCAAATGGGTGTAATTATTTTTTCAAGAAGATTCTCAATATTTTTTGTTGGTTGTTTTTTTCTACTTTTTACTGTGCTAGCGCAAGTCTAAGTAGTTACTCTGATATCAGGCAAATGAAATGAAGCACTATGTTTGCATCATTACATTTTACTATCCAACTTTCAAAACCTTTAAAAGTACAGGTTAATATAATTTTCTGATCCACAGATAATACTATAATTAACATCTTCCTGATTATTCAGTGATTTACTTCAGAAAATTTGTCTTTGGTTCCACCATCTTTCAGAATAGTAACCATTCCCTTTTCCAGATACTATAGCTGACAAGTTTCCTTGGAGTCCTGTACCCAGCTACTTCACAGTGCACGTAAGGATGACAGAAGATTCATGTACTGACTAATTTTAACCTCCTCTAATAAGCATTAAGTGCAATGATATGAGGATATTAAGCAAAATATACATCTCTACAATACATGAAGGACCCGATAGATTTTAATGTTCCATTAGCAAAACCAAAATCATACAAATCTGGTGATAAAATTCAGAGTACACAGGAACTTCATACATAAAAATCAAATCCAATTTAAAAGCAAGCACAGGTTTGTTCAAACAGCATTGTACAATTGCTTTAACACTTACAGAATTTAGATGAACAATATTTTCATTCACTAACAGTTTAGTATAAATATAAAGCAAGGCACCCCTTAAGCATTTTAAATAACAAATTAAACATTTACGTTTTTTACTGTGCAGTCAGGCTTAACATTTATGCAGCTTGAAAACCAAAGTACAGCCTCAAGGGAAGCCTCTCCACTGACAAATTAATACCTTAGAGAATAGAGCTGAATGGTGGCAATGAACTCATTTGTTCCCCCAATAATGAAGAATGACTCTTTCTTTACCACATCTGTGACTGTTGCTATGGTGACCCAGACTTACCTCATTGCTTCTCGAAGTGCTCCTCGCTCACTAAGAGTCGTGTGCTTGATGTCATCAAAATTATTTTCTAGTTTCTCACAGTTCTGCAACAAACGGACAAACCCATGTAAGGCTCTTAAACAGTATATTGTACATGTATTAACATTATTCAACATCATGCAAACAAAACTGATTTATATTATGTAACCTCAAATTATGCATTCCGATTTAATTACACAGGAGTCATTAAAAAGACACTGAGAACTCAGAAACAAAGTAAACATGAATCTTATTATATCGTTGTCATGGAAATAATCTTACAAATGTTCCATATCAAAATGTATAGAATTTTTACTTTTTTCTTCTTTGAAAAAAAAAATTAATTTTTCCTTTATCAGTATGCAAGGCTACAAAGCTACTGTACACACACAGACAAGAATAGAAACCTAAACATGCATTTTAGAATTATAATAAAAGTTATAAATTCTTTCCCAATGAAACAGGCAGTGTTATTGGAACAAACCAATCATATTTAATTCATAGTTAATTTTTAAAACATAACAGAAACTGAAAAGATTAATTGCTTATAGACACCTCAACCACTTAAAGCTTTTTCCAGATTAGAGCTCACTGTTATTTCTCAAAGTAATATGAAGCCAATAATTTTGTGACAATAAGCGAAATAAAACTTTGCTGTATTCTGTTAATTATTATTAAATGTGTGACGGGTTCTATTACTCCAGAGTGCTGATCCTTTTCTTCTGCTCCCATAAAGGTGGTAAAATTGACTTGGAAGATGCTAGGGAGTACAGAAATTTGTATCTGTGCAAAGTCAGTGTGAAATACCAGCAAACAAGAATTCCCTGATCATCTGCATCATCCATAGGATTTTTATATTCTCCCTAGGCTTCATCAATACAGGAGGCTTTTAGGTTACCTCTGTTCTCTGCAGCACCTTTCTCCAATACCAAAACTTACCTCTGGGAGGCATAATTTTGCCATATGGGTGTAAAAGAAAGACAAGTTGCAAGCATAACGGTTAGTATTGCTAACAACCTTGAAGGCAGGATTGTCAGGCTTTTTATGCAGTAGCTTTAAAGAAAATATGAGCACTATTATTTGGTCATATTGCTTTCACAGTTTTTAATATCTGAATTAATTTTCAAGTCCACATCTTAAAGATAGTTTTAATAAACACAATAAAAGTTACCTATTGTTATTTCTTTTGTGCATTGATTCTTTATTTTTATAATTACATTCAATTTGAGGCTACAAAAGCATTACTGTAAAGGAAATAATTAGATACTTGTAAATGACCTAACCAGATACTTTAGCTTGTTCAATTAGCATTTAAACTATCATTATTTTTAAATAAGATTACAGACTTTTTAATACAAAGTTTTAATGCTTTAACAATACATTTCTGAGCAGGAGAAATGAACAAAGCTTACATTCAGAACTTTTGCAATCTTTTCTCTCCCTTAAAAAAATTCTACATGCCTTAAGTATGAGTAGTAAATCTTATCCCATGGCTAATCAGATATTATTTATTTGTTTATATTACAATCAGTTGTCCTTTGTATGGCAAAATCCTACTCAAAACCTCAAAGGGATTACACAAGAAAGACAAGGAAGCTCTACAATGAAGTATACCATTATTTAGATCAGCCTACATTGACCTTCAGCTCCAAGCACACACAGGCAGTTCAGTCATTTAAAATACATGAAGAAATCCAAATCAACAATAGTAATAAAGAATTCCTGATTCATCAGTACTAAACTGAAAGTATCTGTGCAAGCAAAATCAAACCTCCTATCCTCCAGGAAAACAGACCAAAGGAAACACCATTTGGAATATTGCTCCAAGTGCCAAAAGAGGAAAGCCCATGCTTTAACAATCTTGTGCCACCAGCATCTGAGCACAGGTTCAGAACATCTGAGCATCACACAGTTCACTTCTCTTGACCCTGTGGTATAAAGCACATAGAAACAACAGAGGATGCAAAGCACACAAAATTTTTATCAAACAGAATTAAATCTTCTCTATATCATACAAGGTAAAATAGCTGATGCTCTCCATGTGGACAATGCTGAAAAGAGTAAGTTCAGCTGGTATTTCTTCTTTGTCTATATAGACCATACTGTGTTAATCAGCTGAAGGGCAACAAAGGTGGCCCATATCTAAAGAAAATGCTGTGATCATGTAGCCTTACATGCACAAATATTCTATCTCAACTATAAACCCAATGCAAAAATGGATAACCCAGAACAAAAAATGGAACAAATTTTATAGACTCAAGTAATAGATGTACCAATTCATTTGGCAAGAAGATGAACTTATTTCTACCATTTCTGAGAACTGTTTCTGGACAGTATCTTTCTCAGCTACTTTCAGCCAAATAGCTCTCATCCAAGGTACAGCAGTTGGAGAGCAAATAATTTCACCATTAGGAAAAAATGAACTAAAAACAGAGCCAGATGCAAACTCCTGAAGGAAGATGACCTCATAGTACTATGTAATCAGTTACTGCACACTGAACAGGAGACTGAGCAAA
The DNA here is from genome assembly GCF_929443795.1 of Astur gentilis. NCBI lineage: Eukaryota > Metazoa > Chordata > Aves > Accipitriformes > Accipitridae > Astur > Astur gentilis. The sequence goes on from NC_064887.1 coordinate 21,292,676, forward strand.
TATTGATCATACCTACTGCTTTCCAGTTAGAGCTGCAATCATCCAAAATAGTATGTTGCATCCTCTCAGAGAAAAGAGAACAGGGTGTCTGAAGTACCAAATATAAGCATAGCTACAGGTGTATAGATGCCACTTCTTCATGGGTCTGAGTATCAGCTTGCACGCTACATTTGTAGATCATCTGAAAGGTTATCAGTTCATAAGAAAGGCTACCAATATGAATGAAATTGTGAGCATGAGAATACTCTGAAGAATATGACTGGGAAATGACGAAACTTCAGTAGACCATGACCAGGGTGAGCTTTACATTCTTAAGTATTAATCAGTAACAAAAATTGAGCTCATTCTATCATTCATGCTACCAAATAAATTAATATCTATAAATATCTTGCTCAGGGCAGTATGTTTTGGCCCATTAATACTTCACAGATTTAAGTATAATGAGCAATTAAACTCCCAGGTGTTTCATTTTGAGCAGCAGCTAAAGTAAAAAAACCAAAACACAAGCAATGAAAAAAATTAGTTTTGGTGGCTTGCTGCCAAGTGATTTTCTGTGGGTATAGATAAAGTCTGGAAGTTTTAACTCTATGATTCAATAATTACAGAGCACTCTATATGTTATTGCTGTTGGCAGATCTATTGTGCTGCATGATACTAAACTAAGTATCACCTTTCAGAAGTTCAGGAGGAAAAATAAGTACAGAGATGCAATTAGGGACATGGTCATCATAAGTCAAACTACCGTTAAACATCAAAAAGCCACAAAAGCCTAAATACTGCTTCTTAAAGGATTCTGGCATAAATACTTTGAGGTTTTTAAATGAACTAAAAAGCAAGACAGTAGGGAAGAGATTTTATATATTTATAAATGGCTTATTTATCACATAAGAACTTAACTAAAACTACATGACAACTAGTTAAAAGGGAAGATATAGAGTGGATATCCACAAATATCTGTGGCATCACACACAGCATACTAGTAGAACACCTAATCAGAAATGAGAAAGATGAATTATGAAAGTATGAGATGAAGAAGAAAGAAGATTAATGAACAAATTGAAAAGCTTTTCCTCCCATAACCACAAAAATACAACTTTTATTCCTACTGCAATATTTTATTGTTAATAAAATAAACTGCAAGCTTTGGGAGCAAGGACTATGTGCTCGTAATTCTGTGTTTTCAGTTATGGTAAGCAATAATATTAAAAATATCATGACATAAACTTTATAATAATATTGTAACAGTCTGAGGAAATTCAGCAACTACCAAGTCCAAAGTACTCTTACTCTCTGACACTAGTTGAAGTAACAAGCTAGCTCATATAACTGGAGAATAAAGAATCACTCTAGTTTTAAACAAAAGCCTAGGATTCTGGCAAAAGTGAAGCTGTACTTTTTAAAACACATCTCTAAACATTCATCAGCTTAGCTTTCTTGTATATGTTTTTGCCTTGGATGGAAAAGCCCTCTTTGCTTGACTTAGTCATTTGAAAAGCAATTCTTGATTTGGCCTCTTGTGTCAAATGCAAAACTTTGCAGAAGTAGCTCAGAAACCAAAAGCAGTCTATTGCCTGGTGTCACCACTGAGAATCTCCCTAAATCACAAAAGCATTGCTGCCTCTGCTCTGCCATGACAGGCCTAAGAGTTTTGAGAAGACCATAACTCAAAATCACCCATTCTGCAATGCAGTACTGATAAAAGAAGTGACCCCCACTTCCATCAAAATCAACCTTAAATCTTCCATCCAGCCAAACAAGAATGGGATCATACTAAGCCATATACTGCTACTTTAACTCTATCCTAAAATACTTCACATAAGACTTTCAAAAGTGTTAGTATTACGGATAATGTCTTACACACATTTTGAGATAGCTGAAAAACAAAATCTTTTGATATGACAACAGCGTAAGACCTATTCTAGGGCAGCCTGCATCACTGAAGTTGAGTAGATCTCTTAACCCTAGTCAATACACTGCCAAATCAAAAGACTTGCTTATAATACCGTCTCTCTTCCATGAAATAGGGGTTTAGGTAAATAGGATTGCTGAATTCTTGAAATTCATTGCTACCACATGGTTTTAGGAAATCTTCTTAGAAAGCTTGAGTTTTTTCCAAACATTTGTGAAAGTAGTCTCACATTTTTATTGTCAAATGTTCTCTGTGTATTAAACATAAGGAACATACGGCAATTGAAAGATGGAACAGCTCTCACCTGTTCAGTTCATATTTACTATTGCTAATGCTAAAACAAATTAATTTTTCTCCTGTTTTCTACTTTATAATCCATGAAAAAGGTTCCTACAGAGTATGTTGTGTCTTAATTTTCTAATGTTTATGCAGCCAAATTTTAAAATGTGCATATTAAATGTATTTGTACCTAGACTTCTGAGTGCTTAAAATGAGACAGCCTGGTCCAAATTCTGAAGGATGTAGTAGCTCCCTCTGGTATTTCAGGTAGTTACCTTTAAGGAGGTAGGCTCCAACGACAGATTGACAAAACTATTGGGGACCTCCAGAATCTACTTAAGTAGCTATGTCCTGTACAGATTCAACAAGAAGTGTCTCAAATTTTGGTCCAAAAATTCCTTAAAAAGTCAAGTCCCACACATGCCACAAGGCTGACCACATTATCTAGCTCTTTTGAAAATGTTAGCCATACTGTAGAAGTGATCTCCTTTACCAAAATTTTAACAAAAAGGCTGACTTCTTCGGGCGACTGTATAAAAAGTGTAGAATGCTTATCTCCATATTGATGATCTTATTGATCTATAAAATGTTAACACCAATAATCACTTGTTATTCTGGAAATGTGAATTATTTCATCAGCAGAAAACTTTAGAAATAACTAACTTGTGTTTTATAAACCTAAAACAACATTATAATAGTAATCTAAACTGTAATATATTGCTGCAAGGATAATTATTAAGGGAAAACACAGCTGACATTTTCTGATTTATGCACACAATCAGAGATGGAGTCCAAGGACTGTGACATAATTATCTTCATGCTAACAATTTTTGTAAATCTCTTGACAGAATTTTAGCTAATTTTAAAATGCCTTCTGAAGATTAGCACTTAAAACTGTTGGGGAAAAGAGCACAATTTATTAGCAAGGGTATAATTGTAAACCTTCCAAATACTCATTGTGAATATCATTTAGACAGTAACTCCTGCTTTAGCAGCTGGTATATAAGACTCCAGTTTATGGAATCTTGAAGCAACAGAGAGAGTAGAATCTAATTAAACAGGATTACATACCAAAGAAAAATTATTAAAAACAGACTAATAGACAATTGTTATGAATTTGGAATGGCACGTCTACTTCTTTTGATGCAAACTTATATAACACTCTGCTTTATTCTGATGAAACCTAAATATTCTCAGCAGACTTCTCTCCTGATTTGGAACAGGCTGTCTTTCTACACTGAAACAACACAGAAAGCTAAATGGTTCCACTGATCTCTCACAGACTTAAGCACCCATCTGCTATAAGGTAAAATGACTTACATATATTGCATTTATTCTCATGTTGGTGCTACGATTCATTAAAGTTATTCAGTAGCCAATAGCTGTATTCCATACAAGAAGCCCCCTTAAACTATCTTCATATTGAGAAACTAAACAAAGCCGATGCCATTTGCCAAGGGTTTTATCTAAGAGCATTCTTAAAAACTAAACAATTAAAAGGATTGCTTGATCCTAACTGTAAGATATTACGATCTATGCAATATCTACCAACTAAATTCCTCCTTCCTATTTGCTGTGACTCATTCTCAAGGGGTTCTTATTCCAAACAGGGGGAAAAACAGCTTAAAACTGATACCTGACCAGCTGTTCACAAAGCAAAACTAGGTATTTTTTTAATATGTACATATTCCTAATATCCGCAGAAAGTATATTGAGCCCTCAGGTATTTACATAACATTTGACAGCATGTCATTCATAATACATGAACATTTGTTATAACAATTTTTTCATTATGTGATATAGCCACATTAGCCAGAGAGGTGCTTTGAAAAATATAGATATTCCAACAGAAAATCAGCTCTAAGTGTTAGTAACCAAATAAAAATCAATAGAAAAAAATATTAAATAGAATTGTGGGTGGCTGCAAGCAATGCCTAATTAGCATAACCATGTTAATCTTTCTCAGGTTTTTTTAAGAGGAATATTATTTTTAAGGCACTAAAATTAGTGCACATGCGAACTCAAACATAATTATCACATTTTCTCCACAAATGGAAATATATTATTAAAACAGGACTGAGACCAGGAAACTCTGATGCATGAGATAGTCTCTGAAACAGCAAGTGTGGTTTTTGTTATTAATTACCAGAAATACTGTCAATATAACTGGGAATTCTGAAGCAGAAGCAGACAATTTTGGATTTTTAAAAGTTTTCCCAGTATAAAATATGGTACACTTAATCCTTAAAAACAGGTAATTATATAAAAGTTAATTACTTGTTAAAAATACATAACACTAGTTTGCAATTTTACTGGGATTGTGAAAGATCTTCCAAATATGAGATGGAATTCTGCTAACTTCCTTTTCGTGCTGTTACACACACAAATTTCAAGTAGCAAATTTATAACAGCCTTCACGTTCACATAAGGGTATGGTATCTTGCTTGCATTCAACCTGCTGTTGTAAGAGCAGATGCAGACACCACGTGTTTTGGCAATGGATAACACATCAGATAGTAGCGATACAGGGAGGATGAGAAAAGACATCCTGAAAGGACCAAGCATGCAACACAAAGAATAGTAGACTAAAGAACTCAAAAGAAAAGAATAAAAACCTACAAAAGATATGCAAGACAGCAGAGGCACAGCTGGAAGTAATAAAGGAGCAGAGAATGCAGGTGATGCCACTAGACAGGACATTTTATAATGCTCCTCCCCTTCTGACTCAGCTTTAAAATAGAAAACTGTGAACAAAAAGGAAGGAAAATCTTTGCCTCTCCCACTTTTTCCTTCTCTTCCTAGAACAAATGTTAAACTTGATCAGTAGATGAATGCGAGGATTTGGCAACAAGCTACCAGTCCCTCTGCATCTGAAGGGACACTTTTAAGACTGCTTCCCTCTATGGGATAGGGCTCTGTAGCAGGGAACAATATACATCATCTCTTAGAAAATGACAAGCTTTGTCTAGTTACTATTTCTTTTTTAAGGTGGGTATAGTCCTGCCTTCTTCCTATTGGAGAGCCTGAGCACTACATAAGGGCCTTCACAGAAGTTTAAGATCCTACCTGGGACCCATTCTTGACAGCTGAATCCTCCAATTCTCCAGTAGTCATAGAATAAATTTACAATTTAATTATTTAAGGGCATGAAGTCCAAGTAAAGAGACACAGGCTCTACACAAAATTTCTAAATATACTACTTTCACTTGACAGTGAAAATATAACTAAGTAAAGATTAGTAAGGAAAAAAATATCCCAAATGCTGTACTTCCTCCCCTCCCAGTACTTTCCCATACCTCAACCTATCTTGCTTTTCCCTTGGGATTCTTTACTCTGCTTAGGCAAATATTCCCCTGACTCATCGAGATTAAATAAAATGAGAGTATGTATGTAGGTAAAGACCAGACTCATATTGAGAATTAACATTTACAGAGCTCATAACCTGGAAAAAAGGAAGAATCTTTAAAGTGCAGGTAAAACTGTACTCCTAAGGAACAGATTATGTTCTTGACCTTCAACAAAGAGCATAAGAAAAAACACGTACCCAAAAGCCCCTGCATTTTTAGAAGCTGAATGACCAAGAATTTAAGGAATTAACCCCACATATTTGAGAGTACCAACTAACAGGATCACTCTTAGTTTTCATGCATGGCTGAAGATTTATTAAATATAAGAGCTTTTTAAAAATTAAAGTTACAATAAAATGCTTAAATGCCACCCTGAAACAATGCAGTCCAGCCCTGTATAGAGGAATAAAAGCAAATTGCATATAGCAGGCTTGCTTCCTCAGCCCAGGATGCCGCCTCTTTTCTCTTACAAGGCACATTTTATTCTCCAACAACAGTATTTTTCAGAAGTGCCACAGCAAAACATTTTCTTTCATGTTTCTGTGTTCACCATGCACTACAGCTCCCTGTAGTTGCCTCAATATTAAAAAAAATAACACAACAGGACACAATTTTCCCAACCAATTCTGCAGAAGCTAATCTGCCTAAGCTATTTCCCATGATTTTGCATAAGCTTCTTTCCCAAATAACTATGAGAACTGGCTAGGCAAGTGTGCTGTTTTAGCTGGGATAAGAGTTAATTTTCTTCATAGTAGCTAGTATGGGACTACGTTTTCGATTTATGCTGGAAAAAGTGTTGATAACCCAGGGATGTTTTCGTTATTGCTGAGCAGTGCTTACTCAGAGCCAAGGCCTTTTCTGCTTCTCACACTGCCCCCCTCCCCCCACAGCAAGCAGACTGGGGGTGCACAAGAAGTTGGGAGGGGACACAGCCAGGACAGCTGAGCCCAACTGATGAAAGGGATATTCCAGAACCCCATGTCATGGTTTAACCCCAGCCAGCAACTAAGCACCACACAGCCGCTCACTCACTCCCCCCCCACCCCATCCAGTGGGATGGGGGAGAAAATCGGGAAAAAGAAGTAAAACTCCTGGGTTGAGATAAGAACGGTTTAATAGAACAGAAAAGAAAAAACTAATAACGATAATGATAACACTAATAAAATGACAACAGTAGTAATAAAAGGATTGGAATGTACAAATGATGCGCAGGGCAATTGCTCACCACCCGCCAACTGACACCCAGCCAGTCCCCGAGCGACGATTCCCTGCCCCCCACCTCCCAGTTCCTATACTAGATGGGACATCCCATGGTATGGAATACACCGTTGGCCAGTTTGGGTCAGGTGCCCTGGTTGTGTCCTGTGCCAACTTCTTGTGCCCCTCCAGCTTTCTCACTGGCTGGGCATGAGAAGCTGAAAAATCCTTGACTATAGTCTAAACAATACTGAGCAACAACTGAAAACATCAGTGTTATCAACATTCTTCGCATACTGAACTCAAAACATAGCACTGTACCAGCTACTAGGAAGACAGTTAACTCTATCCCAGCTGAAACCAGGACAGTATCCATCCCTTATTCTATACCATTGACATCATGCTCAGTTCCCATACCTTTAGTTACATCCTGAGCAATCACCACCACCTTTCCATCCCTTTGAGACATATGAACAATTATTTATATATACATATGTATAAACACACAGAGATATCATTCCTTTAGTTCGTGAGTTATGTTTTTAAAACATTTGTTGAGTTCATTTAGTTTCTGACTCTGGGCTCCATCTGTCATACCAGTCTGTCTGGGCAGGAGGGATGGTGCAAAGTCCTCTCAGTCGGTAGAGCCAGAATTGGGCTTCAGTGCGGAGTGACGAGCAGATGACATCTGACGCAGCAGGAGGATGGTGTGCACCGTTGGATTGTTGCATGCTGTAGTCAGTTCTGATTCCATCACTACTGCGCTTTGCTCAGTTTTATCACAGTTCTTTCTTGCTTGATCCAAATGATTCTCACTATAGTACTATGGATATAGCATATAACAATTACAGTAATGATAACATACAGTGGCAGGGTTATATAGCAACTAATATCATACAGTTTAATTCTGGCTATTCTCACCTAAAATCAAATCCCCTTGAGGCACACATCGGACTTCTCCATCTTTTCGCATCACCCACCAAGTGCACCCAGGCCCTTGAGCAAAAGCAATCCCACGAGTGGGTTTACCTTTGCCTGAGGCAGGAGTAACCCAGACTGTTTTCCCTAACATATTTTTCATGTGCACTACAGGGACTTTATCCCCTTCTACAGTATGTATAAATTCTGATTGGGCAGGGCCACTCCGATTGGCAGATCCTCTGGTGTTGACTAACCAGGTGGCTTTTGCTAAGTGTGTGTCCCAATGTTTGAAGATTCCACCCTGCATTGATCTCAATGTTGTCTTTAACAGTCCATTGTATCGCTCAATTTTCCCAGAGGCTGGTGCATGATAGGGGATATGATACACCCACTCAATGCCATGCTCTTTGGCCCAGGTGTCTATAAGGTTGTTTCGGAAATGAGTCCCGTTGTCTGACTCAATTCTTTCTGGGGTGCTGTGTCAACCACAAGACCTGCTTCTCAAGGCCCAGGATAGTGTTCTGGGCAGTGGCATGGGGTACAGAATACGTTTCCAGCCATCCGGTGGTTGCTTCCACCATTGTCAGCACATAGCGCTTGCCTTAGCGAGTTTGTGGGAGTGTGACATAGTCAATCTGCCAGGCTTCCCCAAATTTATACTTCAGCCATCGCCCTCCATACCACAGGGGCTTTAACCGCTTGGCTTGCTTAATTGCAGCACATGGTTCACATTCATGGATAACCTGCACGATAGTGTCCATGGTCAGGTCCACCACTCGATCTCGAGCCTATCTATGTGTTGCATCTCTTCCCTGATGCCCTGAAGTATCATGGGCCCACCGAGCCATAAATAGCTCACCCTTATGTTGCCAGTCCAGGTCCACCTGAGCCACTTCAATCTTGGCAGCCTGATACACCTGTTCGTTGTTTCGATGTTCTTCAGTGGCCCGACCCTTGGGTACGTGAGCATCTACTTGACGTACTTTTACAACTAGATTCTCTAGCCGGGATGCAGTATCTTGCCACAGTGTGGCAGCCCAAATGGGTTTACCTCTGCGCTGCCAGTTGCTCTGCTTCCATTGCTGTAGCCACCCCCACAGGGCATTTGCCACCATCCATGAGTCAGTATAGAGATAGAGCACTGGCCACTTTTTCAGCAATGTCTAACGCTAGCTGGATGGCTTTCACCTCTGCAAACTGACTCGATTCACCTTCTCCTTCAGCAGTTTCTGCAACTTGTCGTGTAGGACTCCATACAGCAGCTTTCCACCTTCGATGCTTTCCCACAATGCGAAAGGACCCATCAGTGAACAGGGCATATGGCCTCTCATTTTCTGGCAGTTTATTATACAGCGGGGCTTCTTCAGCAAATGCCACCTCCTCCTCTGGCGACATTCCAAAATCTTTGCCTTCTGGCCAGTCCGTGATCACTTCTAAAATTCCTGGGCGACTGGGGTTTCCCGTGTGAGCCTGCTGTGTGATCAGTGCGATCCACTTACTCCATGTGGCGTCAGTCACGTGATGTGTAGAGGAGACCCTCCCCTTGAACATCCAGCCCAGCACTGGCAGTCGGGGTGCTAAGAGGAGCTGTGTCTCAGTACCAACCACTTCTGAGGCGGCTCGAACTCCTTCATACGCTGCCAGTATCTCTTTTTCAGTTGGAGTATAGCGAGCCTCAGATCCTTGATATCCCCGACTCCAAAACCCCAGAGGTCAGCCACGGGTCTCCCCAGGTGCTTTCTGCCAGAGGCTCCAGGTAGGGCCATTCTCCCCAGCTGCAGTGTAGAGCACATTTTTAACATCTTGTCCTGTCCGGACTGGTCCAAGAGCTACGGCATGAACAATCTCCCGTAAAGGCTTGTTGTTGTTCAGGGCCCCATTTAAAATCATTCTTCTTCCTGGTCACTTGATAGAGAGGGCTTACAATCAAACTGTAATTTGGAATATGCATTCTCCAAAACCCCACGACACCTAATAAGGCCTGTGTGTCCTTTGTATTAGTTGGGGGAGACATAGCTGCTATTTTGTTAATCATGTCCATTGGGATCTGACGACGTCCATCTTGCCATTTTATTCCCAAAAACTGGATCTCCTGTGCAGGTCCCTTGACCTTACTTTCTTTTATGGCAAAACCGGCTTTCAGAAGGATTTGGATTATTTTCTTCCCTTTCTCAAAGACTTCTTCTGCCATGTTGCCCCACACGATGATGTCATCAATGTATTGCAGGTGTTCCGGAGCTTCACCTTTTTCCAGTGCAGTCTGGATTAGTCCATGGCAAATGGTGGGGCTGTGTTTCCACCCCTGGGGCAATCGATTCCAAGTGTACTGGACACCCCTCCAAGTAAAGGCAAATTGTGGGTAACACTCTGCCGCCAGAGGGATTGAGAAAAACGCATTAGCAATGTCAATTGTGGCATACCACTTGGCTGCCTTTGACTCTAGCTCGTATTGAAGTTCTAGAATATCTGGAATGGCAGCACTCAGTGGTGGCGTCACTTCATTCAGGCCGCGATAGTCAACTGTTAATCTCCATTCCCCATTAGACTTCCGCACTGGCCATATGGGACTATTAAAGGGTGAGCGAGTTTTGCTGATCACTCCTTGGCTCTCCAGTTGGCGAATCAATTTGTGGATGGGAATCAGAGAGTCTTGGTTGGTGCGATATTGCCGCCGGTGCACCGTCGTGGTAGCAATTGGCACTTGTCGTTCTTCAACCTTCAGCAACCCCACAATCAGAGGGTCTTGAGAGAGACCAGGAAGGGTAGACAACTGTTCAATGCCCTCCATCTCCAAGGCAGCTATACCGAAAGCCCATCAATACCCCTTCGGGTCCTTAAAGTACCCCCTCCTGAGATAGTCTATGGCAAGGATACACGGAGCCTCTGGACCAGTCACAATGGGGTGTTTCTGCCATTCATTTCCAGTTAGGCTTACTTCAGCTTCCAATACAGTTAACTCTTGAGATCCCCTTGTCACACCAGAAATACAAATGGGTTCTGTCCCTTTATAACTTGATGGCATTAGAGTGCACTGTGCACCGGTGTCTACTAGAGCCTTGTACTCCTGTGGGTCTGACGTGCCAGGCCATAGAATCCACACAGTCCAATAGACCCGGTTATCCCTTTCCTTCACCTGGCTGGAGGCAGGGCCCCTCTAATTCTGGTTAGAGTATTCAGTATTCACTTCTCATAGAATTGGCTCAGAAGTCCCTTCAAGAGGATTGGAAATAAAGTCAGCCCTTCTACTCTGTTTGGAAACTGGAGCGGCATTTTTCCTGGTAGAATCCCCTTTTGTGGTGTTTTTTCCTTGCAGTTCACATACCCGTGCATTTAGGACTGAGGTAGGTTTTCCGTCCCATTTCCTCATGTCGTCTCCCTGATCACATAGATAAAACCACAGGGCACCTCGCGGTGTGTACCTTCTATATTCTCTCTCTTGGGCAGAAGACCGTTCACTCCTAACAGCTGAGACATTGGTCCTTACAAGTGTGGAGTAGGACATATCCTCTTTGATTTGTTGGATATCCTGGGACAGCTTCTCCACAGCCGAAATGCAGGCTTGTAGGGAGGAGGAGAGATTTTCTTCATATTGACGGAGTTGGTGAGCCACTTCCTCCACTGTTTGTGCCTCTTCATCCTTCCAGGACATTACTGCCAATGCGTTGGCATAGGATGATTGTGCGCTCCGTACAAACTTCCGCCACATGGGTCGTGTGCATTGGACTTTGTCTGGATCTTTGGGTAATTGTGGGTTGTCCAGGTCATGACCAATCATCTCTAGCACAGCTAATTCCCTCAGATATTGGACACCTTTTTCCATGGTGGTCCACTTGCTTGATTGACATATAACATCTTCCTTAAAGGGGTACCTTTCCTTCACACTTGACAGGAGTCGCCTCCAGAGGCTGATGGCTTGTGTCCCTCTTCCAATTGCCTTGTCAATGCCACCTTCCCTGGCAAGTGATCCCAGCTGCTTGGCTTCCCTACCTTCTAATTCCAAGCTATTAGCCCCATTGTCCCAGCATCGGAGGAGCCAGGTGATAATATGCTCACCTATACGGCGGCCAAAATCTTTTCACAAATCCCGCAGCTCACTCAAGGATAGGGACCAGGTTATTACCTCTGGTTCTGCCTCTTCCTCTGGTTCCCGTGATGACCCTGGTTCACCTTCATCCTTCGCTAAGCAAACTGACTTTTTTGTATATTTCTTTTTCTGTACAGGGGCAACTGATACTGGTGCAGGTTGGTCAGCTGGTTCAGTTGCAGTATCGCTCGCCAGGTTTTGGATAACCGCAGCGTCTGTCGCCGAGGTTTGGGTAGCAGCAGTGCTCGTCGGTGGGGCTGGAGGGACCGCAGTGCCCATTGCCAAGGTTTGGGTAGCTGCTGTGTTCATTGCCGGGGCTAGAGGGGCTGCAGTGCCTGTTGCTGAGGTTTGGGTAGCCCGAGTTCTTGTCACCGGGGCTGGAGGGTTCACGGTGCCTGTCGCCAAGGTCTGGGTGCCTGTAATGCTCCTTGCCAGGCCTGGAGGGGCCGCAGCGCCCGTTGTCGAGGTTTGGGTGGCCGTGGTGCTCATCGTTTTGTTGTTAGGTCTAGAGACTTTCTCCTCCCCTTGAGGGTACTGAGTGGTGTCGAACAGGGCTCGATAGGCATGGGCCAGGCCCCAGCACGTTGCAGTGATTTGTATCTCTCCGGAGCTGCCAGGGTGACAGCATACCTTTTCCAAATATTTTACTAGTTCTTCTGGATGCTGCACTTGTTCAGGGGTGAATTTCCAAAACATTGGAGGTGCCCACTTTTTTTAGGTACTTGCCCATACTACCACACACCCTGCCACTCAATTATCTAGCCCTGGGGCACATCTCTGGGTGATCTTCTTAAAAAGCTGTTTAACCTTAAACGAGAGCTGATCCACATTCAGAAGTATGCTAATTCCTAGCAGTAGGGCTAGGACCGTGCTAGTCCCAACACCCCAGGAGTATTCAAATTTTTCAAAATTCTCAAACACCATTGTAACTGGACTGAAGGAGAAAGGAGACAGGAAGAAAGGTACCCCACCCATAGACTGGTTTTCCATGGAGGAAAGGTAAATGGTATAATTATTAATAGTTTCCCACAGATGGCTCCCGCCGTATAAAGGTGACAATGCTAAGTGCAAATACCAGATTAATCCCACAGCCGATGACTTTATCATACCATAAACCAGTGTTATACCTTACATCAAAACGAAAACCTTAATCCACCTCCCACGGATGATAAGCAGTAGAAGAGGAACTACATACAGCAAGCGAGGTGATACATAACAGAGCTTTAAAAAACAGAGCAACAATTCTAAGAACACATAAATCAACATAATGAACACTTAGAACAAATTTGTTTTAACAAGCTCTGGTCAGGTTTGTTGTTATCTCAATCCTTCGTGCCCCACGTTGGGCGCCAAAAAGGACTGTCGTGGTTTAACCCCAGCCAGCAACTAAGCACCACGCAGCCGCTCACTCACTCCCCCCCATCCAGTGGGATGGGGAAGAAAATCAGGAAAAAAGAAGTAAAACTCCTGGGTTGAGATAAGAACGGTTTAATAGAACACAAAAGAAGAAACTAATAATGATAATGATAACACTAATACAATGACAACAGTAGTAATAAAAGGATTGGAATGTACAAATGACGTGCAGGGCAATTGCTCACCAACCGCCGACTGACACCCAGCCAGTCCCCCAGCGGCGATTCCCCGCTCCCCACTTCCCAGTTCCTATACTAGATGGGACGTCCCATGGTATGGAATACACTGTTGGCCAGTTTGGGTCAGGTGCCCTGGTTGTGTCCTGTGCCAACTTCTTGTGCCCTGGCTGGGCATGAGAAGCTGAAAAATCCTTGACTATAGTCTAAACAATACTGAGCAACAACTGAAAACATCAGTGTTATCAACATTCTTTGCATACTGAACACAAAACATAGCACTGTACCACCTACTAGGAAGACAGTTAACTCTATCCCAGCTGAAACCAGGACACCATATGACATCATGCTCAGCATATAAAGCTGGGGGAAGAAGAAGGAAGCAGGGGGACATTTGGAGTTACTGCATTCGACTTCCTAAGTAACCGCTATGCGTGATGGAGCCCTGCTTTCCTGGAGATGGCTGAACACCTGCCTGCTGATGGGAGGTAGCTAATGAACTCTTTGTCTTGCTTTGCTTGCACATGTGGCTTTTGCTTTACTTATTAAACTGTCTTTATTTCAACCCACTTTTACTCTTCCAATTCTCCCCCCCATCCCACCGGGGAGTGAGCAAGCGGCTGTGTGGTGCTTAGTTGCCATCTGGGGTTAAACCACGACAAGATCCCATCCTCTGACTTGGTGAATTACGAAGAAAAGAGTATATGTGCTTCTGTTCTGGATTACCGTGTTCCCTGAAAATCAGCATCACAGCATAGATGACTTAGCAGTGAAACAAATTTCCTTCTGTGACAGTTGAGGGTACTTACCACAGACAAAGCCAAATGTGAAATTGAGACTAGATTTTCCCAGAGGAATAACTGGAAATATTAAGTTTGCTTGAGAACCATCTACACAGGTCAAAGGAATAAGCATTAGGAAAAAGGCTGCAGCCAGTAGAGCACAACCCTTTTATCAAGACCCTGGTGCAGTTGTGTTACATGCTGGAACTCTGTATCAGATTTTCCATCACTATCATTCCTTACGAAAAACTGAAGAATGATCTGACTTAAAATAATCTGAAACTCATATGAGTGGCATATGAACGCCATATGCAAACACTACAAAATGTTACCTCAGCTTTTATGTTTTATACTACATGTTGACTCTGAAGTAACTGTAGATGATAGCAGGACATGCCATGAGAAGACATATAACCAAGTTGACAATTCATATAGCTCTGAAAAAAACCTAGTCTGCAATTTCTCCTTTTCTTTGAGATTCAAAAGACATGTCCTTGTACTGAGATGTTGAGGAAAGCCAAGTATTTAAATACATTTTATATTAATTGCCATCAAAAATAGCTAAATCAGAGGAAAACTTGCCGTCATTTTCTTTTTTTTTTTCTTCAAAATAATAGAAAGAAAAAAAATAGTGAAAAGACTACTATATTTATACGCATTCTTTACTATGTTCATCACTGACTGGTATCTAAAACCTTATTGTAACACTATAGGGTCCACATACAGTAAGACAGTGAGCTCAGACTCTGTGGACAAATGGAAGCATACAAAAAAACCCCAAAAAACCAAAACCATGAAACTGGAAAGCATGTATAAGAACGCACAAAGAACCACTAAATTGGTTCACTGGGAGCCAAAACTGTTTAACAGTCAGCACAATTAAATATCTTTCAATATCATGCATCAAGCCAAGTTAGTCAAACTGAAAGCTTCTACTCATTGCTAAGGAGGTGGAACATCAAGTCTTGGAGGGTGGGAAGGAACAACAAAGCAGGACAGTACAAACACTGTTGCTGTAAAATATTTTTTTTCCCCTCTCAAAAAATATTCAGAAAATCAGAGGTATGGGGCTATTACAATGGTTGCAGATCCTACGAAGTAGTCACCATCTGTTGTGTCATCTATTTACAGACATACAGACATAATCAAAACTGAGTGAAAACTGCTCAAATAAGTGTAATTTTCCTTGAATAAGATACCATGCATATTTAATAAGCTTGACAATCTCCCAATACAAGTTTAAGGGAATAAACAGTATTGGTTTCTTTTCTGTAAGAAATGACATGAAGGAGAACTTTCCTATACACAGAAATTAACAGGGTTTATGTGTAGCTACATTTGTCATCAGGGCATTCAAAAGTTCTTTTCACAGTGAACATTAGAAAGAGCATTAGGAGAAAGCTGCTGTAACGCTGTTTATTCACATGCAGCTTGAAAAAATCACCCAGGATAAATACATAGCCTCAAGTCTCAAGTCCATTTACCACCTTAGAGAGAAGAGCATCTAACAACCCAATACCGCAGTATGGCAGTATGCACTCTTCCAGTTCTGTGTCCCATTTACTGTTGTCTTTGTAAGGTTTTTACTCCTTTGGAAGCTTTCATGTCTCAGCCTAAATAGCTTTCTTCTCCCAAAACCTTCTGGCCTGCCTTCAGACAGCTCAGAGTGCTGTATTCTCCTTCTTGTCAGTGTCTTAAAAATTGCTGTGTTCAAGCTGAGGTGAGCAATACAAGCATACCCCAAAGCACTAGTCAAGCACCTTCCCAGCAATTCCCAAGCAAGCAAGGACATATGGAGCCAAGATTCACCAGAAAAGAAGTGTAATGCAAGGCTCCTTGGTATGAGCTAGGCTTAGCACTCTTTGGAGGAGTCTACTTCAGGTCCCACAAACAGTGCTCAAGACATTTGGGCTAGATAGCACAGTTCCTGAGCTAATAAATTGGGTCTCTCAGCAGGGCTGGCTCTGTCACAGCATTTTCCTCACATGGCTATGCTACTCCCAAGTCTAGAAGTAGCTCCAACTATTGCAAGTGAAGGACTTCCACTCCCTGCAACCAGAGCTTAACCTAGTACCCTTAGTATAATCATCCACATTTTGCAATAAAATGCAATTACCTAGTTTGAAAATGCTATTTTCAAACATACACACTGAATATTTTCTAAATAACACTGAAACTCTTTCTTTAAATTATTTTTCCTCTCTGGAAAACATATTGGACTTATTAATCAGTCCCCAGCTCCTGAGTGTCACTACTACTATTGCATACGTGCAAACAGAGCAATAGGAAAGAGCAGGGTGGCTGCAAAGAAGAAACAAAAATCACTATTCTTTTAACATAATTACCAAATTTCTCCTTTTTCTTCATGAAGCCATTTTTATCTCCGATTTTTAATTCTTATTCTTACGCAGCAGTTTCCCTGTTTCCCTTGTGTACACAGTTTGAGCTTTCATTATTTAATTTTTCTTCAGTAGTGCCCTATCTTTCCTTTTCTTTTTTTTTTTCTTCATTATTTGGGTTTTTTTCCTTTCCTGTTCCATTTACCCACACTTGCTTACTTTTTTCCCCTAGTCCTTACTATTTATTTCATGTCTCTTGGTCTGTTTCATTATGTGTCATGGCTTTTCCTTTATTTTTTTCATATTGCATTCCTTTAATCCACTCCTGCAGCTCCCTGATTTCTATGTGCTTCCTTAACTATTACCCAAATGGCTCCAAGCAGGACACACTCAAACTGAAGAACAAATAAATTAAAAGAAAAATACTATCTGTGGCCATGCGGTGTTGCCTAGCAACGCCCTGCACCTCTCCACAGCTTTTCTAGAGCCCTGGTGGCAACAGAGCTTTTCAGACTTATTGCTACAAATATACGCAAGTTCCTTTTCACATTGTTTGTCCGTTTACTAGCAAATAAATGCAGAGGAAAATATAAATGAGAAAGAAAAACTTCAGCACCAGCAACAGGACTGCTTTTCCAGCACAAGAAAAAGCCACATACTCTGATGCAT
Source organism: Astur gentilis (assembly GCF_929443795.1). Lineage (NCBI taxonomy): Eukaryota > Metazoa > Chordata > Aves > Accipitriformes > Accipitridae > Astur > Astur gentilis. The sequence goes on from NC_064887.1 coordinate 21,309,795, forward strand.
GCTGCCCCCTTGTCTCTCATGCACTCTGTAAAACACGTGCAGCTTACATATTACTACTGGTCACCAATACTATTACCGTTAAAATCGTTGAGAAATAGAATGTAAATAATATTTCTTATGCAATTAAAATTTGTGTTAAATTCACCCAACTCTTAAATAGTTACTGTGTATGCACTACTGGCTGAGATTCCTTGGTTTTTTACACTCTTGCAAAGTTGCTTCTGAAAGCTTTACACTAAAGAAAAGATAGCAGGTAGCCTCTAGATTGTCTAGGATAGGAAAAATGGTCGAAGAATTGTCAAAAATGCAGTGGAATTATAAAGGAAGTGAAGTTTGCTCCTAAAGCTTATAGATCCAATCTTAAAAGATTTTCAGTATCTATTATTTCTAATGACTTCAGGTATGACAGAGGTGAAAGTGAAGCTTCCCCCCCACCCTCATTTCTTTTAAAACAAAAATTTGCTGGACTCAATCTTCCAAAGTTAGAAACAAATGCTCATTAAGTTCATACTTTACAAATTATTGATGATTCAGCATTAGCTAAACTGAGTTTCAAGAAGACAGATACCAACTCAGTTTCCCTGACAGTCCTTTTTTATTCCACAGCAATGAAAGACTACTTCCAACAGCCAATGGCAACTTCTGAGAAAGAAAAGTCTTTTTAATTTTGGGATGGAAAACTGAAACTTTAAGTGTATTAGGAGTCCTGGAAGAGGAGTCAAGAAATAGAAATGCTAAGGCAAAAGATAGCCACATAAATTAGCTAAGGACCAACCTGTGATGAGGCTCACAGAATGGATAAAATGTTCAGTTAACATGTGTCTTTCTGAAGGGCATCAAAATCAGTGTTATTACTTGGGAATTTTTTATTCAACCTCAAATTAGTTTGATGTCTGCATAGCACAGTATCAGTAGCAAATGAAAAGAAGGTGCATCAGAGCACTTACCTTAAAAAGCATTTAACAGCAGTCTACATCTCTCAGCTACAAATTGTTACGCAGTAAAGAGAAACCACAAACGATCAACATAAATGAAGGACAGAAAATAATATTCAGGTACATAATCCCCATTTATTAACCTCACTCACAAAGAAATGTTTGTAGAAATTAATGGCCGAAGTAAGGGTACATAGAGTTGGTTGGAGAACACAGCAGAACCCATAGATGATACAAGTCACCATAAAACCAACACAGGCATTGCGAAGTCAAGCACTTAAATTCAAAAATGCCTAAAAAAGGTTTGCTGTTTCAAAACTTGATTTGGCCCCTTCCCACACATGCAGCAAAGCACCAGTTTTAATGACATGATCATATGCTATTTTGCACAGAAGGGCTGCCTGACTCAGAAGACAGAACAGAGAGCACTCACCTAATCAATAGTCTTTCAACATTTGTGCTCAGCGTGTAGTCTTATTTACTGCACACTATTCAAAACCTTACTTGAAGGCAGAACTATTTTTCCCCATGAACATTTCAATGACATCACTATAATATCTGAAGTGATGTAAAAGCAATTTATTCTACATACTATGAATATCCCTTTTTAACAGGTAGGAACTGGCACAGAAAGACAATCCAATAACTGAGCATGCTATGTCAGACACCTATGGTCCAAAACATTAGAGTATATAGGAGACTGGAAGTGACAACTTGGATGATCAGTTACTCTCTTGCTTTCACATTCAGATTTTCTCATCCAGTTGATGGAACCATCACCCTCTGACCAGCTGGTATTTCTAAATCATCTTCTCTCTTAATTCCAGCCACTAAGCCCCTAGTCATTCTTATCTTCAGCCCTTGGCCGTACAGCCTCCTAATTGCACTACTAAATTTATTCTTACCTTTTATTTTATTCTAAACTTCAGTATCACAGTGTTCTTTATGATGTTCTAGTTTCTTCTGTATTGACAGTGCCTGTCGACTTTCTTGTAACATGCTCCTAATATTTATGTCAACCTCATTAATGAAAATATTAAATGGTATGAATCTGAAGATTGATCCTTCAGTGCTCTTTTTAAGCACCACTCACTCTCATTTCCTTTCTAGCTAAGCAGATGATACTTCATTAATAATTGGAAAAAAAACCCAAAAAACTTGTCAGTGTGTCATGATCTATCCCTAACAATAAAGCCCAATATGTCTTATTCCATCTTATATTTACCTTAACACAAAAATAAATCTTTGCTTCAACATTTGTTTTCAAAGTTTTACATGCTGCTGCTATGAGACTGACAGAGTTATAGTCAGTCACCCATCAATTCTCCATCTTTTAACATACAGAAACTGCGTCGGCTATTCTTTAATCAAGTACCATAACATCCAGCTTGCTTTACTCTTAGACCTGTAATTTCACATGTCAATTTTTCCATGATACTTTTACGGACATTTTTCTGTCCCTTTGAGTTCAGAGATTAAACCCTCCATTTTTCCTTCTGGCCTGTCTGGGGTAATTTCCATTTCTGCACTTGTCTGCCCATTAGCCACCTCTTGTTTTACTCCCATTTTACTGAAACTAGGACAATGATTTACAAAGGTTTTAGACAATACCTAGGATGTTTAATCCTTTCTTCACACTCACTTTCCTTGTTCTTTTTTTTTCTTTTAACTTAGATACCTTAACAACGTTTTACTATTTGTTTTATATAGCTGGATAACCTTTTACTATTTGTTTTCATTTCTTTCACCAGGTGTGACTTGACTTTTGAAAGCTCTCACTTCTCCCTCTGTACTTCCTGCAAAGTTTGCAATGGGCAAACCATCAATCCCATTTTTTTAAATTCGTTGTGGGTTATCCTCATACTCTTAATACTCTTTTTGAAGCTGTTTTCCATTTTAGTCTAAAACTCTTCTTTACAAGTTGGGATGCAAACTCCAAATAACTTTTGTATATTTGAATTAATAAAAATCTCCTCTAAATTCATGTCTTTGAGCTGTTTAGTTCAGTTCAGAGATCTAAACAGTTTTCTTAACTTCTGAGTTTGTCTTATAAAATACTAAAATAAATGTTGGTAATTCTTCTATAGAATTTAATATAAATTAACTAAAAAAAAAAAAAAGCTTGATGAACATTAGAATAGAATCATTAAGTTTGGAAAAGGCCTCTAAGATCATCAAGTCCAACCGTCAACCCAACACCACCATGCCCAATAAACCATGTCCTGAAGTGCCACGTCTACACTTTTTTTGACATTTGTTACATTCTGTGATTATCTATTCTATGACTTACCCCATTTGCTAAGTTTAAGGCTGAAGTCCATTCAGCTTCATACCTGAATTAGTAAGGGTTGATACTATTTAAAATTTTGTTAGCGTTTCTGACTTAATGACTGTTACTAACAAAGTCTGTCAGTTATCACACCAAAGAATACATGCACCCTACCATTATCAGGACCTGTGGTTTTCCAGGCTGTATACAGAAAGTCAAACTGTCTTACAATGACTTACCTCTCTGATAGCATTACAATCAATTCCAAGTATAGAAAGCTGTGAGGTTAACAGAATGATGACAGTGAACTTCAGAAAATATAATTTCAATAGGCTCAAGTTGGTATGTCTTCTGAAATATATACTGATCAGTAAAGGAAAGCAGGAGAGAGGGCAAACCAGAAATGCACAAAGGGAAACTATTCCTGAGTAAAGGAAAACAAACAAACAAACCCCACACCACCTAACAGACCTTTATGATCATACCATGTCCCCCACATGGCCTGGAAATCAAAATCACAAAAACGGGGAAACTATGACACATACCTAAGTATATAAATTTCTACAGCACAAGCACTATAGGAATAAAATCAGAAAGCTAAGGCATCAAGCAAATTTCAATTAGCAAGGAAGAGAAAACATAATAAGAAAATAGTCCTATATACATGAGAAGTAAGATGAAAATAAAAAGAAGTACAGGTTATATACTGAAAAGGAGAGCAAATAACAAATGATGCAGAGTGAACTGAATTATTTACAGCCTTCCCTGCTCTCTTTATGAAGATGGCATGGTATAGCCATAACCATTACTAAAAGTATTATTTTTAGCAAGAACAGGGGATTGCAGGCTTAAGTATGAGAAAAAGAGGTTTGGGAATTATTTTGTTTTTTTAATCAGACAGATGCAGTTCATATATCACTGAGTTATCAAGGAACTAACAGAAGCAATGCTTGGATCACTGTCAATTGCACCCAAAGACTCTGAGGGCTTGGGGTTCCAAAAGGCCAGAAGAGACAGACATAATGCTTCCCTTTACAAAAAAAGGGAGTGAAAATAGCAATTGTAGCCCCCAGAAGAGAAAATTAAGTACATTTATGAAAAATTATAGTGTGATATAAAAAAGCCAACATGGGCATGTAAAAACAAAGTTAAATCAATCTTATTTTCTGTCCTTAAGAGGATGAATGGACTCATGAATAAGTGGCAGATGTGACAAATCTCAAATAAACTTTTTTTATAAGTATTCCACACCACATTTTCATAAGCCAATTAAAAATATAGTCTAGATAAAACAAATATCCAGCGAGTGCATAAACAAATACCCAGTGAGTGCATTCTTCTTACTGAAGAACAACTCCTAGTTTGTTTTCTATCACTGAAAAAGGAACTGAATCAAGATGCTTCATGATTCATCCAGGACCCTAGTGACTTGGATAGCTGAAAAAGAAGAACGTACTAATGGTTTCAACCAACATCATGTTTGGTAGAATAAGGGAAACAGGGAAGGAGGAGATATTAAACATTTTAAAAGGCAAGATAAGAATTTAAAAATCAAGACAAACTGAAGGGTCGGAATTTAGGCCATAAATTGAATACAAGAGAATCCAACACTCTTGCAGAAGGAACAGCACATCATGGGATAGTTCAGTGCATGAGGCAAAGAAATTATTTCATTCTACTTGGTGCTAGCTAGGTCCCAGCTGAAAAATTGGGTAATTTTTCATCATCACAATTAAAGAAAGATGCAGAAAATGAAAATCCAAAGAAAAGCACCAAAATAACATTTTCAGAAAACATGACCAGCAAAGAAGAGTTGCAGGAAAATAGAGACCTGGAAGGATATCTAACAGGAATCTTCTAATATAAAAGATTTTATACAAAAAAGGGAACAATCATTAATTGTTCTTCAAGTAGGAGGAGAAGGACAAGACAACAATTTGATCTTCAACAAATAAAATACAGTATATTTTAGGAAAAACTTGCTGTTGCATTGATTAAACACTAACAAGAATGAGAAGTCTCCATTCTGTCCCAGTCCAGAAATTCTATCACTATCCCTCCCAAACCTACATTTTTATGATTCTATGATTAGATTTATTTCTATTTACAGCCATAGCCTAATTTAAACCTGCTGTGTGGAGACTCTATGGCATATTCTCAGTACACTAGAAACTAGTTTATTACCCTTCCCTACAGTGATTTTGATCCATAAAGGTATGGTTTTACCCTTGCTGTCTTTTTATTGTCTGTTGCATTATTAACATAAAATGCTTTACCTTTAAGTTTGTCATTCCTGAATAGTGCATATCATTTAAGGCAGCTATACAGATAGTCACTTGGATGCTTCTTAATTTGTTTACTTGATTTAGCAATGTTAATACCATTCCTCTCACATCGTACATGAACAAGAAATCTTCAACTTATTTTTTTAAAGGAAAATACAAAAAGACATGAATTACAACTTGACAATTTTCAAATGGAATGCATGTGGTAGGATCTTTAGCTCTATAGAAAACCTCTTCCACTTCAGCTAGCAATTAAACAACAGGAGGTTGTTGTCCTGCCTCAATATTACAGGGGAACAGAAAGTTTTGCTGAGCGATTGTTCCAGATACTTGCTGATGAAACAGGACTGATTGGAGATGGAAGAACTGACTGCAGAAAACACGTACATGTAGCTTTCTGAAGACAGCTGGAACTGCTGGAACAGGCACACAGCCAGAAAGACTAAGAGGGAATATGCCTCAACGTGGCAACACTACAGTTCCAGAGGATGGACCAGTTCCATTTCATCAATATGAAGCACACACACTACAAAGAAGGTTCTTGTACCAAGGAGTACCTAGCATCTTTGCAGACTGAAGAATCCCAAAAACATTCTTTCTGATTATCAATACTGTTGTTTTCAACACTATATTCAAACAATGTATCAGTTCATAAAACAACAAAAAAATGATTATGAAAGTCTCAAATCGTTCCTGAGATGCACCACCAAAAATTTAGGAGGTCCTGAAATGAGGACACTAATGTAAGCAAAGAATACTGAATATTGTAAGCAAAGGAGCAGTGAGTGATGAGGCACTTAACTGCTCTCCACCTGAAGACTGTACACGGTGATAAAAACACAACAGGTTTTCAAAGCTTCTGGACAGTTCTGTTGCACCAACATACTTTTTCAATCCCCAGCCTGTTACACATCCTTGGTTCAAAGCATGAGGATGCTAGTGGTTTTTTTAAATACAATGTTATCAGGATTGGTTAAAAGATCAAAACCAAGCTTTTCTGCTAAACTTTTTCATTCATACTTAAGTAATTTTTTGATATCCATATATGACTGATTTTTTAATATGCATAAAAGAATTGATGGACTGGTATGTGGAAAATTTTTGTCCAAATATACAGCAAAAATATGCAGACAAACCACAAGCAGAGTCTTGTAATGAACACTTCGGTGCAACTTGATGTTGGACAGTGCTATCAGCCCTGCTTAAAATACAGCATTCAGCAAGCTATACTACTTCCTTCACACTAAAATTGGTCTCTCAGCTCAGTTTACTTCTAGTGAGCAGATGTCTTCCAGGGTTTAGACACTATAAATAGATCTGAAGTGAGTAATTACTAACAGGCTAACAATGGCACAGGTTTCTCCAAGAAGCAATGTTCAAGCACTTACAATTTCTCAACCTAAAGCTCATGATCATTTTTAATTTTATAGATTTCTAAACAGAACAGAGATGGGACTTTCGCTACACAAGAAGAAAGTCTAGGAGAGGAAAGGAAAGAGTGAAAGAGCAGTATTGGTTTCAGTATAGGCAATGGCTTACAAAAGAAAAAAAAAGTGGAAGTACAGGGGCTGAAAAAAGAGAAGCTAGTCTTGTTATTTATTCTGTTTTCCAATATACCAACGCAAGAAGGCACCTTTATCTCCATCCAGTAACCACAGGGAAGTGCACATATAGAAATCAACATCTAAAAGAACATAAGCCTAAGCATAAAATGAAAGTTAACAGTGAAGATTGTTTCTGGTCCTATCTCTACACTCAGGTTTAATGAAGGGGAATGAGTTGATCAGACTTATCTAGAATTCAGCATTTGTGGCAGACAAGCATTTTTGATTTTGTCATTTACAAAATTTGCAACTCTGAGACAATTCGGTTTTGAAATCGTTAAGTTCAGAAATACATCTGGAACTGAAAATCTTTGGTGAGTGCTGCTCTGTAAGAAGTGGAATCATCCAGCATCAAATCTGAAGGACACCAAAACTGAAGAACTCTGAAGAGAGGAAGTTAAGAGGTCAGAGGTGGTTTTGCATAGCCCTCCAGAAGAGCCACAAGGTAGGAAGGAACCTTTTTGCAGAGGACTAAGAAAGGATTTGGCATAACTTGCCATCAGCTAGTATTTAGAATTTGATGCGCAGAAAATGTGCATAAAAGCACTAATCTGTAGCAGTCAGGCAAGTTAGGACCTATTGAGATATTCCAATGAAAATACCTTAATACATTGAAACTAAAATAAAACAGAAAATTCAAGGATTATAATATGCATTTCTTAGAGCAAGTATAAGTGATATCATATATAAACATGTAAACCACTTTATTCCAGTAAAATGGTTATAAATGCCAGCATATGGTATCGATACGAGAAAATGCAGAGTAATTAGTTAATCTAAAAAATGCATGAGTAGGAATTTGACTGCTAAATGATTAAACTGGTACATTTTAAAATGTGTATTAATATTTAATTATTGACACTACGAGAAAAGAGAAAATCTCTTGATGTTACTTCTCAGCTCTTTCTGATACTCAGTAACTCATGTAATATTCATATGAATAGTTTGTGCATATACAGTCAATCACTAGTTAAATAAAAGAATAATTCTCAAATTCCCTAATCACCTCAATAGATCCTAATGCAATATTTTCCACATTTGGGAATCAGAGCGTTTTATTTAAGAAATCAGTCTGGCCATGATGAATACAGTGCAGCCCAAGCAGACATCAGTTCAAAGAATCAGATGTCAAAGTGCTCCCTCTAATGTCCCTTAATCATCACACCAATTAGTGGTTGAATAGTGATGTGATTAAAAAGACTGCTGCTATCCTATACCTATTCAGACTAGTAGAATTCTACATATGTTCTACCAATTAATGTTTGAATAGAGCAGCGATTAGAGAGACATCTGCCATTGTATATCCATTCAGAAAGGAGCTAAACTTGCATATTCATATGCAATGAAGACAAAAATAAATATTTGCAAAGGTAAACTATAAGTTTAGATTATAAAGATAATTGAGTTGATTTCCTCTAATGAGTGTTCTCTATTTTACAATATTTGGGATTATTTTTTATTTATAAATATATAATCTTTCATCAATACATGTCTAGAAATGGCCAAATTATTCACTGAAAAAGCATTTATTCATTAAGGTTCCTGATTTCAGGCCTTGGGTGAACTGGGTTTCATATCTACTTGTTTGCAGTTTGCACTATTTCTGCTTCAACCCAGTTATTTGTGAACTGCTAACTTGATTATTCTGTAACTGTGATACATGATTGGGCACAAAAATCACGTGGCATTTTTCCATCTCACTGGAAGGCAATATTTAGAGTAACAAACTGATTACAGCTGAGAAAGAATCATCTTATTTACAGGTTTTTCTATGCAGGCTTGGACATTTGTACACCAAGAGGTACTTACAAACCTTTTTAAATAAGAATTCCTTTTTATGGATGTTCATATATAGCAGTGACAGCCACAGAACTACTATCAAAGCAAAAAGCAGTTTGAAGTTCTAGCAAACTCTTATTACTACTGTTTTAAGGGAGTAACCTTGTCCTCTGAATTTAAAGAGCAATGTGATCTGTTACACCTTGCAATGAATTGCAGATCTCACTCTACCATCAGCACAGAGCAATCTGGTAGTTGCACCTTAACGTTGCAAAGAAAAAGACAAGGTGAAAAATTTGGTTCTCTCTAATGGCTGGAAAGAACCACAGAACAGTTAAAGACTCTTGTCCAAAAGTGATGCCCCTGCAAAAAAACAGCTGAGCTTAAAAATTATTTTTTTCAAGGAAGAGAGGCTCTTGTACAATGCTGATCAGGCTTAGCAAATGTAAGGACAAAGAACAATGCTACCACTGCCAGAAAATCAATACTGTTACAGGCTATGGCAATTAACTACAAACCAATTTAAACCTCATTTCCTTTTCACCTTTCTTGTCTTGTTGAAATACTTCCAACTCTTCCATCTGGAGCAATTATTATTATCATTTCTAAATGCAGAAGAATGTCTGAATACATAGGTGGGTTTATATCACCTTCTCACATATCCTCAGTAGGTACCTCCAAGGTTTCATTAAAAAAAAAAGGCTGGATACAATATCCTACTGAATTCTCCAGTGACAAGTGAATTTGTAAAAATTCCAGAGGTGAATTTCATTAAAACGACAAACCCGCATGTTTACAAGGTAAAAGCAGAACTTGTCCCATAATGCTTAGAAACCCTATTCATAAAGCAAAGAATTCAGTATGCTGGATGCAACGCAAATGCACACAATGTGTGCCCATCTAGTTCATGATCTAAATATCAGCAAGCATAAAATACACACAGAAATGGAATTATAGTGAGTTGGAAACCATAAATCAAAACATAGATCAGATGTCTAAAGCATCCTGAAGTACCTAGAAAACCCCTGAAATCAAAGTCCTCACAGCTTCCACAGTTCATTCCTTTGCTTTAGTTTTATCTGTAAGTTGATGATCTAATGTGATCTAAATTTTGCTTCCTTCTCCAAGATTTATTATTAGTATAGCTATCTCAAAACTCTTCTACTTTAAATTTCTTCTGACCAACAGAAACCTTTGTTTCCCCAGACAGACTAGTGGCATCTGTTTATACCACCTTTCAGGATGACTCAGAAGAAACCAGAGTGTTGATGCTTAGGTTTAGCACTGTTACCAAGGGTGATTTAGCAATAGTTTATGTACTGTGATATAAATCTCTGAGTTAAAATTTCTGAAGGAAAAGTGACTGATCTTGTACCTACAGCTATAAATCATTTTTACATCAAAATTCGGTTGCTAACACAGAAAATAAACAACAGCACTCATTGAAAGCATAATTGAACCTTCCTTTAGGAGAATGCTTTTCTAATGATGAGGAAAGATACTGACACTCAGTTTCCACTTCAGAACTCATTTAATGAGCAACCCAAAGTGTCTCAGAGCAGGCTAGGAGTTAAAATTTCACTTGTATAATTATTCTGAGGAAATATGTAAGTCTGCCATCTGGAAGTGTATTAGACATTACAAAGACTGTATGCATGCCTCAGCAGATGCAGCTTTTGTTCAGAGTTTTGAGGGCTGTTAATTTAATTAGTTTTGTATTTTCATACTCCCACCTTCCCTCCAACAGTAATTCTGCAAAGGCAGCATCAGTACAGCTTTAAAAGAATCCAAAGCTAAAAGCCAAATTCAGGTTTTGAGGAAATGCAAACAAGTATACTTCCTATGGACTTCAAATAGAGCTTGACCTGTTTAATAGCCAGCCTAAATGTTACTGCCAATGGCTTTTTAGATCATAACAAAAAGTTGTGCTCAATGTATCCTTTTGCACATTAGCTTTCTTATTTTAAGAAGGCTAGGAAAGGATTCTATCATTTCGTTTTCTTTGTTTATTAAAACCACTCAACAACAATGACCTGCAGAATGTAAAAAGTCTCTCATTTTTTCCTAACGCCTTTAATGTAAGGGGATGCCAGACAAATGTTTAGGTTTGATTTTTTTAGTTTTGTAGGGCTTTTTCCGCCAGAATAGTAAGCTGTGTGGTAAATCTTGCACAGTAAAAGTAAGCTACATATTTCTGAGTAAAGAAAAGTTTGACAGTTCTAAAAACTAGGACCATTACTGGCCTAAAAATAAGGACTACCCCTTTACAGTTTCTTCCAGCATTTTACATTTCTTATCATGACTTTCAAACTAAATAATGTGACATTTCTACCAAATAGTTCATAACATACAGTACAATAACTATCTGTGATGAAGGCGTGTACATGTACAGATACACCTATTTGCTTATCTCTAACCTTTAACCCTCTAAGTTGCAACACATGAGCAGATCTCAGTGCAGGGTCTTAACTGCACAGATCTCCATGCAGTAATGCAGAACTATAAAACCAAGTTGTTTATTAGATTGTAAACCCATGCCAAAACATCATCCTGCAATATTTGACAATGTTCAGAATTTCTTTCAAATGAAAATCCAGCCAAGGCACACAACGTAGCGATGAACCCAAAATTGGTGCTGTTTGCACAGCCCAAGAAGCTCAGACCTTGGGGATCCAAGAACATTTGGGACACCATGAAGCACGCACACACAGCTAAAAGCAGGAATGTGGGAAGAGAGACAATTTCTAGGAAGCTTTCTAGAAAAAACTTTCACAATTAACAGCAAACCCTTCAAATAGCAAACATTTTACAAATAAACTGAATACAAAAATCAAACAAGGCTGATATGAGGAAAAGCTCAGAGACAACCAAGAGTGAAAAAGCCTAGTAGCTTTAGAAAATGTGTGTTAACACACCCACTAGAAAGATACATATGTGTACGCTATAGTTTGATGTTTAACTAACTAGGATAATTTACATTGGAACAGCTAATCAGGTTACTACACAGATACCTAGCTGCCCTGCTGCACAGATACCTGAGCTTCCTAATAAACACTTTCTGAAAACAGAGTTTACAGCCCAGTATTGATTTCAGGTCACCTGAAAACATAACAGTGTAAACTGCAGCTGTCCAGGAGCTGCTTGCTGAGCAGCTCAACCAGCTGTACAACAGGAAAAAATAGTTGTGGGCAATAACTGCATCAGACATCCCAAAATAATCATCCCTGTTCACAAACAGAAGCTTTTCATGTACATTAGTTTCCAGTTATTATAACAATGTCTAAGCCAATAAATAAGAAAATAGGAATATTAGCTATAGTAAGAGAGAGATTCTTATAATCAATGCTATAAAATGGGAAACTATACTAGAGTATGGTTGAAATGCTAAGGATACCCTGGGTTGCTCCTTCCAGAAAATATTTGCTGGTCTTACTGGATTTCATGATTTTGAGAAACTGAGGAACTTTGTGGGGTTTTTGTTTTGGTTTGTGTTTTGTTGGATTTGGGGTTTTTTTAATTATAAACGAGTATCAACTATCAAACCTGAATTTTCCTACTTAGTGAGAGAAGGTGTTTTGATAACACTATGAAAATACACCATAACATTATACCCACAAAGGAAACAGTTTGCAGATGTAGAAGTAGTACTCCACCTAAATCTCTTCTAAATTTAGAGGATTATCTAAGAGAATCTGTAGGAAGACAGTAAAAACACTACAAACCTTCTAATCAGACAAGAGATCAAAGAGACAACTAAATCTATAGGATTAGTCAAATATCACACTGAGACTAGGATTTTATATACCTAGAGAGAAAACGATGATCTCTAATGGCAGAAATACTTAAGAATATAGTCTATAATGAAAAAATATTTATTCTAAAACGACCTATTTCCTGAAAAACACAATGCACAAAATTTAAAAGCCAGAGCCATATTTTAATCTAATCTTTATGTGTTTATATGTAACATATAAATACGGTCATGTATATATAGTCCATATATAGATAGCTCTATATATACTTATATATGTACATAAAATAGGTACATGTGATGGGTTCCCCTATTTCTGTACTGAAATAAAACGACCTTTAAAAGTCTCAGAAAGGATAGTGAAGTGCTGCTCTACCCAGTGTTACTCTTGGAAAACAGAAAGAAAAGGAGCAAGTGGCAGAAGAGGCAGCTGACACTGGCTACCCAGGGACAGCAAGAGGCTCTAAGAAGCTCCGGAGGCGGTGAGCCAGCTGTGATATTGCTTGAAACGTATCAGACTCCATAACAAAAGGCGAAAAAGTTGCATCAAAGGCTTACTAAATCACCAAAAAGGAAAAAAGTATGGCATGTACTGGGTTCTGAAGAGTACACAGCTGATCGCAAAGTAACTTTGTATCTACAGGAACAGAACTAGGGGCCAAATTTCACTACTGAACAACACAGGAAATTCAAATTTTAATTTTTCACACAACTGATATTTCAGCCTCAATGATTTATTGCATGTTCCAGATGCAATAATAAACATGCACTTACTGAACAGCTTTTGTCAGAATTCCTTTTCCATTGCTTCTTGACTTGTTTCTTTGCTGCAGTTGAATGAAGAGTTGCATGTGTCTGTTTTCGGGGATTTAAAGCCAGAATGTTCTGTAGAAAGAGAACAGGAAATTTTAAAATATAGATAAAATTTTCCAAAAATTTCAAAGTCTCTTAAATCACACCTCACACACCTATTTACAGTGCTATGCAAAAACAAAACACAATTACTCAACATTATATCCCAGCTTCATACTAATTTGTTTAGATTTGTATTGTCCACACCACTTAGATTATGAATATTTGAAGAGATTTCTAGGGCTGCTAGAAAACAGAATTATATTTAGTCACCATGATAATTGTTTCCATTCCCAGAAGTTTGTTATGTAGGGCATATAGAAACACATAATTCTGCTTCATTGTATCACTCCAAGTAACACTCATAAAGCAAAACAAGCAAAAATATTTTAAAGGATCTGGGTTATTTCTGGATGTTTCATCATTTCAGTATAAATTCCAACTTCCCCTTCACAGGATCCTGCCTTTATGTCTAGTGAGCTGATGAGTTAACTTCATTTCTCTTACAATGCTTTAATTTGCAAGGACACAAACAAATGTTGGGAATACAGCCGTATTTTCAAGTGCCAGTGGTGGTCTGATGACACAGGCAGAGTGAAGTTTGTAATGTCTTTCATTATACTAGTGTAACTTGAAAAATTAAATCAGCTTTTTGGAACCCAAGCTCTTTTTCAAATCAGGTGAATGACAGGTTTCCATAGCAAAACTGATCTCATTTAATTCAAGGTATAATGTGAACAAAGTGCAAGCAACAGATCAGACTCAGGTCTGTGATGGAGAACGAAAACAGGCATATTTTTGGTTGTAACTCCTGGAATTGGTTTTGTAAGTAAGTTTTCCTTTAAAAAAACTTGACTTTAGCACTATACTTCTCCACTGTGGTGAATATGGTGTGCTTATTTTGTTAATATATGTCAAAGATGTGCGAGACTGACTTCAGAAATGGAGACTGAACTTGATGATGATGATGATCAGGATGCTTCCTTATTTTAAAAGTCTGCTTGAGTGGGTGATAATGATGAAGTAGTTATCTGTTGTATTAAGATTTTATTGTGCTGTTTATGGGGACTTTTTTTTTTTTTTAATGCAACAGGGTCACTTTCTTATCAACTATTTAATACTTACTCTGGAATGGTCAGTAATCTATTTTTCCCACAAAACAGAAATCTCACCTACCTGAAAATTTTACCTGCAAATAACAACATAGCCCAATGTAGTAACTCCCAGCTTGCCTGAAGCAGAGAGACAAAAAAGTGGGGTACAACATTCAAAAAGGTATAGATTATTTAGCAGCCTACATGCGGTTGACTTTCAGGAAGAGTTAGAGGATGTTATCAGATGTGCCTCTGCAATTCCAGCAGTAAAGACTCTGCTCCATTTCTGGGTGTTCCCCAGCTGGGTACCTCAGGCAAGATGTGGCAACCAAATACATTCAGTGGTGGGTTATGCTAATTTATTTCCTTCTCAATTAAAACAGAGCAGGGACATTCACATAAACAATGTCACTTACAGCATCTCAGTTGCTACTTTAATTTCTCAGGATGATCGAACTCAACTGTCAGGGCACATCTGACTCATTGGTGATAAGACTGTTGAGTGCCCAAATCACCTAAACTGGGCAGTAGGTCCTGAATCACACATACACTTTAGAAAAAATTTGCCTAGTCTCTTTTGTAATTGCTTAATGCAGTATTCTTGGCCATGAATATTATAATTATTTTAGCACACTGAAATGAATTGCAAATTTCTAGTAATAAACTGTAACAGATGTACTCCACTGGGTACAGCACCAGTTGGTTTAAAACATGGAACAAATGGTGGGGCAAGCCAAGGACGGAAGAATCCCCATATGTTTGCTCCTGTTGGAATTCTGCAGCAGGAGCATGGCTCCAAGCGCAACAGTTGCAGAAATCCAAAAGGACTACATAGCGCAGCATGTCCCAGAATTAAATCTGAAATAAAACTGGCACAGAACATACTAAATCACATATACAATATAAAAATTGCTTATATTCCCACTATGTAAATAAAATACTATCTGCCTAAATCTTGGATTGCTGACCAAGGTGGCTGTTCTAGCTAGAGGTCCCTGGTGTTTAAGAACAGCTCAGAAGTTAACTGCCTAAATGGGAAAGTAATGTAAATGCTTTGGGGTCTGTTAAACTGTCAGAAAGAAAAATTAGTGGGGGTGTTTTCTTCCTATTCATTTCAGTTCCCTGGTTGGTTTTCTGCAGCTTATGGCTAGTCAGACATTTAGTAAATTTAACAAATAAATTCAGGTAGGTGAGCCAGTAAGTGGAAAATCACTGAGAATAAAGTTCTAGAGGGAGTGTTGCCACTAACACTTCATGTATGCACCCAGCTAAACAAAAATAAACCCCCTTGGACATGCAAGAAAGGAAGCCTAGGACACCCAATCTCTCAAAGACACTGGCCATCTGACCGGGGGAGAGCACATTGGTGAGGAGAATTATTTGGGCATCTGTGATCTTGCTTGACCCAATCCCATGCTTATTCTGCTACATAAATTCTCATTCTTGCTAGATGAGCTGTTGTTTGATCTCTCCAGATGTTGAAAGGGCAAGACTCAAGTTCCCCAATGGAGGATGTGGGTACATAATACATCACTTTTCAGAGTACTACGAGCTTTGGATTTCACATTAAGATGCTATTTGTATAGTAATGGGGAAACCTATGAATTATATATTTAGTTTTTTACATAAATGGACACATTTATTTCATTAAAAACAAAGTAGGTATAAATCCATATCATTAATGGCTGCAAATCAGAATATAATGCTGCTGTATTCTGTAGAAAACTATTTAGGTACTACATTGATGGAGAAAGAAATAGCGCTATGAGTAAGTACACAGAAGTAAATTCAGCCCACATTGAGTACACACTTGTGGCACAGCTGCACAACATGCACAGTAGAGTTAAGCCTGTGGCTTTGCACAACACCAATGATTATGGGAACCACGAAAGTATTACACTTTCTTTCATTATTTCCAGAGATTAATTTTGAAGACCACTTTAGGAAGAAAGCCAAGTGGTCTGTCTCTACAGAACACAACTCAATATATATTGCAGATGACTCCCTCAAATACAACTACCTCAAGGAATTCCTTTAATAACCCATGACAATGATTTCTCTTATGTCTTTTAAAAGACAAAGATTATTGTAAGCTAAAAAATATTAAAGAAATGTTTAATTCCCTAATACATCCTCTTCTAGAAGGGAACATATTCATTATGACTAATATGTACTGATTTAGGTTGCAAGTATCCTAAAATGCTATAAACTACTCATATGTAATGTACATTGAGAATGACTAGCATGCATAAGTGATAGCTACAGTTTTTAAATTTTGAGAATTTAGTGATAAATGGTTATGTTGATCTGTGCCAACACAGTAACATAGCTTCTGAGAATAAACTTGCCATAAGATATTAATTAGGTATTTATTGCTCAGCTTCTACTTTAAAGGCTATGATTAAGAAGTCTACGTAAAAAATACTAGCTCTAATCTTTTACTATCTTCTATTAATGAAAAGGCTGTAAAAGTTTTAAAACAGCATGTTAT
Source organism: Astur gentilis (assembly GCF_929443795.1). NCBI lineage: Eukaryota > Metazoa > Chordata > Aves > Accipitriformes > Accipitridae > Astur > Astur gentilis. The sequence continues at coordinate 21,326,855 of NC_064887.1, forward strand.
ATTACAGCGAGTAATTTACCATGAATTTGAATTAATATTAGTCCAAATAAGTGATTTCAAGGCAGTTATTTGGGATAGGACACATTCTGCATTTGGGAGTCCTGTTTCTGACACAGCATTTTGGGGTAAATCAAGACAAGTTTGGCACATGCTCTGCGGTGATCCAACATAAATTTCTGGTATACAAATTTAATTTCATTTTTAATTTCATTAAAAGTGTCACACTCATTTTATTCCCATCTCATAAAGCCACCCTTTTAGCTGAAATCTTATGAAGCTATTGCAATTAAATCTGATTTTTAACTAAATGCCTATTCAGCAAAATAAAATATAAAGTTATGGAAGCACTACGCTTATTAAGAACGCTCCAACACCAACCAGGGCAGGGGGGCAGGCAGAGAGGGGATGGTGTTAAGAAAAAAAGTACAATTTACATCGTAGGTGGGACTGCAGTAACTTCAAGGCAGTCATCAAAAGTCCTGCTAGTCTAGCATTGTCTTTGTAAAATACATGACATCACTCCAAATTCTGAAAGCTTTTTTTTAAAGCACTAATCTTTGAAGTCTTCAGCTTTTTTCTTTTTTTTTTTTTCCCCCCCAAAGTAACAGCCTTAGCACGGTGTCCTGGTTATGTGGACCTTACCTCTCATTCGAAACAGGAAATTTGGTAAAAATTCCACAGTTAAGATTACTCTGCTTCTGGAAAAACTACTATTAAAACCAATCAGCTGCACCAGGAGTACTTAGTCCTTAGTAATTCTCACCTTTGTTACTGGTAATTCAAAGCCAGAAGAAGGATCAGAAAAACCCCCTTCAGGCTCCGTCACAGGTTGCGTTATTAAAACTGTATAGGCTTCTTAATAAGACAAAGTAATAATTTGCTCTTTCCATGGATTCTGTCCACTTTCTCTAGCTTGTTTGGTAAGTTTCTTATGAATGGCCCCAAAACGCCGGCTGAAGTTCACCACAGATCAATATGCATACAGTCGCAATGAAGCTGCTGAAAATGCAACTTGTTCACATGCTGACTATGATTATGGGCACAAAATGTGGTCCATGTGTTATTCACTTTGTTTTAGCATACAGCACATTTACCTAACCCAGCCCCTGCAATACAGAGGTTATATCCTGTTTTACTCCAGTTGCTTCACAGACTATCCTCAGCTAAACTCTTTTACATTTTTTCATATATATGTATAAATATTGTTATATATACATATCTCTCTCAATTAAAATTCAGGAGTAGGCTAGGCATCCTAGGGAATGCATGTGGAGAGCAATTTAACCCACCCCATTCCATTAATCTACCCAATTTCCTTAAAAAGAGTTGTAATCTCCCTCGCAGCAAGTAATGTTAAATGTATTGCAAGATACGTATGTTCACCAAGTGAACATAATGAGAACATATTTCTTTTTTCTAAGAGTATTGAGCGTATTAAACAATTACTTTCAAAGCTATGCAAGTGTTAATTCACTGACAGAAACAAGTACCTGGGGTTTTTCCCCTGATATTTTCTAGTATAGCTGAACACGAAACTAATTTTATTATTGTTAGTCAGTCAAAGACCAAAGAGCTAAAGCTAGAAGTGTTTGTTTTCATGAGATTAGATGACCCAGAATAATGAGTATTGTTTAAATATCATGTCAGTTAAGAAAAGGATGACTAAGGCTTGAACTCTATTAATATCTTTTTTGAACTGCCAAGTTCACATTTTCCTTCTCACATCTACTCTGCCTTTTGCAAAGCTGCATGAAGCACTCACAGTTTAGACGCAGCACTTCAAACACCGTGTAGAGTCCCTCACTATTACAAGTGGAAGGTTCATTACCAAATGAACAAGAGCAATTTCTAGTCCTAGGAAGAGTCTGTAACACTAAAAGATAAACAAGATTTCAAAAAAAAAGTATCTAAGTCATGTCTTCCAAAGCTAGCTCTATATTATTTTTTCATTATGGAAGGAATATGGGAAAATGTTGTGAATTTCTCCCTCATGCTTATGTATGATAGAATATGTCATAAATTGACAGTTGTGTCAAATGTGTATTTCCTTACGGGGGATCTGAACTGATGAGAATCTTTACAAACAATTTATATAACCTGGCTGATAATACATCTTAGGAATTCATCAAAAAATTTCAAAAAGGAGAAAAGACTGTGCTTTCATAGTATTTCAAGCCTGGTTTAATTGTGAGGCGACAAAGGCCAGAGAAAGCTTGATGAAACATGAAATGACCACAGATGTCAGAGGAATAGTGTAGTCAGCCTTTGGAGAACCCGATTCTAGAAGCAGAAAGCATGCCAGACAGCATGGGACTCAGAGGGGAAATCCCCAAAGAATTATTTTTGTATATTACCAGATATGTTTTCTGTTACTGAGACAAACGGCTGCACATGTGAGCAAAGTCACAAGCCAACTGCAAACTCATTTATAGTACAGTATATCATAGCATGACAAGCCACTACCCTCTCATGTCTCGGATAAACTCTCCAGGTGACTCTCTGCATCCATGCCCGAGAACTGGTAATTGACATTATTATGAAATCTTCAAACCAGAGTCCTCAAGGTCCAGAGAGCTGGAAGATGGGGCTCCACTTTTGTGGAGTGACAGCCAGCCTGTGACTAGGAAATGTACCAGAAGAGCAGCAGCACTGCAGCCTCCCATGAGACAGAGGCTGAGAAGCCAACAGGCTCTGGGGACTGGGGCCTGACCCTGAATCCTGGTGCGCATATGGGTGCCTGAATCCTGGTACACATATGGGTGGCGGGGAGAGCTTAAACGCAGCTGGGAAAAGACTCAACTTTCAATCACAAGACTTATTTATTCTCTAAGCCACACAAGCTCAGAGCCTCAAAAAGGAGCAAGAACTCGAAGGCCAGTGGATGATCTTGTAGTAAGCATATTCTAGCTGTGCACTGACACATCACTACTGTTAGCATAGCGCTTAAGTACAACATCTTCATCTTTACACTTCCACATAGCTTTAGATTTTCCCATAAGACAGACTGCTATATCAGAATAAACACCGTTCTGTCTTCTTGCACTCCTTACACAGCCTCTAATATTTAGTGAGAGTAAGACTATTCTTTATCCTGTAATAATATCATAGCATACCGGTATCCTAGAGGTGTAGTCCTAGATCCATTACTAGATACTTAGAAAGTGGGATTTCCAGAACAATTTTACCACTACAGATTTTCATGGTCCTCAGATTTCCCTGCAGTATGTAAATACTGCCTCTTAACAAAACGAGCAGTTTTCTAAATCACTCCCACAAAAGTCAGGAATACGTCTATATTAACAAAAGTGTGGTATACTTCATGCACTTTCTGTTACATAAGCAAAGTTAATGCATTACAGATTAACAAAGTAGCAAAATTACACAACCCTAAACATGGTTTACCTAATTTTGTTGATACGTTAACTTTCAGATTAAGAGCTTGATTTCTCTACCTCAGCAATGCATTTATGCTAGGTATTACCGTAAATTCTAAAAGGTATACTGAAAAAGAAAAGTGTTACTTGCTTCCCGTAGATACCAACCACTCCTCTATTGGAAGAGCTCTGGGTGGTAAATTATGCTGCTAGAAACTCTGCATACTACCTCCTTGACACAACTGATCTCTGCAGAAGCACCTTGACCCTCACAGGGAAAATTGAACTGAATACTCACCCTCTGTGCTTAACTTAAGTACCCAAGTAGTAACCCAGCATTCAGTGAATTATTCACATACTTAACACAAGCACGTATACCTTAAAAGCCAAATAGCTTAAAGCAGGCTCAAACTCCATAAGATAAAGTTCTCAGATCTGAGGCTTCCCCAGGAACACCCTACTCTGTGACAACATCATGTTTTCACACTATAAACAATACACTACGTCAAAATCTATTAGGGTGAACACAACAAATTCAGAGAAGGCGTAGCTGTGCACAGATCTCATGGATGTACTCAAAGTTGAATTCACTATTATGTGTTCATTTTGTTGACTAAAATATTGTTTAATTTACAGCCTTTAAAAATAGAATGGTTTAAAGTTTGGTGCAGCTATCCTTCCACAGCTACATTTAACATTTTAACCAATTTTCTCTCTAACTGGACAGTCTTAGTCATTCAACCAATTGGCTAAGTGCAAAAAACCCCAGAGCAATTCATGTCACGGCCTTGATTCTTAGCTTCATGACTCCTACTACTTTAAAAGTAAGCACATGCATGGTCTCAACAGACTATGAAACCCACTACACTCAAAGTTACCTTTTTTCATCTTCCTAATAAAAATATCTTCATTCTTTACAAATCAAAACTTAAAGCTTCATAAAATATTTAGGTTTGCATCACAAGTATAACAGAAGTTTTTTGTTTCCTCACTATAATATTTATCATTGCCTCGATCGCTTGTGCACCAAATTGCCCTGTTACATGAGAAATACTAAATAACATTTGTAACTGCTCACTTATACAGTCATTTAATGAATATCTCACAGCAAAAAGGATCATTATCATACACATACATTTACATCTCACTTCTATTTTTCTGCAAGAAGACAAACAGATTGAACGAGAAAGCAAGCTCAGTTGCCTTTGGAGATAAACTTGGTGCCAAAACCAAAAACAGGCCACTGTCTCCCCATAACTGAACCTCTCTATTGAACCTTCAATTGCAGGTGTTTGCTTAGCCAAAACCCAAACTTGCATTAGAGACATGTCAGTTAATGAAAAGTGAATGCTCTACTGACTTTTGATCATAGGAGAGAAATTAGCATTAAATGTTATTACTGCTTTAAGTTTAAACATTAGCAAAATCAGCTGAACTAACTTCAGCTGAGCAAAGCAATCTTCTGAACTTTGTTAAAAGGTGATTTTCAAAGTCCAATGAATGAACCTGAAATACGAGAATGAGAGCGACAATATACATCTAAAACATCTAGTACATTCAGTGCTTGAAACACATGAACATTTATATTCGTTCCAAGAACATGCCAACTATCTATCAGTACTGACTTTCTAAATCTGTTGCAACATTAAGAAGCAACAAATAAACTTACCCATATGCAACTAATGTGCAAACTTCTACAAACATTTCAGTAGCAACTGTTTAATACAATGGTAAAATACAAAACTGACGATGGAACTATTTATTTTCTAGTAACTTTGTGCATACATCACAGCATCCTAATCAAAAAGGAAAAAAAAATCAGCATGTAGAAGGAAAATGGAAATATGAAGAATTTGTTAATTATATACTATAAACAGTAAGGGTTTGATGTGTGAAGTCACATATTAAAATATTATTAAACGTCTGATAATTGAAAAAATAACACAGCCAATCTTCAAACAACAAAATTTGACAGCCCATGCAAGTAAGGCAAGAGGAAACTGTTGCCAAGTTTTCCTCTTCCTTTTAACAAGTCATTGTCTTCTTTTGCAGTAGCACACAGTGATCCTATGTTGACACCTTTAAGCAAAGAAATGTGACATCCTGTAAATTCATAGAGCATCACATGCGTTAGAGATGACAGTGGAACATATATCAATAATGGGGAATACAAAGCAATTCCTTGGAGTTCTTCGCTCTTATTCAACAATTTTGATTTTTAAATCTTACTGACATTAAATACTGCTAAATATGTGGCCCGGAAGCAGAGGTGATACTCTTAAAAAAATAGGATAATCAAATTAGGCTGCCCAATCTAAAAACATGCCAGCAAACATCTGGATTCTGATCTATCATACTTTGTCACATGCTTATACAGAAAACTTATTTTTAAAATACTTTATAAAGGGTGTTATATGTAGTAGTATTATTTTCCAACTCTTTTACTTATTAAGCCAAACTTTATTTCTGCTGAGACCTTTGAATAGGGAAAAATTACTATTTTTATAATTTCTAAGTTTTTCTAAAAATATAGTTAAGTAGTTCTCCTATAAACATACTGTAATGATTCTAAAGCCTTGGATTCCAAGCTGCAGAAAAATTTAAGTATTGGACTTTTGCAAAAAAATAAAATTCCCATCTTGCTGACAGGACTAGGCTGTCCTAGACTACAAAATACAAGACCACAAAGCTGTCATTCAGTTAGGATGGAAATATTAACAAACACTTGTCTCAGATCAGCATTCCTTTGTTTGTGGTTTGGTATGAGCAACAGCAAATATTGCAGAATAACAGGAATAGCTGTAACAGAGTAACATTATTTAGTACACTAGAAATGATGTAAAGGAAAAGTACCCAGGTAACTGTTATGTAAGTGTTTTAACTATCCTCCCACTCTTCTCCACCTGACAGCTTCAGAAACATGCCAGAAGAACCAACAGTTCAATGTGGATTTGGTCTTTACCTTCTTCAGCTTGACTTTAGGTCAGCTCTTCTTTCACCTATTGTTTGCTCACTTTTCCTGAGCAGAGGCCTACATTCACAGACAGGTGAGTTTTGTAAGGCAGGTGACTAACTCCAGAAGTGGAAGTTTCATGCCCAAGTCGACTTCCTCTTACAGCAACTGAGGAAGGGATTCAACAGCTCCCAGCATGTGAAGCAGAACACCCCAGCTAGTTGTGACAAAACACCAAACAGTCAAGAAGTACACAACCACAATGGTTGTTCTCTCTCACCCTCCTGGACTTACACACCAACTGGCAGCATTTGCACAAACATTTCTCTGGGATGATGGTTCTCAGCTTGAAACTCTACCTGAGTTTAAACACTTACCTCTACTCAAATGTATGAGTTTTGTAGCTTCCATTTGAAACAAGGGGAAAAGGGGGGAAGAGTCACAGGAAATAACAAGAGCAGTCACTTTTGCATAATAGTCTAACGGTTACTGGAGTCACCCTGGAAAGAGAAGACCTCCATCGCCATGTTCCTGCCTTCCACTGACCAGGATGGAAGGCTAACCTGGATGAAACTCAGCTGATTAGCTGTTCATCTAAGATTACAAAAGCAAATCAGAGAGCAAATATGACAAGAACACTGCTCCAACATTAAAATAGTTTTGACCCAACTCTCTCTCAAGACTGCTTATATATTTTTCATTAAGGGCTCATTGATTAAGTGCACAGAGAACATTATGCTGGGAGTTAAAAATGAGCTAACTTTGCTTTTGTGCTTAATACTTCTTGGGGTTCTTAAATCAGTTCATCTTATCTCCTCACGTGGTGCCAAGGTTTGGCAGCGTGCAAGCTACTCTGCTTTACTTAAGAACAAATATTCCACAGTCTTCTGAAAACTATATCTTATCATATCCTAACAAAGAGGAACTGGCCCTTCAGCAGTCAATAGCATTGCTTACTGCTGACTGCTGTCATTTTACTCGGACTGCAGGTTTTTTGAGAAGAGATAATATTTTCTTTTTTTCTGTTCTGTATTCTTTTCAGTTCTGCATTTTATCACCAGCATTCTAGAACAGCTTCTGTTGTGGTTATCTTGTTTGATTTTTTTTTCCTCCCAACTCTTTTGTCACTCTCTCACTTCCATCTGTTTTGAAGAGCTATGTATGAGCTTACTAAAATCTTTAAAATTTTGGTTTTCAATTGGAACTGAAAGAAGGGCAGTATCAAACATAGCTTTAAAATGGAAGCCAAATAAGTCTGGGAACCACCTCTAATCTCCCATCCCACGTTCCTGTCATTAGCATGCACACACACCCACATGCAAGTGTGCGAGTGAATTTGCACATGCTTACTTTGTCCCTCAGATTCTGAAGACTGCCAATTAACAGGGAGGGAGGTATTTCTCTAACACTGATGAACAAATTTGTTAAGGCTGAAATCAGATCTTGTACTCACCTGCAGTTATGTTCCAAAATATTACACTACACATGATACTTTGCGCACGGATCCTGACACCAATTACGGATAACATTCCTTAAGAGCTAGTACATAGACCTAAAATGACACACCAAGAAGGATGGTGGGCTTTAATTTCATAAGTACTAAATCAAAGCCAAATCTGGTACTCATTCCCATTTTTGCCCTGAGCGTAAATCATGGAGTTCTTCTTCAATACTGATTTAATTTACAATTAGAGTTTTCCTAAATGCAATGGCTACACCCTATCTCACAAACCTCATTTTTAACCTTAACATGTGACATAATATGAAAACTGCTAACACAAATAATTGACTGCTTTATTATAAATAAGAATACTTAAAATTATTTTAAATGCCTCATAAATCCACATTAGGTCTACTTTATTGATTTCAGAAAAGTTCATTTTATTTCCATAGCAATATTCCATAATCTAAGCATTTAAAAAAAAAACACAACCACTTTTCTCAGTTTTAACTGTCACTGAAATATCCTTCATTTCAAAGATATCAAGAAATTATCACTATTCACTTTCAATACAAAGCCTCTTACATTTCAGCTGTCATTTTCAAAAAAATCATACTGGAAATAGTGTTTCTAAGCAGAGTTCAGTTGCAGTGTAATAAGTAATAATTTCATCAATTAGCAGTATTCAGCATCCACTGAGAATTCTCTCACTATTATTTTATTCATAGAGTCCTTTGTGGAAGTAGCATACTAAAAAGATCCATTTATCCTTCAAGGTTTTTCATAAATGTGTCATACATCTTAGAAAACAATTGGTTATTATTCTTGCTCAATCTAAATAATTATAATAACTTCCAGGTGTAAAACCTCTTTTTATACTTCCAATCTTCTTTACTCACATTATGGGTCTACATTTTTAATAACCTATTCTAACACTTCTACCTACTTTCACACATGCATTCTGGAGTTTTGCATGGATGCTAGACATGCCTGGATGGGAGGGTAGTCAGCTTATTGTTAAGAGTGGAACAGAATTAGGTTTCATAGAATGCCCTTCACAATCAAGGCAAAACCAAGCATTTTATTATGAGCTAGATGCTAGTATAGACGCTAAGAGTGCGATGGATGTTAAGGAAAATGCTGTGATTGTTAAATTCAGCAATAGCTTGCTTGCAGAGCCTATTTTATTTCTCCTTCCCTCTAGATCCTTCCACATACTTATCAGCCCATTTCTCCTCACTCAGAAGGACATGTCCTGCCTTCTGTCCTTTCATCTCAAGACTGCAAAGGGCTCCCTTCAGAGCACAATATTATCACTCCTTAATCAATTAATGGAGATGTGATTGGGCAGTATGAGGACCTCTCTCAAGGCTGGGTAGACAGCCCTGTGCAGACCATACAGCACAATCAAACATCTCTGTCTTAGGAAACAGTAGCTCAAATTTCAGTGATGCATCTCCTACACAGCAGTCTGCTTCATTCTCTCCAAGTTGGTCAAATGTTTTGTCAACCAAGAAAACCCTGGCCATGACAGTTCATTCCAACATAAGAAGTTTCAATTTAAATAAGGCATCTCAGAGCACAGCTAACAAAATCACAACAAAGAACCAAGGAAAGTGTGCAGCAATATATTAAAAAAATAAACTAGGTACCACAACAACCTATCTGAAAATGGCACAGAGTCCAATCTCCATCATAAATATAAACCTAATGACATTGCACATATGACTAATACTTGAAAGTAGTACATCATTAGGAAGAAAGATTAACTAATGTCAAACTTTAAAAACAGCTTTCAATTTTTCCACCTCATTTCTATATTCTCAAAGTGATGTGCACAGGTACATCTATTAAAAAAACTGCATACACCGGCAAGACATGTAAATCAGACAGTTTGGCTGCCTGGACACTTCTCCCTTTAATTACATATATAATTGTTTTTGAACCTGAAATTAAAATGTCAGAATGCACCATGATTGCCTTTAACTGATGACTACCATCCCATCTAAATGGAAATATTTAGATTCATCACCTAGATATTTTTTTAATTAGCTTTCAAATGAAGTCACAGGCAAGCATGTCTGCCGTCTCCCATTTGCACTGTTGGTGTCAAGTTGAACTGGAAAGGCCAATCATTTCAATGAACTAAAATAAACATCATTTTAAGGTCATGTCACTTGTAACACTTCAGGCAGCAAACGTCATACTGAAAATAAAATTGAACCTTGGCTTGAGCAAAGATGAAAGGTTTGGCATTTCAAGGACTTCATTGTGTTTATCACTTTAAATTTACAAATAAAATACCCGCATCACATTTATTAATATTCATCATACTAATAAAGCTTTCTGAAACTGTATGTGTAAATACTGGAAGCATTATTAAAACCAAAATACTTTTATAAGTGGGTTCACCCTAATTTCAAATGGTGAAGTCTCTGCAAGACCTAAAAACACTCAAAATTCAACATTGGTTTAGTGAGGCATCTCCGACCATGGTAAGAGACGAGATGTTTCATAAGGTTTAAGTGTTTTGACAGAGGGCAGGAGTGAAATTGCCTAACTCAGTCCACAGTAAGAAAACATGGGTGTTGAAAAAGTGAGTTATTGTTTGTTCTGAGACTACACATCAAAGGTATGGGTGTATTTCTCGCCATCCTCGGCGTAAGCAATGTGACCCAAGTACTGGCCATCTAGGGTTGACATTCTGCTGCTATTGGACAGAGTAAGTCACCTCCCACCACTCACAATGCATGCTAATACACGGATGTCTAAGGGAATTAAAACATCTCATGGCTTTGACTAAGGCCTCCCACTGTTTAATGTGGAACCTCCGTTTACCCTAAGCCCTTTACAAATACACTTAGGGGTTTGATATAGAGATGCTAGTCATCCAGATGATGCATTTCCAAGGGAAATAAACCCCTCTTCTGTTGTAAGGTAGTTAGGAAAGGTTACACAGTGCTTTCTGAGCCATCTCAAGGACAGAGTACATATCAAAACTGCTTCATGAAGAGATTCTTGCATTCTTCCTGCTTGCAAGGAAAACTCGATCCCTTTAGTGTCAATCTGGGCTGAGAATGGTGATTCAACTACAACTTAACTGGGTAATAGCTTATGGTTTGGATAATATTAAGAAAAAAAAACCTATACATATCTTGATCTAAACAGTCCCCAAATGTACTTGCTTTGGCATTTCATCCTCACTATGTTTCTAATTTTTGTTGTTGCTGTTGTATTTCTCTAATGATATTTAAAAAAATTTGCCCTCTTGAATTCTATGTTCTTTGCCATCTGCAACAACAAAAAAGATTTGGCTGTTTCTTGCAGCTGTAAGAGTTTATGAGCAGAAAAAAAGGAATTTAAAGTTAAACTTAAGACCTAGTTTGAATCACCTGTTATTTCATAAAAGAATACACCTGTCCAATTTGAAGGCAAAATGTTCTTCTTATTTCTAATAATCATTATTATAAGAAGAAAACTGGAAAATTTAGTTCATTTCCTCCACTCACTTCTTTACCTGTTTTCTTCCCTAGTCCCAATTTGACCTGGATATATCTGGGGGGTTTTATATTTACATTTTGAATTATGGCATTGCATTTGAACGGCACACAGACCAAGACGACAAAATGCCAACCAAGATCTGTGTAGCCGATCTCTGTTGGCAGATTTCACAATCTGATGCTCTGCACATGTAAAGACACCAGAGATTTATGCTGTGCTGATCTGGAAGAAGAAATCTGCCCTTAGTATACAAACGACAGCAAATGAAAAGACTTTGAATAACATGCCCACACAAACACCACCCTCTGAGCTTCTGATAAGACATTTATGGCCAAAGGTTTCCTAATCCCAAATGTTTGATTTCTTTGCCAAATCACATACTTGCCAACGTCTCATATAAAGGCACAAATTCTGCTCTTCTCAAAGGCGATGGCCCAGGGCAGGGAGCTGAGTGTGTAACACTGTACTGATGAAATAAAAAAAAGGAATAGAAATCATATGCTAATAAGAGGAGGGAGGTTGCCAGGCAACCAGGGAGGGAGAGAAAGCAGTTTTTGATTTGAACTCTGTGCTGTCAAAGGGTTAGCATAGCCAGAACAAACAGGACACATTCAATCCAGCTTGTCTGCAGCCACCAGGAGTTTCAGCTTTTCTCAACATTTTAAGCAGATGTGTGCTCCCAACTCAGTGCCAGCTATGTTTATATTCCCTGGGTCATTTTACTGGCACTGGGACACTGGCAAAATGGCATAGGATGGGATGGACAGTAGTTTTTTAAAAAGTGTCCATATGAAAAGCAGCAGCATGTGCTTTCTGGTAGCACAAACTGCACCATGCATGTAAACTGGCTTGTTGGATGGAGATAGCTGTGCAGCCTTGGGTCCAAGCAAATCCCAGTCCATCTGATACAGCCACACCTCTCTCAGCTGCACTGAAAACTGTGTAAGTTCTGCCCTGCTGCTAGAATGGCACCCCTTCAAATGCATCTCAAAAGACTGCCCTGCACCACTGCACTGCACTCTTGTCACATGTGATGGGCAAAATCCTGACTTACAGATCTCAGCTTCCTATATCAACATGTAATTTTACTTTCACAAAAGATGTGACAGTAAGCAGAGGAAAGAATAAAATTCAAGTCCAGTCTACAACATAAATTCATCATTAAATCCATTTATGTAACAAAAAGGAAAATTAATTTCAGTTCCTTCTTGTTTTCAGAGTTGTTAACTGCAGTGACAACTCGTAAGTCCCAGCCATGAGAAAAGGTGGGAGTAGCAAGTCTTAATAAGACCCTCTTAAAATTTAAAAAATGTGGAAAAAATTGGAAGTTGAATTCATGAATAACATTAAAACTCAAAGGTCAAAGGAAAATGAAAAGCACAAGCATCGGGGTTTTTTGCCCAAATTTTTTTTTGCAATATCTATTATGGAGGACTTGACTGAATTTCAGTGCTACAATTTAGCAGTGGAGGCAAGACAGTACATAACTCTTTGAGCATCAATAGGTTTTGCATATACAACATGAAAAGATAAAATGTTTCATACAAAAGACTTTCCTTCCTACTTGCCAGACCAGGTTTTAACCTGATGAGTAAATCATATTGTTCAATTCTCCAAGAAAGACATGATAATTGTGGTCTATAATCTTCCATGAGGCCTTAGTAATCATGCTATAATTGCTGTTCCACTCATCTAAGAGTTTACTACAATAAAACCACTAAAACAATGAAAGAGCTTGAGAAATTCATTAAACAAAAATAGCTAAACAGGAAGTTTTGTTTCCTCACCGATTGCTCATCAAATGACCCTAGGAAGCCAGAGCCTTCAATCTGGAACAGCCATCTGATCACCACGGCAAGCTATAAAGCAATAACTGTAAAAAATTCTACATATTAAAGCTTCGTTATGGAAATTCAAACAACTAGTAGGTATCTACAACAGAGAGAGACACTGTAATAATTGGAGCTTTTTAAAATAAAAGTTTAGCCTAGATCAAAGAAAGCTAGCTTCAACTATTTATTCACATAACCATTGCTTGACAGTTTTGCAAGCCACGCTGACTAGTAGGGTTCCTTGCTATCTTGCTGGAGGTTTCCTGTGTTTTTACAGTATTCTTTATTTTTCAATCTTTGCCCTGCTTCCCCCTTTAGAGGACACCAAGCTTAGCTCTCAGATGTACCTTCAAGGCACCACCTTTGCTACCTGCAGTCTTTCACTGTTCTAGTCCATTTGTATTGGGAGAAGAATAAATCTGACAAACAAAACTTGCTTACCTTGCTGTCATAGCCCATACTTTGTAGCACCCACTAAGTATATATCCCAGGGAAAGAAGAACTGTCACTGCTATCAAACCTGCTACTTTAAGGGGTATGGAAACTGCAGGTTGTACAATAAAGCTTCCTTGAGGCTTAGAGGCACTTCCCATGTGGCTCTGACATGCAGCAGGAAGTACGGCACAAGAAGTCCTGTTCCCCTACCTACCCAACCCTGGAACCAGCTGCAGCCCTTGAGTTCAGGTGTGCTGTCTGCATCCTTGGTGAGCTGCTCAAACAGGCTACAACCTCCTTCCACCTTCTGCAGCCTTCAGAGAGCAGTGTGTATCTTGCTGCTGAAAAAACTCAAAATCAACATGCCCATGTCTGCTATGCACTGAGGAACTCCTGGAGCCTCCTGTGTCCTCACTAAGGTCAGCACCCAATGGTCACAGTTTGGCCCTTAAGAAACACTCCTCTTCACCCTGAAGTTAATGTAGTTTGTAAAGCTTTTGTCCACAATAGGCAACAGCAACTTATTTATACCCGTGGATTACACTACAACAGTAGTAAAAATACAGTGCACAAGTAACACAGCAAATGTTAGCTTTCTAAAGTAACACCAAATAAAGCTATGTGGATGAATTTTACAACAACTTTTCAAACAAAAAGATGTGATTTAAGAGCCATCTATACTTCCTAAAACTATATTAAGAGAAAGCTTGAAACAGTTACAGTGACAATGTTTGTTACGTTTTATGTGAAAGCGCCACAAATTTATGCTGGTAATTCTCAGACAATTCCCAGATTGCTATTTCAGAACACGGCTCTAGCCCTTTACACCTTTCCTTTTATTCTCACAAGTCAGGCATCAGTGCTAACATCTGGAAACAGGTGTGACAGCATGCTAGGTACCCAGCTGTTGGCCCAGCAAGGAACTACCCATTCATCAACACCCAACTCCCCTTTAAACATATGCAATAGATGATTCAGAGGGACAGTTAGATCTGTGAAATGCCAACATACTCTCTATCTACTGTAAGAATGATAATGCTGTTTCATACTAAGGTATGCTGGGGGAATGGGTCTTAATTTACCATCAGTGTTTCAGGTTTATGACAACAGTGTGGCAAAGCATCTCGGCTCTGCAGAGAACCAGCCCTTACCAAGGAAGGCTGGGAGACCCACTCTCACTAGCTGTAGACTGGATGGCAAAGAGGTAGAAAGTATCCACCATCCAAACATCACCAAATGAGATGACTAGAGGGACTGCAGAGAAGGACTGAAATGCAGTCAGGAAAACATAGCATGCAGAGTAAAATATTAAATAATGTAATTCAAGGTTGGGGTCATCCTGCATGAACTCAAGAAACTAAGTTAAGTTTCTACTTGACACTTCACAGTTTTGCCATTCATTAATTTCTGAGTACTTGATCTGACAACTTTAATTCTTTAAAGAATCCTGAAATTTCCAAGAGATATAATTGTGTATGGTTTACACAAAATGATAATGATAGTAAAGAATCTGCTAAAAAAAAAAAAAAAAAGGAAGGAAAAAAAAAAGAAGGCTTTCTTTCCCAGAGTATCATTGGGAAAGGTACGTATGAAGCCTATAAACACTATCTGGAGTTTGAATGTACATTTAACACAGTCTCACATTACAAGTTAGAAAGGGAATGCTGTCTTCATACTGTAGGTTTCACAATTTTTTATAAAGATCTAAAAGTGCAATAAATAAAAAGCCAAGGCAAGTCCTTGCACCATACATCCAAGCTATTGACCTGTAGCTATTTTGGAATGGGCTTTCTTTCCTTTTGCTTAGAGTTTCTGCACCCAAGGAATATTATCAGCACGTTTTGATATAGAGTTGACCAGATTCAAAAAAAGCCAGTGTTTGGGGTTTGTGGGCTTGGCAGTAGTTTGGGGTTTGTTTGGGGTTTTGGGGGGATTGGGGGGGGGGGGGGGTAACACTAACATTTTTTGGAGAAGACCCTATATTTTAACCACAACACTCCTAGTCTTCCACAATTTAGAAAGCAGACTTTTAGAACAAGATTATCTATGTAATTTCTTTATCTTCTTCAGTTAGGCCAAAAGATTTGCTCAGGAGCTGAAGCTGCTGCCTAAGGCAACCAAGGGGGACAAGATTCCTCAGGGACAGCTTCATGGAATATTTCTTTTTTTAAATAACTTGGAGAATTGGCTGTGATTTTAGCTACTTCTAGCACAGATTCTTGGCTCCTCTTTAACCAATGACATCAGTCTTTTTATACAGTCTTAACTATCTAAATAAATGTTGAAGTAGCACCAAGGCTCCAAAGGTCATATTTAATATTTTAATTATACAAACTATGTTTGAGATGCTAATCACTGAGATAAGTTTCATGAAATCATTCATTTAGTTTTTATACTTGTCCTGGTTTCAGCTGGGATAGAGTTAACTGTCTTCCTAGCAGCTGGTACAGTGCTATGTTTTGAGTTCAGTATGCGAAGAATGTTGATAACACTGATGTTTTCAGTTGTTGCTCAGTAGTGTTTAGACTATAGTCAAGGATTTTTCAGCTTCTCATGCCCAGCCAGTGAGAAAGCTGGAGGGGCACAAGAAGTTGGCACAGGACACAACCAGGGCACCTGACCCAAACTGGCCAACAGTGTATTCCATACCATGGGATGTCCCATCTAGTACAGGAGCTGGGAAGTGGGGGGGCGGGGAATCGCCGCTGGGGGACTGGCTGGGTGTCAGTCGGCAGGTGGTGAGCAATTGCCCTGCACATCATTTGTACATTCCAATCCTTTTATTACTACTGTTGTCATTTTATTAGTGTTATCATTATCATTATTAGTTTTTTCTTTTCTTTTCTATTAAACCATTCTTATCTCAACTCAGGAGTTTTACTTCTTTTTTCTTGATTTTCTCCCCCATCCCACTGGATGGGGGGGAGTGAGAGAGCGGCTGCGTGGTGCTTAGCTGCTGGCTGGGGTTAAACCACGACAATACTGTAGCCAAGAAAGTGACCAAAACATTCAAGTTGTGCTGCCAGTGCTCATGTTGATAGACTTCTCCACTGAACAACCAAATTTTTTAGAATATTTATCTACAGGAATATAAGCTTAGCTAACATGCACTTTCTCTACTTCAAAGAAAAAGATAAAATATATTTTTATTGAAAAATAAAAATAAAATGTATTAAATACACCATTTTTTTTCCCCAAAAAAAGTCCCGGGGGGGGGGATGGAGATGGGGAGATGCAATTAGACTACCAGTAATTATTGATATATTCTTCTAGGAGACAAATCATACAGTGACTAAATTTATTCAAACAGATGGGGAAAGGACAATGCATTTGGTTAGAAGTAGACTGCCTTGATTTCCTTGCTAATTTAAATGAGTGCTGAAAACAAAAACACAGGAAGATATTGACCAAAGTTTCTATTTTCAACCTGACAGTAAGGCAAACATTAGTCTTTTTCAAAATCCACCAGTTAGTCTTCTAAATCATGTAGTACTGCATACTATTACCAACACGATCCTACAATAATATATTGTTCTTTGAATCTGAGTCATACATATCAAGAAATGCAAAACAACATAGTCCCAGAAATATTTTGCGTTAAAAAATCAGAGGGAAATACTCAAAAACCTGTACTGCCAAAATCAAACTCTTTTAATAGAAAAATGAACTTCAACACTTTAAGAAAAATCCCAGATTGGCTGCTCTGAAAACACTGAGCTGATAAAAGGCAGACTAATGATTTCATACCACAGTGCCTCCCTAACTGCCAGGAAGACTTCTACGATAGTTCATTCTTCCCATGAATTCCATGTTTCAATTTTATCAGAGTATCTGTAAGAGCATTTCTGGACATTAGTTACAGATTGAGCAGCAGCTCAGTTAGGAAATGGACTGGACACAAAAACTCAATATGAGAACTGATGATAAAATTCAGCCACAACTGACCTAGAGGTGTATTCAAGCTGCTGCTGTGCACATTTGCGCATTATGACTGGGCCGTCAATGAGCTGCAACAGCCTATCCTAAACCTAATATTTTAAAACTTCAAGGTATACCACAGCAAAAAGTCGTGTCAGGTGGGAACAAGACTGTCAAAGTACAAGCTGGTTTATCATCACTTTGGTTTTTACTAGACTCTCTGAAAGAGCTGAAGCTTACAGCCAAGTGCAAGGTCCTGTGAACAGTGGCAGAAAGCTACCTTGAGTCCCAACCATGCAACCTGGCTAACATCAGCAGGAGCTCACCAGATGTTACACTGCACTAGCCTTGGTCCCACTCCACCTCTAGGGCCACGTTTGGACCCTACTTCCAAGCTCCCAGTCCATCCTGCAGCAAGGAATATCATGCAAAGACGTTAAGTGCTACAGGTACTGCAAACCACTTGCCGCAAGTGTGCTACTCCTGCCATCCTGCTCAGTGTCCCATGCAACTGTTTTACACCCAGGAGACACAGTGCAGTACGTCAGCTCAGCTTGGCCCACAGCAGGACAGTGAAGAACTGAGGGCCTGCACGCCTCCGACGTCCCACAGGCAGCTGAGGGTCACTGAGACCAAGGCCGTGAGGCGCTGTGCGAGGGTCCGGCCTGGCAGCCTGAGGCCCGTGAGGCCGCCCGGGGCTTCCTCAGGCCACGGCGCCCGAGCAGGAACCCTGCCAGAGCCAGGAGGGAGACCTCACCGCGAGAGACGGGGCTCGTCCAGGCCCAGCCCTCGACTTCGCCGGCGGGGAGTGACAGGAGGCGGCGAGGGGAAGGGGAGGGGAGGCGCCGGGCACCGCCCCCTCACGCCCCCACACACCCCTCGGCCGGGCGGCGGCCCCCCTTACCGGGGCGAGAGCCGGAGCGGAGCCTCAGGCCGCTGCCCTGGAGGCCACCCCGACAAGGGCTGCGGCTGCCCGGGTGGCAGGCCAGCCGCCGAGGCCGGGACGGGCTCTGCCCGCGGCCGACCCCGCGGCGGGGCGGCACGGCGGAGCGAGGCCCCGGACGCCGCCGGCGGGCAGAGGCAACAGCGGCGAGGCACTTCCTCACGCAGCGAAACTTTTGCTGGGCTCTCCCGGCCCGCGCGCCGCCGCCGGGCAGAGCCCCCTCCCCGCTAGCGACAGCCGCACGTCCCGGCAGGGCGAGTGGGTACCTCAATGTCCACCGGGTCCCGGCTCAGCACACGAGCCATGGTGTCCGCACCGCCACCGCCTTCCCGCGGCTCCCCGCAGTCCCAGAGTGGAGCGGAGCCGAGCGCGGGAGGAGGCGGAGCCGCTAGCCCGGACAGCAACGCCCAAGTGGGCGGGCACCCCCCGCGCCGGGCCCGGGCCGCCCCGGCGAACTGAGGGCACGCGTGTCCCCGCGGGGCGGGAGCGTTCCCGGCCCGGCACCTCGGCGCGGCCAGGGCTCGCGCCGCTTTACCTCAGGCCCGCGGCGGGCGCCAACGGCCACTGAGGGGAGACGACGCGGCTCGGCAGAAACCCTCCACAGGGGCTTCACGGCACGCTCCCCCCGCTGGGAAACGGCCTTTCAGCCGCAGGCCTCACACGGCACGGCCGTGGCACCGCCCTGCCCAAAGGGCGGGCGCCCTGGGGCCCAGCCGCGTCTCCGTGACTTGCCGGTGCACCCCTCGCCTGAGCCCACGGGCACTCACCCTGTCTCGGTGCCAGAGCCTCCTTAGCCATTATGCTTCCCATTCCCCTTGGTAGAAGGGGAAGCAGGGACAGGGCCAAACCTCACTCTGGTTGTTTCTCTACTTCATGAAAATCCCACGAGAGGAGCCTGCGCACCAGGGCCACAGCCAATACCACCGTGGTCGGGGACATGGCCCCTCTCCTGCCCAGAGGCAGAGAGGCCCCTTCTCAGGGTTGCACATACACCTCAGCATTACTGGCCTGGACTGTCCCTGAAACTTCACCCTGCTCTCCGCAGAGACAGTGAGCCTTCCCTCACCCAGCATCTCCTCAGGAGAATGCCCCCATCACAGAAGCCACCCTGCCACAGGGAGTGCCACAAAGGCAAGCAGGCCAGGTAACACAGCCTCTGTGCTGCCTTAAGTTTCTCTCCTCCCAAACATTGCGATTGTTTAATAACACAAACACAATATTTATGGTATCACTGGAATAAACACTCCCAGTGCAACATGCCTACAAAGAAGTTCTGCCTTCCCTGCTACCTTAAAAAAAAACAGAAAAAGCAATTATTCTCAACTTGGAAAAAAAAAAAAACAACCAACCTATAACAGTTTCTAGACAGCACTTTCAAGTAGCTACACCTATGATCCCCCAAAATATGAGAGCTTTTCTCATCATTTCACAAGAATAGAAAAGTTTTAATTAAGACCAATCTTTGATTTTCCTATTTGGAGGCCAGGCAACTTCTTGGGTTTTTTCTCCCCTTCTCAAAACAGAATCCCACATCTGGTCTTCAACATGCTCTTTGCAGCACTCATTTTATCCAGTTAGCTTTCATTGTCCCTTCTTTAATACAGCATTAAAAAGGATTTTTAAAAGGGCTTCCCACTTTTATTTGCTTTATAAAAAGCCTGAAAAAGTGTAAGTAGCTTCTGGACACCGATGACCCTTTGGGTGCAGTAGAGAATAGGTTTGCCTTTTCTCTTCTTTTCATGTCTCCAGACAGAATGCCTCTCACAGAATAACATGGAAATTTTTCTTTGCCTTGTAATTATTTTATTTCTTTCCATCTCTGTAAATGAGCACTTTTGAGATGCCCAGTGGAGATTTTGTTTCCCTTGTAAGATGTGGAGAAATAAGGTTGTAGTCTTTCGTGTCTCAAGTGAGAGCTGTGTTTTCTCAAATCTCTGCTTCAGCACTATCACATAACAATTCTTGCTGATTACAATCACCCATGCAAAGCAGTTAAAGTGTTGTCAAGAAAATCAGAAGCAGGATCCCCAGCATTTCTAGTACTTGTCTCTAACGAATCCATGAGCCTGGATCGTTTCTTTGATATTAACATTGCTGAGCAGCTCAGTGGTCTCTGGTGCTAGCTGGGGAGTTTTCTAGTTGCATTTGCTCCTGACCTACAGCAGTATATTGACTATACAAGTGCATTAGGCCCATAAGTCATTTTCACAAGGAATATTGCCATGCATATGAAATAATAAACTGTTTTGTGTCCAACCATCTACAGCTTGCATCCATTTGTTCTAAAGGAGCAGTTACATTAGAAGAGACTAGCAGCAGTCACTGGACTTTCCAGTTTCATTCTGTCCTGTCAGGTTTTCAGCTATTACAGATAACACCCTTTTGAATAACCTCCATTTCTTTTGGAAAGTGTCATCACACACATTTTCTCTTTTGCTCTGCAGGTTATAAATCCTTGGTTACCCCCACGTTACCTACCAAGCAAAATGAAACCTGACACCTGTAGGATTTTTGCCCTATGGAACCAGTAAATAGTAACACCATTTAAATTTCATAGAAGTAGGGTTTTTACCTCCAAATGAAGCAGGACTTATTCTGCCAATAAGTACAGGTCAGAGAAAGGGATTCAGAGACCTAACCATATCCTGCCTTACCTCAGACTTTGTATTTCTTGGTAGAGGGGGCTCCTTTTATTTCCACTCCCACACATTTCTCCTGGGGATCAACTTACTGTCTGCAGCCTATGGCAGTCAGCCAGACTGTGTCAGCCTGCTGCAATTGCCAGCTTCCCCAGCAGTTTGGGAGGGCTAGCCTTCCTTGGATCACCCATCTGATCTCTGGATTCTCAGCTGTGGCAAATAGCGCTCTTATCAGCACTGAGCATCAGTACAGCTGAACTTTGTTTCAGGAAATAAATGAGCAGAAACAGGGAGGCATGCATAACATTCATCAGAATACAAGTACTCCTGCTTTTCTAAAGCCCAACTTATAAGAAATTTTAATAAGTGTTATGCAGCCTAAATATAGCTTGGGCTTTTTTCCTGAAGAAGTGCTAAGCCTGATTTTTTTAATATTTTTTTTCTTCCCCCCAGCAGGGTTTTGACAGTAGCAGAAACAGAGCAGTGATGCTAAAGGCCTAACTTCCACTTCTGACATTAAATGCTGTTGAGGCTTGGTTGAGTTACACGCTTTTGAAAATTGCCATTAACTTTTTTTTCTTATGCTCTTCAGGTAAAATTTGCTCACATGCCAAAGAAATAATTGCACATGAACTTTCTCATAAAACCTCCAGGCACTCACTGCCACCACAGCGGCAACAGCCTTGTGCTGGGAATGGCTGCCTCACTAGGAGGGCAGAGCAGGTTGGCAAGCAAGGTCATGTCCTTCCAATTCAAATGGTTCCAGGAACACAACCTGCAATCTAAACCAAAAGAATCCTCCTCCAGCCACTGCAGTAGTTAATCTGCGAGTTTAAAGGGTAAACTGTAAACTCTGGAAGTCCAGCATTCAAATGCTGGCAGTGATGTATTACGGAGCCTAGAGGTCTCAGTGTACTGACATATCATACAAGCAGCTCCCCACTTTTTCCTCAAAACTGCCCCGATTCACATCAGTTCCAGTACTAGAAAGACAGGACATTCCAGACTTTAATTTGCTGTGCATTTGTAACTGGTGGGCACTCTTTAATCACACACTGGGTTTATTCCAGGACCAGTTTCCTCACACATAAGCGGGAGGGTTACAGTCTCACAGCTAGCATCTCCCAACATCTGAATGCAGATTTAGCAATCCAGATTACTCATTACACTTAAGCAAGTTGATCTGTCAAATTCAGGAAAGCCTGAAGTGAACCCAAGTTGTTCTTTTACCTTCTTCGAGCACCTCACTATGACAGTGCATAGATTTACATTTGAGCTATTTGCTGCTCCTGCCCTCTCAGTTTGGCTTGTCAACTCCCGAGTGCAATTGTCAAAAGGCGATACATCCAGTATGCAAAGGGTCTAAGAGAAATGGGATTAGCAAGAAAATGCCATGAAGATGACAAGCTGCTTCTGAAGGCTCCCAACAGCTTCTCAGATGTTAGTTTTTTTCCCTTACGCTAGGAGTCACAGTAGTAGTGACACTGAGTTTCCCAGGACAAGGCAAATCACTATTAAAGTTCAAAGAAGTAGCTCCACTGATTCCATTGCCAGGTTCATCAGCAATGTGTTGTATGTCTTTACTGTACTAATGTCAAGGAGTAAACAAGTGTATACACATGAAAAAGTTGAAGCGTGAGAGGGAAAGGTTTTACTGTACTGTTTCCAAAATATCCATAAGTGAAGAGCCATAGAGTAACTATGCCATCCTTTGTCCTCCCTCATCCCAATCCAGTCCAGGGGGACTGGAATTCAAGAGTTAACTTGGGAAGTCTTGCTCTCACTACCTCTCCCAAACAGCAGCATTGATGTTGAAGTATATAGTTACAGCTTTATGCATTTCTTCACCAATTTAGGGAAAATGCTCAACTTAAAACATTCACATTAGTGAAGAAGTTTACATTGCTTTTCTAATCTGCTTGCTTACGGTTGGATTTGCAGTACTCTTCAGAAAGAGAAGCTACACAGGATAACACAGGGGATGCCCCAGCACAGGAGTACAAATGCACTTTAAGTGTGAGATATACACAATTATAAATTCTGTTAGAAGGAAACTCTGACCATTACTCAGACATAGCCTTTGGGCATGGAACTGTAAAACACAAATAGATGAATAAATATTATAAAATGGCCACCATGTGAGCTTTGACAAGTGTCCAAATGCATTTTAAACTAAAATGAACTGTTCTTTAGTGAGTCCACTAATTTATTCCAGCCATCTGTGTCAGTGTAAACAAAAGCTTATCTCCTAAACTGCTTTACAATTTTTTTAGATGTAGCAAGGACCACAAGTTTCAACATGATCATCTTGGGGGAAAAAATTAAGCAAAAAGAACCCACATATTTTCACACCACAAACATCTTTTGATAACCACTATCATGCAATTGAAAGAAATATTAAAAAGTAAGACTTGTTTCTGGCATAGCATAATGTTTTCCTATCTAAATGCCACCAAATGTTTCTTTAGGATATTTTAGGGGATGGAAAAATCTGGCTATTTTTTTCCCGCTTCCAGTCATGACATCTGTAGACAAATCCTATATTTATTACTAAGCTTGAGAATCACCAACTTGATGTCCTGGGTTTGCACTGGTCTGAGAGCCTTTTCTCTGTATATGTCTCAAATTATTTTCAGTCTCAATGTGCTTCTCATGTTGCTGGACCTTAGCTAGGTAGAATAGTCAGGAAATCTGAGTGTTTATGAAGTATACACATTTAGCATGAGTCTTCCCTGGATAAAAGCAATCACAGATCTCACAATAAGATGGGATTTTGGAGCACTGAACCTGGGGAAGAGGAGGCTGAAAGTACTTTACAGGAAGAATATGTTGGACTTAATTTTAGAAATACTGAGCAGCCACTCAGTTTCAGACCAAATTATCCTTTCAGGACAAAACAAGCAAATCCGCTATAGGATTTGAAAATTTGAAATCACTTAGTTGCCTCTGAGACATCTCATGGTTGTGGTGGTGGAAGGGGTGTCACATTCATCTTTCAGCCCTGGGTGTTAGAAGAAAAGGGTGCTCCTTTCCAGACATACACACCTCTGGGACAGGAGGAACGAAAAATAAGTTTTGTTTTGAAGAATCAGACCATTTGTGCTGAGGCCTGGTACAGTGCATTATTTGCATCTTCTACATTCCCTGTGGCAACAAGATTCTGACAAGGGTGAGGTCTGCCTTTTGAATGAAACCGTGTTTGGAGCCATTTCATAGTGCAGCAGTGAAGTAGGATAAAATGATGCTGAGTTCACCTGAGATTCCTTTAGATGTCAACTGGCTGGTGTCTGTGCAAACTGACCTTCCAACCCTCCCTCCCATGTGCAGAGGTGGTTTCCAAGCCTCCAAGAAGTCAGACTGCCAAGCTATTAGAGAACGGGTTTACTACATACCTAACTTCTGGCAACAGCAAGTATTTCTCCATTCAGATAAACATTAGAGATGGTGACTTACTGCCTTGCCTATGACCATGCAAAATTAGCTACTTCTGTGCTTACAGTTTCAAAGGGAGGCACACAGTGAGATCAGAGGAAGATCAGCCTCTAAAATAGACAGAGACCACGAATATATTCACTGAACTATTGGTATGAATTCACCCCTTCCAACAATGGCAGAAGCCTCAGCAGGAGTTTGTTTTGTGTTGTGGGTTTTTTGCAGGGATTCTGCAGGTGTCTTGCTTTCCAGAGATACTTACAAGGTACAAACTGGTCTCTTGAATTATTTACAAAATACTACTAGTATTTACTATTTGTCTCTATAGTTGCAACATAACTGGTTTCAACTTTGATAGGTTTTCAAATGCCTCACAAAGCAAATATTTGACAAACAAGATAGCTACTGTTTGCTTTTTTAAATAACTATTTTGTAAAGAAAAACTGCCATCAGATTAACATCCTTGAAACAAACTGTTAGTGTGTTTGGATTGTTCTTATTTAGTAGTTCAAAAAGGAACAAACAGGTTTGTGTTTTCCTAAAAGAAATATAATAACTGATGATAACTCAATGTCCCTTTAAGTAAATGCAATTAGTCCTTTGTCTCCGCAATACATCCATTCCTCTCATGGCTGAAATCCCAGCCATACTTATTAATGCCCAATGATCAGCAGCAGCAGTTTAAGGCTAGGTTAATACCTTTTTGACAGCTTCAGCTGTGCCCTGTGACGAAACAAAAAAATCTGACAGTCATTGCAGAATCTATTATTAAAGTACTAATGAGAGCACTACAAAAGAAAAACCATAGCAACTATATGCTAGCCTCATCATAAGTCACCTTGGTAGGCAGGTTTACCAGAGAAATCTTAGTTTTAACACTAAAGGCAAAACAAGAATGAAGAGTTACCTTGTCTGATTTTGTAATGTGAACAATTTTCTTCTCCCTAGCATACATATAACGCATGACATTCCCAGAGGACTGTCTACTTGCTTGCTTAGAGATGACAGTTTACAAGTGACATCAGTTGTTCAGCTATGTAAAAGCACATATTACTTTTATATTAACAGACACCTTCCCTTTTCGTTATTATAGTACACAAAAATTAAAACTTTCTTTTTCATGTTTGTTAAATACATACTGGATTGCCATCAAAACAGTGAAGCTTTCTCCTTCCACCAGTGCTCTATGTAAACACTAAACAGGACTCTGCACGTTTTAAACCCAACTCTTTGCATGCCTGCAAGTTGCTTCCTACAGAGTTCCATTTACTTGCAAACAATTCATTTACACTGTCTTGCAACTTCAGCTGTTGTAGCCATACACAAAATGAAATGTATTGCTCCTATTGCAAGATTTAAACACAGAGTTAAAAGGCTGTAAGTTGGAGATCATTTTCTAATAAAGGTTACTCTCTTCTCCAGGTCTTTACAGTGCTCAGTGCAATGGACCCAAACTATAACTTGGTTTTATAATAGTATTCAACAGCCATCAACACTAACAGACACAGGTAATTAACTTGAATATTTTAAGCCAAGCAATGAAATATTGCTGGAGAAAAGCTGTTCTATGGTGCTTTACATTGCATAAATAATTGCTGTAAGGTAAAGTAGTGCTTGGGCTGGAAACGAAGTAGAAGCTCCCAAAGCGCTAACCAGTATATCTTTTACTCTGTAGTCTCCAGCAAATAGGGCAAAAAGAACAAAAACTTGACTAACTTTTCCTCAGGACAGTTCAAGAAAATGTCTCTTGCCCACCTTGCTATAGAGCTGACTTTTACCCAGGACATATACACTGCATAGAAGAAAGCCAATTTCCACTTACAAGTCTCACACGTGGCTGTAGCCCCCAATTGTTGGTATAAGGCAATTGATAAAGACTATCCACAGCCTCAGCGGTTGACTGGAGAACAGATGCTCAGATGATATAAATGACTTGTGGTACATCCCCATGTCCTTG
Source organism: Astur gentilis (assembly GCF_929443795.1). NCBI lineage: Eukaryota > Metazoa > Chordata > Aves > Accipitriformes > Accipitridae > Astur > Astur gentilis. The sequence goes on from NC_064887.1 coordinate 21,353,280, forward strand.
CTAAACTACTAGGCTGATGGCAAGCTAGTCATCTGTCTTGGACTGTTTTGAGCAAATTCCTGAAGCCTATTTCACCATTTCAGAAATAGCTAACTTTACAATCAGCAACACTTATTGCCTTCTTGGCAAGGTTGAAATGAATAGGAGAAATTAATTCCTACCCAAGGTCCCTGCAAAATATGGGCAAGACGTTAATTCACTGCCACCCTTGCCTAAGGTAGCAGTTGTCAATACGACGAACACTCTGCATCATCATTTTCTCTCTAATTTAATCAAGGTCATATTAGATCACTACATCAAATCAAGCAGAGTCAATTTGATTAAAAAAAATAATCTGAGCTAAACCAGTTTCCTTCTGGAAATTAACCCATTATCACAAACCTTATCCATCAATGGAGACCATCTTATTTACTCTGAAAATCACTACTGCTATAGAACACACACCATGCTTTAAAAAATAAATCCTCTCCCATCAAATAAAACAAGATTGTCTAATCTCATGCCTAAATTTGTGGATTTTGATCAGATTAAAAAATTTAATTCTTGCTTTTATTTTTATTTCCTCCAAAACTGTTTCTTCCACCTTTCTCTTCTTCTGTAGCTACCATTAGCCCTGTAATACCAGTTGACCTTATGACAGCTTTTCTAGACAAACATCTTGTATACACAATGTCTTCACTTCTTTGGTCATCTATTGTTTTACGTTTGGGGTATTTTTGCCATATATTATATTTAAGTCTCACACAGGAAAACAACAACTTTCATGGAATACTGAAATGTATGACTAACAAAAATGTACTGTATTATGCTGGGTGCTATTTACCTCATGCAAGGTTAGATCTTAAAAAAAAAATCATGGTGTTTGTGGAGCTGTCCACTTTTTATGCAAAAAAGCAAAGTAAAAAGTTTTGTGTTTTCTTGCTGGTGGTTTTGTTTGGTTTAGGTTGTTTGGTTTGGTTTGTTGGGGCTTTTTTGTTCATTTTTTTTAAAGATTATGTCCAGTAGAGCTCCTTCCCAAATTTGTACCAGTTATCACTTTTTTCATTGCAGCACCTACATGTTCAAGATTTTACTCTAACTGCTTAGTAATCTATTGCTATGGCAACTTTTGGCTAAACTGCATTCCACCTTCCTGAAGAATGCCTGCAGTTAGGTGGTGTACTACAGCCACAACAACTGGCTGGAAAAGTGTGATCTCCACATGGCTGGGACTCATGAAGGGAGAGAGGGTCACAGATACTGTCCTTTTAGCCCACACAGCAAATTCCAGCTTCAAACATTCCAAAAACTTGAAGGATCCCTCCCACATGCCTCATAACACCTACATCAATAGCTTCTATAGCCAAAACATTTTTTTTAAGCTTGTCAAATACTGACAATGAGATCATATATATATGCATACTTGTCATTTTATGCACACTTATTGCACAGAGAACCTATATCACTGTCACTGGATATATTTGCTATAAGCCTGAAAGGAACAGAATATCATAGGGTTTAAAAGGCCTTTTTGGTTTTAATTTTTTTCCTCAATCACAGAAGAAATTAATCATCATCTTATAAATAAAGCTATTGTAAATACCAAAGCCAATGGATCTATGACAATTAAGATTGACTAAGGAGCTCCCCACACACACACACACAGCAAGACCTGCAGTTGAACCACGTTGTAACAGACTGGCTAGCCCATCTGTTTGTAATGCTTGTTTGTTATTCTCCCATCATATACTTAAACTGTCAGCTCTCGTTTTGGGTTATATGCTTTGCAAGTACATACCAGCCATTTAAAGATGATGAGGTCTCCCCACCCCCACTAAAGCCATGGTAACACAATTTTCCTTGGATCTGATTTTGCACTGCTTGAGTAATTGACACTGAGCAAGTACTACGTACTACACATATAGGTTGTGATCTTGCAAGGGACAAGCCTTGGTATCAGCAGGATGAATTTGAAAGGATGCAGAGTGTGTCAGAGAGACATAGCTGGCTTTGCTTCTTCCAGTAACACTTTTTTTCCTAAGTCTGTACCTCTATCTCATACTACTTCCACAGAACAAAATTAAGAGGGGACTAACAGACTAGAAATATTTATGACTAAGTATAACCTCAAAGTGTTTTGGAATAGGAGTAATACACTTGGGATAACAACTGCTGTAAGTTCTATATAGATCTGTGAATTTTGGTAAGCTGTATTGTAGGGTTTCTTTTTTTTCCCCCTTTAAGGTTGAAATAAAACACTCAGCAAAATAAAAAATGCATAGAATCCCTTTGGCTCAAACTTATTTGGTTGGAGGAAAACATAGTTTGCCATTTAAAATTTCTACAACTTTATTTTTTAATATACAATTTAGGGCTCTATCTGCAGATTGTGATTTTTAATTTCAGAATCAGTTACGTTATTTTTGCTATCTACCAACTATAAGAAGGTATATTTTACCGCCAAGTTACTGTAATGAACCACTAGTTCAAGATTTGAAAGTGTTTATACCAATGAATTTGTAATTCCCTTCTACCCATGGTTAAAGGGATTTTACTTTTTTTTTTTTCCCCAAGGCAAATCTAATATTGCAGAAAGTCTGTCTAGGTGTTTGATGATAATTAGCTAGAAAGTTAGCCTGCTAGAAATGTTATTCATCAAAATACCATGGAGTCCTGGGAAGATTGCAGACCTCTGTTGCAAAGTTTCTCAGAGACAGGCTACTTGGTTACATCAGGTTTAAATTACATAAAGTATTGATTAAAGTCTTTCTCAATTAACTATCGCCAACTTAAAAGGTGCCTGTTATTTCAAGGGAACATTTAGGGCCAGATTCTCAACTATGTTAGGGCTCAGTTGTACTACTCCACAGCAGCCCAGAAAGGCTGCTAACTAAGGTAATAGTTGCTATTCTACCTTGGCACTGCAAGCCTCAAAATATGGGTGCAATTTCCCCATGGCCCAAATTTCCTACTGACATAGTGCCCATCAGCTGTGCCTTGCCTCATTTGTAGCAGCAGAAAAGGAGGCAAAAGAAAACATTTATACACAAGCTTAACATCAGGTAAATGAGGATTAAAGCTTCTTCTACAACTTCTTCTTTCAGGACTACAGCATGTGCTCTGCATTCTCCAATTTAAACACATCTAGTTTAGAAAGTATTTCATTTCTGTATGTCAAAAATTTCTATAAGTCTTCCAACATCATTATTTGGTCTTCTGTTTACTGAAGGTCATTATCTGTGATATCTGCTGTTTGCAAAACATAGTGCATGTTCATAATCAAGGCATTTATTGGTGGCACTTTGAGGGGTTAATTTTGCCCAGTCATCCATAATTAGCTGCAGCAAAGCTCTGTATCTTCCAATGAAGAGATATTTAGCTATCCCAAGCAAGGGGGCAAATAGTTTCTCCTCAGATGAGAAAGCTGTTGCATATGGCATGAGTTCACCAAGATGCACATTTGCATTAAGATGACAAGCCATCTTTCTGGATGACTCTAGATAGCCCTTGACTACACAAGCAGTCGGATGCCACCAATTTCAAGGAGTGCTTAGAAGGATGTGCTGTATGAAGGGAGTTCAGAACATAATCAAGAACAGCCATTGCTATATCATAAACGGTTCCTGTTAAGTAACCACTGAAACCACCAGTTAGAAGGAAGGGACCATCTCTAACCTTAAGATCAACAACAGTAAATGGAGGTTTTAAACCCAAAATACAGTTTTAGCCAACAATTTCAATACAAACAATAGCAACGCATGCTCCTTGCAACACTTTCTCAGAAAGCCTGTGCACCCAGGCCTGTGAACAGCAAGTCCAATGTGCTGACAGAAACCTACTCATGGGACAGATGAAGCTGTACACAGAGCAGCAGCTAAACTCATCACATAGTCCCTCAAAAGAGACCTTTAAACCTGCTGCAGACAAAGTCATAAACAGACTCTGGACCCATTTCTATTACTGATAACTTCACTGAAGACAAAATCGATTCAATTTGTTTCCTTGTTTTGATTTTACAGAACAGCATGTGTAGTTTCATCACAATGTTTATCTGAAGTTTATCATATCTAAACTTCAAGGATTTGCATTTCTGCCATAAAAGATGACAGTGATAGCAAATACAAAGACTGAAGTACTCAAAATATGAGTCTACTTGGGCCAAGTTTTAATATTGTGACACCTTGATTCCCACTTGAGTAATTGACCATCTGAAGTTTCTACAATACAGATATCACTTCTATTATCAATATACACTCCACAGTAGGGGTTGTGGGTTTTTTCCCCTTTTAAGGTTTTATAAATGGACTGTACTTCGTGTTCAGAACACTGATATTCTAAGTCAAACTATTTAGTCACAGGACACATCAGCAACATTAAGCCATTACATCTACTTATGCTCTTCCTACCTCCACACTAACAGAGACATAGGAAGTTTTGCAAAGAAAGAAGTGTAGGAGAGTATATAAATAACCAGAGTGTGCCTTATGTTTTTCTTCCCAACTCTCTTCTAAGTCTTTGCTAGAGGCTGTCATGTGTCCCCTTCCTCTTTTCATTCTGTTTTTACTACCTCTGAAAGTTAGTCAGACCTTTTTTGTAGTGCCACAAGCATACCCCTGAGGCTGCACATGCTGCTTTGGTCTAAGCTTCTTCCTTTAATACACCTTTCCCGTTGTTTTGTTATCCCCTCCCCCTGCCTCCATTCTACCACCTGTTCTTCATCCTCTCTTCTCACTTGCCCTTTTTACCATGTGGAGCTTTTGCTTTTAACTGTCACAGCAGCAGGAGCCTTTTTTTTTTTTTTTTTTTCCTCCTTATTCCTCAGTGATGAACAGTTTACATTTGAGTATAAACTCAAACCAGTTTTGTTAATTTTCAAGCACACTATGGCTGCTTTTGAAGGATTTATTTTAGTAAATAATGGGTCTGCAGGACACAAAACAGACTTTTAAACCAAAGTAAATCTTAAGATGTTAAGGAGAACAGTCACCTTCTGTCTGATTGATCCTGAGTCTTAGGGGATGGTCTACATCTGTTATGAGTTGGAATTATCCTCATAACAGGATATGTTATGGAGGAGAAAAGCCAGAGCACTGGAAAAGACAAAAAACCACCCACCACCCCCCAAAAAAACCCCAACCAAACTCATAACCAAACATCCTTCTAATAAAGATCCCTTGGATGTAATGAAATTAATCAAACAGCAATGCAGGATGCATAGCAGTCCTTTCCACCCAGTTTATCTTAGGTGGTTTCACAGTTTCAAGGTAAATATGGAAAAAAGGAAATACACTAGTAGGGGGAAATATTTTTTTTATTTCCCTACTTCTGTGGATGACCACTAGGAAGTATTTCTTCCATATCAAATTACTCTATGTTGCATTTCACTTCACATTATCTCAAGTGCTGTATCAGGGTGTGAAGTTAACATAGTGTAACATATGATGAACTTTTTTTTGCTCCGTAGGGAACTACAACAATATGTGCTAAACTGTTGTTAAAAACATAAGAATTTGAGCATCTGTAGGACTTTGTTCCTTGTGATCATAATGCCTTAGCATGTTTCTTATTATTACACATTCAGGAAAGAGTGAACTAGTCTTTTCTTTAGTAAGAGAAGGATAATCAAGAAAACTAAAGTGATTAGGATGTAAAGTTAAGCGTCCAGCAGTTGAAAGTTGGCCTGTCTCCGGCAAAATTCAGTGCAAATCAATGCTAATTAAGAATTTGGCCCAATATCGGCAGGCAGAACCAGAAAATAAAGCCAAAAGACAGACTCATCACAGGGACTTTCAGATACAAATAATAATCTTCATAAGTTAAAAAAGGAGAATAACTGTGGCAAATAGGCATAGGCATACAAGGATACTGCTTGGTACAAAACAGAGTAGGTGATTCTTTCTAGTTTTGCAAAAAAACCCAACCATGTAAATACTAGTGAAGTGAGAGGGGAAACATTTTTTTTCTATGACCTCTATGTTACACGCACCATAGAAAAATCATTACTCCTCTCTTATCAAAGGTAGCAGGAAAGTTGAAAAAAGTGAGATCCCAGACTCTTTAAATCAGTTACATAACTCACCTGTGTAATTAAGTTTTCTAAATCAGTAAGATTTCAGCAGAAACTAAAGAAATTATTAAGGAGATCCTAACATCATAGCATAGATCCATTATTCCTTCTAGTAACTTTGTGTTGGAAAAAGCCTTTGATCTGACAAGGACCTTTTCCTGCTCACCTTGAGCTCTATAAGCTTTTTTGCTCCTGCTAAGCACTAATTGATTTCATTGAGAACAGGTGATCTTAAATTAAGTAAATTTAGCTCAAATTCATGACCATATATGGAAATGCCTATCAGAAGCAGCAAGTGTTTCAGAATGCAGATTTGCTCTAACCTCACCCTCTCCTGGAGTAGAGTAGATGTTATGACAGAAAAAGGAGCTTCCCCTTTTTTGTTGTAATTTGAGAATTACACAGCCCTCTGTGCTTTCCCCTTACAGCCTGCCCTTTGATCTAAGGGACCTTGGTTCAGAGGTTTGCAGGCAATACAGATCTTGCATGCAATGAGCATACAATACAGCAGCTGCACTTTCCTGACTTATCACCCTTAAAGCAAATGTAGGCAGCATTAGGATGGATACAGGTAACTGTGGGAGTTTCCACCACCATGAGCCAGGCGAACACGTTCTTTATGTGTTATTCCCGAACTCTGCCCCCAGAACCCCGTGGAATAATGTGGATCGCTGTATCCCTCTATGGTTGTACAGAGGTAGCACCCATTGACTCTTCCTGTGTCTTCTTATGATCCTCATATTCATCATGCATTGAACTAGATGACATGATGTGACCCATCATAATTTACTTCCCCTTCTATGTCTGTTTTTCAGCCCTATAAACAACATCTAAGAGTCCCCGTTTGCCATGTTTGTAATATAATAAATAAGACTAAAGCATGAAACATTTTTAAGAATGGCAAGACTTTTATTTCATGCAACACAGCATGAATTATTTTACCAACTACTTGGTAATCTCATAGATTTGGCTGTAGTTGCACTTGTATAACCTGTACATCATGATACCAGAAATATCAACTTTTTTCACTCTTGCTGCTCTCATTGTGTCACAAAAACATGTGATCACTCAAAGTTCCGTATGTAGACTGGGCAGACAGCCCTTATAAATGTTATTCTTAGCGGGGCGTTTCATTTTTAGATACTGTATAACATGGTATTTCATGTGCAATTGTCTTCACGTCCATGGGATTTCAGAAGCACTCTGCCTTGCCTTCCGTCCACCCATCCTCCAAAGGATTGCCATGTGGCAGGCAATTGAGAAAGTTTCAGCAAATAATTAGGAGTGGCCCTGTGTGCCAGCACTTTTCCTGTATTTTGTTTTTTCATTTAGAGAATATTACAAATACACCATCAAGGAATGACACTGTTCATCTGGCATCTTTGGCATAAAGAGAAAATGTGAATTAAGGCTTTCTAATAAATGCTATAAAATGGATTTCTTGAGCAGAATAATGTGTTATCTATGGGTAATTTCCCATGAAAGTAGAGACTATATTTCTGATTAGACATGGATATTATCCTTTCCAGTATGTTTCTGTCAATGCACTGATTCAGCAACCGTTTAGACCCCAAGGTCAGGGCTGTTCATAAGTCCCATTGATTTCAAAGTTGAATGTCTGCCCAAGATTAAACACAAAGAGGAATGCTTTCCTAAATCAATTTATTTAAGTCTGTATGTAAGTGCTCTGTTGAATCTGGGACTAAAGTCAGCAACAAATCAGGAAAGATAGTGAGTTTGGGCCAAATATGTGTATTAGTAGCCAAAACACATGTAATGAGACAAGGAGCATCATTGTTACTTGGATTTAAAACAAGATCCCGAAATGTGTAAGCTAACCAGATCTTTAGCTTTCATTTCTTTTAGAGCTCTTAGCTTAAATCTAAATGGTGAGACAGCTTATATGTGCCTGTACACATTGGGGTGGCCCTTGGTTGTCTTCTGCCCTGCACCTGGATCTACTTCCCAGAGAAGTCACAATATCAGCAGGAGGAACAGTGCCTGCCTGAGTTTCTCTTGCTAGGATGGTACAGAAGATATACCTAAACTCCAGAGCTGAGAAGGGCTCTGCACTCCACAAGCTCAGGGTTGCAATCTTTTGTTCTGTGCAGTGTCTTCAAACAGAAGTTTATTTTGAGTTTCTGTATACAGCAAGTAGAAAGTCATCTTAACAAACACAGGAGATTATGAATTTGACAGAGCACAGTGTAGATCAAAATGATTTTAATCATTACCTCCTGTTTTAATTACTGCTTGACACATTATCTCTATTGTCCTTCTACAAGTCTCTCTTTTGAATGAAATATTAAAGGCGAGTCACAGCTGAATATATATGCAGTCTAGAAAGAAAATGGCTTTGAACTATTTGAAATGATTTATTGTCCACATTTCTTTATGAATATTTATTTGCCATAGTGAAAGCAATTCAATAAAAAGGAAACATGAGGACCAGTTAACTGAACATTTGCATACTCTAATGGTTAAAAAAAAGGGAAAGAAAAATAATACAGTGCATTAGAATGGTGTTAATGCTGTGGTTCTCCTATTTCCATAGTTAATTTCAAATATTGCATGTGTAAGAGCAAAAAGCTATGGTCAAGACTTTTAGGAATTCAGATCCTGAAGAGGAGATGTATAAATAGCCTACAAATAAGTGTCCCTACCCTTTATAAATTCCCATTCAGAAGGAAATAAACATGTTTGTAGGGGTATTTTCAAGGCCAGGGTGGAGTCTATAATTTTGTTTCCATACTACTTCAGGTAGCTAGCTATGAAAGCTTGTTTTTTGCAACAAGCATACATAATCTAAGTCCTCATCTTGTCAGGACCAGAGATTGCTCATTCCCTGACACTCCTCAGAGAAGCAGCAGGTACACATGGCCATGAAAAGGAGACATGAGCACACTGAGTATTTTGCAGTATAAAACCTTTAGTATTTAAGCACAGCTACACGTACCAAAACCAAGACCACACACACAGCAGAGATGCTGCTTTCCTTCACTCCTCAGTGGAGGAACAGAGATTTTCATGGTATGTGCCCTCATTTCACCCTGCTTGAATTAATTTAATCGAGCAAAAAGCACTATGTGTTAGACTTGGAATGAACTTTGTTCCTCAGAGCTTCTTAGTGATATTCTGATACCCAGTCACAGATGGGGCCTTGACAGATTTTGTACTGATTTTCATGATTCCTTTTTTATTTATATTTTTTTAAGCAGGATTGTCGCTGCTTGAGAATTCAAATGCAAATGGAGATGTTCACAGGAACTGTTTCGTAAGGAAGCTCAGCTGGTTGGTTTTTAGAGCTCATAAGCTGAATAATATTTGGAAAAAGATAAACTTTGATACATAATGGTTCTAGAGAAGAATGGTTACAGTAGTAAAACACAGACTTTGGACAAATACTCTACGCCTCAATTTTCATTTCTTTGGAGCAAGAATGATAATAATAATATTTATTTATAGTAATAATGATCAGTATTATCTACCTGAAAGCTAACTGTGAGGCTGATTTATTAATATTTTCAAATTACTTCATGATCCTCAACTAGAATTTGCCCTGAAAGTACTAAATACTATAATTTTCTCTGTATGCCTATTTCATTTTTCTCTGGAGAAAACCACACTTATTGTGTTGCTCTCTTTACATTTGCCTACATACCACATTCTAAAGTTCTAGGTGTTGAGCTTTTCCAGAAGTTAGTAACAGGCACATTTTACATTATTGTATTTTTTGCTTATTTCTCCCTCTTTCATCATAGTGTTTTACCCCCATCTAGATATCATGATACCTGACCTGGGGGTTTGTTCCTGCTTGTACAGATACATGAGACCTACACTCGCTATTTATTTCCTTGTCTGAATCTGGAATTGACAATGTCACCACACATTGGTTCTCTGAGGTCAGAGCTCTCTTGACATACCATTTTAAACGTATTGTGAGCAATTGGGGAGTTTCTTTAAGTTACACGTAGTTAGATGCTACCACATACTACATGCCTGATTATATTTGTAGGTATCTGAAAAGAATTTTTCTTCTGGCAGTTTACCAGGTCTTCCATTTATTGGCGAAAGTGTATCAGTTATTCACAACTGAAGATACCCAAATCCATTTCCTCTGGTTGTTATCTGTTGGATAGCTAGGCTCTAATGGCTAAAATCTACATCTACCAACATAAAAGCTGTAGGATATGACACCGGTATCTTGTGGTTCCAATCAGCCTCCTGGTATTATAGCAGTACTTTTTATTTAACTGTATTTCTACTGAGCTCAGCCTGCTCGAGTCATGTGAGCTGTTTTACATATCATCTGCATTGTATATTGTGATAATTGAAAACTCAACACAGCCTGGAGGCAGTGGCACAACGGCATGGGCGTGGGCTGGGGCATAACTCAGAAGAATAAGGCAGGCAGGCAGCAACAAGCAGGGAGAAGCCGGCCCCAGCAGCGTCCCCGCCAGCGGCCGAGCTGGGTCAGGTGTCGGGCAGCTGGGTGTCCCGCAGCATGCGGGCAGCTCCGGGAGCAGCAAACACCCAGTGCCGTGGCCAGGGGAAGCGGGACTCGGATGTCACTCCGTTTGCCATCGTGGGGCCAACGTCTGGGAGCACAGAGCGTAGGCAGGGTCCGAGGCTCACCTGGAAAATCACACGGACAGATCAAAACCAGATTCGTGGCCATGCACTTCACTGACAGCTCCTGTCCTCTGCACATGCCCAGCCCTTTGCAGGGTGGCTTCTGTTCCTGAAACATCATCTAAGCCAACATTAGCAAAGAATGGGCCAGATAATTTTTTCTAGTGTTTCAGAGGTGTAACATATATCAATAAATGTCACTTGCTATTTGAATGCTCGTAATAAGAATTAAAACAAATTACTTAAATTAAATGACTGGAGTAGGGCACAGTATTTCTTCCTATTAGCTTATGCGGAAAGAAAAAAATGCCTGGCGTGTAAAAAGGAGACAAGAAGAAATAATGAGAAAACAAGTTGTGGCATGAAGAAGAGAAATATTTCTTGCCTGTCCTCTTGGCTCTATCTATGAAGATTTCATCCAACAACCTCAGCCAAAACTAGTTAATGGGTGATTTGTATGTCTGGCTGGTGGAAGGTCCAGTTGTCTCTGGGGGGCTGCCGTGCAGGCAGGAGGATTTTCCAAGAAGCTGACAAGTAGGTCTCTGCAGTGGGAGTCATGAGCTTTTCACGTGAGCAGGACACCTGAGCTGATGGGACGGTTTGAAGGAGTTAGATGTAGCCCTACCTTGTAGCAGCAACCCCAGAAGTTGCCAATGTTAGATTGTCCCCACAGACTGAAGATCTACAGCTTTCCATGGGTCATTTGGCATTGCGAGGAAGGAAGACGAGCTAGTTCAGGAGACTTAAGTTGGACAGCTGTAACATTAAGACAGGTTGAAACACTCCACTAGTTAGGCTTTCCCTTAAAGGCATATTTTTATAAACAGACGTCTAAAACCCCCCAGGAGAACAGGTCAGACCAGTTCCTGCCCTTCCTGTAGCTCCGGCCTTTGCTTGGCCTTTGCTCTCCACTCTCTGCCCAAATTCCCCAGCTACAGCAGCTCTGCTCCCCCTGCACCCTGCCCACAGCTGGGAAAAGCCACTGCCAAGGCCCCACGAGACTCCCCACACCTCATCATGGGGCTTCATCCTGCCCCAGACTCTGTCCTCCCACTGTGGCAGAGACCTGTCCCACCCCTAAACCTCGAGGTCAGCTCCTCAAATGTCAGTGCCTCTTGAGGCCTCGTTAGGGGAAGCACAGGTCTGGTGGGTAGGAGTGGGAATCTGGGTTTTGTTCATGTTTTTATTTCCTAACTTTCTGCTAGAAATGCACCCTTCCAGGGCTCTGGTTAGCTGTCTGCATTATGGGTGTGAGCATGTATATTTCCTGCTCGTGACATAGTGTTAATTAATCATTATTTCTAAAGTCCCTTTAAATTGTCAGACAGGGGGATCTATTACTTTCCTCTCATTCTTCTCTTACTTTTTCTTCTTCTGTTTAGTATGAGAGTCATCAGTAGTGAACTGATTATAGGAAACTAATTTACATCATCAGTTCAGTAGTAGGACATACTTCTTAAATCATCTAAGATAAATACTTTTAATTAAGCAAATGTCCTACTCAATTCACTGTGGACAATCCCATCATAATGCATATTACTTCTGCATGCTAAATCTTAATCTTCACCAACACTGAATGCATGGTGCAAAACCATTATAAAAAAAAAAAAGGCTTACTGTAATATTGCTATTTTAAAGCTGCCAGCTTTTGTATTCATTTATATGATGACAACAGACCCCTGGCTAACAAATTTTACTACAAATCAGAATTTTTATCAGATATGTCTATGAGATCAAATCAATGCTAGCATATTATTTGCAGTTTTTATTAAAAAGTTAAATTGGGATTATTATAAACTCTCTTCAGATTCCTTAATAAAAAAAAATTAAAGTTAAAATCTAATGAGATTTCCTGGAAGCATTTTAAAAGGTTGCAACAACAGTAAAGTCAGCAGGCACCACACAGCAAAAGGAAGTATTTACTGATCAGAAGATGAATGCTTCCTCCCCCAGAGTTTAATGGTTTTACATTATATGGATTTTTAAGGGGGGGTGGGGGTGGGGTGGGGTGGGGGTGGTGGCAAGAAAAACTACAAGCCAATGCTTTCCTCATCCAAGACATCATATTTCTTCCTGATCAAAGCCTGCAAATTCTGGTGCAAACTGATTTTTTTGCTCTTGTGACCAAAATTTCCTGTCTTCCCCCCCTCCCTCAATCTGTTCAGGCTTGGGTTTGGAAGTTCCTACTGCAGAGGAAGAAAGCCTGTTCCCTATTGCCTTGGTTGTGGTGTTGAAACCCATCAATATTCCTCTGGCAGGTACCCTGACCCTGGTGCCCTCGAACATGCTCAGGGTATTCCTGAGCCTTTGTCCCTGGGAGGATTAACAGAGTTGCCCTGGAGCCAGCCTGAAGGTGTTTTAATAAGTAATACGGGTGGGCTGCACAGCTTACTTCAAGCTTTGCCTCAGGCTGCCCCTGCTCAGCAACATAGATGCAGCCATTGAAATTAGGGGGTAAAGCATGGCTCCGTGTATGAGTTAGAGTCTGAATCCTCAGAATTTGGGGAAGGCTATCTCCAAAGATCTCCTTCCTCCAGCCAGGCAGGTATTCTGACAGAGGGAACCAGGGCATGAGACCTGCTTTTCTTCTGCCACTGACTTCTTCTCTGACCTTCTGTCAGTTACGTAAGCTGTCTCTCCCTCTCTCTCTATTTTTCTTTCCTGTCTGGACTTTCTCATGGCTCTTAAGCTTATAAATTGCCTGAAGAAGACACCATGGCTCTCTGTATGGTTTCTCTGTGCTTAGCACAAGTAGGTCCCAGTCTCAGCTGGGTCCTGTGGCTATATCATGGTAAAAGTAAATAAATAGATAATAGTATTAACAATGGTTATTTTTTTGTATGAACAATATGATCCTAATGGAGGAGAAGCCTCTCCTCTCCTCTGAGGTGTTTTTTATCTGCAAGTGAAGGTCTCTCTTCCCCTACTCAGCTGGAGAAGATACTGCCTTTGTAAATCAGACAAAACTTATCATGTAAAATGGAACACATCTTTGATTATATTGAATACTATCCTGTCTGTAATTTACCCTTGCTGCTGCAAAGGACACAACATGATTAAGCTAAGAAATGATAGACTGAACATTATGTGTCAGGATGGAAAAACATATTTCCTATCTAAATAGGAAATAATCATCAAAAAACAGTGAAAATATACAAGAAAATATTTCAACATACAATAAACAAGCCACCCTGCTGTTGCCTTGTATTGTATTGTTGCTATCCTTGCTCAGATTGTGGCAGATACTTCTCCTGTATTCTTTATTCTTAAAAAACTACAAACTGTCATGATTTTGTAATGATGTGAGTATCTTCCCGCCATAAGTGCATATGTTCTGCTGCCTCCTCGGTCTGCCAACTCTTCTGCATTTCCCTGGGCGAGTCCAGATTCTCCCAGTGACATTTCTCAAATTGTAGATCTGCGCAGTGTGTTTTCCTGGAGCTGTTAGAAACATTGCTACTTTCCTTAATAACAATGTTTAGCAGTACCAGCTATCACTAGTTATTGGGTATACTCCAGGTGCTCTGCACAGGGGGAGAGGGGTCATTACACCATTTTACAGACCGGGAAACCAAGGCATTGCATTTGGCAGTGATTTCCCCAAAACATGCTGTAGAACGTGCAAACAGGAGAAGGACCAACATCCCTTCAGCTCACATTTTATTGTTTAGCATTTGTTACTGCTTTTTTTTTCCTTTGATATTACCACCTGCAGCACTGTGCCCTCCCAACAGCATTACAGAGAATGATCACAGCAGAGTCAAGTGCTTTTGTGATAACGAATTCAGATACTGCAGCAAACAATGCAAGTAATTTTCCTTATTTTGGAGTGCGACTTTTCCATACATGGTGTTTAGTAACTTCTATCGTGTCTCTGATGATTTCTGGGTTTGAAGCCATGATATGTTCCTACCCAAATTAGCATATGATGAAATTTTGTGCTAATATTCAGATGATAAGGTCTGTTTGCTGTTTCCATATAGATGTATCTTTGACAGGAAAAGCAATTCTATAATAAGCCCAGGATGAAAAGCCCATCAATTGAATTGGTACCACATTACTATGGCAACAATATAATCCTAATGAAATTGTGACTGTTGAACCTTGTTTATGGAACTCTACAAAATGGGCTTCATAAAAGGAGAAATCTTGTTGTTTAGTAGATGTTTCAAAGCATGATAAAAGCCTTATAACCACATGTGCTGTGACTTATTAACCATGTTATCATCCTCATTTAAGATAATACATTGCTGTTTGTAAGAGCAATAGCACTCGCAAAGAAATAAAATTATATAGGAAAATCTGTGCTTCTCCAGGTTTCAATGTGCACCACAGAAAGACTCTCTTCCCTCCACACCCCAATTCACCATGTCAATTGGCAAATGTGCATAGCTGGTCATGCAGTTGTTACTGCTTGTTTAATCTCTTCCAGAACCTATAAAATATACTGCTACTGTAGTTGCAGTAAACACCTTTTCTGTAAGACAAATGTGGCTTAGTTTGTATCAAAATATTCCACAAAAACATCTCCTTTTAGACAAAGTCCTGCACAGAGAAGGTGTGGTAGCAGGAATGTGGTCTCAGCTTCCCCCCTCCTTTCTTCCTCCCCCTTTGGCAGTTTACTGCCATATAGGTTCCCAGTACAGAGGCAGGGAGTCACTCTCCCAAGAGGGGTGGCTATCATTCCTCAGCACAGCAGTCCTTGCTGAAGGCAAGGTCTGATATTATGTCCTGCTTTTAAACAAAAAAGTGCTGAGCATTCAGATTTCACGGCCAGTTGTGTATTGGACAGCCAACAGGCTTCTTGGGAGTTGCCTCACATCAAAGCATTTGGGGCTCCAGTGTCAAGTTTTGTAAAGCAGGATCTCATTTTTAGCTAATAGATAATTTTCCTCATTGTTTTCACCTTGGAAATAAAAAGTGTAGTTCAGCCTGTGAAGTCCATCTCCTAATTTGCCAGGTAAATCAGAACAGAAGAGCAGGTGAACCGGCAAGCAATGAACTCGGAGAGGCAAGAGGGCTGGGAATGTATGCCTACAAGTTTTTTCTTTAGCAGGCTAATAATACTGTAATATATTCACCACACTAGTATTATCTAGATATTTAGCACA